>NC_138378.1:27008648-27080034 GCF_054177405.1 Leptonychotes weddellii | reverse complement strand
AGACCTGAGGGCGCCTGGGTGGCTCAGTTGGTTAAGCGACTGCCTTCGGCTCAGGTCATGATCCTGGAGACCCGGGATCGAGTCCCGCATCGGGCTCCCTGCTCGGCGGGGAGTCTGCTTCTCCCTCTGACCCTCCCCCTTCTCATGCTCTCTCTCTCTTAAATAAATAAAATCTTAAAAAAAAAAAAAATCCAAAAAAAGACCTGAAATAACAAGCATGGACCAGGGTGTGGAGAAAAGGGAACCATTGTGCACTGTTGGTAGAAATGTAAATTAGTACAGCCACCATGGAAAATAGTACGGCGGTTCCTCAAAAAGTTAAATATAAAACCACTGTATGACCTGGAAATCTCACTTCTGGGTATGTATCCAAAGGAAGTGAAATCAGTATCTCAAGAGATACGTGCACTCCTGTGCTCATTGGAGCATTGCTTACAATAGCCAAGATATGGAAACAACATGTCTATCTACAGAAGAATGGACAAAGAAAATGTGGTATAAGGACACCTGCGTGGCTCCATCCGTTAAGCGTCTGACTCTTGATGTCAGCTCAGGTCATGATCTCCGGCTCCTGGGATCGAGCCCTGCCTCTGGCTCCACACTGAGTGGGGAGTTTGCTTGAGGATTCTCTTGCTCTCCTTCTCCCTCTGCCCCTCCCCTGACCAGAGAATGCATATCAGAATATGTAAGGAACTCTCAGAACTTAAGAGTTAAGAAAATAAAACAGTCCAATTAGAAAATGGGCAAAAAGGGCGCCTGAGTGGCTCAGTTGGTTAAACGACCGACTTTTGGTTTTGGCTCAGGTCATGATCTCAGGGTCATGAGATCCAGCCCCCATCGGGCTCCACACTCAATACAGAGTCTGCTCGAGATTCTCTCTCCCGCTCCCTCCGCCTCCTTCCTCCCCCCACTCATGTGTGCTCGCTCTCTCTCAAATAAATAAATAAAATCTTTTTTTTTTTAATGAGCAAAAGACATGAAGAGATGTTTCACCAAAGAAGAGATACTTTATGGTAAATAAGCCCATGGAAATATGCTTAACATCATTAGCCCTTAGGGAAGTACAAATTAAGACCGTATGAGATATCACCACACACCTATTAGAACAGCTAAAATTAGGGGCGCCTGGGTGGCTCAGTCGTTAAGCGTCTGCCTTCGGCTCAGGTCATGATCTCAGGGTCCTGGGATCAAGCTCCGCATCGGGCTCCCTGCTCCATGGGAAGCCTGCTTCTCCCTGCTGTGTTCGCTCTCTCGCTGTGTCTCTCTCTGTCAAATAAATAAATAAAATCTTAAAAAAAAAAAAAAAGAACAGCTAAAATTTAAAAAAAAAAAAATAGTGACAATACCAAACACTTGGGAGGACGCAGAGAATCAGGATCTCTCATACATTGCTGGTGGGAATGGAAAATTATAAAGCCACTCCAGAAAATAGCTTGACAATTTCTTTAAAAAATGAAGGATACACTTACCGTACAACCCAGCAACGGTACTCCTGGACATTTGTCCCAGAAAAATAAAGAGTTATATCCACACAAAAGCCTGTCAAAAGTTGTTCATTGCAGTTTTAATTATAGTAGCAAAAACTGGAAACAACCAAAACATCCTACAAGTGAATGGTTAAACAAACTGGTACATTCACTACTCAGAAAATGAAACGATTCAACAACCTGGATGGATCTCTGGGACATGGGGGTGGGGAATGCAAAAGATCACATACTATATACTTCCACTCGCATAACATTCTCAAAATGACAAAAATATAGAGATAGAGGACACATCAGTGGTTGCCAGGGATGAGGGACGGTAGGGAGAGGAGCAAATGTGACTACAAAGGAGTAGCGGAAGGGAGACCTCTGTGGTGAAACCATAGTTCTGTATCTTGACCTGGGTGGTGGTTATGCGAATCTATACAAGTAACAACATAATACAGAACTATACATACATCATATCGATGTCCATTTTCCAGTTTTGATACCGTACTATAGTTAGGTCAGATGTAACCATTGGGGGGAGCAGGATGAGGGGTACAGGGCACATGAGACCATTCTCTACAACCTTTGTAACTCTCTGTGAATCTATAATAATTTCAAAATAAAAAGGGTGTTTTTTTTTTAAATCAATATATGATAGTTTGCAATGATGACAGCCTGGGTTAGACTGTGTTAGCTTTGAAGTTCTGGAACGGGAGAGAAGCAAGCCCATATTTTTGGGATGTGGGAGAGGGGGAGAGGAACAGAACAGACATAAGAGTTTCAGCTGTGGCTTACACTTCTTCCCTCTTGGTGGCAGAAAGTGGCAGGCAGGCTGTAAAGACCTGGAAAGTGAAGCCTCCAAGGACTGCTTACAAAGCATTTCCTGGACCCTGGGGGGCCCTTCACCTCACCATGGGGTTACTCTCTGTCCAGAAGGCAGCCAGCCTCTCAGAGCCATGACACCCCAGAAACTGATCTGTTCTGGTCCTTGGCAAGCCTTCTTTGACCAGTGCAGAACTAAGGCTCAGAGAAGGGCGGCAACTTTCCAAGTATCCCTCAGATAGATTATTGCATTAGAGTGGGGACATGAATAATTCAGACATCTGAGTGAAAATTGAAGGAGTTTGGCAGTAAGGTAGGAGGGTAGTAAGAGAGGGTGTGGGGGAGACCAGCTAAGAGCCATTGAAATGGTAAAGGTATCAGAGAAGCGGACTCAGGACTTAAGAGACTGCATGGGGGAGGGGTGGGAAAGGAGGAAGGCATGAGAGTAAGAGAGGTGTCCAGGCTGACCTCAGCCTTCTGGCTTGTACACTAGTTGGATAGGGCTGCCATTTTACCAGGACATGGAGTGGGGTGTGGAATACTCCCAAGAACTGGATTTTGGAGGACTCTGAGTCCTATCTCAAATGTGCGCAGCTTGAGGTCCCTGGGAGACAGACATCCAGGGAGAGTTGTTTAGGAAACACTGTGCTACTTGAGTCCAGAGCTCCAGGAAGGGGTCTGCATAGGTCACTGGAATAACCTTAGCACCAGGCAAGTACATGAAAAGAATGTCGAATTCCATCAGTCATGAAAAGAATGGCTGAATCCAGGTGGTAAAGGAACATGGAGGGAGGAGTGGTTTACAAAATTCCAAAATAGACCATCAAGTTGGAAAGAGGTAGCCCAAGAACTGGGTACAGGAGTTATTAAAGTGGCATTGAGGGGCACCTGGGTGGCTCAGTCGTTAAGCGTCCGCCTTCGGCTCAGGTCATGGTCCCAGGTCCTGGGATCGAGCCCCGCATCAGGCTCCCTGCGGGAAGCCTGCTTCTCGCTCTCCCCCTCCCCCTGCTTGGGTTTCCTCTCTCGCTGTGTCTCTCTCTGTCAAATAAATAAATAAAATCTAAAAAAATAAAATAAAAATAAATAAAGTGGCATTGATTCCTGCTGTCACATTAACAGATTAGAGACTGAAACTGAGAATCAAAGCCACCCTCTAATAAATGTACAATCAGTAAAAAAAAGTATGTGGCTCCCAGGTTAGTTCAGTGACTCTCTAGAGCCTCCCAACTTCCCCAGCCAGATTGCACCCCCCACCCCAGGGCCTCCTTTATAGAAATTCTGGAGCTGTAGTGCTTCTTCTCACATCCAGCAGGGAACCACCATTCAGGGCTGGGCAAACTGGCATGAGAACCCTTTGGTTCATCCAAGTCCACTGCCCCAGGTCCCAAGTCTGCTTTTGCAGACCATTTGCATGTTAATTTACACTGCTCTACAAACCCTGGATTCCCTTTAAAGGGCCAGTGCCTCTCTTTCCCATTCCATTCTCATCCCTTCATGCATACCCCTAGGTCATGTGGGCTTTGGTGATGAAAAAGAAGTCACTTGTTTGCGGGGTCCCTAAGTTTCTGTATTCATTCGAAATCCATTATTGAGGCTCCAAAATCCATTATGAGAACACAGGCTGCCCTCAAGAACTGGAGGCTATGTCTTGTTCTCCTACCTCCAACCTCTAACACAACCCATGTAATGGGGAGGGGCCACAACCACACCCCACCCCCAGGCTCCTGGACGGGAAACCGAGCTGGTGGGGTAGGTGGAGAAGGATTGGGGTCTAAGGACCTATATACTCAGTTGAGGACTCGGCTCCTGGGGAGGAGCCCACCAATCAGAACTCCCGGCAACTCAGTTGAAGTGACCTATTCATAAAGCACAAGGCCAGATGAGAAAGGTCTTTAACAGGTGGAGGGTAAGTCCTGCTTCCTGTCCTGGAAAGTAGGAGAGGTGTCATGGGACCATAGGCTGGAGACTGTCGCTGCCTTGGCTTCATGGCACAGAGCAGACCCCTCACGGACTCCCTGTCCCGCCAAGGAGACTCCAGGATGAGAAAAAAATAAGCCCTTGGGCTTGAAAACCCCTCTTCATCAAAGGGCTTCTATATCCACTTTGCTTGAACTTGACACACCAGCTGAGAGGCTGCCTTGGGGGTCCTGGACCCTTGTTTCAGGGTATATAAAAGTAGAGACCATGTGACTCCTCCAGTCCCTCCCACTGGGCCCAATTAACCCACACCAAGCCACACTGCACACCACGGCTGGCTCGTGGGTCAAGGCTGTGTTTACTCAAGAACCCATACATTCTGGCCAGGCCATGGGCCCTCTGCACAGCCTCTTGCAGAGCACTGTAGTCTGTTCCATCTCCTTCTCCTCCTTCTCCTTCTCCTTCTCCCTCTTCTTCTTCTTCTGTTACTGCTGTTACAGCTCCACTGGGCATGAAGCCCCCACACAGATCCCCCCAGGGATACTCAAGACTCACTGCATTAATCTCAAGATGCCAAAGCTGTGCATGCATTGCTCTGTGTAGAACAGAGGAGGCGTGACTGCATTAACCCCCAAGGTCACCAGCCTCCAAAATGCCCCTCCCTTCCTACTGATCATGACCTCATGCAGAACCCTGCAACACTGAACAGAGTGGACAAGTAGTTGGCAGGATATACTGAAGTGTCAGTATGTGTATTCCAAAGCTAGGTCATCAAAGGCATTGCGGCTTAGGCTCACTTGGATCACTTGTTCTGGGGGAAGTGTCCTAAGGACACTCAAGCAGCCCTACAGGGAGGCCCATGTGGCGAAGAACTGAAGCCTCTCACTAACAACACTAACCTGCCAGGTGTACAAGAGAACCGTATCTTAGGAACAGATCTTCCAGCTCCAGCAAACCTTCCTGTTGGCTGGCCACCGAATTGGCTATAACTTTATGAAAGACCTCCAGCCAGAACCACCCAGCTAAGCTGCTCCTGGATTCCCGATCCGCAGACACTGGGAAGATAAGTGTTTTTTGTTCTTTTAAACTGCTAAGCTGGGGCATAATTTAATACAGAGCAGCAAATACCTAATAGGGTATGTTTTCATTTCTCCAGGGTAAATACAACTAGAATTGCTAGGTCCTACGATGTATGTTTAACTGCATAAAAAGCTGCCAGTTTTCCAAAGTGGCTGTCCTATTTTATACTCCAGCCTACACCACATGCCAATCCAGTTGCTCTTCTCTAAGACCCATCTCACCAAAGACAAATAACATTGCCTTTGATTACAGGACATGACCAGGTGCAGGACCCCAGTTGCACCAAACCACCATACCTTCCTCCCCAGCTCCTCTTGTTTAGGAACCAGCCAACGCACCACTGCCAAAATTGGAGTGAATCTCCTGTCCTTCCACAGGGTTGGAAACCACCTACCATCTGATCATATGCATGGCCTTGGAGATCATCCTGTACTTCAGAGTTGCCAAAGCCCTTTCCCATATGTGCCCAGAGTTCCTACAGGCCTGATCAACACAGGACACAAATGAGCTTGCATCAACAGGAAAAATATACATCTGTGGGCTTTCACCCCCATCTGCAGACCACAGGGGTTTCAGGGCTCCTCAACTTGCCCAGTTATTTCTGAAAGTCCTGGCCATTCCAGATGAACTTAGCACAGTGACCCCTCCTAGAAAGCTAAGTCCTTAGAAGCCACTGAGGGGCAACACTTCACCATTGCCCTGGGCAGAGTGCCCTAAAGATCAGCACTCTGGTCCCTCTTAAATTCCATCCACTCATCCCCTTGCACTCCCCAAGTTGCCAATCCCATGCCATGAGAAGTGCTGAAATGTGGAGAGGATCCCTGCAGTACATTCTGTTGGTGCCCTGAGCAGATCCCCTTTCCCAGGCCACTGTACTCATCCACCAGCTGCTACAAGGCTGCCCCCTTCTCCTGAGAATTGCCCTTGGCTAATGGGTAACCTCAGAAAACTATACTCCCCACCTTCCTTCCAACAACGGATTGACAAAAGCCTGCCCTGCTTACTTCGAGGAGGGACAACTCTCTGGTCCTTTCACACCCCAGAGCTCCCTGTGGGATCAGGGGGAGGCTAGATGCCAGCTGAGACCCCATCCTTGCTGAGCATCTTCCCCTGTCCTGGCCTGCTGCCCTTCTCTTTTTTATGCTTCTCTGAGAGCATGCCCTCAATAAATCACTTGCTCAAGAATCCCCATTTCAGGGGCGCCTGGGTGGCTCAGTCGTTAAGCGTCTGCCTTCGGCTCAGGTCATGATCCCAGGGTCCTGGGATCGAGCCCCACATCGGGCTCCCTGCTCGGCCAGGAGCCTGCTTCTCCCTCTCCCACTCCCCCTGCTTGTGTTCCCTCTCTAGCTGTCTCTCTCTCTCTCTGTCAAATAAATAAAATAAAATCTTTAAAAAAAAAAAAAAAGAATCCCCATTTCAGCCTCTTATGCCAGAGAAGAAAACTTTGTGTCCAGAAATCTGCTATAACCTTACTTAGGGCCCAGGATCTCCCCAAGACCCTCATGAAATGAGCTCCTGCATCTGCTGTATTCCCTCTCTGCAAGCCTCGGGGAAGTTCGTGGGGCACATGGGAGTAGAGATACCACATCCCTCTCACTCCACTCCTCCTCCCCATGCATCTCTCCTCTGCTAGCCCACCCACCAGCTGCCACATGAGCCATTTCCCCCGTGCAAAGCTGCCTTCCTGCTGGATCCCACCCACTAGGACACCCACTATAATATGAATATATGATCTATGAATATATAGTGTATTCGTTTGACCTTCAAAACAATCCTGTTCAATGGCTAGTATTAACTTTCTTATTTTACTAGTGAGGAAGCCAGAAGGAATTTACTGCAAAGCTCGTGAAGTTTAAGCTCGCTTGCCTGGGCCCCTTCCTGCAATTTTATCATCATAGTCTTGTATCCTTCTGCTTAAAACAAGGTCCCAACTGCTATGAGCTTTGGGCCCCTCAAAACCTCCCTCTGCCCTTGGAGAACCTGAGGCTCTGAATGGTAAGGCAGCTTGCCCCAGGACACACACTTGCCGAGCAACAGAAGCAGAACTTGGCCCAGGTTTGGTTCCAAGCCTTTTCCTGTGCTTGATCCTATGATGCGTCAGGAGGACACGTAGGCTGGGAGGAGCTTCAGGGCAGAGACCAGCCCTGGGTCTCCCTCAACCCCCAGCGTGACTTTCTTGGCTGCCAGCTGCCAGTTACCACCCCTCCCTCTGCTCTGGCATATTATTGTGGGAGCCTGCCCAGGGGGGGTGTGCTTGGGCAGAGCTATATTTAAATATCAGGGTGGAAGAATGTCTACATGCATGCCCCCAATGGATAGAGACACCCACAGTGCCTTATTATAACCTGAAACAGGCCCTCTGTTTGCCTGTGTCTTCTCCATCAGTCAAGATGGCAGGCTGATAGGGTACCGCAGATGTTGGACTGTGTATCGGTTAGTTTTTTGCTGTGTAACAAACCACTCCAAAAACAAAGTGGCAAAACAACAACTCTTTATGTATCTCACAGTTCTGTGGGTCAGCAATTTGGTCTGGGCTCTGCTGGGCAACTTTATCTTGGCTGAGCTCCCTTGAATATATGCAGTCAGCTGCCAGGTTGAGTGAGACCTGGCATCAGTTGACATAATGATCTCTGTTCCACATGGTCTCTCATCCTCCAGTGGTCAGCCCAATTGTTCACATGGTGACTGGGCAGAATTCCAAGAAAGTGAGTGGAATTGAGCAAGGCCGTCACTTTCACCACATTCTAGGGCCCAAAGCAAGGGACAGGCCAACCCTGATGGCTAACTTTAGATTAATTATCTAATTTTAGATGATTCTATCTAGATCTAGATCAACTAATCGATAGATCAATAGATCAATTGATCAATAGATCCTGTTGGTTCTGTTTCTCTAGAGAACTCTAATACTCCAGCCCAAATTCAAGGGATGAAGAAGAGATTCCTGATGGGAGAAGCTGCAAGGCCACACTGCAAAGGGTGAGGGCATAAGGAGGGAAAGGGTACAGCCATCTTGACAATCACTGGTCACAGGCTAGGTTTAGGAATAGCATGGGATTTCTTGGGGGTTCTGCTGGGCCACTCAGGTGGAGCTTCCAGTAATCCCTACCCCTTGTTGGGTATCAAAGACTTCAGGAAAAAAACTATTTCTAAGCCTCCCTGAGCAAGGAGTGACTCCACATCTGGATTTGAAAGTTTGTCTCCCCCCTCAGGCTAAGGGATCCCTGAGGGCTGTGCTGTCTTTCACCATCCAACTCAGGACTCAATGGAGAATGGAGAATTCAGGTGAAAGAAAGCTGATCTACTCCCCCTACAGGATACAACATGTTCTGAGAATAGCCAGTAGCCTGATTTCTCCATGTTTCCCCCAAGTGGTTGGCACAATGACTAGGATATACTGAGCCTCCATACGTGATCCTCAAATGAACAGATGACCAAGTGGTTGGCTCATGCTCAATTCTGAACACACACAGACTTCAGTGCTGAGGCCTGGGACGTCTGCTCCCTGCTACGCAACGGGTCCCAGGTCCCAAATAACCAGGACAAGGGGTAGGGGGCTCAGACCTGCCCAGCCTACTTCATAGCCCCCTTGAGAGCCCTCCACACTGATTCCATCCCATTCTGTCTCTGCCTCTGCTCAGCATACCCTGCCCCCACAGCTTGACCAGTTGGCCACCTCCCAACTCCTGGCCCCATTCTGTCTTCTGCTTACCTTCTTCCCAGCTCTGGAAGCCCCATATAGGCACTTGGTAAGGAAGCCAAGGTCTTGCCACATGTACATATCCTACAACTCCCTCTTTTCCCCAGATATGGCTCTGGGCTCTGGGTAGACTAAGGAAGTGGGGAATATTCAGGGGAGAGAATATAGCAGGCGGGCAGGTGGGGCAACTGGAGTTAGCCTATAAGACACTAAGGGCAGGGCCTTTCATGCCCAGGAGACCCATGATGGCAGGTGCTGGACCCACATGCTCTGAGCTCTGGCCCCCCAACTGTCAAAAGGCTGCTGTGTGATTTGGGCTGTCACTTTGCTTCTCAGCTCCCCCAACCATCAAAAACAGAGGATAAAAAAAAAAAACAAAAAAAAACAGAGGATAATTATCTGTAGTGTATTTCTATAGGCACACTGCTCATCTCCTTGGGGCCTTACCACATCAGAAAGCTCCAGGTCTTTGTACTGCATGTCTACACCTGAGAACCTTCTTTCCTGAGCTGCAGAAAGCCAGGGAGCAGACTGCAAGTGCCAGGAAATTTGCATGCCTTGGAGAGCCCTCCATCTGTCACTCACAGGAATTGATGGATAAATACCGCCGGCTGCCTCACCCCTCAGACAGGATAACTGTGGGGCACGTGTTCTACTCTGAGTCCAGAGTTCTCCAACAGGACTAAGTGCCAGCTGCCCACAGTGGAACTGCCTCCATCATATGCCCTGTATGGATTGCTTCCCACCCCACGCCACCCCATCTCACCTCCCCACTCCCCCACGGAGCATTGAACTACCTGCACTCAAATCTTTGTCTCTCCCTTCTGGGGACCCCAAACTAAGACATCCTTCCAGCCCTGTCTGTGCCACAATTAGCCTATGACCAAGATCAAGGCAGGGACTACCAGCAGGTGTCTGGACCCACAACTGCGCAAGGGCTTTCCCAGCTCTACTCTGGACCCAAAGGCCACAGAGAGGTCTCACCCATGGTCATCCTGGAATGGCCACCAAGTCCTGAAACTGCAGACAGCAGATGCTCAGTACCAATGCTCTAGAAAGAGCAGTCAGTGAGTCACCATCAGCTGGGTAGCCCTGACTCCCAGCTTACTCAGAGGCAGCACGACTCACTCCTCTTAAACAGAGGACCGGGGAGGAGCTGGGGGGTTGGGTAGGGAAGTGCACTGCTGGGATGACAGGTGTCCTTCTAGCTCCCTGAAGCAAGGGAGCCAGGAGTTCCAAGCTAAGCAATGTGTCAGTTTGCAAACACCTCCAGGCCTGGCCCAGAACTTCATTCTACGTCCTGTCCTTTCCCAATCTCTACCTCATCCCTTCTCTCCACCATGATGGCCCCAGGTGGGCGGCTACCATTTCCTGCCTGGCATCTTCAGCCACCCCCTTTCCCACCTCTCAGTCTGCTCTCAGCTTCCTATCCACCCCCATCCATCCTTCTAAAGTAGATCTTTCTAAAACAGGCCAGCGAACCACCATGGGCCAAACGCTGTCTGTGGCCTGTGAGCTAAGAATGGTTTTTACGTTTTTACATTTTGTTTTGAAACAAAACAAAGAAAACTATGTGACAAAGATGTTTGCCAAACCCTGTTCTAAATCATAAAATCTCAGCCGGCTTAAGGGAGTGGCCTCCCTGCTGACCTCCTCCCACACACTCACCCCTACACACCCTAGGCCTGCTCTCTGTGCCTGAAATATCCATCCTTCCTCCCTCCTGTGCAGGGTCAACTAACTACACGTCAGGTCTCATTCTAAGTGTCCCTATGACCAGGCATCGACCTGTTGGCCTCAGCTTCCCCTGCTTAGCTCTGCAGGATGGGGGCTGGCCTATACAGGTTCCTGTAGAGGTTGGATCACAGCTGGTTTGGCCAGTGGGTGGGAGATGGGAGGGCAAGAAAAAGGAAGAAGCCGGGATATTCCAGGGTCTCCAACCACAGTGGGACCTCGTCTATGGTTCCTGCTCCCAGTGGGGATACCCACCACGGTTCCCACTGCCACTGGGTAATTTGAGTCCCAGTAACACCACCTCCTTCTTCCTCCTCTTCCCCAGGGTGGTAGCAGCTTCCTGCTGTTGCTAATCTCTGGGCTGCCCCTGGATGACTTCTCAGCTCTTCCATTACCTATGTAACCAATTCCCTGCATTTAATTACCTCTATTAAACCCTGGTTTCTGTTTTCCTGGTAGGACTCTGACTAAGATGCCATTCCTCCAGGCACCACTGACCCCTAGACAAGCATAGTCCCCGGCTACTGCTCAAATAGCACCCTTTACTCATCACTGCAACAAGCAGGCCTTAAATGCCTCTGATGTTCTAGGGCAAGGGGCAGCAAACCCTGGCCTGCTGCCCAAACCCGGCCCACTGCCTATTTTGTAAATAAATTTTTACTGGGACACAGCTACACCCACTCATTGACGTGTTGTCCAAGGCTGTTTTCAAAGGCAAAGTTGAAGAACTGCAACAGACACCATGTGGCCCACAAGGCTGAAAAGATTTACTATCTCGTCCTTTACAGAAAAATTTGCCAACCTTGTTTCAGGTCAGTCCTTGCTACTTAAAATGTCACCTGGGGCCCAACAGCCCAGCTTCGCCTAGGAGCTTGTTAGAACTCCAGAATCCTGGCCTCCACCCTAGACCCACTGAATGAGAATTTGCCTTTAAATAAGATCCTCAGGTTGATGCAACAATCACTATTGAAGTTTGAGAAGTGCTGTCTGGAGAATTCACCCCCTTCTCCCAGCACTCTTTGTGCTCATCAGGAATTATTGACCATCTACTGGTTCGTCTTCCTCTACCAGAGGAGAACACAGAGATTAGTCTGGAGTTTTCTGTGGGTCCCCAGCACCTGATTAGGTGGCTTCCCCAGAAACGATCGATGCAGTGACTCACTGATAAATAAATAGTTGAAGAGAGCCATGGAGGCTAAAGGAGGAGAGAGTTCCTTTCTTTTTTTTTTTTTAAAGATTTAATTTTTTTAAGTAATCTCTACACCCAACATGGGGCTCAAACTCACGACCCTGAGATCAAGAGTCGAATGCTCCACAGACTGAACCAGCCAGGTGACCCCAGAAGGAGAGAGTTTCAAAAAGAACAGTTACCATGTTTTCCATCTCCACTTGGCAAAGATGAGGAATTTATTCACACCTGGCATTGGGAGAAGAAGGGCAACAGGCCCTCTCTCCCCTTGTTAGCACAGCCTCTGTGGGGAGGCCAATTTGACAATATTCATCAAAATTACAAAAACATGTAGACTTTGACCCTGTGTTTCCACTTGCAGGCCTCTGTCTTCCTGATAGACTAGCACCTGCAGGAAGTGACAGGATTCCAAGGTGTCCATTGCACTGCTGTCCGAAAGGGCAAAAGACTGGACACAACTGAGTGTCCATCGACAAGAGATGTGCTCAGTAGTTATGGTATCTAATGAAAGTGCACAACTTCAAAAGAGAAAGAAAGAACTGGAGTCACGTCTAAGGCATGTTGTTAAGTGAAAAAAAGCAAAATACAAAACAGTACCATATCAGGTAATACCCAGGACAGGGCAGGGAGGGAGAGGAGAATATACAGAGTTATTTGTATATTCATAAAATATCTTGGAAGGGATATACACGAAAGCCAACAGCACTGGTTGGCCATGGGAAGGGATCATGGCATTGCGGGGGGGCAGGGATAGGAGATTTTTCAGTCTTTGATATTTTTTAATTAAAAGAAAGAGGAAAGAAAGAAAGAAAGAAAAGAAGAAAGGAAGAAAGAAAGGAAGAAAGAAAAAAGAAAGAAAGAAAGGAAGGAAGAAAGAAAGGAAGAAAGGAAGAAAGAAAGAAAGAAAGAAAGAAAGGAAGGAAGGAAGAAAGAAAGAAAGATCGAGGAAAGAAGCCTGCAGGAAAAAACAGAGAAGTGTCAAAAAGTATTGACATGTTTTAGATGTCCGGTCCAGTGCCTTGCTACTCAAAATGTGGCCCACAGACCAGCAAGCATAGGAATCACCTGAGAGCGAGTTAGAAATAAGAGATCCCAGGCCCCATCCCAGATGGACTGAGTCAGAATCTGCATTTGAACGCGAGCCCTGGGAAATTCACGCACGGCACACTTGGATACCCGTTGGTCCAGGCAACCAGAGAACTCGCTCCCAGCAGCACCACCTGGTTTACATGGCCTGCCATTAATAAAACAGCTGCCTTTCCCCCCTAACTGGGGCTCCGTCCCAGTGAGACACAAGGGGCCAGGCTGTTCCCATTACTGGGGAGGTTTTCAGCAGCTTCTCTCAGGCCTTGGCTGGCCCGGAGCCCAGTGCCCTGGCAGGTCCCCAGCCAAGGAGACAGCTCACTTCCTCCTCCTGGAGCCACTGGGACTGCTCAGAACAGAAATATCTGAGAGTTCTCCACTCCCCCCAGTTATAAGCTCTTTCCAACATGAATAAAGATGCATCTGTCTGGCTCAGGTTTATTCACAACTGGTATTTATTTATCCATCCACCCGTGCCTCTAGATCTCTGGTACTCTGACCCGGTGGTAAAAGGAAGGCAGGGGAGGGAGCACACTGGGCAGGCCCCAGTGGAGAAGGAGGGAGGAGGAAAAGGCAGGAGCGCAGTGGCTGCCTCTGCATCCCGGATCGGCCTGACCCGCTCCAAGACACATCTGGAGGCCACATCTGGAAGCAGTGACGCCACTGGACTTTTCAGAGCAGCAGGGAGGAGGACGAAGAGAGAGTGGGGAGCTGTGTTGACGTAGGTCCAGACCACCCAGGAGTCAGCCATTGGAAGGCTAGGCAGGGAGACTAACCTCTCCCACCCCACTCATCCCCGCTGACTCCAACTCTCTGAGCCCAACATCTGAGGGAACGCGGAGCTGCTGTGAGTGAATGAATGCCCTGCACCACGGCTGTCCCAAGCTGGGGGGGGCTCTAGAAGGCCAAGCCCTCTCTCTTTCTGGATCCTTCTACTCCTCCTACATCCTAGGCAGCCCTTCCCTTCAAACAGAACCCCAAGTCCTCATCTTCTCCCTTCATGTCCCTTCCTAGGTCCTCCCTAGGTCCCTCATGGCCACCATCCCCAAGTGGCTAATGTCCCTCAAATGAAAAAACAAAACCAAGCCATAAAACCACTCAGAAGTGAACAGCCCGGAAGAGTTTACAAAATGCTTCCACGTACTGGGCCTCGGTTTGGGGCACCAAGCCCCAGAAACGTCAGAGGACTTGACAAGGTCTCCTGGCCTGGAGGTAGCAGGGACCACGGGGCTCGAATGCACATGCACACTGCCATCTCCCAGGCCTCCAGTGCCTTCCCGTGCGGGGCTCCAAGCCACACAGGTCTTTCTCCAGCGACCACCTGCCGACATCCCAGCTCCGCGAATGGTTATGCTGAATTTGGTGCTGAATTAGCAACGTCGGCCGTGGCCGTAAGCAGGGCAGTGGGCCTGCATTTCTCCTGCGCTCCACTTTGAGGAACTAAGCAGGGAGACCCCTCTGTGAGGAGGCTGGTGTGTGAGGAGGCTGGTGTGCGCGCGCACACACACATGCTCCTGTCAGCTCCAAGGCACATTTCACATCTTGGGTTCGGTCTCCTTCTCTCGCTGAGGCCCAGGCTCTGTTTCGCCCCAGGAGACATTCCGCAGGCAGACATTCCGCCCTCCTTCCTTGAAAGCTGCTCCAGCCTAGTGTTCAGTCTAGATAGTAAGGGTGGGTTGGGTCAGGCCCCTAAGTCCAGTACCTACGTCTGTACCTACAGAGCTGAACCTGGACTCCCTGGCTGGGCCGACTTGCCCTGCAGCTGCCCTCAGCAGCCCTCCCCACCCTTGCAGGGGGCTCTCCCTGCCCTCTGGCTTTCCCTCATGCATTGGGCTGGTCATGGGATAAGCTCCCTCTGGCTGTCTGACCACCAGTGTGGCAGGACCTGATGAACCAGAGCGACTTAGGACACCGTCCAGGTCTCTCTGACTCAGCCCTGGGCTCTTTCCACACAGCATTTACCAGGCGGGGCGCTTGGTCTCAAACCACAAAAATGGCTCTAAGTGGCCTAAGCAGAAGAGGGATTTATTAGAAGATTACAGGGTGACTTATGGGATTGATCAGAAGGACTGACCACTGGAGGAATGCAGCCGGGCCCTGCCGCTCCTGGCACCTCTGACCGTGGCCGTGTTCTCGGCACTCTCTGCTTTCTGTGGCCTCATCTCAGACTCAGCGCTCTGGCAAGCCTTCCAGAGAGGCTGAGCGCGGTTCTGGACCTGCACTCTTCGTTGCTGGAGAAAGCAAGTCCACAGTGTTGGGTGCCCCAAGTGTAAGGGGCGGGGGGGGATTCGATATTGTGCAAACGAACGAAGGTGATAAGTACCCCCACACCACTCCATCCTTTTAGGATCCGTTATAAGGAGCTGGGTATTCCAAATAGACCCCCACTTCAAAGGTCATTTGCTTTTCATTGTGCCACTTGTTTTAAATTGAAGTTTAATTTACACACAGGAAAATGCATACACCTTAAGGATTCCACTTAATAAATTTTAAAAACCTGTTTATATATTGTGAAACTACCGCCCAGATCAAAATATAGAACATTTCCATCACCCCAGAAAGGTCCTCTGCCTCTCCTGGCCAATCCCAACATCCTCTCCAGGGGAAATGATTGTTGTGATTTTAGCTTAGTTTAACCTGTTCTTGAACTTCATATAAAAAGAATCATACAGGGGCACCTGGGTGGCTCAGTCGGTTAGGCATCTGACTCTTGATTTTGGCTCAGGTCATGATCTCAGGGTCCTGGCATGGAGCCCCGAGTCAAGCTCCCTGCTCAGTGGGGAGTCTGCTTGAGAATTCCCCCTCTCTTTCCCTCTGCCCCTCCTCCCACTCACTTGAGTTTGCTCTCTCTCTCATATAAGTAAATAAATAAACCTTAAAAGAAAAAAAAGAATCATACATCCTTCAACCAAGCCATCAGCAATCCCATCATAGGTGCCTTCGAAACACCTGACTACTTATCTCCTCCAAGGTTACCAACCAGTCTGGACCACCATCACCTGTCACCTGGCTCTCTGCAGAAACCCTCTCCTCTGCTTCCTCCTTGTTTCTCTCTCCCACCCGGACCCCCCACCCCTGGGTGATTCTCACCGCAGAGTAACCCTGCAGAGGCTAAGCAAGACCATGTTCTGCCTTTGCTTGAAACCCTCCCACGGCCCCCACCCCACTCTAAACAAAAGCCACAGTCCTTATGATGTCTGCAAAGCCCTACGTGATCTCCCTCTGCTACTTCTCTCTTCTCACTCCCCCTTCCCTTTCTCCTCTTCAGTCACAACGTGCATCGTCCTTTAATACGCTAAGGATGCTCCTGCCTCTGGACTTTTGCCCTGGCTGTTCCCCTGAGTGCAGAGCTCTTCCTCTAGTGTCCACATGACACCCTGCTTTACTTTCCTTCAGCCTTATCAACTTTACCAGCTCTGTTTTTCTCTAGAGCACTTACCACCGTCTGACACATTCTGTTTACTGATTGACCTGTTTGTTGTCTGTCCGTCTGTCTTCAGCATGTCAGCTCCACGAGGGTAGGGCTTTGTTAGTTTGCACGTGTCCCCAGTGCCCCACAGCATCGGCCTTGTCATAGGCACCAAATAGGAGACACAGAAGGGCCTAGGGTGCTATGGGCATGGGGTACACGAAAATGAGAATCAAGTCTGGCATCTTCTCCCTTGCGCTCATTATTTGGGTGTTGGATTCTGGAAGAGACTACTAGGAACATTGTTTGGGCTCCCTCTGCTCCCCACCCGAGATCTAGCTCACTTTGGTCCAAAACCCCAGTCTCACAGCCTATGCGAGTCTAGTGCAGGCTCAGGAATTGGACGAGGCTTTGGGAAATGGTGAGGTGGAGCGCAGCCTGGGTGGGTGGGTCGGAGTTTGGGCAGGCGGAGAGGACAGCATGGGGTGTCACGGGGTAGTGCCCCTTAGGTGAGATACGAATAGGGGGGTAGCATTTCAACATGTGAATTTTGGACGAACACAACCATTCAGTCTATGACACTGTCTGTGTGACCTTGGACAAGCTACTTAACCTCTCTGAACTTCTGTTGGGGGCGGCTGGGTGGCTCAGGCGGTTAAGCGTCCAACTCTTGGTTTTGGCTCAGGTCACGGTCTCAGGGTTGTGAAATCGAGCCCCACACAGGGCTCCACATTGGGCTCTGCACTGGGTGTGGAGTCTGCTTGGGATTTTCTCTCTTCCTCTCCCTTTGCCCCTCCCCACTCCTCTCTAAAACATAAAATTAAATTAAATTAAAAAGTGATAGCACCTGTTTCACAGGGTTGTCATGAAAATTAAATGAGAGCATTCTTATAAAGCAATTACCAGAGCACCTGGTCCATGGTAAACGTAAAATAAATATTTACTATTTTAATCATTAGGGTTCTGATCATTCAGTCCAAGGACAATGCATTCTATGCCCCTAGGGGTGGAGCAGAGTGGGGCAGGGTGAGGCTGGCATTTTAAAGAGAACTACATGCTGGAAAAGGTTAGGCTGATCTGATTTTCAGTGCATAGCCTCGCTCAAGCTCCTGGGGATCTGAGGACCTCATGAATAGCAGATAACTGCTTTTCACTCTTACCACTTCTGGCTGCCAATACCTGTGTTGTTTTTTTGTTTTGTTTTGTTTCTTTGCCTGAGAGCTTTCTCTGATTGCTTGACCCCATCCTGTCCATCTGTAACCAGGGAGTTAACATCCTACCCCAGTAGCCTTCAACTAATGACTGGTGGGAGTTGGCATATATAAATACCCCAGCTCCCTCGCCCCTCAGATGCCATAACACAGATGCGTGCTCTGCACTGTCTCCCAGCCTTCCCTCAGCAGAATTCAGCTCTAGTCACCTACAATGACAACCTACTTCAAAATCCACCTTGCACTGGCTTCCTTCACCCACCCCCCACCCCTGCCCCGCCATCTCCCTTCCTGAATCTCCCGTGGGTGGTCCTGGGATCATTTTGCAAATAAGCTACGGGCATTCTTGTACTATTTGTACGATCCTTGTCTCAGGGTCTGCTGCTGAGGGTGGCGCAGCCTAAAAGTCCGTCTTTGATGAGACCAGTCCTGCCAAGCTAGTGGTCATCTGAGAGGTCCACACCAAGCCTGACCTCTACCCCATAATTCAAGCTGCCTGAAAATAATAGACCCTTTGGGTTACTCAGTCAGAACCACCTCCATCCCCCGGCATTCCAGCTAGAAGATACCTTAAAGACAAATTTTCTCTCCTTTAAATTCCTTCTTACATACTCACATAGGCACTCCTACGTGACGGCTATCAAGCTATCTACCCTAGGGCAAGGATGACCCATAGGTTCTATCTCAAGTGCCACCTCTGATCAAATAAGAGAAGCTACCTGGAGGCTCTCTCCAGGGTTACAGTTCACAGATATACCTAGTGATGTCTGCCTTGAGCACTGGATTGGGTGAGTGGTAGCCTTATGTCTACCACCCTGGCTCTGGAAGCAAATTATCTCCTTCACGGTAAAGCTGGATAAATTTTTCCCTTGCATTCTTAGTCCACCGAGGCTATCTCTGCCTCTTGATGGTCTACTTCCTTCCTCTGACTTGCCCCATCCCAGACAGCAAGCCTGTCTGCTGACCATGGCCGCCCATTTACTGGATGAGGAAACTGAGGCTCTGAAACATTAAGGGACCCTCCCAGCATCACAGAATTTATAAGGATAGAATAGAGCTTTTAATTCAGATTCAGATCTACCTGACCACCAAAACCCCCACACTATATTCTTTCATAGAGGAGACAGTAATAAAGGTCTTTAACCAAAGAGAACAGACCAACAATGTCTCTTTTCATTAAGAGAACCCTTCCGTCCAGGGGCGTCTGGGTGGCTCAGTCAGTTAAGCAGTGAAGCATCCAACTCTTGATTTCGCCTCAGGTTATGATCTCAGGGTGGTGAGATCAAGCCCCGAATCGGGCTGTGCAATCAGTGAGGAGTCTGCTTGGGATTCTTTCTCTCCCTCTCCGTCTGTCCCTCCCCCACTCTCCGTGAGCATGCATGCTCTCTCTCTCTCTAAAAAAAAAAAAAGAGAGAGATAGAGAAGCCTTCAGACAATGGGTGCCCCATCCTTTGTTGTCTTCTCCAGCCAGGTGGAGTAGAAGGCTCTTTGGGGGCCAGTGAGGAGCCCTTCCCCAACTGTACAGCCACCCTCAGTAATTTCTCTGCCAGGCTCGGGCTCCGCCTTCTTGGGTCCAGACTCTCTCATCTCCACCTGGGACGGCTTGTTCTCACTTATATGCTGTCCTTGAGCAGCTGACTCTCAGAGAGGGCTGGAAGCCTCCTGGGAAATCTGAAGGCAACATTCTAACTAGAGCAGGCATGACTGGAACACTTCCAAACCTCTAAGTTATGGAAAAATCCAGCCGAGACCTTCCCAGGGTGGTGACTCAGCACTCCCACAGGCAGGGGGCTGTGAACGGGGCCTCGGACCACAGCCTAGGCCCGGAGCCTGCTGACCAGGCAGCCTGCCCACCCGGGTCTGGCTCACACCCTCTCCCAAGTTGCAACTCGGGACTTCCAGTACATTCCTATTACTGCACATCTGGTCTCCCGCTTTTGAAAGCTGTGACTCCCTGCTCTGAGAAGCCTTAGGCATGAGACTCATGGACCCATGGTCTCTTCGCTTACAAGCCTAGCCTTCAACTTTCCCCTCCTTGCCCTTGTGGAGGTACCTAATTGGGCAGCTTGTTGCTGGTGCCGTGCTTCGTGGAATAAGACAGCAGCAAGGGACAAGAAAGCAAGGAAGGGAGTGTGACAAAGTTACCAAGACCTTCCTAAAGGCTAGGACTCTTCTCCTCTTCTCAGCTGAGACCAGGGTCCCTCAAGGATGCATTCACACCTGCCAGTTTACCACCCCTAGCTATGGACAATGCAGGGGTTCAGTGGACCAACTTTGAAATCAACTACAACTGGCTGTAAATTTCTCATTAACAGGTGTCTTAGATCCCACTCTCTAGAATCAGAACCTGAGATGGGGATTCTTGGGCACATGATTTACTGAGGAAATGATCTCAAGAGAAAGGGAGGGAGGGAGGGAAGCAGGACAAGGTAGGAGAAGGAGAAGATACTCAACCAGAATGGGGTCTCAACTGGTGTCTAACCTCTGCCTGATTCCATAGGGAGCTCTGGAGAGTAAATGGTCCAGCGCTGTCTCCCCTTGAGGTAAGCAGGTCAGCTTTTATACCCCTGTGGCAATCAGTCATTGTCCATCCCTAGAGGATGGGGGCAGTGGCAATGGGAGAGGAGGGTGTAAGTTCCCAGAAAGTTCTTGAAAAAAGCAATCCCATCAGCCACAGGCCATCCTCCAGAGAGGGTCTCAGATTCTCAGGTGTAAGCTTTTAGCCACGCCCCTGGCAACAGCTGCGGGAGGGGTCATTGGCAGAGCGGGGGGGGGGGTGTGGAGATCCAAGTGGGTCATCAACATTGGCTGTAACACTGGGCAGGATTCAATTGACAGTAAGTGTTGGGAAGTAAGCGCTAGGCCCCCGATACAAGATAAGTCCTCAGCGACTAAAAGCTACCATTCCTATTGCTTGGTGAAGTTATTTTAGTAAGGAGGTTAATTCCCTGAACAAGAAGAAATTCTGCCAGCAGATGGCCTTTGGACTGGCACTGTAACGTCATCTCTTCCCTGGGTCTCCAGCCTAGTGGCCCACCCTTCAGATTTTGGCCTTATCAGCCTCCATAATCACATGAACCAATCCCTTCCCCTTCCACTCCCCCTGTTCCATTTCCTCTCTCTATGCATATTCAGTTGGTCTATTTCTCTGGAGAACCTGGACTACTACACATAGAAAGGAGAATAGGAAGTGGGCAGCTCAGGGCTCAACAGCTTTGCCCAAGGACGTGACCCTATATACCATCTAACCATGCTTGTAGGTAGCTTATGACCACTCCAAATCCCCACTTGTTCTGAGGCTTAACTCTTGGGAATCAAGACAGAGCCCCACTCTCCCAACTTGCCTGGCATCCACTGAGCCAGCTCCCCAAGCAGCCCCTTCAGGTAGGCACTCTGGTCCTGAGGCACCTCCCACCAGTCCCCACCAGCCCTGCCTCCGGATTCTCTGCACCCTGTCCTTCCCTAGCCTAAGGTGGTAGAGACATGAGCAGAGGGGTGAATCCCCAGAAGAGGGAGAAAGAGATCCAGAAGGGGCAGCATTTGCCAGAGTATACTGCTCCCACTCACTGCTGGTGTTCTCACCAGGATGCTGAGGACTCAGGCCATCTCAAGGGGACAAGAAGGAATGTGAGGCTGTCCAAATATCCTCCTTAATTAACTCAGGCTCTATAGTGTTCCTTCCTTTCTTCCTGCAGTGAGGGCTCCCGACCCTTCCATATATCATCAGGACTGACAAATGCATCATGGTGCCCTGCCCCTGGCCTCCACAGAAAAGTTAGTACCAAAGGGAGCAATGGCAACCCCCCCCCCCCCCCCGCCATAGGAGGACCACCTAGAGCCTTGGAGCATGACCTTGCTGGCATCTTGATTTCGGACTTCCAGCTTCCAGCACTGTGAGACAATAAATTTCTGTTGTTTCAAGCTGCCCAGTTTGTGGCACTTTGTTATGGCGGCCCTAGGACCCTGATACAGTGAGTCTAGTTGCCAAAGTGCCAACCTCTAAATTTCTGAGGGAAATCTGAGGATTAGATTCCAGAAATTGGTGGCCACACCCAGGTACTGCCCTCCTTAGGGAATCTGTCAGAGCAACCAGCTGCACTTGCCCAGGCCAATTTTCTACCTCAAAACCACCATTGCCCTAATGTAGAAATAAAGGCTCAGGGAGGGTTAGTTACTCACCCAAGGTCACACAGCTGGCAAGAGGTGAGGCTAAGACTTGAATTCAGACTGATTCTAAAACCTAGGGTTTTTGTGACATGAGCCCCAGAGAGTATCCCCACCTGACACCATCTAGGCAGGCTCATCGTCGGAGCTTCATCCCTGCTGGCTCATCTCATAGATGTTTCGTGCCATGAGTCAGAGCAGCTGGAGACTTTATAAGCCCTCTAATGGGCTAACTACCTGATAACTTGATTATGCAAAAAGCCACATGTGAAACTCCGGCCCTCATAACCACATCATTTATAAGGAAATGAGCCTACCTTTTCCTGAGGCCTTTGGCTGCCTGCCCTTTATGAAGGCTTAGTGGAGTTTTTCAGGCTAAAAGGAACAACAAAAAGGGGCTCCATTCCACCTTCCACTCTGCTCCCAGTCCCAGAGAGCCTCAACTGCCCCAAGCCTCCTTCCAGTCTGGACCTCTTTGCCGTGGGGCCCACAAGGGGGCAGGAGGCTGAAGAGGAGACATGCTGGGGGTGGTTGAGGGAAGCAGAAGGGAAAAGGGAGAGAAGGGGGTGGCAGAATAAAGAGGTGGACAGACAGACAGAAGTGAATGGGGCCTTTCAGCTCCTGCTGCTCAGAAGCTAGGGCTGAGACAAAGCCTACCAAATGAAACAGAATTCTGTCTTCTCTGTCCAGGAACACCAGACCCAGGCAGCAAGGCCAGGTCCAGGGCCGGACAGTGGCCAATGTGAGCCGCCATCCCCCTCAATCATCTCCTCCTCCAGAGTTCAGGGACAGGGCTCCTCATTTTTCTCTGATTCTCTCTGACCTCTGTCTCCTTCACGGCTTCTTCCTTCCCTCCCCATGCACCTTGGAGTGTTTAGCACGTGCCAGGCACGATGCCGGGACTCTGAGATGAGCAAGACCACACAGCCCCTGCTTCTCGGAGTCTATAACCAAGTCTCCCATCCTCCCCTTCCTCCTCCTTTTGTCCAGACCCCAGTGCTCCCAGGCAGCTCTCCTCCCCCCACCCCCTTCCTCTCACTACAACTTCATCGCCTCCCCAGATGTCACATGCCCATCAGTGGAAATGTCTGCCCTCTGGGACTAGTCAATTCCCACCCAGCTCAAAAGCCATCTCCTGAAAACAAATATTTTTCCTCATTCTCTTTTTGTTTATGATCTCAAAAAAAAGGGGGGGTTAAAATTAAAATTAAAGACCCTTTTCTCCCAGAGTTCATCATTCTCCTGATTAATAAGAATATAGCACCTACTATACGTCAGGCCCTGCCCTAAGCCCTGTACATGTATTAACTTGTTTAACTTTCCAAACAACCCCCAGGAAGTAGGCACTATTGTGCTATTATTTGGTCATAGTTACTTGTCCCCCTGTCCTTGCTCTGGTTCTCTGTGAGTGGGGCATGCTTCCTCTACTCCACTAATTTCATCCTGGTGTCTTGCTTTGGCCAATGGAATGTGGATGGAAGCAACATGCTGTTCTGAGCCAAAGATTTAGGAAGACATCATGTGTTTCCGCTTCCCTCTCTTACACTTGTGACCTTTGCCATGAAAAGAACACACCCTGGATAGTTGCTGATATAGACACGTGGAACAGACCTTAACCCAACCCATAGTCTGGAGACAAGCCCAGCAGAACCACAGAAAACTCAGGGTGCCTGGGTGGCTCAGTCGTTAAGCGTCTGCCTTCAGCTCAGGTCATGATCCCAGGGTGCTGGGATCGAGCCCCGCATCGGGCTCCCTGCTCTGCGGGAAGCCTGCTTCTCCCTCTCCCACTCCCCCTGCTTATGTTCCCTCTCTAGCTGTCTCTCTCTGTCAAATAAATAAATAAAATCTTAAAAAAAAAAAAAAAGAACCACAGACAACTCATAGACATGAATAAAAAACAAATGCTTATGGTCGTAAGCCACTGAGCTTTGTTTGGGGTTGTTTGTTGTACAACATCAGTGTGGCAATTGCAGACTAACACAGTTGTCATTTCCCGTCTTACGTATAAGGAAAGTAAAGCCTGCAGAGGTTAATTAACCTTTCCAAGTTACATAACTAGTAAGAGATGGAACTAGAATGCAAATCCAAGCAATCAGGCTGCAGAGTCCTGCTACTCTATATTGACTCTCACATTGAGTATTAGGATTCCTGAGAACATTTACACAGATACACACACACAAATATTACCCTATATTATTTTGCATGTTTTTAAACTATAAATTGCAACGTTATGCGGATCGTTATGTAGCATGCTTTGTTCCCTCAGATGATACTTGTAACTCTTGTTCATTTTACCTGCTGCATTCCATTGTGTGAACGTATCCAATTTCATATGAGATGAACATTTTATTTATTTCCAATTTTTCTATTTCAGACTATGCAGCAACAAACATTCTTGTATTCATTTTCTCCTACATGTGCAAACATTTCTCTAGGGTATATGGCTGAGAGTGGAATTGCTGGGTCACAGGGCATGTGAGTCTTCTCTACATTACCAAACGGCTCTCCAAAGTGCTATACCAATTTGCACTCCCTTGAGCACGGTGTGAGATCATCTGCTACTCCACATCCTCATTTTTGTGGATGCTGTTGGTGCCTCACACAAATCCCCTTTGCTGGCTGGTACACCCCTGGCCCAGCTGCCGTGCATGTTGCTGCTAATGACTCCCAGATGCCTCCTTGCTGGAGCATTGCCCTTGGCCATGGGAGTCTCCCATCTTGTATATTCCAGGCCCAGAGTAAGCCTCTATTCATTTTTTGTTTTTTGAATTGGGTCCAAAGTGTAGGAATTAAAAATGAAAGCAAGAGAAGGAAGCCACGGTCACTGTCCCTCCCAAGCTCTAGGACAAAGGAAGACAAGAAGAGAAGGGGAGGAGGAAGAAAAAAGGGAAAGGCTCCAAGGAAGAAGAAAGCGGGGGACATATGCCTCAAAGCTGCTTCCCACATCAGGAGGGATGGAGGGTGGGAGCCGGACAAGCCTCCCTCCACAGGTGACAAGGATCCTGAAAACCGCACCTCATCCCCTATTTGGCCTCTCTCACCTGCTCCCCAGTCCCTCCTCCATACCCTTGTCTCTCTCTTCCTTTCACCCTGATTCCCTGGATGCCCCATTGCCGGGTGCCTGGCAGTGGTTCAGTGTTTATTACATGAATTCACAGATGAATTTCATTTGATATGCACAGAGGACTTTTAATAGGGGACAAAATGCTTTATAGAAGTTGCAAATTTATCATTCTTCCCCAACCAGTCACCAAATTCTACACTTACACTCGTCACACACAGGCACCTCCAAATACGAAACCACAGTCTTATTTCCCATAACAAATCTAGTTTCTCTTTCTTTTTCCCCTCCCTGGTCCCAGAGCCCTGCTTCCTTGCTCTCTGCCATGAGAAGGTTCCGCCCACCCTCTGCTCAGCCTGGCGCTCCAGACCACACTCCCTTCCTCTGTTTTTACTCATGTGCACATTCTTGGCAGCCTTTAAAACTTCTCTCTGTAAAATCCACGGGCTCCACCCTCACCCTGGCTCTCTGCAGCCCCGCCTAAGACAAGGCCACTTCCTCAGAAGTAGACCCACCCTACCTGTCTCGTCCTTACCATTCCTCTTATTCCTTCCAGGCCCCATGTGCACACACACTGTAAGTATATACTGTATATAAAGCCACTGAAATATCTTCTTTGTATCTCTTCATTTCATGTAATAGCCTCCTTTGCCACCTTCCCCTCCCTCAGAGTGCTGACTTCCTCTGGGGAGGTATTGCCAACTCACAGCCCCTTTATTCTAGACCCTTGACCATGGATGCTATGGTAAGCAGAATAATGGCCCTCAAAGATATTCCTGTCCTAATCCTCAGAACCTGTGAATGTGTTACCTTCTATGGCATAAGAGTCTTTGTGGTGTGATTAAATTAAGGATCTTGAGATGGGGAGATTATCCTGGATTATCCAGGTTGATCCAGTGTAATCACAAAGGTCCTTATAAAGGAAAGAGGGAGACAGGAGAGTCAGGGATATGATTATAGAAAGAGAGGAGAGGGGCGCCTGGGTGGCTCAGTCGGTTGAGCATCCGACAGGTCACGATCTCAGGGTCATGAGATCCAGCCCACATCAGGCTCCACCCTCAGCACAGAGTCTGCTTGAGATTCTCACCCTCCCTCTCCCTCTCTGCCCCCACACCCATGCTCACTTGCTCTCTCTCCCTCAAAATAAATAATCTTTTAAAAAGAAAAAAGAGGGGCGCCTGGGTGGCTCAGTTGATTAAGCAACTGCCTTTGGCTCAGGTCATGATCCTGGAGTCCCAGGATCAAGTCCCACATCGGGCTCCCTGTTCGGCAGGGAGTCCGCCTTTCCTTCTGACCCTCCTCCCTCTCATGCTCTCTCTCTCTCTCATTCTCTCTCTCAAATAAATAAATAAATAAATAAAATCTTAAAAAAAAAAGAAAGAAACAGAGGAGAGAAAGAAAAAGAAAGTTTAAACTATTACACTGCCGACTTTGAAGACAGAGGACGGGGCCACAAGTCAATGAATGCAGGAAGCCTCAAGAAGTTGAAAAAGGTAAGGAAACAGATCCGTTCCTACATGGAATCTCCAGAGGGAACACAGAGCTGCCCAAATCTTGATCTTAGTTCAGCGAAACCCATTTTGGTCTTCTGACCTCCCACACTGCAAGATAACAAATGTGGGTTATTTTAAGCTACTTTGTTACACAGCAATAGGAAACTAAAACAGGCACCAATTTGTACAACTCGGGATAGTTGTATAGTGCACTGCCTGAGTAGCTGTTCACAGTAGCCTTGTTCGGTGCTGTCCCTGCATGATGCCTTCGCTGGCTACCGTCTGTATGTGACAGGTATAATGGCATCCATCAGCAGATGCCTTCATTTAGGTTCCTCCAGAAGCAAGAACTGGATGCAAGTAGTTTGAGAGGTGATGCTAGGAAACATTGGTAGGGGAGTGGGGAAGTGAGATAGGGAGGGGAAGGCAGCCAGTAAAGGTACCTTATCAACAAGTTACCAGTACAGACAACTAGAGTTCAATGCCATGGAGGAATTCTGGGAGCCAATGGAGAACATGCCCCAGTGTTACCTCCCCCCAACCCTAGAAGGGAAAGGGAGCTGGAGTGTTTATGCATTTGCTCCCATCAGTCTCTGGTTGAGGGCTATACAGGGGTGGTGGGGGAGTGTTTTAATCTCTGGGTGGCACACACGGAACCACGTTCATGCTTTGAAGAAAGTGCTCCAGCAAAGAGATGTGGATTTTAGCCACAGAACACACTAAACTACTGAGTCCCAAGCAGTGAGGTGGGTAACCATCCAGCCAGCAGCGCATCCACCCTCAGAAAGGAGGCACCCCCATATCCTTGGCTTCCACTTCTCTCTTGACTAAAGTGGAAAGAGTAGGAGCTCTGGTTTCTAATCCAGGCACCTGTGTGGGATGCTGTAGACTGTCTTTCACTTTGGGTTTGTCACAATTAGATTGAAGCAAGAAGCAATACTGTGCCCTTCCTAGCTCATCATGTCAAGGGTATGTAATGTCAATATGGCTATTACTAGAGATCTTAACCTTGATCCCCTGGTTATAGTGGTGTCTGCAGGGTTTCTCCACTTCAATATTTTCCCTTTATAATTAATAGGTATGCTGAGGAAATACTTCAAGATTTTGTTTCTTATCAAATTTTCACCTACTAATTTTCACAACCATCAGTGGATCTTGCCTGCAACTGTTATTACTATAGAGTTTGCCTTATGGGGATTTTTTATTTCCTGCATTTTTAGACCTAGTTTTAAATTCTTCTGCACCTCAGTTTCCTCATCTGTAAATAGGGATAATACTTTTTCCTGCTAGAGACAAAGAACAACATTACATAAAAATAAAAAGATCTATCCACTAGGAAAGCACGAGGATCCTAAATGTGTACATGCTAAAAAGAGCCTCAAAATATACAATGCAAAAACCGATAGTTTTGCAGGAAGAAATAGACAAATCCACAATGCCAAGTGGAGACTTCAATCCATTCTCAGCAAGTGATAAAACTATTAGAAAATCACTAAAGATAGAGAAAAACTCAACACTACTAACTAGCAGGATATCATTGGCATCTTAGGAATCCCGCACCCAGCAATAGCAGAACACACATCTTTTCAAGAATTCATAGGATATTCACCAAGATAAACCATATCCGGGCCATAAAACAAACCTCAACTAATTTAAAATAATTGAAAACATACGTACAAAGTAGGATCTCTGACCATAATGGGATCAAAGTTAAAAAAAAACCATTAATGGAATGACAACATGAAAACCTCCAAAATTTAGAAGCTAAACACACATCTAAATAATTCATGGGTCAAAGAGTCTCAAGAGACATTGTTTTAAAAGTGGAACTAAATTAAAATGAAAATACAATGTATCAAAATGTGTGGGATGCAACTAAAGCAGCGCTGAATGGGATGTTTAAAGCACTAAAGGCTTATATTAGAAAAGAGAAAAAGCTTCAAATCAATCATCTAAGCACCTACCTTGAGAAATTAGAAAAAAAGGACAGCACAATAAACTGAAATCAGGCTGAATAAATGAAATAAAAAAGAGCAAAAATCAATGAAACTGAAAACAAGAAAGCAATAGAGAAAATTATTGAAACAAGAAGCTAGTTCTTTGAAAAATTTAATAAAGTTTATAAACTTAAGCAAAACTGATGAAGATAAAAAGAGAGAAGACAAGTAAAACCAATATCAGGAACAAAACAGGATATCACTTCATTCCTAAATCCATTAAGAGGATGAGGGGAATGCTAGTAAAAGATTTATGCTCGGGGCGCCTGGGTGGCTCAGTTGGTTAAGCGACTGCCTTCGGCTCAGGTCATGATCCTGGAGTCCTGGGATCGAGTCCCGCATCGGGCTCCCTGCTCAGCAGGGAGTCTGCTTCTCCCTCTGACCTTCCCCCCTCTCATGCTCTCTCTATCTCATTCTCTCTCTCAAATAAATAAATAAAATCTTTAAAAAAAAAAAAGATTTATGCTCACGAATTCAACAATTTAAAAGAAATAGACCAATTTCAACCTACCCAACTACCAAATTTCAACCAAGATGAAGTAGATAATCTGAGTAATCCTATTACCATTAAATAAATTGAATCTATAATCTAAAAACTCCTGCAAAAGAAATCTCCAGGTCCATACGGGAATTCTAACAAACATTTAAAGAAGAATTAACACCAATTTATACAATCTCTTCCAGAAAACAGAAGTGGGAACATTTTCCAACTTGTTTTATGAGGCCAATGTTATTCTGATACCAAAACCAGACAAAGACTGGAAAAAGAAAAAGAAGGAGAGGGTGAGGAGGAGAAGGAGGAGAAAGTGAGAGTTATGGGATGAGTAAATTCTGGGGACCTAATGTACAGCATGGTGACTATAGTTAACAACACTGTGTTGTATATTCAGAAGCTTCGAAGGCAGTGGATTTTTAAAAGTTCTTACTACACATACAAAATATTATAGGGGTACCTGAGTGGCTCAGTCAGTCAAGCTCCCAACTCTTGGTTTCTGCTCAGGTCATGACCTCAGGGTCATGAGATTGAGCCCTGTGTCAGGCTTGAGATCAGCACGGAATCTGCTCAAGATTCTCTCTCCCTCTCCCTCTCCCTGCCCCCCACCCACCCACCCAGCCCCTGCCCCTGCATGCACTCTCTCTCTAAAATAAATTTTAAAAATCTTTACAGGAAGTATTACAACTATGTGAGGTTACAGATGTGTTAACTAATCTTCCTGTGGTAATCATTTTGCAATACATACATATGCGAAATCACTATGTCTACACCTTAACTTACACAATGTTATAGGTCAATTATATCTCAATGAACCTAGGCAAATATAAAATAAAATTTATATGTAAAGGCATAGGCCTTAGAATTGATAAAACAAGTACGTAAAGGAAGAAAAATAAAGAGGAATCAGTCTACCCAATTTAGAGAGTTATTACATAGCTACAGTAATCAAGATCTTGTGGTATTGGCATAAGGATAGACATATAAATCAATGGAGCAGAATAGAGAACCCATAAATAGATCCACACAAATACGCCCAGCTGATTTTTTACGAAGGTACAAGAGCAATTTAACAGAGGAAGGATAGTCTTTTCAACAAATGGTGCTGGAACAATTCGACATCCAAAGGCAAACAATAACAACAAAACCCTTCAATGTAAATGTCACAACTTATACAAAAATTAACTCAAAATGAATCAAGGACTTAAATGTAAAATGTAAAATTTTAGAAAAAAACTTAGGAGAAAATCTTTAGGGTCTAAAGCCAGGTAAAGAGTTCATAAACTGGGGCGCCTGGGTGGCTCAGGTGGTTAAGCATCTGTCTTCAGTTCAGGTCATGATCCCAGTGTCCTGGAATCCAGTCCTGCATCAGGATCGCTGCTCAGCGGGGAGTCTGTTTCTCCCTCTGCCCCTCCGCCCTTCTCAAGCACTCTCTCTTTCTCTCTCTCAAATAAATAAATACAATCTTTTTAAAAAAAATTTTAAAAATTTTTAAAAGAGTTCATAACAACATGAAAAGCACAATCCAAAAAAGGAATATTTGATAAATTGGACTTCATCAGAATTAAAAACTTTTGCTCTGTGAAGGACCTTTAAGAGGATGAAAATAAAAGCCACAGACTGGGAGAAAATATTTTCAAATCACATATCCAATAAAAGACTAGTACCTAGGATATATAAAGAACTCTGAAAAGTCAACAGTAAAAAACCAAATAAAAACCCCACAAAATATCAAAAACTAATGATATAATGTATGGTGATTAACATAACATAATAATAAAAAAAAAACCATAAATCCCAGTTAGAAAATGAGCAAAAGATTGACCAAGCATTTTACCAAAGAGGTTCTACAGATGGTTAATAAGCACATGAAAAAAAAAATGTTTTACATCATTAGCCACTGGGAAAATGTGTTCAACATCATTAGCCACTGGGGAAATGAAAAAAAAAAATTCAAAAACATGAATTTTAGAAAATGAGCAAAAGATTGGCCAAGCATTTTACCAAAGATGTTCTACAGATGGTTAATAAGCACATGAAAAAAAAATGTTTGACATCATTAGCCACTGGGGAAATGTGTTCAACATCTCATTAGCCACAATGAAATATTATTATACACCTACCAGAATAGCTAGAATAAAAAGTTGTGACCCACAAAATACTGGTGAGAATGCAGAGGATTTAGATCACTTATACATTGCTGGTGGGAATATCAAATGGTACAGCCACTCTAGAAAACAATGTGGTAGTTTCTTATAAAATTAAACACACAGTTCCATATGACTCAGCAATGGCACTCCTGGGCATTTATCCCAGAGAAATTATGTTCATACAAAAACCTATACATGAATGTTCATCACTATTGTATTGTCTTGACTATTTGTAATAGCCCAAATTAGAAACGATCAAGATATCTTTCAATGGGTGAATGGTTAAATAAACTGTGGAATACTGCTCAGCAATAAAAAGGAATGAACTACTGATACAATTTGGATGAATCTCCAGGGAATTATGATGTGTAAATAAAACCAATCCCCAAAGCCTACACACTGTATAATTTCATTTATAAAACATTCTTGAGATAACAAAATTATGTAGATGGAGAATTTATTAGTAATTGCCAGGATTTAGGGACAGCATGGGGTGGAGTGGGGTGGCAAGAATATGGGTGTGATTTAAAAGAGCAGCACAAGGGATACTTGTGGTGGTTAAACTGTTCTGTATCTCAGCTATGGTGGTGATTACATGGATCTACATTTGTGATAAATTTCATAAAATGAAATAGATACACACACCTGTCTGCAGAACTGGAGAAAACTGCGTAAGATTGGTATATTGTATCAATGTCAATTTCCTGGCTCTGCTATTGTGCTATAGTTATATAAGATGTTACCATTGGAGTAGACTGTCATGTGAATCTACAATTGTCTAAAAATAAAAAGTTAATTTAAAAGACAGCCCACTAGAAACCTAGAGGAATGTATATGCTAACTGTATAACATGTTTGAGAAAATGCATTTGATTTGAAAGAAAGTACATACCCACACCTACATTAGAATAAATCCCCAAACTGGATGGTAAGGAGAATTACATGATGGTGGATATCTGAGAAAGGAAGCTCTACATCTTGCCTTTTTTTCCTCAATGAAACCCATATCGGTTTGGAAAATCCAAATGCAGAGAGAACCCGGGGTAGAGCTCAGGGCGTCAGTAAGACCTCCCCAAAGAGATGACTGTGTGCATGCATTACATTAGATACAGCCAGGGCTCCCAAGAGTCAGGAAAGTGTAGAAATAACAGAATGAGTTGTGTACATCTGTGAATAGCCTAGAAAATCTGGAGAGTCCTGGATAATCCACCAAGTCCCCTTGGCCCATCACAGAACTTTAGAATACCCCACGGATCAAGAAGGGCACAGGAATTGGCTGAGAGACAGCAGCCCCCAAGGAATCAAGCAGTCAAGGATGAAGGTGGGGCCAGCAAGGACTGGCTTGAACTGACCACCAAAGACAAAGTCAAAAGAGCGCATCTCGTGTGATGCTGATGTGGACAGTGATGATACAGACCAGATGCCACCTGCCAAAGCTCTGGATTTCTGAAAGTCTCCTAGAAACAGGCAACAACTGACTGAGATTAAGTTGACACCAACACAGAATGAAGCTCACAGTAGAAACTGAGTTCAGGGGACGCCTGGGTGGCTCAGTCAGTGAAGCATCTGCCTTCGGCTCAGGTCACGATCCCAGGGTCCTGGGATCAAGTCCATCATCGGGCTCTCTGCTCAGCAGGAGCCCGCTTCTCCCTCTCCCTGCTGCTCCCCCTGCTTGTGCTCTCTCTCCCTCTCTGGCAAATAAATAAAAATCTTAAAAAAAAAAAAAAAGAAAGGAAGGAAGAAACTGAGTTCAGTTTAGGTTGTGAAAATTGAAAGGTATTTCTTGCACATCTGCATTTTTCTGCTGAGAGGCCCATCCATTAAACCAATAATTTGCTAAGAGAACCGAGGGTTCTAAGTAAGTAATACGAGCCTGTTTTACCAACTATGTAGAGAAAAAGCTCTACTGTTCACATCAGGGGATTGATTCTAATTGAGGAAGGGGAAGGTGGTACAATGGTGGGATTCACCAGTGGGGATGTACACTTGTTTTGGAGTGGCCCCCATCAGTCCTCAGGTAGGGTAGTCTTACCTCTCAGAGGTCCCCTCCTACTCTCAAGGTAAAAAGTCCCCGTCCTTAGAATTCTTCCAGTGGGACCCTGGGTTCATTGTCCTGGCTGTCTTCTCAGGCCCTAACCACAGACTCCCTCAAGGCTCCTCTCTGCAGCTGTTTTGTGGTATACGAGAGTTTCATCCTCTCACTTGGAGGGGCAGGGTGTAGCCAAAGCTGTCAATGCGTCACACATCTCTCTTGGCACTCACCACTGCACACCAAAAGCTGCTTACTGTGAATACCTGTAACTTTCTGCCTGAGGGCTTTTTTTTTTTTTTTTTTTCCTGGTGGCAGGAACATGTTTGGTCCACATACCAGGCAAGCCAGGAGTGCTAGAGACTTAAGGCCCCCAGAGGCAACCCTCAACCAATGGTGAACAGGAAGTTGGTGGATAAATATCCCAGCTTCTTCAACCATTAGGCTGGACAGCTCTGAGGTAGGGGTTCTGCAGTGGACCCGAGAGTCCCCAAAGGGTGGAGCTTTTTGCCCACAGTGATATCCTACTTGAAAAAAACACACCCTGGGGTGCCTGGGTGGCTCAGTCGTTAAGCGTCTGCCTACGGCTCAGGTCATGATCCCAGGGTCCTGGGATCGAGCCCCACATCGGGCTCCCTGCTCGGCGGGAGGCCTGCTTCTCCCTCTCGCACTCCCCCTGCTTGTGTTCCCTCTCTCGCTGTGTCTCTCTCTGTCAAATAAATAAATAAAATCTTTAAAAAAAAAAAAAAAAGAAAAGAAAAAAACACACCCTATATTGGCTTCCTTCTCTTCCCTGTCTCACTTCGTCATTCCCTTAACCAGCACTTCCTGGGATCACCTCCCACATCAACTACTTGCATTTGAATTCTTGCCTCAGAAGCTGCTTTGGGGGAGAACTGGAAACAACATTAGTGGTAATTGCTGGCTAGTGTGTCAAATGAAATGCATTGTGTTCAATGAAAAAAACCAGACTCAAAAGGCTTTATACTGTATGATTCCATGTCCATATTATAGGAAAGGTAAGGATGGAGAATAGATTGGTGGTTTCCAGGAGTTAAGGGGAGGAAAGATGGGTTGACTACAAAGGAGTTAGCATGAGAACATTTTTTTTAGGGTGATGACTGCAGAGGTTGTTACATAACTATGCATTTTTCAAAACTCACAGAACTGTATATCATGAAGAATACATTTCACAGAGGCACAGATAGCCTTAAAGACACATGGAATTCTTGTCCATTCAAGACACATGCCCATTCTTGACATTGACAGAGGATGATCTAGAAGTCCAGGAAGGGAAAGAGACTTTCCCAGCACAGCTACTTCAAGACAAAACCAGAGCTGAATACCAAGTCTCAACAGTATTAGGTGAGAGCTTTTTCCATCAATAAGTGGGGTCTCTGTAATCTAGCCAATTTACCTCAAAAGTTTGTACCTCGAGGAAAAACTGGTTATAAATTGATACAATGTCAGTGGTCATCTTGGTAATGACGATCCTTAACATATCTGTGTCTTGAGTCTCTCAGCTCCAATCCTCCTAGGTTCACACTATATTCAGCCTTACAGGGATTCCCATACCTCCTCCACTGTGTTGGATCTCCTTCTTCCTGTATTGTGTCATTCTCTTTGGTTTACTCCCTCATTTTGGTAGAACACATCCTTTAGTTACTTCCAAGTAAAGGATGCATGAGATGGTGCATATCTGAAAGTCTTTATTCTACTTAGTTTTTGATTGATGGGTTGGCTGGTTATAGAATTATAGATTGGAAACAGATTTCCTTTAGAATTATAAGGATATTACTCTTTTTTATTCTACTTTTCAGTGTTCCTGGAACAGTTCCAGTGAAGAGAAGTCTGAAGCCATTCTGATTCTTGAGACTTGGTATATGACTCTTTTTTCTTTATTCAAGCTTGTGGAATCTCCTTTGTCCCCAGGGTTCTGAAATTTCACAAGTATGTGTACTGGTTGGGCCACTTTTACCCATTGACCTACGCACATGATGGGCCCTTTCAACCTGGAAATTTGTTTTTACAGTTTGCGAAATTTTTCTTGAATTATCTCATTGATGATTTCCTCCCCTCTCTTTCTGGAATGACTGTCATTCAGATGTTACAGCTTCTGGACTATTCCTCCTGCAGTCCTCTTTTCTTTCCTATTTTTCATTGTTTTGTCTTTTGGATCTATTTCTGGGAAATACAGAGTTTTTCATTTCTGCTATATGTTTGTTTGTTTGTTTGTTTTAAAAGCTTATTTTTGTTCCCTGTCTTCTAAAATAGCATCTTATTCTTGTTTCATGGGTGCAATATCATCTCTTATCCTTGAGAATAAGTTCAGGTTTCTTCCAAGTAGCTTATTTTTATGTTTATTTTGGTTATTAGTTTGCTTGTTTGTTTTTGTTACTATTTCTTCCTTCTCTTGCTGTTAGCAGTTTTCCTCAGATATCTGGTAACCTGTAGCAGAAGTTATTGGGATCTTACCCATACCCCAGCTGCTGCGAGTGTTGGTTATTAATGGATCAGAGCTGCCCCTTTCTCTAGAGAATTGACCACAGTCAGGAGCTGCCTTGCCTGGGAGATTACGGCCTCCACTCTGGCAGCCCACAATCAATGATTGATTAATGTGCGGGCACAAAACAGCCCTCTTGCTTCCAGGTGAAATCAATCCTGTGGTGCAATTCACACTCCAGGGTTCCCTGTGGAATCAGACTGAGGCTAGACTCCAGCCAAGACCACACCCTTGCTCAGCTCCTTCCCTGGCTACTTCTGGAGGAGGTGAGACATGAGGCATGGGGAAGGCTTCTCCCGAGAGCCCACCCTCAATAAATCATGTGCACCTGAGTCTTCATTTCAGCATCTGTTTCCAGGGAACCTAAGGCATGATCTTTGGCTGTCTGTTCTTGATTAAGACTAAAGGCCTGGGGGCACCTGGGTGGCTGAGTCGTTAAGCATCTGCCTTCGGCTCAGGTCATGATCCCAGAGTCCTGGGATCCGGCTTGCTGCTCAGCGGGAAGTCTGCTTCTCCCCCTCCCACTCCCCCTGCTTGTGTTCCCTCTCTCGCTGTCTCTCTCTCTGTCAAATAAATAAATAAAATCTTTAAAAAAAAAAAGACTAAAGGCCTGAAAAGCTTATTGAAAGTGTGGGATTCAGACTTGTCAACTCAGAGATTCACTGTAGGGTGACATGGGTTGTCATTTATTGGGATTTCTAATGTCAGGATCCTTAGTTCTTTCCTTTGGGGCTGGTCAGAATTCCAGAGACGAGGGGTGGAGCACGGCTATCAGGGCTTTGGTAAGTGAGCAGAGAAGAAAGCTGAGGATCTATGTGCAGTGAGTAAATATTCACTTAATGCCCCTGTTCTTCACATGAAACCTTTGCTCACAGCCATCCCTGGTGCACTCAATCGAGAGACCTTCTGTTTTACCCTCTTCTAGAAGCTACATCTCCAGCCATGTGCCTGTTGGGAGATGGGGCTCTGCAGCATGGAAGGTGATAGAAGGGAGACTTTAATTGCTTCCCAATCACGTTTCACCCAGTTCTCCTGATTGTGGCTTGCTCAGTTCCAGAGGTTATCTAGGACTGCCAATTCCTTTTGTTTGTTTGTTTTTTGGAGTTTTTGTTTTGTTTTGTTTTTAGGATTTTGCCATGAAAATAAGGCTGTTCTTAGCTTTTCCTGGGTTTTTCGCTTTCTTGTCTGCTAAGTCAATCACCACTCATCCGTTTTCCAGCTTACAAAATTCTTTTTGCCATTGTCTCCCTTTCTATCCTCTCTGTCCTTGTGAATTTGTGTCTTTTTTAAAAAAACAATCTCTTGGGGCACCTGGGTGGCTCACTCATTAAGCTTCTGCCTTCAGCTCGGGTCATGATCCCAGCGTCCTGGGATTGAGCCCTGCATCGGGCTCCCTGCTCCGCGGGGGGCCTGCTTCTCCCTCTCCCACTCCCCCTGCTTGTGCTCCCTCTCTTGCTGTGTCTCTATCAAGAAGATAAATAAAATCTTTAAAAATAAATAAAGAATAAAAAAACAATCCCTTTAGAATAGTTTTAGTGGCTTTCAGGAAGGAGCAAAAGTAGATGTGCGGGTTCGTTTCACCATTTTAACTGGGGAGGGGGAGGGAAGAAAGAAGCCTCTGGTGGTATTAGAAACACATTGCCTCCCAGCATTGTTCTCCCGGTATGCTCCTTTGGATGACAGACAGGCGAGTGAGAACGCTAGGTAAGGGAGCCAGAGGTCTGTGATGGAAGCTGTGTCTCATGGTGGAGGACACACTCCACTACAGAGTTCAAGGCTCTTCCCCCAGTCATGGTCTTTGCCTGCCTCAGAGCCTTCAGAGGGCATGAAGGACTGAGTCCCAGTTACAATCATGTGGGTTAGAAGGGCGGAAAGCCAAGACAAACCAGGGAAGCCTGCTTAGAGGAGGTGCTGCAATAGCAGGAGAAGCAAAAGGAGAAACAAAACAGGGGGCTCATCTTTCTAAGGAGAGGGTTCATTCTTCTAGCTCTGCTTCTATGACTCTGGGATGCCAGAAGTCATTCCAGAAAGCCTGCCTGCTTTTTTGCTCTCTCTCTCTCTCTCTTTCCTGTGCCTTGCTTTGGGACGAGGTGATGATGGCGGAGAGCTATTTGGGTAGATTGGATAGGTTCAAATGGGGGAAGAACCACTATAGTTCCTTTTCCTTAGAACGGTTTGTGGGCAAAGATATCACCCCACTTCACTTCCTCTTACAAGCTCAGACCTAAGAACAAAGAGAAAAGGTAATGACACAATTGGGTGAGAGAACTCAAGAGGGGCAGGAATTGTGGTGGGGGGGTGGGGGGTTTCTAATGGTGGTTGTAGTGGTAGAGGGAGGAGGAGCTGAGCTAGGTAGCTTGCCTTGCTGCACAGCCATAACTTGAAGGTTCCCTGATGGTCATTTAGAAGCAACAGGGAGATGGAAATCATAAGGTAAATACCCCAGCCTCCTCATCATTTGGGAGGACAGTGTTGAGACTGTTCCACCAGGTTTCTCTGAGGTGCCCATGGCAGTAACTGGCTCATCAACACCCCTTCGGATTGGCTTTTCTCCCTTCTCTATCTTGCTTTCCCATTTCTTCACTCCTGTTTCCACTATCACCTGCATTCCAGCCCTTGTCTTGGGCCTCTTTTTGGGAGAATCCACACTAAGACAGGTGTACTCCAATGCGATGGTTAGTCTGAGCAGGCTGCACCACCCCTGGGAAGTTGTGCTCCCATTCTCTCCATCTGCAGCTGGTCTCAGCTAACTCTGACATGGGATCCTGAGCGCATTTATATTTTCAGGGCTCTGAGTTCTGTTTGGGTGATTGGGCCTGTGGGTGCCAGAAAGGCAGTATGGATTGCTGGTGGCTGAGGACAGAATCCCTGCCTTCTGTTTCTGAGGGTGGACACAGTCTTACCCAAAGCCACCATGCACATAGAAACCTACACTTCCTCCCACATTTGCACTGTTTCACAATTGTATACACACATCCTGCATCAAGGAGCAATTCAGGCCTCTATGGGCAGGGTCACACCCCATCTAGAGGTCCACATGGGCTATTGGGAGGGTTCTTGTAGGAGGAGGCCCAGGAGAAGACTGGAATTCTCAAATGAAGGGGTTCAGAGAACAGAGGAACACACCTCAGGTTCTCACAGAAATAGTGAGATTCCTCTGCTGACCCAGTCCAAAGGGTCAAAGCGTTGACTGGTTGACCCTTGAAAGGGTCATCCAGAGGTCTAGATAACTAAGCATCCAAATCATTGGCCAATATGAGGAATGTTTTTCTGGGATTGTGCCCACCACTTAACAGATGGATAGTTCTCACCAGGAGGAGAGGATGGGCAGAGGGATTGGGCTGAGGACAACCTTTGATTTCTAGCTTCTCTTAGAAACACTGATTTTGCCTTCATTGGCCATACAGTCATTCAACAAACTCTTATTGAGCACCAGATCCAAGATGACTAAAAGCAGCCCTTGCTCCCACTACACTTACCATCCAGAAAGTTGCTGTTCCAAAATTGGTCACTACCTAAGCCAGCGTTGGTGGTATAGTGGTGAGCATAGCTGCCTTCCAAAATTGGTCACTACCATTTGATTTAAAATTAGATGTCATTTATTTTCCAGAGGGTAGAAGGGTCTTGAAAGACTTCTGCCATGCAGGTAAGGGTGGTTTTCTGAGTAATGGGTTAGAGTGAGGCAAATGCTTTAAAAGAAGTATAATGTAGGAAGAGGATGAGAGAGGTTTGAGGGGAGAGAAAATAGAGAGAGAGATCCTCTGAGGCCCTAAACAGTGAAGGCTTTCCCACTCCTCCATCACAAGGAACAAGAGCCCATGTTAGCTGAGAAAGCCACTACTTCAAGTCCTGGATGTCTGCTGTTTGGGGGTGCTCACCTAAACTGCCCAGATCTCTCTAAATGTACCCACACTCCACCGCACATGCATTTTGCCTAGGTGGGGGCAGTTGGGTATACTAAGAGGGAAGTAGAACCTTCTGTATCACTAGACAGATAGGATCATGGATCAGCTTGTGAACTCCAGCTGGAGACACCAGGAGACCAAAAAATCTGACTTCTCTCCCAAGAGGAACAAGGAACAATCTACTCTCTCTCTCTCTCTCTCTCCTGAGTTTCATAAGGACAAAGGACATGAAGCTAAAGCCACTCCACTCTCTACCCTACAACCAGCTTGGACTAGAGAATTTCTAGCCAAGCTTTTTAAACAAACAAAACAGGTTTCCTAACACATTGAGGGTAAAGGAAGCCACAAGAAGGGAAGAGAAAGAAAAGAGAGTTCAGCTCTTCTCACCCCTGTGGAACCTCCCTGGCCTCCCAGGGAATATCACCTCTCCCAACAACCACTGCTTCCTAATTGTTTTGCCAATCACCTGCTAGGTCTTGAGGAGACATTGTTCCCATTGTTGAAGGGCTCACATTCTGGCGGGGGAGTAAAATACCAACAAATGGGTATGAATCCTAAGTATGCCTGGGTCTCACAGGGACTTGGGTACAGGACCCAGGAGGATTCCAAAAGAAAGTCTGTCAACAAGGTGGAGAAAGGAAGGAAGACTTCATTAAAAAGTGACTCTTGAGTGTTCCTAGATAAGTTTTGCTTTCCTAGTAAAGAAAACATCAAGAACACAGGCACTGAGGGTGAAACATTGTGGTGTTGCTCTGGAAATGACTGGAAAGTAAAGGTCAAGTGGGTCACTTTAGAAAAAGACAGTGACATGGGCAGATCTGCATATCCTGAGAATTGATTTGCATGGGAATCAATAGGCCAGGAGAGAGACGAGGAGGCCTGGTTTAGACAGAGTGACAGGTATCAGCAAACCAGAGTTGGGAAGGTCTTTCTGGTGACAACTCCCTTTGAGAGCTAGAAGGGAAGTGAGAGAAGGAAAGGGCCCCTGAGGTTCTTGGCTTGAAGGGCAAGGGGTAGGTGTTGATAGGCAGCTTTAAAGGAAGAATGGGCCTCCCCCATCCTTCCTTTTGTCACACTCTACAGAGCACATGCCTCCAACCATCTCTCACCTTGGGGGACTGTAACTGCTGGGTAACTTCTTGAGATATTCACTGATGTTTTTGTCTTTACTTCCCCCTTGCCTTGGAAGCTTATGGCTTGCAAAGCAGAGGGAATTTGTCTATAGGTACTTGTCATGATGAATTTGCTTCCCAAAGTTAAGCCACTGAGTTGCTTATGGTTTATGTGAGGGAAGGCTGGAAGATAGGAAAAGGAAGGAGAACCTCAGAAGGGAACATGGGGACTGAGCTGTACCCTCACACTCAGCTGAGGAACCTCAGAGGGGAAGTCTGTGAGGCCTCCTACAGGCTCCCAGCATCCCCAAAGATTTCTGTGGCCCAGGAGTGGCAGCGCCAAGGGGCTAAGAAAGGAGGGTGTCTCCACAGAGTACACCGTCTACCAAAGACGAGAGGCCTTCACAGATCCTTGGAGCTGCAACACGCCAGGCCTTGATTTTACAGAAAGGTCTGGGCCCTCTTCAAAACCATGGTCAATTTCTTGCCTGCCCTGTGGAATGAGAGCTGGGGGCTGAGGGGACCAGGTCAATGCAAATAAACAATGTAATGCACTCTTTCTTGCACACGCTTCTCTCCACTACCTGGGCAGATTCTGGGTCTCATCTACCACTATGGTCCCAGCATTCAGCGGAGAGGACCTGCTGCAGGAGAGACAAATGGAGGAAGGGGGCGGCGTGTACTGTCTTTCCATCTAACTAATGGGCATTCCCGTGCCCTCGGAGATTGGGAGGCTGGATGCTAGGAAGGAGGTGGCGTCCCAAACTTTCACCTTAAAAAATGTTTATAGAACACGCAAAAATACTAAACAGATGAGGGAATCGGTCTATCTGCGGCAGCCCCGCCCGTGGAAATGCCCCCCTCAGGCGGCGGGGCGGAACCAGGACAGGCCACCGAGCGCCGCGCCTGCGCACTGCATACTCTGAAGCCAAGGCGCCCTCAGCGAGGTGGGCGGGAGCTGCCCGGGCATCCGGGTCCCTCACCCCGCCCCCGCTGCATGAATGAGAGGCGCGGCGCCCGCCCCTCCCCCGTCGGGCCCGCCCCTCGTCGGGGGCCGCCGCGCGCAGTCTGCCGCCGCCACCTCAGCTGCGCTCGGTGCCGACGGTCGCTCGCCGCCTGCAGCCTTCCTCCTGCCGCCTCGCGCTGACGGTCCCGCATACCCGCCGCCGCAGCCGGCGCGCCCGAGTAAGTGAGGGAGCGAGGGCAGGGCACCGGGGGCCGTCGCCCCGGGGCCGGGGCTTAGGGGACCGGGCGGCTCGGGGTTCGGGATGCTGAGGAGACCGCGGGCCCGCGCCAGCCTCCCCCATTCACACTCCCGGGCGTTTCGGCGGGGACGGGGAAGGGTGGGACAGCGGCCCAGGCCGGGAGGGACGCGGAGGGGGGGGTCCACCGGAGCCGGAGGCTGAGTCCCGCACAAAGGGCGGCGCGAGGCTGTCTGTCACCGGGAGGTCACAGAGGGAAGGTTCGCGGCGCCCCGCACGCCCCGCTAGCCCGTGCCCGGCGTCGGTCCCCGGGCTGGGGAGGCGGCTTGGATGAGCCGGGAGGCGAGGACGAGGATGGCGAGGACGGCTGCCTCCGCGCTGGCCATGGGAACGCGCCTTGGGGGGTGCGGCGTGGCAGTGTTTTTCCTGGTCCCCACCTGCCCCTCCCCTTTCTTTGTGGCGTTTGTCTCGTGCCCGTTTGTCACTGTTGTGCATGGCTGTGGGCTGGGGTGAGACCTCTCGCCTCATCTTACTCATTAATTAAAGTCAGGTGGTGGCCCCTATCTGGGTGGGGGGCGTGTGTGCTTCCACAGGCCGGACAATTAAGGACCCTCCTTTGTTTCCGGAGACCTAATTTTGTGTGTGTGTGTGTGTGTGTGTGTGTGTCCGCCCGTCCGTCCGTCCGTCCTCCGTGTCCCCTATGAAATGAGAGAATCAGAGATTAAAAAGGGTATGAAGAAAAAGAGATATTAATTCATTAGAACTTCACCCAATTCTGTCTCTGATATTCTTTCAAATATTTTATGTTTCTCACTGTAAAACCAGTGCGTTTTGTTAATTGAAAATGAATATTTTTATATGTTCATTGAAAATTAATATTCTCATATATCTGTATACCTAGAACACTTTGCTTTTTGGGTTTAGGTAATGGTAATATACTCCTATATTATGTGTATGGGAATACTCCAGAACATATAGGACACTGCGTTCTGGGTTTAGTTCATTGGTAATATGTCTCTTTACTCATATATACGTCTACAGAAATACTCCAACATATCTAGGACACTGTCTTCTCAGCTCCTCAGTAGAAGCAGATTTTGTTTCTCCCTGTCTCCCTGTGTTAAGAAGGTGGTCCAGCAGGTTCTCTCCACCTCCTTACTTTTTTCTTCTGAGTGCTTTGGCAAAGGGTTTTATTGCATATTACCCTGGCATGCGTCCTTGCTTTGATCTGAATTTTCCTGTGCTCTGTTGTCTGGTTGTGTGGCCCAGCTCAATGGCTCCTCTTACAGGACTACTGGAAAACAGAACACCTTTTATCCTTGTCCTCGTCCCCAGAGAGAGAAGGAAGCTCTGCAGGTTCCCACAGACTTTGGTTCCATGGGTTGGGCTGCCTGACTTTGTTGTCTTGGTAGTTATGAAGAGTTACAGTTGATGCAGACCAATTAAAAGGCATTTGTAATAGTTTGGACCTTTTTCTCTTTTTATACCAGATCTTATAAGTTTTAGAATATTGTTGGTTGCATTTTCAGTTTCTTTTTTACCCTTATAATTTTGCAGAGAGAGAGGAAATTAGCTAAACTTGTATATAAGAAACACATTTTCAAAATAGATTTTTCCTGTGCTCTTTTGATTGAAAATAGTGGTAAAAAAATTAAGATCTTATTGGGTGATATGAATAATTGAATTGGTTCAGTTTTAAGATTCTCTTTAAGATTATTTTTTAATCATCTGTATTTTAATTCCTGGTAGTTTTTAGTGCAAAATGAAATCCAAACTAAGCAGTCTTCCACAGCATCTGTTTATGAATATTCCCTCTATTGAAAACATTTGCTTTTAATTTGAAGGGGAAGTTTTCCATTGGTTGGATAGGAATATATTATTCTTGGTAAAAGTCTTATTTTAGCATGGTCAAATTCTTTTTTTGTAAAAGTAAAATTAGTAAAGGTTGACTTTGGAGAACTTTTGTTTTTATGATGAAGAATTTAAATAAAATTTTAGTATCAATGAACTTAAAATAAGTTTAAGAACAAGGGCTTCATTAACTTCATAAACTAGTGTCACTAATATTGAAGCAACCCCAATAATTTATAACTGCCTGCATGAGATTTTTTTTTTTAGGAATTCCCTTAAAACAAACCATAAGGGGAAGTCCTAGATAAACAGAGTAGTATAACCGGAATTATCACTGAAACAGGCTTGCATAGTACCACACAGTATTGTGGAACTTTATTTTGCAAGAGTGACTTAGCTATTGTTTGTATCAAGAAAGGAACTTAAAAACATCCTGGCCTTTTTATTCGGCATTCTGTTAATCAGATTCTTTACCAACCCATCGTTTAGCATTTCTGTAGTATGATGTTTGAAGAAAAATTCTGAAGTAATTTCTGTATCATGAAAATAGATTAAATTATGTTAAATGCCGTTTTAGTAGTAAAGATATTCTTTATATTAGCAATAGTAATACTGTTATGTCAGTGATGGTGATAGCATGTAAAGTAACACTTTGTTACCCCAAACTGCGGTATATTATTCCCCCAAAAATGTCTGATAACAAAAAGTAGAGCTTTTTTTCTATTGAGCACTTTCTATCAATAATTGTTTTGTTTCAAATGGCAGCTTCTTCTAAAATCAGTAATAGGGCGCCTGGGTGGCTCAGTCATTTGAGCATTTGCCTTTGGCTCAGGTCATGATCCCAGGGTCCTGGGATGGAGTCCAGCATTGGGCTCCCTGCTCAGCGGGGAGTCTGCTTCTCCCTCTGCGCGTCGTGCCTGCGCTTGCGTGCTCACTCTTGCCCACCCCCCCAGCCCTGCATGCTCGCAAAAATAAAAAATGTTTACAAAATAAAATAAAATCAGTAATAAAGTAATGTCATAATGTATTAACTTATATGAAATTGCCATTTTTTAGATTGAGTAGTAAAAAATCAGTTTCAGAATGTTGAAATGCTTTCAACTCTTAGCAGTTCTTTCTGGTATTTACCTTTATATTTACTTCATTCTTAATGTTTAAACTTATTTCTTGATTTTCCATCTTTGGACATCATCTGTGGACTTCTATTTTGGATGTTGAGGCCTTGGTTGTCCTACATAAGTACAGTTCCCAGTCAAGACAGTATTCAGTATTTATATGACTGTGACAATGTACCTGTTATTCACAGATGAGCCATGTAGCCTACTAGTATTACATTTTCTATCTTGTGCTTTTGTTTCTCTAAATTAAATAATTGCCTCTTTTGTTTTTCATTTGCTTTGTTTTCTTTGTACCAGTCACTGACTCATGCTCAATATCTGACAGAACTGATAATCTTTCAATATTTTCAGGTAATCTGTTTCATTTCTTTTTCCTTCCTGTCATCTAGGACTTCCCTTTGTCATATCTTGGGAATTCTTTTTGCCTTCCTCCTGTGTTGGATCCTTTATTTCTTGGATCCTATGTCTTCCTTATTCTATTGTACCTTCCAGAGACAGGGCACATACAAACTGACATTCTTCCTGAATTCAGAAGTTGCATACCTGGAAATGTCCTCATTTAACCGCCACACGTGAATCGAATAGTGGTTTAGCTGAATATTCTAGATTGAAAATTAGTGTCCCTCTTTTGAAGGCATTGTTCTATTAGCTTCTGGTGTTGCTATTAAGAAGTCCAATCCAAGTCTAATCCCCATTCCTGTTTCTCTCCCACTCTGGAAGATTTTAGGATCTTCTGTTTTAGGATCTCAGTTACCACAGAGAAAGTTTCTTCAAGCAATGAAATGCAATCACCTCTGAAACGTACAAGACTATCAGGTGCATTTTAAAAAATCTACCTTAGGGGGCGCCTGGGTGGCTCAGGTGGTTAAGCATCTGCCTTCCTCTCAGGTCATGATCCCAGCATCCTGGGGATCAAGCCCACATCGCTTTTCCCTCTCCCTCTGCTACACCCTCTGCTTGTGCTCTCTCGCTCTCTCTGTCAAATAAATAAATAAAATCTTAAAAAGAAAAAAACTACCTTAGGAAGTAGCAGAAGCATTCATGACCAAAAAGAAATAATCTTTAAGCTTTATGATTAAATATGTCATGACTAAATATGACAAATATATTATTTACAAGAATTTCTGTTGTGAGAAGGTGGAGACAAATGGAGCTATGTAGACCACAGCTTGATTGGACATTGTTAGTAACTGTGACATGGATACATATGCTCTTGGATACATATTTTTTTATTTTATTTTTTAGCCAGGAATTTTTTTTTTCTATTTATAGCTGTTTTATCTCTCATCTGGTTTTTCCGTGAGTGCACATAAGTGGTTGAATATTAGAGAACTTCAGATTCATGACCAGAAATCTGAGGTGGACTCTCAGCACTGCCCAGGAAAGTGATCAGATTCCTAATATTTTTGCCTATAACTATTTGATAATTTCTTCCCACTCTTTAAACTCATGAGCAGCCCACCCTTCCCCATGCAGATAAGCAGGCTACATATTTCATTGAGGTTTAGAAGTTATAAGACAGATACCACTCAACTTCCACTCACCAAATCTAGAAATCCACCTTTCTTAGGGCCCATGTTTTATGTTTTCTTCCTATGAGAGGCCAGCTTCCCTCCCTTCCATATTCCCTCTAATACCTACTCAAGGACTTACTCCTGAATTTGTCTCTCTTTTGCATCATCAGCAACCCTCCAAGGCACCATCCATGTCAACATACAAACATGCTCTGATGTTGTCCATCTTTAAAAATAATTTTAAAATTACAACAAAACTAAAAACAACTTCCCCCTGACCTCTCATCCATCCCTTTCATTTACCTTCATAGTTAAATGTCTCAAAAGAGAAATACACATTTCCTTCCTACCTCCTCTGTAAAATGTATAACTCTGAAATTTTGTTAACTGATTTTTTTGTCTCTTACCCCGACTAGAACCTTAGCTCCAGGAAGGCAAAGACTTCCATCTGCCCTGTTTACCACTCTGTCACTTAGAATAGCAACTGGCAAAAAAAGGCAAAACTGACATTTTTAACCTGGTAGAATAGCTCTTGCTTTTTAAAAATTTCTGACAAGAAAATCAGTGTTTGTTAATTTTTTTAATTACCACTTTTTTAAAAAGATTTATTTCTTTATTTTAGAGAGAGAGCATAAGCAAGCATGAATGGAGGGAGGGGCAACAGGAAAGAATCTCAAGCAGACTCCCTGCTGAGCATGGAACCCGAGGTGCTCAATCCCAGGCCCCTGAGCTCGTGACTTGAGCCAAAAATCAAGAGTCGGGCCCTTAACTGACTGAGCCACCCAGGTGCCCCTAATTACCACCTTTTGCTACACTTAGAGTTGAAAGAATTACAAAGACTATTTTAATGATTGAATTTTTCCCTACATTTCATTCTTTCATAAGTATAACTTAACACTGGCAGTTGTGCACCCAGATTCTTGGAGTAAGACTGCTTGGAGTTGAATTCCAGCTCTTGCAATTTAGCCATGTGACTTTGGACAGGTTTCCTGATGACTCTGTTTCTTCATCGGCAAGATGGAAATAATATTACCCACCTCATATGTTTGTTGTATATATCAAATGAAATAATATGTAAAATGCTAAAGTCAGTACTTGGCATGGGGATAAACACAATGAAAACTGTAATTACAGTTATTATTTGTATAGCCTACTCCAGTTTCTAATGTTTGATCTAATATTTTTGCTCAGAGCACTTCTGTCTCATAAGGTATACTGGCTATAAATGCAACTCAGCTGGTTTTTTTTTTTTTTCCTGATTGCTTGCCTCTCTATTCCCATATTAGTAATAGATTAGTCATAGATTAGTAAAATGATCTACAATTGACAGATTAGTGATAGATTAGTAAAATGATCTACAATTGTCAGATGAACTCCCCCCTTTTTTTTTTTTTAGGAGAGGGAGGGAGAGGAAGAAAGAATCCCAAGCAGGCTCCATGCCCAACATGGGGCTCTATCTCACAACCCTGAGATGACCTGAGCCAAAATCAAGAGTCTGACGCTTAACCAACTGAGCTACCCAGGAGTCCTGATAGATGAGCACCCTATAGCACTTCGCAACAGTTTGGTCATTTGATAAGTCATTTTGACCACTTAATAAAATATTTTTATGTCAAGCCAAGTCCTGTTCTTTATTTGGCTTGCCTGGAGGAGAGGTCCTTTCTTCATGTTATTCCAGATTAAGTTTTCTTATTTCTAGAAATGGAACTTTTAAAACACTCAATACATCATTAACAGATCTTTTTGTAAAATTAGCTGTAAGGTGGGGCACCTGGGTGGCTCAGTCATTAAGCATCTGCCTTCAGCTCAGGTCATGATCCCAGGGTCCTGGGATCGAGCCCTGCATCGGGCTACCTGCTCGGCAGGACGCCTGCTTCTCCCTCTCCCACTCCCCCTGCTTGTGTTCCCTCTCTCACTGTGTCTCTCTCTGTCAAATAAATAAATAAAATCTTTAAAAAAAAATTAGCTGTAAGGAAAAAAAGCAGCTGGAAGACACTCTTCACTTACTAGTTAGCTGGGAGAATAAGTATATATAGCAATACTAAGTCTACTTTTAGGGCCGCATGAAGGATACAGACAGGCTCTGTAGAAGTTCAGAGTAGTGAGGGTCATGTCCTACAAGCCTTACAACTTTTCTACATGTTAAATTGTCTGTTTAGCCTATTTCCCTCTTATTTGACCTGATATTTATTTTGAAAGTTTTCTTAATAATCATGGGAACAGTTTAGATTTTAAGGTAGATAATACACAAGGTAAAATGAGAGCAACTCTTAACTTTAGAAATTATTTCTTGAAGTAATTGACTTAGCAGTTATTCTGCCTCTTTCTTATCTAGGTAGGCAGTGGGGATTCCTCCAATTATCTGAGCATTTCAGACATCAGAGTATAGTGCTGGGTAAATTGAGGGTTCAAAAAGAATGCCAGATGGTTTGAAAGGAATTGTGAGCACTCCAACTAGTGCAGCCCATCGAAAGCCAGCTGGCTGAGTTTCCTCTGCTCTGGAGGTAGGAACCAGACACTTTGTTCCATGCCAGCTGGCCCGGGAGTTGTTGGCCAGTGGCCTTACTTTGGGTTGGCCATTCCTGGGAAAACCAGCCTCGGCCCTCCATCTGCCCTGAGAACAGTCTGACACCAGAGTTGCTCTGTGCCTCCATGGTACTCCAGAGAGTTGGAGCAAGCCTGAGTGGCAAGGAAGGAAAGCCACTTTTTAGATACCATTACAAGTGAACCTCACCTTAAGTTGTAAATTTGCTCTGAAAAAGTGAAATGCAAGTTGAATTTTTATGCATTCAGTGCTGTTAGGTATACTAGAGTTGCTTACTACCAAAGTAACTGTAGTGAATGTTTTTATATTGTAAATAACTTCCATTTTACCTGCTTTCCAACTTCCTTTTTTTGTTGACTTTTCTTAAAGTGAAGTTTGCCTGTTTTCATTGTCATCTTCTAAAGTTTTGGTCATTCAGATTAGTAAATTTTCATCTTGTCATAAAGCTTGCTTCTATATAAACCATAGGCTTCTGTGGAAGGTTAACTGTGTGTGTTGCCTTAAAATCTGTGTCTCATTTTGCTTGTTATTTGTTTCCCCACTAGACAGGTGTTTATATCAGATACAGTTCTTCCATTACCGAACTTGATGTCAGAATAATTTAACTGAGAACAAAAGAAGTGCAAATATGGCACTACAAGTGTGAGCATTCAATTCATTTGATGACAGTGCTTATTTAAGAATTCTAAAAATTAATAATTTTGCCACAGTCTGTCAGTATGTTTTATATTACCTTCAAGAAATTTTTTTTGAATTTGGAGATTGAAAGGTGCTACATTATTTATGTTTGTTAGGTTCATCTAGGCAAACCAAAAAATTATGAACTTCTTGTATCTCTTTATTGTTCTCTCCCAACTCTGAGCATGAAAACTTATGTTCAGTGGTATAAATTTCAAATAGAATTTAGGTGTGCTATCTGAATAGGCTCTTCATCCTAAACTGAAAGAAAAAGTTTGGCAGATAATGAAACACCAAAGTATGAGCTAATGTAGTTTATAGGAAATGGGTGGGAAGGGAAATCAAAGGTGTAGGCTTTCATTCTTTTCCTTTAGCGCAAAAGAAATTGCAAAACTTCTTCGGAAATATGCTAGAAATCTCCTGCTTGGCTATACTTAAAGTTTTTACTTAAACTTATTTTTCCTGAAAACAGGCCAGAATGAATTTTTGTGGGAGTGAGAATGATTTTTTTAAATCCTAGAACAGTATATCAAAAGCCAGGGACAGTATTATACCCAGAAAATCATCCTTCACATTAACTAACCTTTACTAAATACCTTTTATGCCAGTAGCTTTACATTCATTGCCTATTTACTTCTTACAGCAACCCTCAAAGAATTGTTTATGGATGATAAAAGGTCAAAGAAGTAACCTGTTCAGATTCACAAGGTCAGGAGCCGGTTTTATAACCCAGGCTTTCATCCTCCAACTCACCACATGTCATGGTTAGTGATGTCAGCTTTCACAGGAATATAGTTCTTTCCTATTCAAATGCTTTCCTGCACTGGCACTTTCAGAAGACTATTGATAAAGGAAATTAAGAGACTGTTGCAGAAAATAGCAGAAGAATAAGGAGGGATTTGGGGAGCCTCTACATTTTTTAATCTCTTCTGATGCTCTTGAAATAATTAACCATTGCAGGGGCGCATGGGTGGCTCAGTTGTTAAGTGTCTGCTTTCGGCTCAGGTCATGATCCCAGAGTCCTGGGATCAAGCCCCGCATCAGGCTCCCTGCTCAGCAGGAAGCCTGCTTCTCCCTCTCCCACTCCCCCTGCTTGTGTTCCCTCTCTTGCAGTGTCTCTCTCTGTAAAATAAATAAATAAAATCTTAAAAAAAAAAAAAAGAAAGAAAGAATTAACCATTGCAGAACTGCAATAAACAAAAAATGAAGTAAGTAAAAATGACTAGAAAGGGCTATATAGTTTGCTAGTTTTGTCATAACAAATTACAACAAAACTGATGGCCTACGACAATAGAAATTTATTCTCTCACAATTCTGGAGGCCAGAAGTCTGAAATCAAAGTGTCAGCAAGGCTACTGCATTCCCTCCAAAGACTCTAGGAGAGAATCCTTCCTTGTTTCTTCCAGCTTTTGGTGGTTCCACATATTCTTTGGTTTGTGGTTACATAATTCTAATCTCTGCTTCTCTCTTCACATGGCCTTCTCTTCTTTCTCTCGTAAGGACACTGTCACTGGAGTTTGGGTCCACCCGGATAATCCAAAATGATCTCATCTCCAGATTATTGATTACATCTGCAAAGACCCCTTTTCCAAATACGATCATATTTACAGGTTCCTCAGGTAAAAATGTGGACATATCTTTGGAGGGGCCACCATTTAGCCCACTATAGGGAGTAAGAACTTCTTTGGTAATAATTTTCATTTCCACTGCTATATCACTCAGAATTCCAGATTAGACAAGCATTTGGTATAGACCATGATACAAAATGGGGGAAGGTATTGGAAGTATAGGATAGAAGACAGAGGAAGGTTTAGGGAATCAAGGAAGATTTCATGGGGGTTGTATTGCTTATGACAGATCACGAAGACTAGTTAGATGGTTGGGATAGCCTGGAATGTGCAGAAAATGGAAATACTCAGAACAAAGATAGCAAGTCATATTCAGAGAACCATAACTAATGCATTTGAGGAAAGTGTGGTGCTTAGAGAAATAGTGGCAAATGGGGAGCCAATTCATGGGAGGCGTTTAGTGTTGAGTTGATGAATTTGTACTTTGTTTAGAGTTGCTTATCCATGAGAACACTGTATTACGAAGGTTTCTAACAGGGGCCTTCTGAGCTATGATAAAACCTTTGGAAAAAAATACATTTTTCTTTCTATAAAAAGATTTTCAGAGGAATTCATAATCCTAAGAAAAGGTTAAGAACCACTGCTCTATTAGAAATGAAATGTTTTATGCTTTGAAGATGTTTCTGGAAGATTATTGATTTTCCATTTGGTTTACTTTGAACTACTTGGAAGATAAGAAAATGGAACTCCAAAGAGCCTTAGTAAGCACTCTTCTGTGGAATACGTTATGAATTTTGCATACTAAAGTTAAAATACTATTTCAGGAGGGATGTAAAGTAGGTCCAGGGTTTTTAGGAAATTGATCAAATGATTACACAAAAAGAAAAATTCATAATATTCAGTTCAAAAATGCAGCTGTGACTTGTTTTCTGTGTCTCAATGTTCTCTATTTCAATTCACTACCATTTAGAACTCCAGAATTATATAAAAGCATGACACAGTTCTGAGGAGAGGAAACCAACAGCTGCGTTCTTAAAAGTTTGTTGTTGTTTTTTTTTTTTAATGTATTCTGTAAAACTGCTTGTTTTCTGCTGTGGGTTTTCAGTGGAATAACCTACTTCAGGAATAAAACAGTATATTACATAGCTGTTTGAATGTCTTTGTCCATTCAATCTGCTATAACAAAATACCCTAGCCTCAGTGTCTTATAATAACAACAGAAATTTCTCACAGTCTTGAATACTGGAAAGTTCAAGATCAAGGCACCAGCAAATTCGGTGTCTAGTGAGAACCAACTTCCTAGCGCATAAATTGTACTTTTCATTGTGTCTTTTTGCTGTGTCATCATGTGGTGGATAAGGACAAGGGAGCTATCTGGGCTTCTTTTATAAGGGCACTAATCCCATTCATGAGGGCTTCATCCTCATAATGTAATCACCTCCAGATACCATTACATTGGGGATTAGGTTTCAATATATGAATTGGGGGTTGGGAGATACAAACATTCAGTCTTATAGCACTGACCATATGATATAAGGAGAAAATCAGTGCTTTTCCATATAACTCAATTTCTAAATAATCAACTGCCATTGATTTTTTTTTATTGATCCATTTATTTTCTCCCTGAGATTAGTATTACTTAATAGGTTTACCTGTACTGTTGTTCAGGCTTCTCTGCTAGTGAGGTTATTCTTTTTCATTTTTTTTATTATACAAAATTGTATATACACTTAAAAGTAGACAAATAGTACAATATACCTCCATATGCCCATCACTCAGATGTTCAACTATTATCAGGGTTTTGCCACATCTGTTTCATTTATCCTTTTTTCTTTCACTTTCATTTGCTGAAGTTTTTTAAAGCAAACCTCCAGCATTTCAGTATCTGTATCCTGACATATTTCTAAATGCATCTCTCAAAAAAGTAAAGATGTTGTATTATAGAACCAAAATGCCATTCTCACACATAAAATTAACATTTACTCCCTGGTGTCATCTAATAGATAGACCCAATTCAGGTTTGCCTGATTGTCTCAAGAGTATCTTTTTTAGCGATATCTTGTTCACAGCAGGATTCAAAGTCCCTGGACCATATTTGATCATTTTGTCTCTCATGTCTAATTTGATCTAGGGCAGTTCCTCTTCCCACCCTCTCTCCTCACCTTTTTTGGTGTGTCATGGACTAGTTGTATGAACTGGGTCATTTGTCCTGTGGAATTTCTCACATTTGGGATTTGTCTGTTTTATCATGGTGTCAGTTTTTTGATCTCTTCCCTGTATTTCCTACAAATGGAAGTGACCTCTAGAGGCTCGACTAAAATCAGACCTCAGTGTTTTGGCAAGAATGTTTAGGAGGTCACTAATATTACATCACCAGAGGCCTGCTGTATTTGGCAACCCCACTTGTAGTAATGCTGAAAAGACCCCACTGATGGTCATGTCAGTATTAGATATTTCATCCATTGTGGTAGAATGGTGATTTTCTTATTCTGTTCTCTCTTCCACATTTGTTAACAGGAATTCTATAAAGAAGACTACCTCATCAAGTAGGGCTATCTGGGTTTACCCTGAAATACGCTTTGTATGAGAGACTGTCAAGTACTTTTATAATATGGTGTTCTTGATAAAAGATAATGAGTTTGAATCAGAATAAAAAGAATTGTTAGGGGCACCTGGGTGGCTCAGTCAGTCAAGCGTCTGCCTTCGGCTCGGGTCATGATCCCAGGGTCCTGGGATCAAGCGCTGCATCGGGCTCTCTGCTCAGTGGGAAGCCTGCTTCTCCTTCTCCCACTCCCCCTGCTTGTGTTCCCTCTCTCGCTGTGTCTCTCTCTGTGTTAAATAAATAAATAAAATCTTAAAAAAAAAATTGAGTTAATCTTTTGTTTTAATTTTACAATGAAATTCAGAGTACTATAGCAAAATGTGAATGAGTGCTTTTCTTTTATAATTGATAATGTGGACTCCAGTTGCTCTGAAAGTTAAAAGTGTATATGTGAAAGCCTGTTACAGACTAGAATCAAGCAGTGGAGAGGAAAGAGTATTAGATTAGGATTAAAAAATCAGAGTCACTTTGGCCAGCCCCTGAATGTCTGATCCATTCATTCTTCTTAGGCTGAGCATTTTGTGTATGTGTCCCTAAAATATTGTCAGTGTTTTCATGAAACTGGGTGTAGACTAAAGAAATCAAAGTTGTATATCATAGAATTAATGCTTAAATATCTTTAAAGACGGGGAATTCTTCATTGAATATCATTCTTTTTATTTAAATTGTACTTTATGGGAGTCATTTGATCATTTCTCATAATACTCTTGTTTAACTTCATGTCTTCATGTTCTTTACAGTAAAACTACTGAATAAAGTCATGCTGAAAAAAGCCTTACTTGTTTGTCCTGCTGCATTTTACCTTAAACCAGATTGTTTTCATTCAGCTTCTGAATTTGTGGGGAAAGTAACCTTGATATCAAATAAAAATTAAAGGGATGCCTGGGTGGCTCAACTGGTTAAGTGTCTGACTTCGGCTCAGGTGATGATCTCAGGGTCCTGGGATCCAGCCTGGCCATCGAGCCCCACGTGAAACCCTGCTTAGGGCTCCGGGGTCAGCAGGGAGTCTGCTTTTCCCTCTTCCTCTGCAGCTCCCCCCGCACACTTTCAGAATTCTGAATCCCTTTTATGCACTCTCGATCTCTCAAATAAATAAATAAATAAAATCTTTTTAAAAAATGAAAATAGGCCAGTGTTCTTAGCTTAGTGATCATCTCTAGAGAGCCTCTAATGTTATTTGAGAAGGCCATTAAAAGTATGTGCTAGTATGATTTCTCATAGGCAAATTCTTGCTATGATTATGTGGTTTATTTTTTTTTTTAAAGATTTTATTTATTTATTTGAGAGAGAGAATGAGATAGAGCATGAGAGGGGGAAGGGTCAGAGGGAGAAGCAGACTCCCTGCTGAGCAGGGAGCCCGATGCGGGACTCGATCCCGGGACTCCAGGATCATGACCTGAGCCGAAGGCAGTCGCTTAACCAACTGAGCCACCCAGGCGCCCCTATGTGGTTTATTTTTAAATGATAATACTGTGAGTCTTTTCTGAAAGATAGAGAATGCTATTATAAAGGAATACATCAAAAGACCATAGATAAGATCAGTATACTTATTTTTAGTTGAGCTAATCATCAAAGCTAATTACTCTTCATCACGTCTCTAAAATGGTTTTAGTATTGAAAATTACATTTTCCCCAGGTTTCAGCACCAAAAAACCCCAAAAAAACAAAAACAAGAAAAATCCATTACATTTTCCTACCTGTAGAACAGATAGATGCTTGTGGAACACCTACTCTCTTTAAGTTGTTGTACTTGCTAAGTAGTACAGTTGATTTCACTATTTGGATTAAGATAGTACTTTTTTTTTTAAGAGCCCTCTAGGAAATTGTGTTACAATGATTGCCTCCTCACCCTCATTTAATGCAACCAGAAGCCCCTGGGCCTGGACCCCACCATGCAGCCTTTGTCCTGTTCCCTTGTTTGTTAAGTGCTATGTAGGCTGGAAAGTGGTGGAGCACTGGGATTAGTGGGGTTGAAACTCTGTTCTTTGGAGGCCACAAAGCTTATCCATTCGCCTTTCTATCTTCTGCCAGACACAAGGATGGCTTTTGTCTTTTTAGGAATATTTCAATTATTTCATCCAGTATGCTGCTTGGATTTACCATCTTACCTTTATTCAGGTCAATAAATGCTTATTGAGTATCTTTTAAGTACCAGGTATTGTTCAGTCCAAATTTATAGAAATCTCACATCTTGTGGTAAGAAACTCTTGTTGAATAACTCCAGTACATTTAGTGAAGTTAAGGTATAGTTCAGTTCTGAATTTATTAGATCTGAGTTTGTAATTCTAATATTCTTTTTCTGACATTTTAAATTTGATCTGACTTAGGGGCGCCTGGGTGGCTCAGTCGTTAAGCGTCTGCCTTTGGCTCAGGTCACGATCCCAGGGTCCTGGGATCAAGCCCAGCATTGGGCTCCCTGCTCAGCGGGAAGCCTGCTTCTCCCTCTCCCACTCCCCCTGCTTGTGTTCCCTCTCTCTCTCTGTCAAATAAATAAAATCTTTAAAAAAAAAAAAATTTGATCTGATTTAAAAGTTCCTATAAAGCGAATGAAAACTGGCTCCTCACAAGGAATTTCGGTACTTTCTGTAGGCTAAGATAACTAACCACAAATGCAGTAAAATCAGTGGAACCTGCATTTAGATTTTATTCAGACTAACTTTCCAACTCTTAAGAACCTAAGCGTATATTTTTTGCACAGTTACAAGTTTATTTTCATAAAGGCAAAAAAGGCATGTGGTATTTAAGTTCTGGCCCTACTATTTAACTCTGTGGCTTTGGTGAATCACTACCTCTCTTAGCCTCAGATGGAGGTAATTATAATGGAATGCTTCAGAGTTATTGAATTTATAATTGAATTACTTCAGAGATATTGTGAGTATAGTCTATCTTCTTTAATAAAGTGCTCTCCTAATGATTTTTGTTGTTAGTCAAGGGATGGGACATGGAAAGAGCGAACACAAGAACAATCTTTGCTACATCTCAGTTCTCTCCTTTTCATATGGATTGAACCAGTTATGCTGCATTGTAGCCTGGCTACTGAGCTGTGGCTAGTTAGAGGTTCCATTCCAGTGGTGGCCAGACGATATATTAAAAAAATTGTTACTAGTTAACTGCTCTACATACTTTCTTAACTTCTTAGGAGATTCTGGATACATCATTTCTGATGGTTGTCTTAAGTCCGCTTTCCACCCCCAACCCCTTTTTTAAACAGCTTTTTTGAGACATTTATAGCCCATATATTCAATGTGTAATGCAGTGGCTTTTGGTATATTCAGAGTTAGGCATCCATTACCACATTATCACTTTTAGAATATTTTCATTATCATTATCCCAAAAAGAAACCCTGGATCCTAGCCATCACTCCTCAATCCTGCCACTGCCCCCCTCCGCCCCCATTCTCCACCCTAAGCAATCACTAATCTACTCTGTCTCTCTAGATTTGCCTATTCTGGGCTTTCATATAAAAAGAATCAGACAATATGTGGTCCTTTGTGATTGGCTTCCTTTTACCTAGGATGACATTTTCAAGGTCAATGTTCTCTTTTATAACAAAAGGAGATACTAAGGTTCCTAGAGGCACACTGACCTATCCTGTGGGAAGAAGAGATGAAATGATTTTTTTTTTAAATAAAGTTAACTGGTATCCCAGGACTGGTTGTCAGTCACAAATGATGAGAAAAGCCCTATAAATAGTTACTGTAGCTTCAAACCAAAGAATAGTATTCTAACACTGAATGTGGAGAAGATGCATGTCTCAGCATTCTTTTTAGCTCCATTTGTGTATATGGACAATGTCATAATTATTGGTACATCATTCAGTATGGATAATAAAATGTAACTGTGTGGGACTAATGTAACTAAAACTATCTCACCACTGTCCTTTTTATTTGTTATTTTCCTCTTGTAACTAATTTTCCTGCTGAATATTCTGCATAACTCAGACGTTATGATATAATGTCTGTGGTGACATGCTATATGTTACATGCTAATGTTTGTGGTTACATACTCCTTTTTTTATTTTTATGTGAGCTTGATGAGCTAAAGCTTAGGTATTTTATTTGGGGATAACCAATGATTATATATATTAGTATAAATGTTGGAAACAGGATGCACAGAAATAAAATCTTCAAAGCATATTCCCCCCAAATTTGTGATGTCGTTAAAAAGGCAGAGTTGGGGGGCAGCCTTTTGACTTTGAAAAACCCAACTTCTGTGTGTCTCAGGTTCTTCCTCTATAAAGTGGAGCAACTGGACTATGATAATTAATGCTGATGGTCTTTAACTCTGTGGTTCTGTGAAGGTAATTGGTAAATATATTACTGATGGTCCTAGACTACTTCCTACATTACATCAAGAAGTTAGCATTGTAATGTCAGATTTCCTGTGTTCTAATTAGTTACCTAATGTGTTTTCATGACAGAAGGCTAATGATATGTCTTAGCAAAAATTCTATTTTTCTCTACTAGAATTAGAAGCCGTGGTCTGTTATTCCAAATGGTCTGTTAATGCAAAATAATTGAAAATAATACTTACCTAAACACCTTTATATTAGATAAATGGGTTCAGCTATGAGTGGCAGAAAACCCAAAACAACAAGTGGCTTAAAACAACATTAAATTTTATTTCTCCCTCGTGTCCACGTTGGCATAAGTCTGGCATGGAATTTCATGGCATCGGGGACCTCTTACCAATTGTCCCTTTTTCCTTTTTGGCACTCTACCCTCCCTCTTGGGTGTAAACCATATTCTTATTGAGCAAGATTATCCACATTATAGGAAGCAGGATGGAGAAAGGGATGAAGCAGAAAGTAGAAGGTATCTTCAGTGCCCTGTTAAGCATGATTTCCAGATATTCCCATGTGAATCCATGAGACATGTGGCCATGTGTAGCTACAAGGAATGCTGGGAGATACAGCCAAGCGCCCCACTAAAAATTCTACCTACAATGGAAGAAAGGGAGGAAAGATACTAGGAAGTGGGGAGTCTACTACAATCTGGTTAATGATAAAAGGGAAAACTAAGGAGCATTTGTCACTATATCTTTTCCACCAAAGAAGGAACATTTTATATTTCTCTAGGTGATACTGGTTCTTAAAATGGAAATATCATTTTACAGGTGAAGAGCTGACAATGCAATGGGAACATCTCAAGAATATGTGATTATCTTTTCTGTAACTGAGTTAATGCACTGGATCTTCCAACAGAGAACTGCTAGATATATTTCCTGGTTTGAATTCATGAGTTGATATTATGATTTATGAGCTAGCCTCTTAGGAGTTTAGTTAGTAGAATTTTTCTCACTGAGCCCAGTAGCCCCCGAGAAAACTGATCAGAGAATAGGCCCAACCCTAGATGTACAGTGACTTTACTGGGAACATATGCCCTGTAAGGCTTCATCTGACCTGAGCCACCCATCTCTTATTCCTGATCTTGAAGGGGGGAAAAATTACACACTTGTAAATAGTCTTTACTATATCCATCTACAAAATCAAAATAATAGTGTTCACATGATGAAGATTAGTAATGGTCTTATAAAATGTTTTTATATAGGAAAGAACTTCCAGGGCTAATGATACTGCAAGTCTTGACTCTTAAAAACCCATTTAGAGAGAATTATTCACTGTTCTGTAATGATTGTGACCTTTTCAGAATTTTTGAAAATACAAAATCAGCAGAAACAGACGCACCCCCAGAATATTGAAATAACATCTTTCATCTGTGTCATTATCTCAGCTGTTCCATAGTCTGCCTGAAATCATCTTAAGGATGAAGTCTTCCCATATCTTTCTTAAAAGAACAAAGTGATCCCAGTAACCAAAGGAGAGACTTTGAGGCCATGCATAGGACTATACTATCTAGAAACTTAAGGTAATTATCACCAGTGTCAAAGTACCAAGCAGTCTGAATACTTTGCTGCTTTCATAACTATTTGAGGTTTGCTGAGTTAGTTGTGAGCATCTTAGATGCTGTTTTATGGCTGTAGAATTCTCCTACAAAATTAAGATCTAAAAACTGATAAGCTTTTGATTTACACAGATTAGCCATCTGTTGTTGAAGAAATATAGCTAAACTAATTCCTGTTTCCCAGAATTCCCTATTCCAAGTCACTTCAAAAAGCAGTCCACTCATGGCCCAGGCTCGAAGATTTGGATTGGAACAGAGTGGCCCAGGAAAATGAGGCCTAGGTTCAAATTATCCCTGACTCAAGAAAATTCAGACACCAACTCAATGCTAACCTCGCACCAAGGTACCACAAAAGACCTTGATAATGTTGATGAATACCCAATGTATACCAGATACACCCTCTGGAGACAGATGTAACTTACCACATGAGGAAATTGAGACTTGCCTGCAGTCCTAGTGAGGGGAGTGGCTAAGGTTGAGTCTGCACTTAAAGCCTCTGCTGTGGCATCTTCCGTAGAGCTCACTTATTGTGGTGGAGCCCTCTGATTTACCCTCATTTCCTGACTGATGAATTTCTAAACCACAAGTATATTGTTTTCTCTCATTTTTAAGGCTGTACAATAACAGAATCTTCACTCAAAAGAATCTTTTTGTTTTGTTAGCTAGTTCTTGTTTTACCACTCTAGAAGTACTTGTGGCTTATTTACCTTCCTTGTTTAGGTTTTAGTACATATAATTTATGCCTCATAATCTTTCTTCTTCAGGGATTCTTAGCTCATGTAAGAATTCTGAAAAACCATTACCTTTTCTGGTAGTTGAGAATTCACCAATAAATATCTGGAATTAATGTGCTCAACCCAGAACTCTCAAGAATAGGAGGTAACCTATAAAGGTTTATAGAGGACCTTCTTGCCACTTCTCCCGAAATAACTTGGATAGGGTCTAGAGACTGTGCACTTTCCTTATGGTTCAGGTTTTGAATTAGAGTCACCCACAGGTCAGCTACTTTTATGCTACAATTTACAAAAGGGGGTCCATATATAAAGGAAATGTAGTGCCTTTTAATAACCTTTTGTATACTTGAATGTAATTATTAAGTTACCTATAGACTGAACAAACTCCTTTAATTTTAAAACAATCTTTCATGACTGCTCCTTTAAACAGAGTTGTATTGATTTCTGTCTGGTACTCTGTGTTTTTCCAGGGAGTTATAACTGATTGTTGATATATTTTCTGTGGACAGATGTCTTAAATACAAGTGACTTCTCCAGATTGTGACAACCAACATTCCCCTTTATTTAAAGAATGGCTCTTTTTCTGTCTTTAGGGCCACTCTGGCTCTTTATTTCAGGATGTTTTCTTGGTTATTGCATACACCCAGCAATTTCCAAGGCAGGTTTTCAATATTCAGTGCTGTTTCCAGAAATGCCATGACATTTTCAGAATAAAATAAACTTTGATTAAATTTAATTTAAAAGACACAGCTCTTTGTCACAGAGTGGCGAGGACTAAAGAGACATAACCAGATGTGATGCGAGATCTTGGATTGGATCCTAGAAAAGAAAAAGAACATTAGTAGAAAAACTTGTGAAATTTGAATGAAGTCTGCAGTTTAGTTAATAGTATTCTACCAGTGTTGATTTCCTGTCCTTATACCATGGTTGTGTAAGATTTTAACATCAGGGGAAGCTAAGTGAAGGGTTTATGGTAACTTGTGCAACTTTTCTGTAAATCTAAAATAGTTTTAAAATTAGAAGTTTAAATGTATATTTTAATAGTTTCAAATTGTTGGGTATTGGTGTTTGCCTTTCTTGAGTCTCTCTAAGGCAATGACAACAACCGAGGATTCATCAGCATACTCACTGCCCACAGAACTAGTCATAGAAATCATTTCATTTGTGTATCCATTCAGACACTAACAGTCGGATACAAGCTTAGTAAGGTCCATGGAAGACAGCAGGATCTCATGGGAAGAGTAAAAGATTGAGATTCAGATGTGGGTTTCAGTCCCTCTTCCACCACTCAGTGGTTTCGGTTGGGCAGCTTTCTCAATTCCATCATCTGAATACAGAGTATGATAGGCACCCCACAGTGATTTTAAGGATTAAATGAAATTTATGCATGTGAATGCTAGTCATAAACTCTAATTTTGGTTCATATACTAAAGAATTGTTTGAAGAAAAAAGATTCTCCTGTTTCAGCAATTTTGAGGTGATTTTTTTCCTAGATTAATTGTATTGCAGCATTGAGTGCAATCAAAATCCATAGGTGATATATTTATAATTGTGCTTAGAATATTTTGAATCTTTTATCATTAACAATTAGTTTGAACTTGAACCACTATGACCAAGAAACACAAAGCAGTAAGCTGAATGTTATATATCTAGTCTATTTAATGTAGAGATTTTACATGCACATTATTTTTACATATTTAAGCCAATGTCTAGCCCTTTTGCTTAGAAGTCATAACAGAAAAGAATTTCAAATATGAAAGCTCCAAATTTGTTTTCCTGAAATTTACAGCAAAAGGCGTCAGTGGAATCTTTGGAGCTGTTTTCAAGACCCTACCAATTATATGATATTTATAATCGTGTAGTTTGTGTAGTTTGTTTCCAAAAGTTATTCTGTAACAAATTGAAAAAAAGGAGCTCAGTCAAAATATTTAAGTAATGCTGCCAACTGTCTGTGGTGAAATTTTATTTTTTTAAATTTTACATCTGAGGGATGTGAGGTTGATTCAAAGTCCATATTTCAGACGGTTAAATGCTGTGATTCAGTGCCTGGTGAAGAGCTGCTGTGTGGCTTCAATCATATGTTAATTCTTCTTCTTGCTGTGTCTGTCAACTGATTTAGCTGCTTCACTAAAGCAGCCTCACATAGATCAATCAGGTTCTTTTTCAAAAAATCCCAATCTAAAGCCAAGACCAAAGGATCAAAGAAATAGAAGATCTCCTAGTGAAGTCAGAGCCGCTCATCAGTAGTCCTCAAGTGCTTACCTTTGAATAACAGAAATATTAAAAAGATTAATTGTTACTGAGTTGGTAAAATGAAGTAGTAAAATCCTCAAGGAATGCTTTTTCCATTTCAATAAAAAGTAATTTATTAGGAATAGATGGAGACCTCCTTAATATATGGTGTGTATATGTGTGTGTGTGTGTGTGTCTCATGCAATGCACATCCTATTTACTTTTTTTTTTCCTTAAGACTTTATTTATTTGACAGAGACACAGTGAGAGAGGGAACACAAGCAGGGGGAGTGGGAGAGGGAGAAGGAGGCTCCCCACTTAGCAGGGAGCCCGATGTGAGGCTCAATCCCAGGACCCTGGGATTATGACCTGAGCCAAAGGCAGGCACTTAACGATTGAGCCACCGAGGCGCCCCTGCACATCCTATTTACTGATGAAACAGCTATCGCATAAGATTACGAGTAAGACAATATCCATTGTATTTTTAACATTGTTCTAGAAATATTAGACAACTCAGAGAAGAAATAACTTCTATATAATTGTAAAGGAGGAGTTAAGATCATCATTACATAGTTAAGCAAATGTTGATTTAAGGTGGATAGCTATAGGGTATTTATGAAATATCTAATAAACCTTGTGGAAAATTTCCCTCGCCACATCTATCCAGAAAAGGCCAAGGTTTTCAGCCAAGTCTTTTAAATGATGATCAAATTTGAAAAATACTTACAAATCTTTACGAACAACACAGGGAACCTTTTTCTATCTCCATTTACAATTAAATTTCTGTTCTCTTTAATAAGTAATATGTGCACATACTATAAAAGACAAAAGGTATTTTAAACAAGTATTCAGTGAAAAGTCAGTCTTCTTCCAGCCCTGTCATAGACAGTCATTGGTACCAGTTTTTTGTTTTGTTTTGTTTTTTAGGAACATCCTTCCAGAGACGTGTTTGGCATATACAAAGCTAGCTTCTCTCTTAATCTTTTTACATTTATGGTAATGTGCCATGTACACATTTTTGTACCTTGTTTTTATTTTGTTTACTTAGTAATATTATCATGAAACTATGCCAGATCACAACCTACAACATTCTTAAAATTTTTTTAATCACCCGGTGTCATTATGACAAGTTCACTCTTTAATCCACATTACTTATTTCACCCATGCCCCCACCCACCTCTCCTCTGGTACTCATCAGTTTTTTCTCTATAGTTCAGAGTCTGTTTCTTGGTTTGTCTCTTTTTTTCCCCTTTGTTCATTTGTTTCTTAAATTCCACATATGAATGAAATCATATGGTATTTGTCTTTTTCTAACTTATAGAAGTTAGCTTAGCATTATATTCTTAGCTCCATCCATGTTGTTGTAAATGGCAAGATTTCATTCTTTTTATGGCTAATATTCCATTGTATATTTATATATCTTATCCATTCATCAATCAATGGACACTTGGACTGCTTCCATACTTTGGCTATTGTAAATAATGCTGCAATATACATAGGGGTGCATGTCTCCCTTTGAATTAGTGTTTTTGTATTCTTTGGGTAAATACCCAGTAGTGTGATTGCTGGATTGTAGGGTAGTTCTATTTTTAACTTTTTGAGGAACCTCCATATGGCTTTCCAGAGTGGCTGCCCCAGTTTGCATTCCCACCAGCAGTGTAATAGGGTTCCTTTTTCTCCACATCCTCCCCAACTTGTTGTTTCCGGTGTTGTTGTTGTTAGCCATTCTGACAGGTGTGAGGTATATCTCATTGTAGTTTTGATTTGTATTTCCCTAATAATAAGTGATGGTGAGCATCTTCTCATATGTCTATTGGCCATCTGTATGTCTTCTTCAGAGAAATATCTGTTCATGTCTTCTGCTATTTTTTAATTGGATTATTTGTTTTTTGGGTGTTGAGTTTTATAAGTTCTTTATCTATTTTGGATACTAACTCTTTATTGGATATGTCATTTGCAAATACCTTCTCCCATTCCATAGGTTGCCTTTTAGTTTTGTTGATTGTTTCCTTCACTGTGCAGAAGCTTTTTATTTTGATGTAGTCCCAGTAGTTTATTTTTGCTTTTGTTTTCCTTGCCTCAGGAGACATCTAGAAAAAAGTTGCTATGGCTGATGTCAGAGAAGTTACTGCTTGTGTTCACTTCTAGGATTTTTATAGTTTCAGGTCTCACATTTTAGGTCTTTAATCCATTTTGAATTTATTTTTGTGTATAGTATAAGAAATTGGTCCAGTTCTTTTTTTTTTTTTTTTTTTACATGTTGCTGTCTAGTTTTCCCAACACCATTTGTTGAAGAGACTTTTTCCCACTGGATATTCTTTCCTACTTTGCCAAAGATTAATTTTTTTTAATTCAGTTATTGGTTTTAATAGTTTTTTGTAGAATCTTTTGGATTTTCTACATACACAATAACGTTGCCTGTAAATAATGACACATTAATTTCTTTATTTTTAAATTTTCTTAATTTAAATTCAGTAATATATAATGTATTGGTTTCAGAGGTAGAGGTCAGTGATTCATTAGTCTTATATAATACCTAGTGCTCATTACATCATGTGCCTTCCTTAGTGTCTGTCACCCAGTTATCCCATCCCCCTTTGCCCTCCCCTCCCCTCTAGCAACCCTCAGTTTGCTGCCTATGATTAAGAGTCTCTTATGGTGGGCGCCTGGGTGGCTCAGTTGGTTAAGCGACTGCCTTCGGCTCAGGTCATGATCCTGGAGTCCCGGGATCGAGTCCCGCATCGGGCTCCCTGCTCGGCGGGGAGTCTGCTTCTCCCTCTGACCCTCCTCCCTCTCATGCTCTCTATCTCTCATTCTCTCTGTCTCAAATAAATAAACTCTTTAAAAAAAAAAAAAAGAGTCTCTTATGGTTTGTCTCCCTCTCTGGTTTCATCTTGTTTTATTTTTTTCCTCTCTTCCTCTATGATCCTCTGTTTTGTTTCTTAAATTCCACATATCAGTGAGATCATATGATAATTGTCTTTCTCTGATTGACTTATTTCACTTAGCATAATATCCTCTGGTTCCATCCATGTTGTTGTAAATGGCAAGATTTCAGTTTTTTGATGGCTGCATAATATTCCATTTTATTATATATGTAATAAATATTTATATTTATTATATATATACACCACCTCTTCTTTATCCATTCATCTGTCGATGGACATCTGGGCTCTTTCCCTACTTTGGCTGTTGTGGACATTGCTGCTATAAATATTTGGGTGCACGTGCCCTTCGGATCACTACATTTGTACCTTTGGGGTAAATACCCAGTAGTGCAATTGCTGGGTTGTAGGGTAGCTCTATTTTCAACTTTTTGAGGAACCTCCATACTGTTTTCCAGAGTGGCTACACCAGCTTACATTCCCGCCAACAGTGTAAGAGGGTTCCCCTTTCTCCACATCCTCACCAACATCTGTCATTTCCTGACTTGTGAATTTTAGCCATTCTGACTGGTGTGAGGTGGTATCTCATTGTGGTTTTGATTTGTATTTCCCTGATGCCAAGTGATGTTGAGCCCTTTTTCATGTGTCTGTTGGCCATTTGGATGTCTTCCTTGCAGAAATGTCTGTTCATGTCTTCTGCCCATTTCTTGATTGGATTATTTGTCCTTTGGGTGTTGAGTTTGATAAGTTCTTTATAGATTTTGGATACTAGCCTTTTATCTGATACATCATTTGCAAATATCTTCTCCCGTTCTGTCGGTTGTCTTTTGGTTTTGTTGCCTGTTTCCTTTGCTGTGCAAAAGCTTTTTATCTTGATGAAGCCCTAATAGTTCATTTTTGCCTTTGTTTCCCTTGCCTTTGGAGACGTGTCAAGCAAGAAGTTGCTGCAGTTGAGGTCGAAGAGGCTGCTGCCTGTGTTCTTCTCTGGGATTTTGATGGGTTCCTATCTCACATTAGGTCTTTCATCCATTTTGAGTCTATTTTTGTGTATGGTGTAAGGAAATGGTCCAGTTTCATTCTTCTGCATGTGGCTGTCCAATTTTCCCAGCACCATTTGTTGAAGAGACTGTCTTTTTTTCCATTGGACATTCTTTCCTGCTTTGTCGAAGATTAGTTGACCATAGAGTTGAGGGTCCATTTCTGGGCTCTCTATTCTGTTCCATTGATCTTTGTGTCTTTTGTGCTAGTACTATACTGTCTTGATGATTACAGCTTTGTAATAGAACTTGACATCCAGAATTGTGATGCCACCAGCTTTGGTTTTCTTTTTCAACTTTCCTTTGGCTGTTCGGGGTCTCTTCTTGTTCCAACAAATTTTAGGATTATTTGTTCCTGCTCTGTGAAAAAAGTTGATGGTATTTTGATAGGGATTGCACTGAATGTGTAGATTGCTCTAGGTAGCGTAGACCTTTTAACACTATTTGTTCTTCTAATCCGTGAGCATGGGACGTTTTTCTATTCTTTGTGTCTTCCTCAATTTCTTTCATGAGTGTTCGATAGTCTTCTGAGTACAGATCCTTTGCCTCTTTAGTTAGGTTTATTCTTAGGTATCTTATGGTTTTGGGGGCAATTGTAAATGGGATCGACTCCTTAATTTCTCTTTCTTCTGTCTCATTGTTAATGTATAGAAATACAACTGATTTCTTTGCATTGATTTTTATATCCCGCCACTTTGCTGAATTCCTGTATGAGTTCTAGCCGTTTTGGGGTGGAGTCTTTTGGGTTTTCCACATAGAGTATCATGTCATCTGCAAAGAGTGAGAGTTTGATTTCTTTGCTGATTCAGATGCCTTTTATTTCTTTTTGTTGTCTGATTGCTGAGGCTAGGACTTCTAGTACTATGTTGAACAGCAGTGGTGATAGTGGATATCCCTGCCGTGTTCCTGACCTTAGGGGAAATGCTCTCAATTTTTCCTCATTGAGAATGATATTCACTATGGGCTTTTCTTATATGGCCTCATGATATTGAGGTATGTTCCCTGTATCCCTACACTGTGAAGAGTTTTGATCAAGAAAGGATGCTGTACTTTGCCACATGCTTTTTCTGCATCTATTGAGAGGATCATATGGTTCTCGTCCTTTCTTTTATTTATGTAGTGTATCACATTGATTGATTTGCAGATGTTGAACCACCCTTGCAGCCCAGGAATAAATCCCACTTGGTCATGGTGAATAATCCTTTTAACATACTGTTGGATCCTACTGGCTAGTATTTTGGTGAGAATTTTTGCATCCATGTTCATCAGGGATATTGGCCTGTAATTCTCCTTTTTGGTGGGGTCTTTGCCTGGTTTTGGGATCAAGGTAATGCTGGCCTCATAGAAAGAACTTGGAAGTTTTCCTTCCATTTCTATCTTTTGAAACCACTTCAGAAGAATAGATATTAATTCTTCTTTAAATGTTTGGTAGAATTTCCCTGGGAAGCCATCCAGCCCTGGGCTCTTGTTTGTTGGGAGATTTTTGATTACTCCTTCAATTTCCTTGCCGGTTATGGGTCTGTTCAGGTTTTCTATTTCTTCCTGTTTCAGTTTTAGTAGTTTATGCATCTCTAGGAATGCATCCATTTCTTCCAGATTGCCTAATTTATTGGCATATAGTTGCTTATAATATGTTCTTATAATTCTTTGTATTTCTTCAGTGTTTGTTGTGATCTCTCCTCTTTCATTCATGATTTTATTTACTTGCGTCCTTTCTCTTTTTGATAAGTCTGGCCAGGGGTTTATCAGTCTTATTAATTCTTTCAAAGAATCACGTCTAATTTTGTTGATCTGTTCTCTTCTTTTGGTTTCTATTTCATTGATTTCTGCTCTAATCTTTATTATTTCTCATCTTCTGCTGGGTTTAGGCTTATTTGCTATTCTTTCTCCAGCTCCTTTAGGAGTTAAGGTTAGGTTGTGTATTTGAGACCTTTCTTGTTTCTTGAGAAGGGCTTCTGTTGCTTTATCATTCCCTCTTAGGATGACCTTTGCTGCATCCCAAAGGTTTTGAACAATTGTGTTTTCATTTTCATTTGTTTTCATGAATTATTTAAATTCTTCTTTAATTTCCTGGTTGATGCATTCATTCTTTGATAGGATGCTCTTTAGCCTCCATGTATTTGAGTTCTTTCCTCTTGTGATTGAGTTCCAGTTTCAAAACATTGTGGTCCGAAAATATGCAGGGAAAGATCCCAGTCTTTTGGTACTGGTTAAGACCTGATTTGTGACCCAGTATATGATCTGTTCTGGAGAATGTTCCATGGGCACTTGAGAAGAATGTGTGTTCTGTTGCTTTAGGATGGAATGTTCTGATTATATCTGTGAAGTCCATCCGGTCCAGTGTGTCATTCAAAGCCCTCGTTTCCTTCTTGATCTTCTGCTTAGATGATCTGTCCATTGCAGTGAGTGGGGTGTTAAAGTCCCCTAATATTATTGTACTACTATCAATGGGTTTCTTTCTTTCTTTTTTTTTTTTTTAAGATTTTATTTATTTGACAGAGAGAGACAGCCAGAGAGAGAACACAAGCAGGGTAAGTGGGAGAGAGAGAAGCAGGCTTCCCGCCAAGCAGGGAGCCCAATGCGGGGCTCGATCCCAGGACCCTGGGATCATGAGCTGAGCCAAAGGCAGACACTTAACAACTGAGCCACCCACGCGCCCCTATCAATGGGTTTCTTTAATTTTGTTATGAATCAGCTTATATAATTGGCTGTTCCCATGTTAGGGGCATAAATATTTACAATTGTTAGATCTTCTTGTTGGATAGACCCTCTAATTATGATAGTGTCCTTCTTCATCTCTTATTACAGTCTTTGGTTTAAAATCTAATTTGTCTGAAATAAAGATTGCCACCCCAGCTTTCTTTTGATGTCCATTAGCATGATAAATGGTTTTCCATCCCTTCACTTTAAATCTGGAGGTGTCTTTGGATCTAAAATGAGTCTCTTGCAGACAGCATATCAATGGGTCTTGCTTTTTTATCCACTCTGATACCCTGTGTCTTTTGATCGGGGCATTTAGCCCATTTACATTTAGGGTAATTATTGAAAGATATGAATTTAGTGTCATTGTATTACCTGTAAAGTCACTGTTTCTGTATATTGTCTGTGTTCCTTTCTGGTCTGTGTTACTTTTGGGCTCTCTCTTTGCTTAAATGATCCCTTTTAATATTTCTTGTAGGGCTGGTTTGGTGATCACAAATTCTTTTAGTTTCTGTTTGTCATGGAAGCTTTTTTCACTCCTATTTTGAATGACAGCTTTGCTGGATAAAGTATTCTTGGCTGCTTATTTTTCCCATTTAGCATGTTGAATATATCATGCCAATCCTTTCTGGCCTGCCAGGTCTCTGTGGGTAGGTCTGCTGCCAGTCTAATGTTTCTACCCTTGTAGGTTACGGACCTCTTGTCCCAAGTTACTTTCAGGATTTTCTCTTTGTCTCTGAGATTTGGAGGTTTCACTATTATATTTTGGGGTGTTGGCCTATTTTTTAATGATTTTGAGGGGAATTCCCTGTGCCTCCTGGACTTGGATGCCTGTTTCCTTCCCCAGTTAGAGAAGTTCTCTGCTATAATTTGCTCCAGTATACCTTCTGCCCTTCTCTCTCTTCCCTCTTCTTCTGGGATCTCAGTTCTAATATTGTTTCGCTTTATGGTATCACTTATCTCTTGAATTCTCCCCTCACGGTCCAATAGTTGTTTCTCTCTCTTTTCCTCAGCTTCTTTATTCCCCATCATTTTGTCTTCTATATCACTAATTCTTCTGCCTCATTTATCCTAGCAGTTAGGGCCTCCATTTTTTATTGCATCTCATTAATAGCCTTTTTGGTTTCGACTTGGTTAGATTTTAGTTCCTTTATTTCTCCAGAAAGGGATTCTTTAGTGTCTTCTATGCTTTTTTCAAGCCCAGCTAGTATCTTTATAATCTTTATTCTGAACTCTAGTTCTGACATCTTACTTATGTCCATACTGATTAGGTCCCTGGCAGTCAGTACTGCCTCTTGTTCTCTTTTTTGAGGTGAGTTTTTCCATCTTGTCATTCTGTCCAGAGACGAATAGATGAACAAGAGAACAAAATACTAAAATGGCAACAATGACCCCAGAGAAATATACACTAAACAAGTTAGAAGAGACCTGAAACCAAAAAAATAAAATAAAATTTAAATTAAAAAAGAAAAAGAAAAGAGAATATAATTAGGTGAACAAATAGAGCCATACACTGGATCATGTGTGTGTGCTGGTCTGTTTGTTTGAAAACTAGATCCCAAAATTGTAAAAAAAGAAAAACATACGTACAAAAATAAAATTAAATACAATGAAAGGATAGAATGTAACTGTAAAAATGCGAATTAAAAGACAAGAAAAAACAGGGCGCCTGGGTGGCTCAGTCGTTAAGCATCTGCCTTCGGCTCAGGTCATGAACCCAGGGTCCTGGGATCGAGCCCCGCATCGGGCTCCCTGCTTAGCGGGAAGTCTGCTTCTCCCTCTCCCACTCCCCCTGCTTGTGTTCCCTCTCTCACTGTGTCTCTCTGTCAAATAAATAAATAAAATCTTAAAAAAAAAAAAAAACCAAGAAAAAACAAAAGGGAAAAGAAAACAACAACAAAAAAGGAAGGGATATAAACAGGTGAACAGAACAGAGCAATACACTATATCCTAAGTACATTTTGGTCGGTTTGTTAGAAGAAATTACATCTCAAAATTGTAAAGAAGGAAAAAGTTATGTGTATACAAAAATAAAACTAAATGCATTGAAAGGATAGAATGTAACTGTAAAGATGAAAATTAAAAAAGACTTTAACAAAACAAAAAAGGGAAGAAGAAAAAGAGAATGTGATTAAACAGGTGACTAGAACAGAGCCATACACTAGATTTCGGGTGTATTTTGGTCTGTTAGAAGAAATTGCATCCCAAAATTGTAAAGAAAGAAAAACTTACATATATACAAAATTAAATACAATGAAGGGATAGAATGTAACTGTAAAAATGAAAATTAGAAAAGA
>NC_138378.1:26995052-27008148 GCF_054177405.1 Leptonychotes weddellii | reverse complement strand
CTTAACGACTGAGCCACCCAGGCGCCCTCCACCCCCTCACTTTCAATGTGCAGATGTCTTTGGGTCTAAATTGAGTCTCTTGTAAACAGCATATTGATGGGTCTTGTTTTTTAATCCATTCTGATACACTGTGTCTTTTGATTGGAGCACTGACTCCATTTACATTCAGAGTGATTATTGAAAGATAGGATTTTAGTGCCATTGTGTTTTGTGTAAAGTTGATGTTCGTGGTGATGTTCTCTGTTCCTTTCTAGTCTTTGTTGCTTTTGGTCTTTTGTTTTTTTTTCCCCACTCAAAGATTCCCCCTTACTATTTCTTGCAGGGCTGGTTTAGTGGTCACGAACTCCTTTAGTTTTTGCTTGTCTTGGAAACTCTTTATTTCTCCTTGTATTCTGAATGACAGCCTTGCTGGATAACGTATTCTTGACTGCATATTTTTCCCATTTAGCACGTTGAATACATCATGTCACCCCTTTCTGGCCTGCCAAGTTTTTGTGGACATGTCTGCTGCTAACCTTATGTGTCTGCCCTCGTAGGTTAAGGATATTTGCTCTAGCTGCTTTCAGAATTCTCTTCAACTTTGTATTTTGCAAGTTTCGCTATGATATGTCTTGGTGTTGACCTGTTTTTGTTGATTTTGAGAGGAGTTCTCTATGCCTCTTGGCCTTGAATGCCTGTGTCCTTCCCCAGATTAAGGAAGTACTCAGCTAATATTTTTTCAAATAAACCTGCCCCTTTTTCCCCGCTCTCTTCTTCTGGGACTCCTGTGATACAGATATTATTGCGCTTTGCAGAATTACTGAGTTAACTAAGTCTACATTTGTGATCTAATAATTTTCTTTCCCTCTTCTTTTCAGCTTCGTTATTTTCCATAATTTTATCTTCTATATCACCTGTCAATCCTCTGCTTCTTCCATCCTCATTGTGATAATTCATTCGGTTTTGCATATCAGTTATAACATTTTTCATTTCGGCCTGACTACTTTTTAGGTCTTTTATCTGTGCAGCCAGGGTTTCTCTGGTGTCTTCCTTCTTCTTCAAGCCCAGCTAGTATTCTTATGACTATTGTTCTTTTTTTTTTTTAAAGATTATTTATTTATTTATTTGACAGAGAGATAGAGAGCACAAGTAGGCAGAGCAGCAGGCAGAGAGAGAGGGAGAAGCAGACTCCCCACTGAGCAAGGAGCCCGATGCGGGACTCGATCCCAGAACTCTGGGATCGTGACCTGAGCCGAAGGCAGACGCCCAACCGACTGAGCCACCCAGGCGCCCCGTGATCATTGTTCTAAATTCTTGTTCAGATATATTGTTTATATCTGTTTTGAGCAAATCCCTGGCTGTGATTTCTTCCTGATCTTTCTTTTGGGGAGAATTCCCTAGTCTTGTCATATGTCTAGGTTTCTGTCTTTTGTGTATTATGAAAGCTTGATATGTTTCCTGCTCCTCAGAGTAATACCATATTAAGAAGAGGTCATGTACTGTTCAGGGCCTGGCACTTCAGAAAGTGTTTCCAGTGCACTCTGCTGTTCTGTTTTGGCTGCTCTTTCCCACAGATCAGTCCTCTGCAGAGTTCCTCCTTCCTTGGCAGGGGGTGGGGTGATGGGGTGGGGGGTGTTTGGACCTTTAACTAGATGTACTTTGATTTGTTTATTAATATAAACCTGAAAAAGGAAAAAAGCCCTAACTGGAGAAAAGGAAAAGGAACAAGAAAGCAAACAAACAGACAAACAAAAAACTATAAGCCTGATTCCAAAGAATAATAAGGAAAAAAGAAAAGAAATAGAAAAAAAAAAAGCCTGATCCAAGAAAAGGAAACAAACAATCCAACAAACAAACAAAAACCTATAAGCCTGATGCTAAACAAAAAAGGAAGAAAAAGAAGAAAAAAACAAAATAAAAATAAAAAAATAAAATTGGAAAAAAAAAAGCCAGGTCCTATTTCCACCAGAACTGAGGTTGACGCTTTTTGAGCACTCTGTGATGGGTAGAATTGCTACATGCAAGGGGCCTGTGTTGGTCTGAGGGAGAGGTCTGCTGTGCTGGCTCACAATCAGACCTGCCCTTGTAAAGACGCCCTTGTGGGGTGCAGGGGGACAAGGTTTGGTGTAATCAACTCCAGCCTCCATTGGAGGTGCTATGTTTCTCTCTAAAGTCTAACTGTGCTGGGATGTGGGGAGTGGTGGAAGATGACATCATCACCCCAGCCCTCTCCTCCCGGGGAGTGAAAGGGAATTTGCTGCCCCCCCTCCACCCCCGTTCAGGAGGCCCTCACAGAAAAGCAGTCTCCTCTCCTGTGTCCCAGGCTTTTGTCAGATCCCTGCCCTTAATCTGTCTGTGCCCGGCCATTGGCATGCTCAGCACCACAGTTCTGTTTTACCTCTGGTGACTGGCTGGGATTCAAAACTCCAAATCTGGGGCACCTGGGTGGCTCAATCGTTTAAGCATCTGACTCTTAATCTTGGCTCAGATCTTGATTTCAGGGTCATGAGTTCAAGCCCCACCGTGGGCTCCGTGCTGGGTGTGGAGCCTACATTAAAAAGAAGGAAGAAGAAAGAAAAACTCCAAATCCTAAAGGGCACAGCAAAGCATGGACCTGATCCCTTCCTCCTGAGGAGGGCCTCACTGTGCACCGGGCACTGTTCTGTCCCAGAAAAGCAGTCGCAGGGCTGCACTTGGTGGCTGGAGTCTGTTGTGACATGCAGCGGAAAAACTGCAACCAGGTTATCTGCCCTCTGCCTGCACCTCTGTCTTGTGCTGTTGAACGGTCACTCAATGGCTCCCGGCAGTCCTTTTGTCCTTGGAGAGGCAAAGTACCCTCTTCCAAATGTACTCCAGGAAGGGGAGTAATCTCTCCCAGTGTGACCCAGGGGATCCCCTCACCACAGTGTATTGTGCGAACCCTGTGCACTACTCTCTCTCCTGCTCTCTCTTTTCTCCCCAACTTTGCTCTATGAAAAGGGGTCCCTCCCCTTCACGGCACTGCGGCTTTTCTCTCCCCCAGTTCACAGCTCTGAACCTCACATCTGCCATGCTCTCTCCCTCCAGTCATGCAGATTGTTTTCTTAATCCTCAGATTGATTTCATAGTTGTTCAAAATGATTTGATTTTGATCTACCTATGTTTGAGGGACCAGGCAAGCTCAGGGTCCCCCTACTGTAACTCCACCATCTTAACTCCTGTGTTTGACATAATGTGACCAACAACCTCTACTAGTAAATGCTACTAACCAGGGAAGGAGATGAAGCTTGTCTGGTCAGGCCTCTTGCTTGTTGTGTTCTATGTGGACTCCCTCCTAGAGTAAATACATCAACTTAAAAGATGTAGAGGATTACAATGAAAAAAGAAATTGTAGTATACAGGCTGCAAACATATGCAAGCAGCATTGTGAAAATAATGTATCAAGAGCAGAAGTCATGTATTTAGAGATCCAAAGACTAGAGAAATTGTACCAAGTATTAACAAAGTGAAGCATAAAGTTCTAAGAAAGAGGGAAATTTGTATCCAAAGATACAAAAACAGAGGATGAGTTGATAAGAATTCTCAGAATGTACTTGAGGGGAAAAGATACTTTTGAAATAGGGAATGAAATAAAAGCAGCAAAATAAATGAACAAAAATGTTTAAGCAGTCCCAGGTGTTGATTGTGTTATGTGTGCATTAGTCATACTGTTTCCCACCAACAGATGTATAGGACCATAGATGCACAGGGTTTTGTTTTTTTTTTTTTCCATGATTCTATGGAAATAAAAATTGAAAATAATCAAAGAACAGCAGTGAAAGAAAAAATTCTGTGCATATCCACTTCCTTTGTATTCCCCCTGGCTTGATGAAGGAGCCCACCTGGGCTAGGTTCTGAGCTAGGACTTCTGTTCTCCTAGCCCCTGGAGACTTGCCCATGTCAGCAGATGCCTCACCATAAAAGGAGCTTCACTGTTTCACTCCTGAGTACCTCAGAGTTCTTATTTTCTCTTAGAATTTGATCAGGACAAAACATGGTGAGTGAATCAAGCTTTATGTTTCTTTTGCTGAAGACTTAAAAAATAATAGGTAGAAAGAAAGTGCTCAACTGAAGACTTAAAAAATGGAAAGGAACACCTATATAAAGGACATGATAAAAATTTCTTCCATGAAATCAATTAAACAACTTAAAAGGATAACCAGGAATTCTGTATAGAAAGAAATATCAAGGGATTAACCATAAAATTGATATATTCAAAGATGGAGTTAATCTTTAAGAGACTATAATTGTAGATAATATAATTAGAGCAAACTGGGAATATAATGTGAAGTATTTTCTATAACTATTTGTTACGAGTCTTTTAGGGGCACCTGGGTGGCTCAGTCAGTTGAGCATCTGACTTTTGGTTTCAGCTCAAGTCGTGATCTCAGGGTCGTGAGATCGGGCCCCATGTCAGGCTCCATGCTCAACACAGAGTCTGCTAGAGCTTCTCTCTCTCCCTCTCCCTCTGCCCCTCCCCCCACTCATGCTCATTCTCTAAAATAAATAAATACTTTTTAAAAAAAGAGTCTTTCAAGGACCTACTGAGTGACTAGAAGCTGAACATAAAGGAGTACATACAGTGTGATTCCATTTAACTATGAAATTCTAGATTAAGGAAAATTAATCTGTAATGATAGAAATCAGATCAGTGGTTGGGAGTGGCGATTAACTGCACAGGGGCACAAGGGAACTTTCTGGGTAAATGGAAATGTTCTGTGTCTTGATTAGGGTTGTGGTAACATGGGTGTATTCATTTGTCCAAACTCTTTGACCTGTACACACAATGTGGGTGCATTTTTTTAAGTAAATTATGTCTCATTTTTCAAAAAAAAAAAGATTTTAAAAGCCTAAAATAATTTTTCTTAAGTTTTTCTTGGACATCTATATTATAAGACACAAGTATGTGGGGTTTTTTTAATGGTTTGTGAACCATAAATTGTAAAATACAGCAATCTAATTATTGGTGTCTCTTTTTCTGAGCATTTTTTAATTTAAATTCAATTAGCCAACGTATAGTACATCATTAGTTTCAGATGTAGCGTTCAGTAACTCATCAGTTGCATATAACACCCAGTGCTCATCACATCACATGCCCTCCTTAATGCCCATCACCCAATTACCCTATCCCCCCACCCACCTCCCCTCCAGCAACCCTCAGTTTGTTTCCTGTAGTTAAGAATCTCTCATGGTTCTTCTTCCTCTCTGATGACTTCCCATTCAGTTTTCCCTCCCTTCCCCCTATGATCCTCTGCGCTGTTTCTCATATTCCACATATGAGTGAAACCATGTGATAATTGTCTTTCTCTGATGGACTTATTTCACTCAGCATAATACCCTTCAGTTCCATCCACATCAGTATAAATGGTAAGTATTCATCCTTCCCTTTTTTTTTTTTAAAGATTTTATTTATTTATTCATGAGAGATAGAGAGAGAGGCAGAGGCAGAGGGAGAAGCAGGCTCCCTGCGGAGCAGGGAGCCCGATGCGGGACTCGATCCCAGGACCCTGGGATCATGACCTGAGCTGAAGGCAGACGCTTAACCGACTGAGCCACCCAGGCGTCCCTTTATTCATCCTTTCTGACAGCTGAGTTATATTCCGTTATATATACATACCATATCTTTTTTATCCATTCATCTGTCAATGGACATCTCAGCTCTTTCCACAGTTTGGCTATTGTGGACATTGCTGCTATGAACATTGGGGTGCAGGTGCCCCTTCAGATCACTACCTTTGAATCTTTGGAGTAAATACCTAGTAGTGCAATTGCTGGGTCATAGGGTAGCTCTATTTTTAACTTCTTGAACCTCCATACCGTTTTTTCTGAGCATTTTTAAAGCAAAAGTAGAATGCTAATTACTGGGAAGTTGGTGTGGTATTGTCCAGGGAACAGGAACTGGCCTAGGAAGAATGTGGCTACCAAACACACTTCAAGAAACATTGCTGTAGCCTTTCTGGCTGTGGTGCATTGTGTTAAACTCATGACCTCTCTGCAGCCAAATCTCATACTCTGTCCCTTTTCTATATTGGTGGAAAATCCCACTGCCCATAAAATACTCAGATCTTCCCACCTCTTTCTTTTCTTTTTTAATTTTTAATTTAATTTTTTTTTTAAAGATTTTATTTATTCGACAGAGCGCACATGCACTGGCAGGGGAGCGGGACAGGGAGAAGCAGGCTCCCTGCTGAGCAGGGAGCCCAATGCAGGGCTCAATCCCAGGAACCTGGGGTCATGAACCGAGCCGAAGGCAGATGCTTAACCAACTGAACCACCCAGGCACCCCTCTTTTCTTTTTTAAATAACCTGATTAGATGATTTGAAATTTAGACTGAGACTAGAGATATCAGGAGCTATGAATTTCATAAAGAGGGAAAAGGTTTTCATGCAAATGAAATCAGAAATGCCAAGGTCCAGCAGTACACTGTGTGTTCTATTTCTCCTCTTCACTCCCACAAGGAGCCGTTCCTAAATAATTTTTACATTTGTAATACCTAAATAACAAAGTATGCTTATTACTAGGATGATAATAGTGGATCTCTTTTTATTTTTTTTTAAGATTTATTCATTTACTTTAGAGAACATGTCAGGGGGAGGCAGAGGGAGAGAATCTTAAGCAGACTCCCTGCTGCGCACAGAGCCTGACATGGGGCCTGATATACCCAACCCTGAGATCATGACCTGAGCCAAAATCAAGAGTCAGCTGCTTAACCGACTGAGTCACCCAGGCACCCCAATCATGGCTCTCTTTTTATCTTTTTTTAAAGATTTTATTTATTCATTTGAGACAGAGAGCATGAGCAGGGGGAAGAGGCAGAAGCAGGCTCCCTGCTGAGCCAGGAGCCCGATGTGGGGCTCGATCCCAGGACCCCAGGACCATGACCTGAGCCAAAGGCAGATGTTTAACCATCTGAGCCATCCAGGCGCCCCAGTGGCTCTCTTTTTAAAAATGACCTTATTTTAAAAGATTAATACTCATGCTGAAAAGATACTCTGATGAAAATATTATAAAACTAAAGTGTCACTAGACTAGTATTAACATCTTGGAATAATACACCATCTGTTTAGACTATTGGGTCAACATTTCAATTGTAGCTAAGCAATTAAATTATCAAAAGAATAGGAGAAAATTCCTAAAATGTATTCTGCATCAGCTATCCTCTGCCAACCCCACCCCTCTGGTAATAGGTTGTAAGGCCCTGCCTAGAAGGGAGAACTCATAGAAAAATCTCAGCAGCCAGGTCTCAGGAGCACTGAGGTAGATGTCTCTTCCCTCTAATGACAGTGCTACCTTTAATACTCTACATGTCTGTGTACCTGTTCAGAATTCCTCAAGTTTGTTGGTGATGCCACCCAGTGCAAGGACTCCTGCAGGGCAACATTCTCACACCACTGACACACTTCTGCTGGCCTATATTGATGGCTGCTTTTAGCCAAAATAAGCTTCCCGTTTCTGCCTCTGGGACCAGGTTGGCAGGCCACTTGACACAAAGCTTAGCAGCATGTGCAGAGGAGCTCCCTGAGAAAGGAGCACTTGGTTGGTGAAATCCTTTCCAGAGACTTGATCTTTGTCAGGGCTTCTTTTATGTTCTTTTACTTAATGTCACCCCTCCTCCTTGTCCCTGCCAAAATGTGCTCACACACACACAAATGCACTAAAACCTTAGTATTTTGTCCTCTTAGAGTTTTCAGACACTTCAGTATCTGTGGTCTTATTTTATCCTTCCAGGAATCCATCGAAGTCCATAGAATAGGCATTGTTCCACTTGAAAGATGAGAAAATTAAGGTATAGATGGACCAATTACTGATGTATAGCTAGTGATACCCTGGGAACAATATCCAGAGTTGCTGACTGCAAACCTGTCCCTTTTTCTACGACACCACTTTCTGTTTGCATATTTCCTCTCTATTAGCCCTTACAGGATGGATGTTTAATCTCTTATTTCCTAAGGTGAGAGTTCTTTTACCAAGCCTAGTTTGTCTGGTGAAGGATATTTCTAAGGGATTGAAGGACAGCCATCTAATTCTTGACTGTAGCAAGGGTCATCAAGTGAGGCCCTCTCAGCGATGTGGAGATTAAGTTTAGTGCAGCTATAATTTTTTTACAGTTCTCTAATGTACGTGCAAGATATATTCAATGAAGTATTCCTTAACTCCTTCCTTCCCTTCCAAGATGATCTGAGTGTAGGAAAAAGGAAATTATGTATCTGAGTAAAAAAACACTTGCAGAAAATGGCTAAAGGTTCAAAACTAAATATTACCCATTATTTATGTTTGGAAGTTCTCAGAGAAGAGTTTCCATGGGATGAAGTTGTCCTTTGCAGCTGTTGACTTCCTGGTATAAGTTATTAGAAGCTGGAAATTAATAAGTAATAAGTCTTGGGGCAAAGATACAAATGTAGTGATCCGAAGGGGCACGTGCACCCCAATGTTTATAGCAGCAATGTCCACAATAGCCAAACTACGGAAAGAGCCTAGATGTCCATCAACAGATGAATGGATAAAGAAGATGTATATATATACAATGGAATATTATGCAGCCATCAAAAAATGAAATCTTGCCGTTTGCAACGATGTGTATGGAGCTAGAGGGTATTATGCTAAGTGAAATAAGTCAATCAGAGAAAGACCATTATCATATGATCTCACTATCATGTAGAATTTGAGAAACAAGACAGGAGGATCATAGGGGAAGAGAGGAAAAAATGAAACAAGACAAAACCAGAGAGGGAGACAAACCATAAGAGACTCTTAATCTCAGGAAACAAACTGAGCGTTGCTGGAGTGGAGGAGGGGAGTGGGAGGGATGGGGTGGCTGGGTGATGGACATTGGGGAGGGTATGTGCTATGGTAAGTGCTGTGAATTGTGTAAGACTGATGAATCACAGACCTGTACCCCTGAAACAAATAATACATTATATGTTAATAAAAATAATTAAAAAAAAAAAAAGAGCACCTGGGTGGCTCAGATGGTTAAGCATCTGCTTTCAGCTCAGGTCATGATCGCAGGGTCCTGGGATCGAGCCCCACATCCGGCTCCTTGCTCGGCGGGGAGTCTGCTTCTCCCTCTCCCTCCACTGTTCCCCCTGCTTGTGCTCTCTTGCTCTCTCTGTCAAATAAATTAATAAAATCTTTTAAAAAAATTAATTAAAAAAATAAGTCATAGGGCACCTGGGTAACTCGGTTAAGTGCTAACTCTTGATTTCAGCTCAGCTCAGGTCATGATCCCAGGGTCCTGGGATCAAGTCCCACATCGGGCTCCTTGCTCAGCAGGGAGCCTGCTTCCCCCTCTGCCTACTGCTCCCCCTGCTTGTGCGCTCTCTCTCTCTCTGACAAATAAATAAATAAAATCTTTTTAAAAAAAGATTTATTTATTTGAGAGAGAGGGAGAGGGAGAGAATCTCCAGCAGACATCCCCCCAAGTGTGGAGCCCAACGCAGGGCTCAATCCCATGACCCAGAGATTACGATCTGAGCTGAAATCAAAAGCCAGGCACTGGGGCGCCTGGGTGGCTCAGTCGTTAAGCGTCTGCCTTCGGCTCAGGTCATGATCTCAGGGTCCTGAGATCAAGCCCCGCATCAGGCTCTCCGTTGAACTTTTTCATATGTTTATTAATTCCTGGCGTTATTTCAGCAAAATACCTTTTTTTTTTTTAAGATTTTATTTATTTATTTATTTGAGAGAGAGAGAGAGAGAAACAGCATGAGAGGGGATAGGGTCAGAGGGAGAAGCAGGCTCCCCGCCAAGCCAGGAGCCCGATGCGGGACTCACTCCCAGGACTCCGGGATCATGACCTGAGCCGAAGGCAGTCGCTTAACCAACTGAGCCACCCAGGTGCCCTTTTTTTTTTTTTTTAAGATTTTATTTGTCAGAGAGAGAGAGCACAAGAAGTGGGGAGTGGCAGGCAGAGGGAGAAGCAGGCTCCCCGCTGAGCAAATAGCCCAGTGCTGGACTCAATCCCAGGACCCTGAGATCATGACCTGAGTCAAAAGCAGACACTTAACCAACTGAGCCACCCAGGTGTCCCAGTGAAATGCCTTTTTATGAATGAATGTAATTTGTAAAAGTTTTTTAGGTAGGATCTCAAGCTTCTAGAATAGTGCCAGGTACATAGCAAGTACTCAGTAAATATTTGTGGCATGATAAATGAATGAATGGCAAGAATATTAACTCTTTATCGTATTTGTTTCAAATGGGGTCAAGTCTTAATAAAATTGTTGCCTTGTATACATACAAAGATAATGCTATCTTGGTTCTTACTCTTTATAACCTAATTTTTTTCCATTCTTCCCCCACAGTTCATCCATGAGCTCGGATTTCCCACATTACAACTTCAGGATGCCTAATATTGGATTCCAGAATCTGCCTCTCAACATATATATTGTGGTTTTTGGCACTGCTATATTTGTCTTCATCCTTAGTTTACTCTTCTGTTGCTACTTGATTAGGTAATCAATTTTCATTCTGTGTTACTTCAGAATATGTTAAACAATCAATTATAAATCAGCTTTCTGCCCTTATGTTAAAAAATTGTGTAAGTACGATAATTAGCAAATTTTCTTTTTTTTAAAAGTTTATTTATTATTCAAGTAATCTCTACACCCAGTGTGGGGCTCAAACTCATGAGCTCTTGATCAAGAGCTGCGACAAGATCTGAGCCTTTAAACAGGTTCTTGTGGTCTCTTAAGATTTTAAGCTGCTTTGGTCAGGTGTTCAGGTTATTGATTATCTACATAAAACTCTAAATATTCAGGGCACCTGGGTGGCTCAGTCGGTTGTGTGTCTGCCTTTGGCTTGGGTCATGATCCCAGGGTCCTGGGATCGAGTCCTGCATTGGGCTCCCTGCTCAGGGGGGAGTCTGCTTCTCCCTCTCCTTCTGCCCCTCCCTACCACTCATGCCTCTCCCTCTCTCTCTCAAATAAATAAAAACTTAAAAAAAAAAAAAAACTATTCCACAAGCTCTATAGCACATGTACAGACAAGTGACACCTTACTTGAAGGAGTAATGGATTTGGCCAGTAAAGATTCACAGTTGACTTACTTACAATTGTTTAAGCAAGCATCTTCCTCTTTTAAGTTTTTAAGTAGGATCTAATATTCAAAGCCAAAACTCAGACTACAAAAATTCGTATACTATATTGTTCAAAGAGTTTTATGAGTAAAAGGGTAGAAAGCTGGGTTTTATTAAACAACTATACTTCTAACAATTTTTAGTATTTGCATAGTATGTGATTATGGTTGAGATAAATACCATCATCAGATATCTTTCAGCAATAATTAATTGTTTCCTCCAGTGACCACTCAGTGATGGTCAAATTCAAACGAATTTAGTGTGTATTTCCAATATTCTGACAAGTGAAATTACGTTCTTCATAGAAAGTGAATCTTTTCTGAAACTCTCACAAAATGTAATCACTTCTTATCTCTCATAGATATGCTGGCTGGGTATGAGTTTTAGGTCTTTCTCAGAGTAATAAACACTTTAGCTAATTACAGCTTTTAGGAAAAGCTTTTTTTTTTTTTTTTTTAAGATTTTATTTATTTATTTGACAGAAAGAGACACAGCAAGAGAGGGAACACAAATAGGGGGAGTGGGATCATGACCTGAGCCGAAGTCAGACACTTAACCGACTAAGCCACCCAGGCGCCCCTCTAATTCATATATCTGATAAGGATTTAATAAGCAGAATATATTTTTTAAAAATTCTTACAATTCAATGACAAAAAGACAACTGAATTTTAAAATAGACAAAGGACTTGAATAAATAGCCGTTTCCCCAAAAAGGATATATGAATGGCCAGCAAGTACATGAAAAGAAGTTCAACATCATTGATCATAAAGGAAATGCAAATTAAAACCACTATGAGATACCACTTCACAACTACTAGGGTGTTGTAATCAAAAATACAGAAAATTACATGTCCTACCTAGAAATGTGTAGAAAGAAAGAAGATCTAATAAATAGAGGAATATACTACATTCATAGGTTGGAAACTTTGTCTTGCAAAGATGTCAGTTCTTTCACAATTGATCTATAAATTCTATATACAACCTCAGTTAAAATCCCAACAGATTTTTTGTGGAAAGTGACTACCTCATAAAATTTATATGGAAGTGCAGAGGATCAAGAATAGCCAAGACTTGGGGCGCCTGGGTGGCTCAGTCGTTAAGCGTCTGCCTTCGGCTCAGGTCATGATCCCAGGGTCCTGGGATCGAGCCCCGCATTGGGCTCCCTACTCGGCGGGAAGCCTGCTTCTCCCTCTCCCACTCCCCCTGCTTGTGTTCCCTCTCTCGCTGTGTGTCTCTCTCTCAAATAAATAAATAAAATCTTTAAAAAAAAAAAAAAAAAAAGAATAGCCAAGACTTGGGGCGCCTGGGTGGCTCAGTCGTTAAGCGTCTGCCTTCGGCTCAGGTCATGATCCCAGGGTCCTGGGATCGAGCCCTGCATCGGGCTCCCTGCTCTGCGGGAAGCCTGCTTCTCCCTCTCCCACTCCCCCTGCTGGTGTTCCCTCTCTCGCTGTGTCTCTCTCTCTGTCAAATAAATAAATAAAATCTTTAAAAAAATTTAAAAAAAAAAGAATAGCCAAGACAGCTTTTCTGCCCGTGGACGCTGCCGAGTAAGCATTGTTAAAGTCTCCCCTCCCACCGCCATCATGTCTAAGTCAGAGTCTCCCCAAGAGCCTGAACAGCTGCGGAAAGATTTTTGTTGGTGGCATTAAAGAAGATACTGACGAACATCATCTAAGAGATTATTTTGAACAGTATGGGAAAATTGAAGTGATCGAAATCATGACTGACCGAGGCAGTGGCAAAAAGAGAGGTTTTGCTTTTGTAACATTTGATGACCATGACTCTGTAGACAAGATTGTCATTCAGAAATACCAATACTGTGTGTGAATGGCCACAACTGTGAAGTAAGGAAAGCCCTATCTAAGCAAGAGATGGCTAGTGCTTCATCCAGCCAAAGAGGTCAGAGTGGTTCTGGAAACTTTGGTGGTGGTCGTGGAGGTGGTTTTGGTGGGAATGACAACTTTGGTCATGGAGGGAACTTCAGTGGTCGAGGTGGCTTTGGTGGCAGTCGAGGTGGTGGTGGATAT
>NC_138378.1:26977529-26994952 GCF_054177405.1 Leptonychotes weddellii | reverse complement strand
GCTGTGGTGGTTCCAGCAGCAGCAGTAGCTACGACAGTGGCAAAAGGTTTTAATCACTGCCAGGAAACAAAGCTTAGCAGGAGAGGAGAGCCAGAGAAGTGACAGGGAAGCTATAGGTTACAACAGATTTGTGAACTCAGCCAAGCACAGTGGTGGCAGGGCCGAGCTGCTACAAAGAAGACATGTTTTAGACAATACTCATGTGTATGGGCAAAAAACTCGAGGACTGTATTTGTGACTAATTGTCTAACAGGTTATTTTAGTTTCTGTTCTGTGGAAAGTGTAAAGCATTCCAACAAAGGGTTTTAATGTAGATTTTTTTTTTTGCACCCATGCTCTTGATTGCTAAGTGTAATAGTCTGATCATGACGCTGAATAAATGTGTCTTTAAAAAAAAAAGAATAGCCAAGACAGTAGTTAAGAGCAGAGCTTGAGGACTTAATATTGCCAGACCCATACTTGTTACAAAGCCCCAGTATTTAAAACAAAGTGCTATTCACCTAGCACCCAGAATTTGGTTTCTAAATACTCTTCTCCAATAAAAGGAACCAAGATTCTTTTGAAAAAGTGGTTAATTCCACAACTGGGGCATAGGAAATACAAGATGAGCCTGGAACACCTTTTGGTGCCAGTAAGCAAGGATGTGCATGGAAAAGGATGAGGGCATACTGAAAGGACACAGACGTCAACGTGATGGAGCTAATGAAGGCCAACCCTAAATCAGTTTGAGCAACAAAACAAATAATGATCATACTGAATTATATAACCCATAGACTAAAATATCCACAAATTAATACTGATATAAATAAATAAGAACGGACAACTCTTCCATACAGAAGAATTCCAATTAATGTACAAGGAATTAGAAAACTACAAAACCACCACCATGTAGCCACTACAGTAATTGTTGCAAGCAAGATGGGTGCTAAAATCAGTGGGCAAAAGTTTGAGAAAAAAATAGGTATTTGCATAGTTTCAACATCTCTTCCCCAAGATATTGATCAGTCACAAAGAGGGAAATAGTACCTTTTACAGTGGAGAGACCTGGTAGACACCTCCATAACGTAATGATCATTGGTTAATGTGTCAAATTGAAAGTCAAGGGAAAACTAAAGAATTGTCAGAGATTGGAGGAGGCTAAGGAGACATAAATAGATGCAAGGTAGGATCTTGGATTGGATAATAGAACAGGAAAAGGACAATAATGAAAAAAAATGAAATTCAAACAATGTTGTTTAATATTATGACAATATTAATAATATCAGTGTTAATTTCCTGGGTTTGATCACTGTACAATGGTTTTGTAAGATGTGAACATTGGTAAATCTGAGAGGAAATTTATGTGAACTCTACTTTTTGCAGCTTTTCTTTTTGCAGCGATTCTGAGAAATTATTTCAGATAAAAGTTAAGAGAAAAACTAATGTGGGGCTGCTTGGGTGGCTCAGTCATAACGCGTCTGCCTTCAGCTCAGGTCGTGATCCCAGGGTCCTGGGATCAAGTCCTGCATTGGACTCCTTGCTCAGTGGGGAGCCTGCTTCTCCCTCTCTGCCTGCCACTCCCCCTCTGCCTGCCACTCCCCCTCCTTGTGCTCGCTCTCTCTCATAAATAAATAAAATCTTAAAAAAAAAAATAATGTGGTAATGACATCAGGTGCATTCATTTCCCAGGGCTGCTATAACAAAGTACCACAAACCAAGTGGCTTAAAAATAACAGAACTCTAATCTCACAGTTCTGGAGGTTAGAAGTTTGAAATCAAGGTGTCAGCAGGTCCATGCTCCCTCTGAAGGCTCTAGGGGAGAATCCTTGCCTCTTCCCTAGTTCCTGGTAGTTACCAGAAATCTTTGATGTTCTTTGGCTTGTACCTGCATGATTTCAGTCTGTTTCTGTCTTCACCTGGCCTTCTTCTACACCAGTCATATTGGATTTAATATGACCTCATTTTAACTAAATAATCTACAAAGTCTCTATTTCCAAATAGGGTTGCATTCTGAGGTTCCAGCAGACATAAATTTTTTAGACTATTCAACCAAGTATACAGGAATAGGCAAAGAGACCAATGGAATAGAACAGAACTCTAGAAACAGACCCACATATTGGATCTGACTTATGACAGATGTGCCACTGCTATGCAATAGGGAAAATAGGGTCTTTTGAATAAATGAATCAAATGAAAATCTGCATGTGGATAGAAAGAATCTTGACCCCTTCCTCACATCATATATAAAGACTAATTTCAGATGGATCATAAGTAATTTTGGATGGATACCTAAATGTAACAGGTAAAATAACAAATTGTTTTCACAATACACACAAGAGAATATCTTCCTGATCGGGGGGTAGGCAAAGATTTCTTTAACTGGATGCAAAAAGAACTTGACATTATTGGGAAGAGTTTATAAATTGGACTTAATTTAAATTAAAAGCTTCTGTTCATCAAAAGATACCATCAAGAGAATGAAAACACAAGCCATAGAGTGGGAGATAATTGCAGTACATAGGCCAAAGAGAGGACTTGCGTCTGAAATATATAAAGAACTCCTACAAATCAATAAGAAAAAGGTAACTCATTTTTTAAAGACCCAAACAGGCATTTTTTCTTATTTTTTTTAAAGATTTTATTTATTTGACAGAGACACATCGAGAGAGGGAACACAAGCAGGGGGAGTGGGAGAGGGAGAAGCAGGCCTCCCACTGAGCAGGGAGCCCAATGTGGGGCTTGATCCCGGGACCCTGCGATCATGACCCAAGGCAAAGGCAGACGCTTAACTGACTGAGCCACCCAGGTGCCCCATCAAACAGGCATTTTATAAAGGAAGTTATCCAAATGGACAATAAGCTTACAAAAGGGTGCTGAGGGTGCTGAACATCAAATGTGAAATGCAAATTAAAGCTGAAATGAGATACGACTGAATACTTACCAGATTGGCTAAATTTTTTTTAACTGATCCTACCAAGTAGTGGCAAAGATGTGAAACAGCAAGAGCTCTAGTGCATTACATCTAGGAATAGAAATCAGTACAAGCATTTTGACTAGCAGTTCTACTCCTAGGTATATACTCAACAGAATTAAATCTATATGTCCGCTAAAAGACGTAGAATTTATGTAGCAGCTTTCTTTATAATAGCCCCAAACTGGAAGTAACCTAAATATTCATTAACAGTGTAATGGATAGTCTTATATTCATACAGTGGAACACTATATATCAGTCAAAAAGAATTACTGCAACCATGTGGATGAATTTCACAAGTAATTGTTAGCTGAAAGAAGCCAACACAAAAAGCATATATCACATGATACATTTAAGTGAAGTTCAAAACAAGCACAGTTAATCTATAGTGATAGGAATCAGGATAGTGGGTAACTCTTAGGGGTAGATATTGATAGTCATTTCAGGGGTCCTGGAAATGTTCTGTATCTTGATCTGTGTGATGTTACACTTGTGTGTGTGTGTGTATGTACATATATATATATATTTTTTTTAACATTTAGCTGTATTTTTTTAATTTTTTTTTTTTTAGATTTTTAAAATTTATTTCTTAGAGAAAGTGAGAGCGAGAGAGAGAGAGCCAGTGAGAGCAAGCACGAACAGGGAGCAGGGGGGAGGGGCAGAGGGAGAAGCAGACTCCCCGCTGAGCAGGGAGACAGATGTGGGGCTCCATCCCAGCATTCTGGGATCATGACCTGAGCCGAAAGCAGATGCTTACCCAACGGAGCCACCCAGGTGCCCCACATTTAACTGTATTCTTAAGGTTTCTTTACATTATTAGATGGATGTTACACTTAAATTTTTTAAATTAAGAAAAAATGTGATCTATTAAATACTAAAACAAGTGGACTGTCACCAATATAAATAGAATTGAAGCTTCTTCATTTAAATATTTGTTGTATTAAGATTTTGTTTTAATGAGATTTCACTTGAACTTAACATTTGGATAACATAACATTTTATGGTTCTTTGGCTACTTTCTCATAACGTGGTAACAGATGTGTCATTTGGGTGTTTTTCAGGATAAAGATTTTGGATTTTAAACCATAAATGATATAAATTAATATCAAAAATCTGTTTAAGATCTTTTTATCAAATCGTTATATTCGAAACCTCAATATCACATTGCTCATTTGTCTTTTAGGCTAAGACATCAAGCACACAAAGAATTTTATGCCTACAAACAGGTAAGAAATCTACTTCAGATTGGCCTTGATTTTTTTTTTTAACCAAAAAATGAGAACTTAGATTTCCATTCATATTTTAAACTGGGACTGGATTTACTTGTGTTCATTTTAGCATTTCACTTCCAGTTTGCAGTACAAAATAAATCAACTTCACTTTAAGCATTCCTCATTATTTGAAGTTCAGATGATATAATAATACAACAGGGAACTTTAGCCAACACTGCTAAAGGAAAATGCTATGGTTAATAATCCTTAAAATTACTGTTAATCTAGTAGAGTTAAGAGATCCCATTAAATGAATTTGTTACTTCTTCCGTTAGAAGACATATCAGTTCCTCAGAGGTGAACAGTTGCATTATAGTGATCTTATCTCCTCCTCCTCTCTCACGTCACACTATCGGAAGTCTAAATACTTGAGTCATTGCTGTTAATCCCTACCCTTTGTACTGTCATTCCTTTACCGATTTGTTCTTTAAGGGAATAAATTTAGCTTTTCTTGATGGCCAAGTAAAATTTGTTTTTTCTTCCATGTGTCATCTGATGACATTTTACCACGGACACCAAACAGTGGGCCTAGGTGTTCCTAAATTTTCTTTTGGCCCAAAGTATGAAATTATTTTTATTGTCCTTAGTTTTTTTTGCTTTCTGGTTTTGGGATTTGGGTTTTGGTTTTGTTTTGTTTTTCTTTGTTTTTTGTTTGTTTTTAGGGAGTCGTGGGGTAAGCTTTAGTTTATTTGGGTCTTTAACCTTGCTGACACTGATGCTGGACCATGTCACCATTTTAGGATTACGTATCTCTTTGTCCATCTTTTGTTTATATCTCTTTGAAATCTGAGCTCATTGTCAAGTCCTTTAGATGTCCACACCGATGTTCATAGGTAACCCCATGGTCTTCCCGATAGGTCTCATGTGAGATTCATAGAGTTGAATGTTTTAGTTTTCTAAATTAATGAATCCTTTTGTCTCAATATTATCATAAATTTGACAACCTGTAAGATATTTGTATGTAAGATGTAAGCTAACTAGAAAGTAAAATTGGCCTTGATGGTCATTTAACAAGTAAAATTGACTGATAGAGTTAATAGAGTAACAAGATAGACAGTAAAGTGGTTTTTAAAATATACTGAATTGGAAATTTAGTACATCCCTGCATAGCTGGATGATAGCTTTTGGTTGTGATTTCTGAAAATATGATTTGCCCTGAAAACCATTTTTGGTTCAAGAATGTAAGATACTCAAAACTGGGAGATTTTCCCCCAAATTTCACTTACCTATTTTTTGACTTTAAGATGGCATATAATTCTAATAAGCTGTTTATTCTCCAAAATTTTCTATTTTATTTTTTTTATTTTTTAAGGATATTATTTGTTTAAGTAATCACTACACCCAACATGGGGCTTGAATTCACAACCCCGAGATCAAGAGTCACATGCTCTACCAACAGCCAGTCAGGCGCCCCTGGAAATTTTCTTTTTAAATAATAATCTGCTGCCCTCTTATCACTTGTCATTTTTTTTAACTGGTATCCAGTTACCACAGGTTGGGGATGGCACCTGGGTGAATTTTAAGTTCATTTACATGACTTTGGGTAGAGCTAAAATTTTCTGAGGATAATGATGAATAAAAATAAGCAAAACTTGCAAAATTAAGTTTGACCTTATTTTTTTAATCTTTTATACATTAATAGTTCTCATCAGCTAATACTGTTTTAGTGAATCATGAGAGTCAACCTCATTTATTTTCCTCCTAAGTTAGCACTTGGTCCAGATGAGCATGTATTTATGTCTTTTCCTGAAATTTAATCTATACTCAAAGGGATTTTAAAATTGTTTTTCAGGAGAACATTGCATCACTGCTCAGGTTAAAAAAAAATGTTGCTAAAAAAAATATGGCTAAAATGTTCTGTCTCAATATAAAAGAGATTTTTTTCCAATATTGAACAGGAGGAGAAGTGAGCTACATATACAAAAGAAAAATATGTTTTAGTATAATGAGAAATTTTTTAATTATAAATGTAAATGGGCATAACATACTTTTTTGTCTTACAGGTTATATTAAAAGAGAAAGTTAAAGAACTGAATTTACATGAAGTAAGTTGCCTATAAGTATTTTAATCTTTTCTTGAGCTATTATCTAATAGAAGTAGTATGCTGTGGTATGCTTAACCATCTTTATTCTAAGAAGTTTAAAAAAGTTAGGCTTATTTTGATCTGCTTAATAGAATATTTGAGATGATGATTGAGAAAATCAATTATGAGATGACTTAATTATGAGAAGATTTTTAATAGAGATGGTGGTGATGTAAGATTTCATAGCAGTAGGGATACTGTGTGCTGTCCCTGATATTTAGTAGATAGATATAAATTAGTTTTTCTACTCAAGTGAATTTGTACTAATTTCATTCTTGAAAATGTTCCTAGAATCCCATCATATAAATGGCACAAAAGAGGCAGTGATTACTTCATGGGGTGGGGCTTGGGGAGGTGAGGCAAGAGAATACAATAGAGAAGAATGCAGTTTGACTTTGACTCCTTGGGATTGTCTAGTGATGAAGTTGCATGGTTGGTTCCCAGGTATTCATTATGTTACCATGCTTTGTAACGTGAATACAAAAGTGTGTGTGTATCCTGCTGTACATCTTCAGACACATTGCCTATAAGAATTCTTTTTCATTTTACTCCTTTTGTCGTCTCTGACTACAGTTGTTCAGAATTTTTAATTTTAGGGCCCTTTTCTCTTCCTTGCTTTCCAAGTTTTTGAATCGGTTTGTAAAACAAGGACTTGGAAAGCTGCACATTATAATATCTGTCTTACATAATTGTGGGGCAGCTTCATTGCTAGTCTCTTCAAAGAGACTTAATTTGTGAAATTATTTGAATAATGATTTAGGGGTGCCTGGGTGGCTCAGTCAGTTAAGTATCTGCCTTTGGCTCAGGTCATGATATCAGGGTCCTGGGATCAAGCCCCATGTTGGGCTCCCTGCTTATCGGGGAGCCTGCTTCTCCCTCTCCCCCCTGCTTGTGCTCTCTCTCTCTAATAAATAAATAAAATCTTTTAAAAAAAAAAAGAAAGAAAAGGTGGAAAATGTATAATCTTTTATTTAAGAAAAAAACAAAGCTTTTAGTTAGGAGATAAGGCTTAGTATCCCATGTGACTCTACTGGGAGAGGACTTTAAAAGCTTGGGCGGGGTTTCCTCTGGACTTTGCCCCACACAGCTTTCCCTTTGTGGATTTTGGTTTTCATCCTTTCCCTGTAATAAATCTTAGCTATGAGTACTACTAAAACAAAGAATTCAGACTGGAATCTCTTGTCTATTTTCATGAAAGGGTAAACCAAAAACTAATCGCAAAAATGGTTACCTATAAAGAAAGGGCAGGAACAGAAAGGAGGGTTCAAGGACAGAAGCTAGACTTTTCTGGATGTACCTTCTTTTGTAGATTTGACTTTGGAACCATGTTACTGTTTTACATAATTATATAACAAAGTTAAATTTAAGATTTTTTATATCTCGGGGCACCTGGCTGGCTCAGTTGGAAGAGCATGCGACTCTTGATCTTGGGGTTGTGAGTTTGAGCCCCATGTTGGGTGGAAAGATTATTTAAATAAATAAAACTTAAAAAAGAGTTTTTATATCTCTAAAAATTGAAATAAAATGGGGCAAAAAGAACTCAATTGTGTATTGAATTGATGCCTGAATCACACAGAGAGGAATTATTTCAACTTTTAAGCACAATAATTTGATTTTCCATCTCTAGTGCAATATATCCTTAGGACAAAAAGAACCACAAAGAAATTTTTTTTTTTTTTTTTTTTAAGATTGATCAATGGAGTTTACGTTCTGCAAACTCCTGAAGACTTTTATTTTTTTTTTAAGATTTTATTTATGTATTTGACAGAGAGAGAGACATAGCGAGAGAGGGAACACAAGCAGGGGGAGTGGGAGAGGGAGAAGCAGGCTTTCCCGCTGAGCAGGGAGCCCGATGCGGGGCTCGATCCCAGGACCCTGAGAGGATGCTGCTTCCTCTTCCTCTACCTGCCACTCTCCCTGCTTGTGCTCTCTCTCTCTCTATCAAATAAGTAAATTTTGGGAAAAAAAAAGATAATGATTTATATTATTGTCAAACACTTTGAAAATGTCTACTGCTCCTTTGCTTTTTTTGCATATTTTTTTAATCAAAGAGTTGCTATATTACAGCATTTTAGAACTAACCTTTTAAATCCAAAGCATCAAGTACTGTTTTTTTTTTTTTTACTGTTTGATTTTTAAATTTTCCCAAAATTAATATGAAATAATAGAGGATGATCTCTTTTCTATTTGGGGTCTCTTTAAGGACTATAAATGTAAAGATTATATTCTGACACATGTTAACCAATATTAAACAACCAGATTCCTCAGGAGCAGAAATCTTCCTCATTGGTCTGACCCACTAGTTTAGAATGGGTCTTTATCTTGAATGAGTACATTGTGTTGCATCATTATGTATCAGAGTTATATCCCATTTGCACTTACCCATTCCAGTTTTGCTGAATCTGACCAGCTACTGGTCCCCTCTCCCCCTTATTTGAAACTAGTAGCTAGAAAAAAAAAAAAGAAAGAAAGAAACTAATAGCTAGGATAACCTAACCTTGCTCTATTGCTTGTTTCTAGAGGCAATCAGGTATTTTTTGCAATTCATTTGGTCTTTTCCAGTTGCATTTCTTGGTGATGAAACTATTTTGTCAGACTTTTGTGTGTATGTGTGCATTTCTGTAGCCTAATTATACAGTAGTAACATAGCTTGGTCCTGTGTAAGCATGTGGAATTTCAATGTGGATACTGTTATTAGTGAATAATTACAATAGTGAAAAATCAAAGATAAGCTAAATGTCCATCAGTGGTGAGTGAATAAATTAAACATGATATACATTGATTTATACACTCATCCTTTCACCAACAACAGAACAATCATGCAAGTGGGAGATTATCCACCAAGAGGGAGGGAAGGAAGGAAACCTGATATAGTACAATGAGGTACTATAAAGTTGGCAAAATTAAGGATTGAGCTCTATCTGTAAATGTCTCAATTGGGATAGATCTCTAGTGGGATCCAAAAAAAGCAAGTCACAAAGTGATATGTTTATATGACATATGTAAACTAAACTAAACACCATATTGTTCATGGATTTATATGCATACTACAAGGTGTTTTACTGTGTTTGAGAAGGACACAGTTACATGGAGAAAGAGTAGAGAAAGATTAGGGGAAGTTGGTCAAAAGAGATGTTAGTTTTATATGTAATGGGTTCTTAAAGAAGGAAAACAAGTTAATATATTACTTTTAAAATAATTTTAGAGTTGGGGCACCTGGATGGCTCAGTTGGTTAGGTGTCCAACTCTTGATTTCGTCTCAGGTCACGATATTAAGATTGTGAGATTGAGCCCCGCTTCAGGCTCCACCCTGGGTGTGGAGCATCCTTGGGATTCTCTCTCTCCCTCTGTCCCTCTCCCCTCCCTCTCTAAAATAATAACAATAATAATTTTAGAGTTATTGGATACATAAAACATGTCAGACACTGTACTAAACTAAACTGCGAGACACAAAGAAGCATAAAATACTAATTTCTACTCTTAAGCGGTTAGCAGTCTGGTAGAGGGGACTATAAATGAGAAAGTCAAACTGCAGTGTGGAGAAGGGTGCTGTGTGTTATCTGGGATATATGCTGAGAAGTTCTTGAGGATTCTGGTATTGCACACACAGCTTCTTGGCTTTTGCTCTCCTAAGGGAGATTTCCTGGGACCTTGCAGGCTCAGATGCCCAGACACCACCCCCCACCCCAGCTTCTTAGACAGTTGGCTCTATAGCTGACTGTATCATTTTTGCTTAATTTTTTCTACCAGTATAGGACTCAAACAACACTTACACTAAGTGAAGCTAAGGAGATACTATATACATAATCAAAACGCAAGAATATATTGTCCTTCTATGAAGAAAAATGTTCTTTCAATACCCATAGTCTTCCCTGTTTTTGTTTATTTCTCCATCTTTTCATAGAGACACAGATATAGAGGAGGAGATCTCTAAGAGAAACAACAGAACAATCATGCAAGTGGGTTAATAAATGGCATATAATGAAGTCTTGGTGTCAAAAACAGAAGGGTCCTATGGAAGCTGCGTCACACTGGGGCATGCAGGTCCTGTTAAAGGAGTTGCCAGGACTCAGCTCTAGCTGATTGTTGCCATGGGGGAATATAGGCCAGTTGCTGCCAGATTTGGGTTTCTTCAAGAGAAGCTCGAGAGTCTTGGCATTAGTTTATGATCTGCTCCCTGTTTGCATTTAGTCTTTGATTTGTTCACCACAGTGTCCCCAACTCTAGTTTTGGTGAGTGGTTGCTTTCTCCATTAAATTTCCTTTGTCAGAAATCAAACGGCCATATTTTGTGACTCTATTTCTGGATTCTCTAATCTGTTCCATTGATTTATACACTCATCCTTTCACCAACACCACAGTCTTAATGTAGCTTTACTAATAAAGCTTACTGTAGCTCTGTAAGTCTTAAAATCAGGCAGTGTGATCCTCCAACTTTATTCTTCTCCAAAACTGTTTTAGCTAGTCTAATTCCTTGCTCTTCCATATAAATTGTAGCATCAGCTGGTCTATATCTACAAAAAAGAAGAAATCCTGCTGTGGGATTTTGATTAGTATTTCATTAAATCTATAAATCAGGGGAAAATTGACATCTTTACCATGTTGAGTCTTCTAATCTATAAACACATTATGTCTTTTCATTTATTTACTTATTTGTATAAGGCTCTGTTAGCTGAATACACATTTAGGATTTTTAGGATTATGTCTTCTTGGTGAATTGACCCTTTTATTGAAATTATAATATCCCTCTTCATCTCTGGCAATTTTCTTTGCTTTGAAATCTTTGCCCAATATTAATATAGCACCTCGAGCTGGGGCACCTGGGTAGCTCAGTTAAACATCTGACTCTTGGTTTTAGCTCAGGTCATGATCTCATGGGTGGTGAGATCAAGCCCTGCATCAGGCTCCCCACTCAACTGGGAGTCTGCTTAAAGATGCTCTCCCTCTGCCCCTCCCCCTACTCATGCTCACGAGCTCTCTCTCTCTCTCTGTCTCTAAAATAAATAAAAAGAATTAACTCCTTTTTAAAAAAATACATAGCACCTCTAGCTTTCTTTTGATTGATGTTTGCATGGCATGCCTTTTTCCATCTTTTTAATTTCAGTCTACCTATATAATTATATTTGAAGTGAGTTTTCTTATAATAGCATAAAGTTTGGTTATGATGTTTTTTTTTCTTTAACCCACTCTGCCAATCTTTGTTTTAATTGGTGTGTTTAGACCATTTACATTCGAGGCAATTATTGATGTTTGGAATTAGGTATACCATTGTATTATTTGTCTTCTGCTTTTCCTACTCTGTCATTCTTTTTCCCTATTCCTGCCTTCTTTGGGTTATTTGAACATTTTTAGTAATCCGTTTTAGTAATTCATTTTTATTTTTTTTTAAAGATTTTTTTCATTTATTCATTTAAGAGAGCACAAGAGAGAACATGAGTGGGGGGAGGGGCAGAGGGAGAGGGAGAAGCAGACTCCCCACCAAGCAGGGAGCCCGATGCGGGGCTCAATCCCAGGACCCCGGAACCATGACCTGAGCCGAAGGCAGATGCTCAACCGACTGAGCCACCCAAGCACCCCTAGTAATCCATTTTTAGTATCTATTATGATTTTGACTTGATCTTTTTGTATAATATTTTAGTGGATTATAAAATAAATTAGAAGCAATTTTTTAGCACTTCAGTTGGAATGTAGAAACCTCTCACCATATAGATCCCTTTACCATTTTCCCTTTATGCAATAGCTGTCATATTACATCTATATACATTGAAAATCCCATCAGATAATATTATATTTTTTACTTATAACTGTCAAGTATATTCTAAAGAATTCAGAGAGGAAGAATAGTCATAAATATTTATCCAGATATTTGTCATTTCTGTTGCTCTTCATTCCTAATATTCCAATTTCCTTCTTAATTCCATTTTCCTTCTATCTGATGATCTTCCTTTAGCATTTCTTTTAGAGCAGATCTGCTGGCTGTGAATTCTACTAGTTTGCCTTCATCTGAGAATGTCTTTATTTCACCTTCATTCCTAAGGAGGATATTTTTATTTGGTATAGAACTCGGGGTTGACATTTTCTTTCAGCCCTTTTTTTTTTTTTTAAAGATTTTATTTATTCATTAGAGAGCAAGAAAGCACAAGCAGGGAGGGGGAGAGAGGGAGAAGCAGACTCCCCACTGAGCAGGGAACCCAGTGCAGGGCTCGATCCCCGGACCCCGGGATCACGACCTGAGCCAAAGGCAGATGCTTAACTGACTGAGCCACCCAGGTGCCCTCTTTCAGCACATTTAAAATGTGCTGCTTCCTTCTGGTCTCCACAGTTTCCAATGAGAAATTCATAGTTATTCAAATCCTTGATCCTCTATCAGTAATGTGTCCTTTTTCTCCAGCTGCTTTCAAGATTTTTTTCTTTGTCTAGTTTTCAGCAATTAATTATGATATATCTGAGCATGGATTTCTTTGGATTTATCCTGTTTGTGGTTTACTCAGCCTTCATAAATATGTAGGTTTGTCTTTCACCAAGCTTGGGAAATTTTCAGCCATCATCCAGATTTTGTTTCCGCATTGCACTTTTCTGTCCTGCCAGCACACCAGAGAAGGCCTCCTCTACCTACTGTGGCCGTATGGGCCAATCAGAATATGGATAGCCTTGTAGAACCCTGGGTCCACATCCACAATACAGTGGTAGAGCCGTCGCGTAGCTTCCAAATTTGAATTCGGTCCATCCCCTCTTCCATCACGTATTGCCTGTATCATCAGAAGGGTAGGAGACCCTGCTCCCCTCTGCATCTCAGCAGCAGCTGGGATCCTCACTGCACAAGGACTAGGAAGGGCCATCTTTAGGTCAGTTTTCCCAAGTCAGGTAGGAAGTGGGTGAGGAGTAGTATAGCAGACATGCTGTGGCCCTGCTCTGCCCTGCTTTCCACAAGAAGAGACTACAAAAGAGTTGGACCCATTGGAGTTGCCCTTTGTGTAAAGAACATCTTTTCCTTCTTCTCCTCGCCTCCCCATAGACTCATCCCCTTCCCTCTGCTCCAGTGAGGTGGCGGCTCTGGCAGGGCAAACTCTGCCACGTCCTTGTCTTATGTAGGAGGAGATTTAAACCTTTTCAGTCTTTCTAGAACTACTGATCAGTTTTCTTATAAATCACATTCCTGAGTTTTACTTTTAAATTAGTATAAAAATATTTGGAGCCCAATTGAGGTTTGTGCCAGGTTTGTTTGAATTGTAAAAATAGTAAAACAACAACAACAAAAGTCCAAAGCATGTATAAGGGACAGTATACAGGACCCTAAAGATTGAGTGGGTAGAATATAGTCCCTCCCTTCAATCAAGGAACACTGATCCCATGGGAGAGAAGAGAGAAGGTCATAAGTCAATGAGGCATGTACAGTAATGGACCAAGGACACAAACACATGAAGGCCATGGAAAGGACTGCCCACTGTAGTTCAGTTTGGAACAGGAAAGTTGGTTCATCCCTGAGTAGCACAACTATCTTTAGGTTGCTTTCATAGCTCTCAAAGATTCCACCTCTGAACTAGAAATGCTGCCTCTGAAGAAGATGTGATAGCTTCATGACCATTCAAGGAAAGGTATAATGATAATGAGTGCCCATCATAGAATCTATTTAAAAGAAAACCATTTTGGCTGCATCACCTGAGCTGTGGGTCATTTTCATTGTGTGACATTGTGTTCCCCACATAATTCTCCTTCCCCAGTTTGCATTTGAGGTAAATTCATGGACTGTATCAGCCACCTGGAAATTATCAAAGCCTGCCTTCTTGGGCATTTTAGAGATCGTGCACTAGTTGAATGCTAGTCCAGTATACATCTGTAGTTCCCATAAAGCCACTGTTCCCTCAAACATGTCTTATTTATGGATATAATCTCAGTGTAATGTAAATGGAACCAGTATGCAAGGTGGCAAGATTACTAAGATGTCGTTACTTCATATAATTATCTTAAGACCAAGGGAACTCACATTTTAAAAAATTTAGATAAGGTATTCCTTATTTTGCATTTGTAGAAATTCAGATTTAAGAAAGTTGAGTAGAGGAGCACCTGGGTGACTCAGTCAGTTAAGCATCTGCCTTCAGCTCAGTGATCCCAGGGTCCTGGGATCGAGCCCCTCGTTGGGCTCCCTGTTGGGCAAGGAGTCTGTTTCTCCCGCTTCCTCTGCCCCTCCCCCCTCCTCATGTGTGCTCTCTTTCACTCTCTCCCTCTCTCTCTCAAAATTAAATTAAATTAAAAAGTTGAGTAGAATGGGCATGGGCATGTTATCCAGCTTCTGAGCATGGAGAAAGAATGTGACCCTAGCCCTCCCCATGGTGACAACCTCCCCACAAGAACATACCCCTCACAAGGAATCTCCCCCATCCCTCTCCAGAAGAGAAGAGGAAACACAAGAAGCACCTAGTGCAGAGCCCCACTTCCTACTCCATGGATGTGAAATGCCCAGGTTGCTATAAAATCACCACCAACTTTAACCATGAACAAATGGTAGTTTTGTGTGTTGGCTGCTCCACTGTCCTCTGCCAGCCTACAGGAGGAAAAGCAAGGTGTACAGAAGAATGTTCCTTCAGACAGAAACAGCATTAAAAGCACCCTGAATCAAAATGACTGGGAAACCATCCCAGTAAACACATTTTGGATACAAAACAAAAAGAGTGTGACCCTATCTGTTTGAGTCTGGAGCCATCACATCTTGATGCTCTTACTGCCCCCACAGACTTGAAATTTCTGCTGTTCCCCAAGCTGCAAAAAATTACTTTGGAGGTACCTCACCCAGCTTCCTTCTGCTTTCTGCAGATACCATCAATTAAGAACTTTTCTGACTTTTAACATGTAAAACAGGCAAACTCAAGTATCTATAGACTGACCAGTCAGTAAATATATATTCCTATCCCAGCTTCTGGCAGGGTTGACATTATCATAGGATGCATTCTTTGATTTCAAAAAATGAAAAGTGATGAGGAACTCTTCCTGTCTCATTCTGTCAGGTCCTAATGTCAAGAGCAGACAAAGACATCACAAAGAAAGAGAACTCCAAACCAATATCCCTTACAAATATAGGTGAAAAAGTCCTCAACAAAATACTAGCAAACCAAGTCTACCAGCATATAAAAAGGATTATATGCCATAACCAAATGGAATTTATTCCAGGAATACAAGGTTGGTTCAACAAAGGAAAGTCAGTCAATGTAATACACCCTATTAACAGATAAAAGGAGGGAAAAAAAACAAACAAACAGGATCACTTCAATAGATGCAGAAAAAGCACTTGACAAAATTCAACATTCTTTCATGATAAAAAACTTGACATACTAGGAATAGAAGGGAATTTCCTCAACTTGATAAAGGGCATCTATGAAAAACACAGAGCAGGGCGCCTGGGTGGTTCAGTTGGTTAAGCGACTGCCTTCGGCTCAGGTCATGATCCTGGAGTCCTGGGATCGAGTCCCGCATCGGGCTCCCTGCTCAGCAGGGAGTCTGCTTCTCCCTCTGACCCTCCCCCCTCTCATGCTCTCTCTCTCTATCTCATTCTCTCTCTCACATAAATAAATAAAATCTTAAAAAAAAAAAAAAAAACACACAGAGCTAACATCATAATGGTGAAAGACTGAAAGCTTTTTCCCCTAAGATCAGAATAAGACAAGGATGCCTGCTCTTACCACTTTTATTCAACATTGTACTGCAGGGTCTAGCCAGAGCTGTTAGGCAAGAAAAAGTAATAAAAGGCATCCAGATTAGAAAGGAAGAAGTAAAACTATATTTGCAGATGACATGAATTTTTAAAAACTGAAAACTCGTAAGAATCCACCAAAAATCATGAGTGCTAATAAATGAGTTCAACAGATGTCCAGGATACAAAATCAACTTACAGAAGTCAGCTGTATTTCTATGCATTGGCAATGAATAATTCAAAAATGAATTTAAGAAAACTATTCCATTTACAACAGCATCAAAAAGAATAAGGTAACTAGGAATAAATTTAACAAAGAAGCTCAGACTTCTACACTGAAAACTACAAAATATCCTTGAAGGATATCTGGGGCGCCTGGGTGGCACAGTAACACATCTGCCTTCGGCTTAGGTCATGATCCTGGGGTCCTGGGATTGAGTCCCACATCTCCCTCTGCCTGCTATTCCCCCTGCTTGTGCTCTCTCTCTCTCTCTGTCAAATAAATAAAATCTTCCCCAAAAAAATCCTTGAAGGATATTAAGGAAGACCTATGTAAGTGGAAAGACCTACCGTGTTCATGGTTTCAAAGACCTACTATTGATAGGATGGCAGTATCCCCCATAATATTTACAGAATCAGTGCTATCCCTATCAAAATCACAGCTGTCTTTTTTTTTTTTTTTGGTAGAAATTGACAAGCAGATTCTAAAATTCACATGGAAATGCAAGGGATCCAGAATATCCAAAAACAATCTTGAAAAAGAACAGAGTTGGAGGATTCACACCTTCCAATTTTAGAACGTAAAGCTTCAATATTTAAGACAGTGTGATACTAGCAGTTGGAAAGACATGCAGATCAATGGAATAGAATTGAGAGTTCAGAAACAAACCTATACATTTATGGTCAATTGATTTTCAATAAGTGTGCCAAGACAATTCAATAGGAAAAGAATAGTTGAATCAGTAAATGGTGCTGTGATAACTAGATAACCAAAATATGCAAAAGAATGAAGTTAGAACCCTGCTTCACACCATATACAAAAATTAACTAAAAAATGGACCAAAGATCTAAATGTAACAACTAAAATTACACAACTCTTAGAAATAAGCATAGATATAAATTTTTTTGGCAGGGGGAAGGGCGCCTGGGTGGCTCAGTTGGTTAAGTGACTGCCTTCAGCTCAGGTCCTGAACCTGGAGCCCCAGGATCAAGTCCCACATCAGGCTCCCTGCTCAGGAGTGCTTCTCCCTCTGACCCTTCCCCCTTTCGTGCTCTCTCTCATTCATTCTCTGTCTCTCAAATAAATAAAATCTTAAAAAATAATAATAAATAAATTTTTGTGACTTTGGGTTAAACAACCCAAACACTTTCTTAGATATGACACCTAAAGCACAAGCAACCAAAGGAAAAAAACAGATAATTTTAACTTCATCA
>NC_138378.1:26967748-26977029 GCF_054177405.1 Leptonychotes weddellii | reverse complement strand
CCCAGCAATTGCACTCCTGGGTATTTACCCCAAAGACACAGATGTAGTGAAAAGGGCCATATGCACCCCAATGTTCATAGCAGCAATGTCCGCAATAGCCAAACTGTGGAAAGAGCCAAGATGCCCTTCAACGGATGAATGGATAAAGAAGATGTGGTCCATATATACAATGGAATATTACTCAGCCATCAGAAAAGATGAATACCCAACTTTTACATCAACATGGATGGGACTGGAGGAGATTATGCTAAGTGAAATAAGTCAAGCAGAGAATTTCTGTCAGTTATCATATGGTTTCACTTATTTGTGGAACATAAGGAATAGCATGGAAGACATTAGGAGAAGGAAGGGAAAAAGGAAGGGGGTGGAAATCGGAGAGAGAGATGAACCATGAGAGACTATGGACCTGAGAAACAAACAGGGTTTTAGAGGGGAGGGGGGAGGGGGGATCGGTTAGCCCGGTGATGGGTATTAAGGAGGGCACGTACTGCATGGAGCACTGGGTGTTATACGAAAACAATGGATTGTGGATCACTATGATGTGATGTATGGTGACTAACATAATAAAATTAAAAAAAAAAAAGTGTTCCCATCATGAAATGTAAACATAAATAAAAACAACTAGTATTGGTAGACTGCCTTACTGCCGCCTCAGCCCTGCCCCTCGTCTGAACTGATGACAGTGGGGCAGGTAGTGTCCCCATTTTACAGATGAAGAAACAGAACTTGAGAGGCATCATGATGGCAGAGGTCCCACAGCTAGTGGGTGTCTGAGCCAAGGCTAACTGTCCTGCCTTCTCCCCTGCTGTCTCCACAGTAATGCTGAACCTAAGACAATTACCCATTTTCCTCCTCCTCCTGTGAGGATCCTGTCTGTTGTATACACAAGCCCTAGAGCTTCCCAGAGAAGGGTGCTGGAAAACCAACATTCACAGCACTGGCCACGGGGCACCAAGAGCCACGTGTCCTGTCACATAACCTAAGAAGACTGGGTTACATATTACAGGTTAAGATACAGGCAACAGGGAGGTCGTGTCAACGGGATGGACAAGAAGTGGTGATGGTTGAACCAGGATCCCTGGAGATGGACAGGGAAGCAAGCAGGGAGAAGTTCAACGTTTGGGCAGGAGACAAGTAGTACAGCAGCACATCAGTGCAATGGACCTGGGTCCCCAGCCAGGCCTGGCTACTCACCAAGGTGGTTATGGCTCTTAGCCTCTGTTTTCCCATCTGTAAAGTGGGTATATGCAATGATACTTGATGTCCCTGGGCACTAGTATGTGCCCAAGAAGTAGTGGTTGGAACCCAGCATCTGGCTGTGAAGAAGGCCTCTTTCCAGGCCGTGGAGCGTAGCCACCGGTCAAAGAGTGATCCTAGCCCCATCTGTATATTTTCATAAGTTTAACTTCAGTGACTCTTGAATAACTCTATATATGACAAAGACACTGACAGGACAGTGCCAAAGCGAGGGGCCCCAGGAACTAAAAAAAAAGGCATGTTACTGCAGGCTGTGCCATGGTTTATAGTTTCTACATTATGAAAAACCAAAGACCACCAGGGCCTGCCCCAGAGCATGAGGCATCCCCCTTAGGGGCTGTGCTGCTGAACAGGCATTCCCTGGGAAAGTCAGCCCCTCACCAACCACAGGAAAATTGCATTATATTCAGCCTGTCTACTGAGAATAAACCTAAGTGAGACTCTTCTGATGCACTGAAGTAAAGGAAGCTGCCTTTTGCGGTCTATTCCTGTCTGCCCTCCATCTTGAAGACATGTGACAGGAAGAGCAGGAGACTCCTCTTCAGAAGACCTGGTCCATTCCAGCCTGTTTCTTTCACTTAAGGAGTCATGGGACCTTCCCTTCAAATGACTGGCCTCAGGGGTCTGCACTTGACTTTGGGGCCTACAAGAGAGTACTTAGCAGACACTTTGCCTCATCTGTGAATTTGTCTTTCAGCTCTGTGCAGTGTGTCTAGAAGACTTCAAGCCTCGAGATGAGTTGGGCATTTGTCCATGTAAGCATGCCTTCCACAGAAAGTGAGTATTGGTGTGGAATTATTTAAAGGGACCTGAGTTTGAGGCATATCAAGCAACTCGTGGGCTTGGGGCAGTGCCAGACAAGCTTGACAGCTTTATGATTGGTCTATAATGCAGAAAGCAGAACGTACCCTAAGGGTGAGGGGGGTGTGTGTGTGTACACACGTGACATTTAGGAGGGATCAGGGTGGTGGAATATGACCACCAGGCAGGACTTCAGGCAGACGGCCAGATAAGCCCACACCTCCTTAGAGCCCAGGCTATAAACAGCTACCTAACTGAAACTTTCCAATGAGAGCTTCTATTTTTTTTTTTAATTTATTTGACAGAGGGAGACACAGCGAGAGAGGGAACACAGCAGGGGGAGTGGGAGAGGGAGAAGCAGGCTTCCCGCGGAGCAGGGAGCCCAGTGTGGGGCTCGATCCCAGGACCCTGGGATCATGACCTGAGCCGAAGGCAGACGCTTAACGACTGAGCCACCCAGGCGCCCCTCAATGAGAGCTTCTATTCCTAAAAACTTATTTAATCAAAACCATCATTATTTTAAATCAAAATAAAGTATGAATGTAAATGGTAGAGTGAGGCCATCTGCCATGCAGACATATTAGTATTCCCTCTTCTCTGACAATTTTGTTTTTATTTCTATTAAAAACTTTTGTTTCTTCTTCTTCCCACCACCATCCTCAGTGTACTTCATTAACACGTCATGGATAATTTGAGGATATGGCATGCTGACTGTGGTTTCTTAGTATCCCCTTTTGGAAGACCTGCTGGTGGAGCTGTTTGGGACCAGAGTGTTCACACAGGCCCCTGGCTGTGAGGGACAGCAGTGTTCAATGAGGCCTGTGGGCAGGAGGCGCCACAAGCATGGGACTGACTTCCTCCTGTGTTGTCTTGCTTTGCAGGTGCCTTATTAAGTGGCTGGAGGTTCGGAAGGTGTGTCCGCTGTGCAACATGCCAGTTCTGCAGCTCGCGCAGCTGCACAGTAAGCAGGACCGTGGACCCCCACAGGGGCCCCTGCCCGGGGCAGAGAACATTGTATAGCTCCCCCAAGGATCAAACTGCTGCGGGATCCGACGTCCATGTGGAGCCAGGAGGAACACAAGCGGTCTCTGTGCTGGCTGCTCTACCGGGGGCACCAGCTGCCACTTCCTTTGCCTCATGAAGAACTCGGGCCAGCTAAGCTGGAAACCCAGACTTCTGGGTCTTGTGACAACCAAAGCACGCTGCCACTACCCCGTGCCAAGAGAAGAGGAGTGGATGACAGATGAGCCTTCCGGTTATGTTCAAGAAATTTCATGAGGGTCTCTTGCTGATGCCATTACTCTGTCTCCCAGATACTTATCTCCGTATCAAGGTGAATCTTGATCAAGCAGAAGGAAAGATAAACAGAACTGTTAGAGAAGGGAACTGAGGGCAGGTCTTTAAAGCCACCCCCGCCCCCCACCCTGTGGACAGATGAGCTTCTACGCAGACCGTGCATGCCTTTGCAGCAGCAGACCCTCCCGGCAGCCCGAGCCAAGTAAAGCCAGCCGTTACCTCAGCTGAAGCACGACTGCTTGCCAGTGATTGGTGAGGCAGTGCCAGCAAAAGGCTTTTCACGTTATGTTCCTTTGGTAAGGTCATCTTGGAACCCAAGGGCTTTGGTTACCACAGAGCAGCAGTGCCCCTTGCCACCCCTTCTCCCTCAAGTTCACGACACTTGCTTATCATATCATCTAAAAACATTAGATGCGCCTGGAAAGGCCTGGTCAGAAGCCATTTCCTCTTATTTACCCCCTGACTCCCCGGTGAGGCCCGGCCAAGCTGCCCATCAGGAGCCTGAGCCAGGGGTGGGCCTCTGAGCCCATGCTGTTCCTGTGTGACCCAGGGGGCCTCAGGGTGCTGCCCGCACCCCCACGTGCACTGTGCTTCCAGCACAGCTGCTAGTCTCAGCCCACTGCCTTGGTAGAGAGCTGCTGTGAGCCCCTCAGATGGCTCCCAAGGGGGGCTCCTTCCTGGGAACGGCCAGTCCTCCAGGCCCCGCTGAGATGAGAGGATGCTGACCCCTTCCTCTCCCCCCTCCTTCCCTGTTCTCTTCCCTCTGACCCTGTTTCTACTTAAGAGAAAATGCCTGTTGTTGACGTTTTAACAATTTAAAGCATCTCAAATAAGATCCTTATGTAATTATGTAATTCTGAAGCCGGGGATCCACTTGAAATTGTAAGTAGTGTCAGGAAGCCACTGCAGGGCTCTTCACCCGCTGGTGTGTGCCTCACTCTTCAGACTTAAGTGACTGAAAATGTCTTTATAGGAGAGAAATGCATGCTGCTCTTTAGCTCTTCTGTCCAACTTTTCTAGAAATGACTCCATCCATTTGGGTTCATGAATACTGTACAAATTAGCTATCTGAAGTGGCTTTGGGTCAGATAGAAAGTTCTTTTCCACAGCCCTCCTTCTGTCATAGGGTGGACTCCTTGTCAACAGCTCTGCCTCATTCCACAGGTGTGAGGGGGACAGTTTCTCATTGGAAATGTGGTCCGCATGGAGAGCGGATGGAGGAAGCTTTGCCACTCTGTTCACAGCATGTCTCCAGGGATTTTTTTCTGGAATCTAGCCTCTACCATCTTAGAATGGGAGAGGGAACCTGTCCTTGGCTCAGGTGGCTGAGGCCAGAGGAGGAGGAAAATTCCCCCTAGCCTAGGAAGGTGCTGGGCAGAATCCAGCTTGGAAAATTACACATCCAGTTGGTCAGAATTGGCTGTTTCCTCCGTGTGACCTATTCATGGCACGCCAACTGGCTGCTGCTTAAACAGGGCAAGGAAGTGTGGGATATTTTTATATGAAAGCCTTAGCCTGTTGGGCATCCTTGAAAAGAACTTTTCGTGCATTCCTCCTCTCGTCGTTTTTGCGTTCTGTGTTGGTAGCACAGTGGAACGGAATGCTGCAAAGCACCCCGTTTACAGTGAAAGGTTTCCAGTGACCAGTGTCAGAAGTAAGCCTGGACTAGCCTCATTAGTGGCCAACACCCACCATTTCCCATGGAGTGGCCTTGGGACAAATCTCACCTTGTCATTGCGGGGTTCAAACAGGAAAGAGAATTTTTCCCCTCAGAGGAGGAATTCTCGTGCTCTAAACCGCAAATGATTTCAGCTCACAGCTTCAAGCAGGATTCTAACTGATCAGTTGCGGCGTTTTTCTGTCCCTGTGCGTCAGTATGAGGAGACCAACCCCACAAGTCCCTGTATGGGCAGGGAGGTAGAGGAGTTCGTTTCCTGTATTACAGGAAGCGCAGGTTGACAGGGTTGGTGCGTAGCTCCAGCCGTTAGAGGAAAGCTCAAGAATGCTGTGCGCTCTCCACCGGGCTCCAACCCGCACGAGGTACCGCCGACGTGACCTCGACACCCGTGAGTGCAGAGGGCTTGGTAAACACAGCTCTTCTGCCAGGGTGGGGCTGGGCAGGGGGCGGGAAACGTGTTCCCTCTGCTCGAGCTCCTCTCATTTCTTGGCTCCTGTCTCACTGCAGCTTGGCCAGGGCCACGCACAGTAGTTCCCGCGACTCTCAGCGACACACCCTGAATGGACTTGCTCCCTGCGTCCAGGTCCTCCTCCAGCACTCTCTGCTGCGCTGCCGTGCCTGCCCGCGGCCTGCGCTTCACTCACATCTTCCTTTAATTCTGGTTAAAACAGCTTTCTGTGGACAAGGTTACATCTCCATCTGGAGCCTTTTTTAAATGAGTTAAGGATCCCCTAATAATCTTGGCACAGGCTTATACCTTAGAGTGAGGCCACTTTGGCCACATCTGTCTTTTGTTGGTGAGTTGTTGGTGACCTTTTGTTAATCTGTAGACACACAGGGTCTTTGGTCTGTCTGCTTTTGGGCCACTAGCTGGTGACATGGCAGTTTTTTACTTTCTCTTAATGTGTCTTAAGCAGCTCAAAGACTGGATGTTATTTGTATGCTGTGGGTTCAAAGAACGTAACTCAGCCCCAACTGAACTCCATGGGTGGCTGCATCATTATCTAGTTACTGCTAGGGTTACAGCTGACTACAGCTGGCTTTAGAAGCAGGAAACAGGGAACAAAACCAGCCTGACTTGATTCCTGAATGAGTAGGTATAACATACTGTCCTCTGCTGCTTTCCTTTGCCAAAGTGTGATTTGGTTGGGCCTGTCCCTAGCAGGTAAGGTCCTTCTAGTCTGTGCCCACCGAGGCAGGGAGAGGACAAGACCAAAATGGCCAGATGGGAGCAGATGGCCCATGGGAAGTCTGGGGGGGGAAGAATACAGGGAACATCCCATCATTGCCAGATAGCTTGTTCTTGACGTCTTGACAAATGCAGATCCTTTTCCCCAGTGCCAAGTCCCTTGGGCCCATCAGAAGAATGATTTGCCCCTTTCCACAGCCCCACTTCAAAGCCTGTCACCTCCATGGCCTGGTCCTGCTCTGCTAAGCTATTCTGAACAACTGTAGTAATTTTCTGAAAGGCTGAGAATTACAAAATGAACACAGGGAGGCATCCCTAGAGCTCTGGACAGAAAAAGTGCTCAGAGTGATTTGAAATCACCCCTTGCCATTCACCAGCCATGTGTCTTTATGCAACTTAGCCTCTCAAAGCTTGTTCCCTTATCTACCACCTAAGAACCGTAGTGACATCTTTGCTGGTTCTTGTGCGGACCAGCCACGTCCAAAGCCTGGTGGGCAGGAGACCTGGGGTCATGGAAGCTCCTGATTATAGGCAGCATCATTATGCAGGTAACGTGGGGCTCCTGTGTAGTTCAGGTAAAACAAAACCTCAGCAGGAGCCTCCTGAGGGACAGGGGCTCCCCCTGGGGTCTGGGTTTGCCTGGGTCCCTTCCTTTGCTTCATGATCTTCCCTAGTCACTTCCATGTATCTTTGCCCATTGTGCTCCCTGAGTGCTATTCCTTAAGTTTTTGAGTAGGTAATCCCTTCGTGTAGTTCAAGTCTTCCTTGCATCCCTGACCTGGCAAGGCCAACTTTATCAGCCCTTGAACTCCCACTCTTAGTTTGTTCCAGGTAGATCCTTCCAGAGACCATTTATGCATATACAGATAAATACGCACGTGTATGTATACACGTGTGCTTGTGTGTCTACATAATTTTTTTTTTTAAACTTATACCAGACAAGTATATCCAAGGAGCATTCCTATTCATGGGGGAAGAGCCATCCCAGAAGGCAGAGTATCTGTAAAAGGTGAGCCCATAATTGGGGGATGTCTTTGCAGTCACATTCCTTTTTGAATAAGGCATTATTTTTTTTATTGATTGCAGCATACTGGAATTCTAGTTTTCCATACAAAGCAGAAACAGCAATCCCTCCGTGGCCCTTACCACACAGATGCTCAGATAATATGCAAGCACAACCAGTTTCCAGACTGTCTTTCTGGCCTGTGATGGACACTGAAGAGCAGGTTCTGCTCTGTTGCTGACAGCAGCAATGCAGGCCTCTGGTCCAGGTCCAGCAGCCTTTGCAGGGCCTGGACAAGCTGCCCCCGCCCCCACCAAACCCCATCTGACGGGGTGATGTCTGGCTACAACTGCCATGATTTCTTAGGCGAGCTCCTGTGTTTTTTGTTTTTTGTTTTTTTTAAGAATTTATTTATTAATTTGAGAGAGAGAGAGAGGGAGAAGCAGACTCCCCGCTGAGTTGGGAGCCAGACGTGGGGCTCGATCCCAGGACCTGGAGATCATGACCTGAGCTGAAGACAGATGCTTACCATCTGAGCCACCCAGGTGCCCCGAGCTCCTGTGTCTTTTGAGGCAGGGATTTGAGAAGCAGCAGCAACTGAAGCCTGAGGCAGCCTTGGCGGGTGGGGGGCGATGTCTCAGATGATGCTAAGCAGGTAGATGGGCAGTCTCCTCCAAATTAACCATAGATACACACACTTCAGTGTCTGCGCTCTGCTCCCTTTCCCACCCCACTTTATGCACACATTAAAAAGAAAATGCTTCCCACAGAATCTTCTCCATTTGACAATAGAAATTACTCCACCAGTCATCTTTTCTTTAAAGAAAAAAAAAAAGTCTTAAGTCCATTTTTGCCCCTGCAGGAGATATAGTTGCTTCCTCCAGGCAGCTCTGCGGGGAGGGGCGTGGACTCCTGCCTCGGTCCTCGCCAACTTCCCTGGCGTCCTGCCTTCCCTTGGATTAAAAGTGCAGCTTGGGCCCCTAACCTGAAACTTGAAAGGAATTGTATGTGAAAAGCCACTTTCTGTTACTTGAGTATCTCGTTCTGGGTTAGAATGTCTTCCGCATTGGCCATTACGAATTTTAAGTAAAAGAGATGAACGTGTCTCAATTCACAACTGTCTAAATTCTGGTGAAATCTGCAGTTCAAAACTGGAAATGGTTCTTTAGTAGATAAGATGAACAAAAGATCCCATATGCCATGGAATGTGCTTCCGTTTGAGAACAACAGGAGAAAAATGGGGCTCATACAGTTTGTTCCCCTTTAGAGCCCAACTTGTTGCAAGATGCAAATAGTTTTGTTCCACTTCTAGACCAAGCATCGCACCCTTGGCTTACCAATCTAGTGCTCACTTCTGTGGCTCTCGGGTCAGGGAGAACACCCACCCTGCTTCAGGGACATGGACCTCGAATGTGGTCCCCACCAGTGTCAAGGGACCTGTCTGTAGTTTGATGAAGCTCCTCTCCGCTCCCTGTGCCAGTACAAGCCCGGGGGACCTGCGTCTAGGGCCAGCTGCACTGTCCTTCCATGTGCCCCTTCCCTCGCAGGCCCTGCCAGAGCAGGCAGGGCCAAGATTAGGGAAGTCTCTCCTGGCGAGGGCCTGGTCTTCCAAGAGTGTTCCTGATACTGTCGTCTCTGCGTTTCTTATTGCCAGGAATGGGGTAGTTTAAATCCTGTAGTTTATTTAGCCCCCTGGGTTTTATTCACTAGATCTTGTATAACTCCCTCAAAAAAAAGGTTTATGAAATGCTGAGCCTCAGGTTTCATAGACGTGTTTGTACACTAAGAATTCTGCAGCAGAATATTTTTAAACATTCGCAGTTTTTTGTAAGCTATATTTTTGTATATTTAATTGCTATTTTAAAATTTTAATGCATTTTGGGCTAATTACTCCTGTTTTAAAAACAAAACATGCATGTAATTGAAGTAAACAAATGTAAATAAAAAACAGGTTTTGAAAATACTGTATGTTGAGTATGCACCCTGTCCTTCAGAGGGGCCTGAGGTCACCTACACCCCACTTCAGCCTGTGTAGCAAGAGTTGGAAAGCCAAGGTG
>NC_138378.1:26941329-26967648 GCF_054177405.1 Leptonychotes weddellii | reverse complement strand
GGGGGGGGAACTAGCCCCACCCCACCCCTCTAGCTACACCTCAGGCTTGCAAATACCAACTATTCCCTTAGAAGTGGAAAACCTCTCTTGGTCCAAAGTCACCCTGTGGCGACTGCCATTTCTCCTCACCACCCCTCACTGGGACCCCTGCAGCTCAGCTCTGGCCCCACAGCTTGGAGGAAAAGTGCTCCCCTCAAGGCTATCCGGACCCCGCCACACATCGGCACCGCGTCCTAAACCTCCTCTGAATGCAGGTGCCGGAGAACTCCTCCCCCTCTGCGGCCTGGGCCCCAGCCCCCGCCGGCCCTCACTGGGCCACTTTCTCTGCAGCCTTCCCCTTCTCTGCCCACCTTGTAACGGTTATTCTCACTCTACCTTCACACTCACCAACTCCCACCTAGATACACAGCCCTCTCGGGCCTGGAATCTCCCATTAAAATAGCTGCCTTTTTGGTATCAATCACACAGTCCCAAACCAAGCCTCCCCAACAAGCCTGGATCCCCTCACCGGGACTCCCGCCCCCCTCGCCAGCCTCCACGCGCCAGCCCTCGGCCCTCGGCGCCTTCCTCGTCCATCTTGGTTTGGGCCACCCCTCCCCGCCGACACACACTGCCGGGGGGGGGGAGGGGGAGCCCCCTCGGGCCCCCTCGCGACGGGGCCGGCCGGGACAGGACAGGGGCACCTGGAGAGGGGAGTTTCCTTACACGCATCTCACAAGCCGGAGGGAGTGAAGTGGCCGTAAACTGGGATCAGGCTCGGGACGAGAATGTGCAGGGATGGCCTTAGGGACACTCCGCGGTGACAGGGGAAGGCGGCAGGGGCTGGGAGGGGCCGGGCGGCACCTGCGTCCTCTGAGGAGCGGGAGCGGCAGCGCGCCGGGCAGGAGCCGCCAGAACTGACGACGAGGCCAGGCAATGTCCGTTCGACTCAGGAACTCGCGGCTGACGCACCAGGCTACCGTCCCGGAGGGGAGCAAGCGGAGAGGCCCGGGCCACAAGGGGCTCCAGAAGCACGACTGTGCAGCAGCAAGTGGGTAGTGACGCTGTCTCTGGAGGCCGTGGGGAACGCGTCTGAGGGCCCCGAGCGCCACGAGGGCTGGCAGCAGCAGAGAAGCCGATCGCCACCCAGGGGCCACCAGTCCCATCCCCGCAGCGTCCCTCCAGCCCTTCCGCCTGCGCCAGGCTGGCAGCACCCACAAGCCACAGGCGCCCAACTGCGTGAAGGGGCGGGACGTGCCCTGGGAAACGGCCGCTCGGGCCGGCAGGCCGCCGAGCTCGGCTGCTACGCGCCTCTGCTGCCCCCACGCGGCCAACACAAGGGGTGCCGAGGGATCCGACCCTCCTCCCTCGGCGACCCTGGGAACCTTCCCTCCAGGTTCCCCCCCTGCCCAGGCGCCAAGGAGGCTGGGGTTTCCTTCTGGTTCAAAGGCTGATTTTATACAGACCCTTCATCGCCTTCAACAGAGATGCAGACACAAAAATACACAAAATAAAACGCTGCTCTATCTCCAAGGGGAAGAGTTTTTTAAATTATTCTGCACAGCAGAAAAAAACGTTCTAAGTCAATCTACCAAGACTCCATCTTAAAACCTGACTCTAATCATGCTACCTTTTGAGCCTGCACGTGCGGCTCTCACACAGTCCTACCGAGCCAGGCTGTCTGGCAATTTCTGGCAAGTGAAGACCCCAAGTGGGAGGGGAAGGCAGAAGTACCCCATCCTGCTCCCCATGAGTTAATCAGTGGACTTCAATTCCTCACTTTCTACCAGCCCGAAACAACCAAATTCTCGATTCCCTGAAAAGATGTCAATTCAAGAGGCCCCTTCTGTCTGGTTTTAGTCTTCCAGGTGGTGTTTTTTCTACTAGCTTAACTCACTTAAGACCAAATTACCTCCCAGCCCCCATCCCCACCCCCCAGGAAATTCTGCCCAGGGTAAACTAAGCCCCATCTTTCCAAACAGACCTTCCCAGGACTTGCAGTGTAGAGTAACCTGGAACTGCCCTTCCAAAAGTTGCTTAATTGCCAAAGTTACAAATACAGAATTACTCTGCCCCATCAAGTTTGCAGATCCTTGAAATAAAACATGTTTTTCAGTATGTTCACACAAAAGGCTAAATGCACACCACAGTTAATGCACAGATGATGATCTCCAAGGCCATACTGACAACATTGTGATTAGATTACAACATACAGTGCTTGCCTTACATCTAGCAAGTTCAACAGGACACAAAACCACAGTCAGCTGAACACAGAACAGCTACCCTGAAGTGGCTCCAGAAGTGACACTGAATTTTAAAAATACATGGCAGGTTAACAAAGCTATACTGAAGAGCAACTTCAACACAGCAGAAGATCCTCACTGCCATGGACATGGTCCACTTTTTTACATATGTATCTTTCCTTACTGGTTACTAGTTTAGACTGAATTTTTAAGGATTTATCTTGATGACTTAGAAAAATACACTTGTCCTTTCTTGCTTTGATTCGGGTAGTACACAATCATAAAATTGAGTAAGTCTCTTAAAAAACAAAAGTTCACAGATCCCATTGTGGAATGTTCCAGGAACCCCTCCCCAGGTAACGATCAGGGGATCTTCAACAGCTCAAGGAGTGCTCCAACGGCTCCAAAATAACCCTGAAAAAAAAGTACACCAAAAATGAGAGCAATTTTCCTTAGACTTATTTAAATTACCATAAATATGATTACTAGTATTAAAGCCAACAGTGAGGGCCCTTAATTCCTGACACCCATTCCTTGAGCACCCATTTTGCTGAGCCCAAGGCCAGCCTGGGAGCAGAGAAGCTCTGAGGGCTCCCAGGCTGGGGAGGAGGGCTGGATGTCCAAGACACCCCAGCAGGTCAGCATGTGAGACCAAAGCCCGCGGTGAGGGCTGCAGGAGCTAGGGGCCCATGGCGGCCCGGTGACCTCCGTAAGAGCCCATAGCGGGGCTGTCTCCTGCAGAAGGAGGAGGGGAGAAGCAGCAGAGGCCCGGAGCCTCGCCAGACAACTAAGGAATGAAGGGAGGATGGGACGTGAAGCGCAACAGAGCAGGAAGGGCTCGGGGCCAGTCACAGAGGGGGGGGCCTAACCGAGCTGGGGATGGAAGGGAGAATGGGAAGAGGGTGGAATGGATTCAAGACCTGCCTGAAGAAGGGGAAGAGGGCAGCAGGGAGGTTTAGGTCTTTCCCTTGCATCTGGCAACCGCGCCCCTGAGAACGGGGACACACGAGCAAGAGACTGTGCGAGGCCGCCCACGGCAGCCAAGTGGCCGTAGCCAGGCAGTAACTGGATGCCCTGGATCCGGAACAAAGCAGCAGTCAGGGCAGCACGGGCAGAGGCGGGGAGCAGAGTGGGCAAGAGTGCCCCAATGCGACATGAAGAGGGCGGCACAGATGGAAAAGCACCATCGCAAGGAAGGACAGGACAGAAGAGCCCGCAGGGAGCGCAGAGGCGTGGAAAAGACAAGCAGCAGCTGAAGAAAGACAATGTTGGACCATCTCCAGAAGTAAGTAAAGCCAAAGTTAAATACAACCAAGAACCAAGACCTTAAAACCCAAAAACAGAAAAGAAAAGCAAAAGAAGAGGACTGAATGTAACAAAATGAGACAAAACCCGCGCGGGTAGAAAGAGCGGGCCAGCAGGAATCAGAGCAGAGGGCAACCCTCCAGCGCTCTAGAACCCATCAAGATCTCCAAGGGACGATGAATCAAGCACTCTCGGAAAGAGAGACATGACCGAAAAAAGGGAAGTGGGAAGATCCTGAAAGACCTGCCCCCGGACTGAGAAAAAGGTGCTAAGAGTCTCCCTCGTAAGTCGGGAAGGTCCAGCCCGGTGCCCCAGGCAAACCGCTCCAAGAAAAGTGGCCACACACGGCAGGAGCTGAAGCGTCTCCTCTCGCTGCTTCCCGGCCTTAAAAGCAGGCCACCGCACGGGCCGCCGGCTGAACGGGAGGGGGGACGGCCGGTGGACGGGCTCGCGGGCGTCCCCCGTCACGGCTGGCACTACGCTCTTTTCCGGGGCGTCCCGAACAGCAAAAGGAGAGAGGAAGTTAACCGTCACACGAGCTGCCCTGAGGACCCGGCACCCAGGAGAGAGCGGCTGTTACAAGCTACCGGACGCGAAGACGAGAGAGCGGGAACGCAGGCCGAGAAAGGCCGACGGCCATCCGTCCCGTCCGCGTCCGCCGCCGAGTCGTCACACGGCCTGCGGCAGCGAGCAGAAGCCCAGGGCAGCCAAGCGCGCGAGCGCAGCGGCCGCCGCTCGAGGCCGGGGCGGGGGGGGGGGGGCCGGGAGGCGGGGGGGGGGGGGCCCGGGAGGCCGGGGGGGCCTGGGTGCCCCAGCAAGCGGGGAAGCAGGGCCCGCCGAGAGTCGGGCGGAAGCTGAAGGCCGCCGGCAGGGAGGCCGACAAGATGTCCACCCGAGACTCCACAGAAAGGGTTCAAATCCTAACTGTTACGGTGTGAAGATGAAACCAAAGTTAACCGAAGAAGTGAGTCTCCGCGTTGCACCAGGAAAAGGTTTCCCAGAGGCAGAAATGGAGCGGGAGGAAAGTTCCTCTGCGATGTGACGTGAGAGAGGGTTTCTTTTCATTCTTAACGTAAAGCAAAATAAAACCGGTCAAAGGTCACAAAAAGTAAGATAAAGAAGAAACTTAATGATAACTGGGTACCGATTTATTAATAAGATTAGAAGTAAAAAAAGCTTCAAGGCTCCAAACCTACAAGGCGCAGTACGCAGGCGGGAGAGCCGCAGCCGGCGCTCACACAGCGCAGGCCTGAGACGGACACGGTGTTACACGTCAGGTGTATTCAGTCAAGAACTTTTTAATAAAGTCAAAGCTAAAATATTAGATGACCAAACTTTAAGCTTTTTGAAAAGGGTTATTTGCGTACTTTGAATTTTAACTATGAACTTAAGCCACTTAAAAAGGAAAAAGAGCAACTTTTGAAGGGAAGAAGCCTCCTGGGCAGCACTTCAGATCATGTTCTGTCAAGTCCTGTAAATACTACTGTCAAAGTAAATGCGCACAAACAATTCTGAAAAATGTTCATGATAACACTATTTAAAATCCAACAACACTGGAAATAGTTCAACTACCCCACAACCAAGGGGACAGAAGAGAGGTCCCCCTCCACAGCTATGGTTCTATTTCTTCCCCAAGTTGGAAAAACAGTAAGGCACTTTCCCATATAGGGTATCAGGTAGAGCGATTCAGTGATTCTCTTCCATTTTATCATTTCTAGCCTGTCTAGGTGTTAGTTCTTACAACAGTGTGGTTCTAACCTTGGAATATATTTTTGTTTGTTTTTAGAACATACCTCTTAAATAAGTGGCACATGAACTGTATCAACACATAAAAACTGACATCAAAATGAAAAAAGCAGAACCCAGAGTAAATGCATTTACAAAATAAGTGTAATGGGAAAAATATAAAGGATGGTTCAGAAAACAACATAACCTTAGAAATACAGGTGTTCATCAAGATTTCTTTCAAACTGCTGAAGCTCACAATTAAATTAACCAAAAATTTCTCTTGCATTAAATCAGGTAAGAAATAGCTCTTGAACATTACAATCAAAGTTAAACCCCGTATCATATTTTCACAAAAAAATAAGAACTGCAGTCCACTTCAACATTTACGTCAAGGTCCAACGCAGTGGGAAATGCATGCCCTTTACGTTTGTTAACATTATCACAAGAAATAAGTCCGCTTACCTCGTGTTCCGAAAAAAGTGCTTTCAACTGCCCCTTGGACCAATAATCCAAAGCATATGCCAAAAGCCGCATGGCGATCGTATTAATTCTCAAGAAATTTCCAACAAATACCACCTGGTTAATGTTCTGAGCACATCAAAAAAAGGCAATTAGTTTTCATCTTAACTTCTGTTCTCTCGTAAAAGCTACCCCAAACAGAGCACCATGTGCATGGTTTTTAGCAGCAACTTGACTGCTGAGCAAAAAATAAAAAAAGTATTTACATTTCATCCAGTTGGTCCAAGGCCACTTAAATTTGAACCCAGATAACTCTGGACCTACCCACTTCAAACCATGCCAGAAAATGTCACAAGAGAAAACAAATTAGGAAAACCATTTGTATTAAATATGACAAACAGTAACTGCTATTAAAGTAAAATTTATACAGAAAAGTAAAAAAAAAAAAGACCCCAATTCAAAGAAGGAAAGCGACACAAACAAGCAAATTATACAAGAAATATAATAGGAAAAAATTCAACCCCCAACAGCAGTCAAAGAAAGGAGCATTTTAAACCTATTAGAAGCAGAACTGAAATTCCACCCCCAACAATGAGCCAAGTTATGGTAACACTGATCCACTCATTCAGTGCTACAGAGATCTGAATCAGTACAACCCTTGTGAAAAGCGCCTTGGCAATACCTACCAAAGCTCCCAAGCACGGTCATATTCTTTAGAGGAGAAACCTCCCTCTAGAGTAAGTCCCTTATCAGGAATAAAATGCAACCAAAGAAAAGCTTCACACTTAAAAAATGCCTTCCTGCAGAGCGATCAGTGCCAAGCAACCAAATGCCCAGCTCCATGTGATTTATGATATAAAAACAAATCAAATATACAGCAGTGAAATTTTAAGTATTTAGGTAAAAAATATAACACGGTATGTACACCCACACCAACTAACAGATCTTAAAATTCGTAAGTACAGGAAGAGGAACATGCAATAAAGGAAACAGTAACTTTAACATATTCGAATGAAGAATGTTTTTAATTACTTGATGCTGATACAGTATCTTTTTAATTAAAAACGAGACAGTCTTTCTGTACCTTTCAAAGTCTCCTTTTGAAGCCACATGCCTACATCCTCTCTTTCACAGAGTAACTGTAAACACAACTGTGTGAGTGGGGACGCGCGGCAGAGCCGCACCCTCCAGGCCCCCCGGGAAGGCCGCTCTCGGTGCTTTCATAGCCCTGTACAATGCTGCTTGACCCGAATGCTACAAGGCAGCACTGTAAAGAAGCTGAAAGCACAAAGACAGCTCAGCGTTGGCGGGGAGGGCGGGCACTCCTGGGCCGCCGGGCCTCCTCCAGCTTCAGCGGCTTCCTCCAGAGGCCTTCCCAGCACTGCAGGGCTCCGCGGGGAGCACGGGACCTCTGGCCAGCTGCTATCCGTCACTGCCACCCACAGTCCCTGTCACCCGGGGTTCTGCCTGCCTTCCTGCCTTCCTACTTTCTCCCCGAAAGATGTACTTTTACTTCTAGATAGTGGCAATATTTATCTTCACTGGGGGGGGGGGGAAACATCAGTGAAGAGGAGTCTACATCTGAAGAGCTTTAACTTCCCCAATGAAAAGAACTCCACCCCGCACAACTACACTGAGGCACCGTCCGGACAAGACAGACGTCGTACACCAGGCGAGGCCCCTTAGTACGTTCTGTATTTTCCTCAGAGCATCTAAAGAAATCCACGTCCCCTTACTTCATTCAGGGCACACATTCTTGCTATTGAGCCAATGTTGTTGGTGATGGTGATCAGTGTTGCTCTGGCGAGGTCCTCTTTACTGACTGCCTCTCGCTTCTCCTTGCTCATCATGTTTCCAAAGCTGTGAAGGGAAAGAAAATACCCAGCAGCTGAACCAAAGGCAACACAGCCCAGCAGAACTTAAATGTTACTCTACTGAGATAAATGTGACATTGTTCAAATCTTCAAACTTTTTATTACAAAATAACAGAGCATCTGCTCAAAGAGAAACAACTCGGAAGAAAGCCCTCAAGCGTTCTGAATAAGCAAATGCCTTTCCCGGCAGCTTCTACTGAAATCTAGCTTTGATAACAGATCTTCACACATCCAGTTAGGATCTCTCATCAGATCCACTCTAAGGCACCACTGCTCCTTCTGCAGCCAGGGACAATTCCAGAAAGACACCTCTACTGGCAATTCGATCCCAAGTGCACAGCCACTCGGCTCGGCTGAACGGCCACAGTCTGTCTGGGAAACCGCTCCGTCGGAGCAGAGCAAAAGCGCAGACAGTGGAGTCCCAGAGTAAACTCCTTAAGAGTTTCAGATTTCCCTAGAAGATAAAGTACTTCCAAGTACCTGACCAGCAGAACTGCTACATTAATAACTGTGAGCAGAACACAAACCCGATCAGAAATGGAAATGATTAATAATGCACAAATGCCGCAAACTCAGAATGTAGCATCGACAGCATTTACAAAGTCCCTGAAATTAGTCTGCAAGCATGTATATGTGTGGCCCTTTTTCTATGATTAAACAATCACAGAAAACAACTCTTTTTCTAAACAATCCGGAAAGGAAATTTAAAAATCCCCGAGGTGCCTGGGTGGCTCAGTCGGTTGAGCATCTGCCTTCGGCTCATCAGCTTGTGATCTTGGGGTCCTGGGATCGCCCTGAGTTAGGCTCTCTGCTCAGCGGGGAGTCTGCTTCTCCCTCTTCCTCCCCCCCCCACCCCACTCATTCACGCCCTCTTTCTCAAATGAATAAAATCTTAAAAATAAAAAAAATTCCCTTTACAATAGCATCAAAGAGAAAATACTGAGAAATATATTTAACGAAAGAAGTGTAACAACTGTACACTGAAAACCACTACCATAAAACATAGGTAAAAGAAAAGCAAAACTCTAAATAAATGGAAAGACATTATATCTTAGATCAGAACACTTGATGATGTGAAGATGGCAACACTCCCCAACGTGAGCTACAAATTCAACACAACTCCTGTCCGAATCCCAGCGGCCTTTTTGCAGCCACCGACAAGGTTATCCTAAAATTCACCTGGAGATTCAAAGTACTGATTCATGCTACCACATGGATGAACCTTGAAAACATGCTAAGTGGAAAGAAGCCAGTCACCAAAATCTCATATTATAGGACACCATTTATATGAAGTGTCCAGAATAGGCAAATTTATAAAGACAGAAAATATATTAGTATTTACCAAGGACCAAGGTGGGGAAATGAGGAATGACAGCTAATGGACAGAAGGTTTCTTTCTGGGATAATGAAAATGTACTGAAATTACATTATGGTGATGACTCCACAATTTGGTAAATATACTAAAAACCACTAAATTTTACACTTTAAACAGGTGACTTTATAGTATGTAAATTATAGCTCAATAAAAGCTGTTTAAAAGGAAAAAGATACACCCAATACTTAATATCTTATTCCCATTTTTCTTAGAACACACACACCCCCTTACCTTGATGCCACAGCCCAGCCCGGCAGTCCAAACCTCTCATAGTCCCCTCCATAAATGTCTCGAACTAGTTTATCCACTTTGGTGCTATCTCCACGAGATGCCATTTGAAGAGCTTCTTCAAAAGTGGTACAGCCCGTAAGAAGACAGCAGAGACCAAAAAAAGTTCCTCCTCCAAGACTGATTAAAAACAAACAACACAGTATTACAACATTTTAAAAAATAAGAACAGGAAGGTAATATTTATGAACCCAAAACCACATTCATATATCAACCCACTCTTGCCCCAACCTAATCATGCAGACGTCTCTGGCAGGCAAGCCTGTGGAAAGATAAAAAACAAGGTACCTGATATATACCTTGATAGATACATATTCACATGAGCCAACAAGCGAAATGGCAAAACACAGGGCCCACGCCCCCGGCCCCACCCCCCGGCCCCCACGCCCCCAGTACAGTCTGAGCACCTGCTGAGTGTGAGGAGCCTGAGGTGCGGATCCGCCGGCCACACCCAGGCCATGCTAGCACCTCCCTCCCTTTGTCTCTCCAAACTCCTGGTCACCCTGGCTCATCAGCAACCCCACCCCACAAAGAACTCCTCCATTAATGTGTTTCTCCCCCCAAATTACCCATCTCATTTTTTAATTCACACCTGTTAAAAAAAACCTGGTCTATCCCAATCCCCAGCTCCTTGTTCTGCCGCAAGTGATCCCTAATCCTTAAACCACAACACATTCATTCTTGCCTGCCACCCCTCCTCCCTTTTCAGCCTGCCCTCCCCTACTCAGTTTTCTGTTGCTCAGTACCTCACCTTCCAGATCTCAGACCATCCCGTGGGTGGGTGGGTACATGTGCGCACACACGCCTGCCTGTATAAAATCTAGGCCAGGGGCGCCTGGGTGGCTCAGTTGGTGAAGCATCTGCCTTTGGCTAAGGTCATGATCCTGAGATTGAGCCCCACACTGGGCTCCCTGCTCAGCCGGGAGTCTGCTTGTCTCTCTCTCTCCTCTGGCCCTCCCCACCGCTCGTTCCTTCCCTCAAATAAATAAAATCTTTAAAAATAAAATCTAGGCCGGTTTCAAAGCTGGGATCTTGCCTTGCCTTCTCCTTAGAGATGCTACCTAGTAGCTTTAACTTTGTGGTGTATGCACATCATACACTACCTAAGGGTAGGGACTAGGGTTTCAATGAGTCTGACAATGAGATATTTTACAGAACTATGAAAATGAAATCCTGAGCAATACAGATTAAAGGAAAGTAGGTCATGATACCAGAATTTTCAAAGAGAAACTATTTGTTTGCCTAATCCCAGAAGAAAATGTTTTTCACATAATTTAAACAGATCCTTAAAAGTATACTTATATGCAATACCTGAAAACTCACTTTTAACCCATTAGGATATCAAGAATAAATAATAATCTTTATATAAAAGACCTACCTGGTACCCGTGACCCGCTTGTAATTATCTTTGGAATATACTGCTAAAATGCTAACCCCAGAGCCAATGTTCACCAGAAGCAGAGGGTATGGATTTTTCAAATCAAACGGTAACTTCTGACATTTTTCAGCATCAGCAGGGTTTTCAAAGTAATAGCACTGTGACCGTCCATTGAATCCAACTGAGTCAATGTATAAAATTCCTTTTACTAAACAATCTAGTTCATCAAGTTTGCAAAGCTGAAGGTCACCTATCTGTAATGAAATAAAAATGTATTCAGACTTAACAGGCTAAACAAATAAAAATTCCACTTAATAAGGCACTCCTCTCCATTCAACAAAGCACAGAAATGCTCACAGATGTGGATTATTTATGCATGATTCACAGAACAGACCTGGACACAACACATCGGGACAGACGGACGAGACAGACCCAACTCCACCCCACCTACAAACCGCCTTCATAGCCAGAGACTTATGCTGAGACCCAAGCAGAGAACGAGAGATCTACGCTCAGGGACTGGGAGTCAGGAGCCAGGTGAGATCACAGCCCGATCAGAAAGCTGACTCCAAGAAATTCAAGTGTCTCAAACACCTGGTGACACGTGGCAGGAGCCACAGGGACTCTAACGTCTCCCTTCCGAAAGACCATCTTCAAGACTATGAAGCAGTACCAAGGCAGGACACACTTTATTATTAATAAGCAGACATCAGAGGGCTGAAAAGTGTCCAAGTAGAAGGCAAGATTTTTTCACTATCTAAACCGATTACAGCCCCTGAAGGATGGGAAGATTTTAGCAGTTTCAAAACTTACGACTTCATTCCATTTAAATAATAAAGGAATGATTATTATTCATATTAGGGAGCATTATACAGCAATTAAGAGTGAAGAGGATCTTCAATTTTTTTTTTTCCCCCCGAAGATTGTATTTATTTGACAGAGATAGAGAGAGCACAAGTAGGCAGAGCGGCAGGCAGAGGGAGAGGGAGAAGCAGACTCCCCGCCGAGCGGGGAACCCGACGCGGGACTCGATCCCAGCACCCTGGGATCATGACCCGAGCCGAAGGCAGACGTTTAACGACTGAGCCACCCAGGCCCCCGAGGACCTTCAATTTAGAACTGAAGTGGGAAGAACTCCAGGACATGTTGTCAAAAACGCAACTTGAGTAACATTTCATAAAGACCCTACCTGCCTGTTTCTAAAGCCAAGTTTATATGCACATGTAGGGGTCATCCAGAGTCACGTACAGAGAACTAGAAAGATATGTCAACTTCTAACAGTGGTGATTCTGGAGAGATGGCAGAAAGAAACTCCCACTTCACTCCCTGGGCTCCTAACCTACGTGAATGTTTACGAGCACGGACCCTCCGTATATGTGCAAAGGGAAAACTGCCTTGACCCGCTTAAAGCACTGATTTCTACTTACAACCAGGCCTAGCCCTGCAAGTTCGCCCCCTTTAACTCTACTCTCACTTGGTTACATTTACCGTCAATTTATTCAGATCCACAGCAGAGAGGGAAGTTAACAGGTACCTTCACCTTACTCCTTAATTAATCCCTAAGTAAGACTATGAAATTAGTCCTCTGACCGAAGCCAAGCTCCTAGAGGATTCATCGCTGCTGCCACTGTACCTGCTCGTGCCCCGGCTGTCATGAATTCAAAACTGACTTCCTGACACGAGATCTCAAGTGCTGGCATTTCCACTTGGAACTTTTCATCACTTCCCACTCGTGGTCTGCGGGGGCCCAAGCCGTTGCTCGCCTTTTCCTTCCTGTAATTCCTGTCATCCTGAAGTGTCCTGCTAATTCCTAATGAATCCCCACCTCTAAATGGAGAATGACCGAATGCACAGCTAATTTCACTAAATGCAAGGTATTCATAATGTACATGCTGCACCAACAAGCAAACCCAGTATGTTCAGAAATCTGATTTGCATGAAAAAAGAAACAGGGTAAACTCAGTATTTTTAAAAATATTTCACTGTGGTTTATTAAATACTAGTCACTCCTAATGCACAAACAGCATTTGACGGGCATCTCATTTTCCTACAATTTTCAAGTACAGCACAGGTTGCATGCATATAGATGAGAAACCCCGACAGCCTAAGAACCAACTCCCGAGGTCTAAAATGCACTTTGCACCCTCCCCTTAAATTACCACACAATGCTGAACCTCTGGTAACAACCTGGATGATTTTCAAATATGTTCCAAAGGGCACCTCTACAGGGTCCCAGCAAAAAGATTTCTCTGTTACCTATCAATTATGATCCAGAGTCCACCATGCAGCTTCCGCAAAGGAGGGGACCGTCTCTCCTCCAGCTACACTTCCCCTTTACTCACGCGTGGAAGAGAAACCACTGAAAACCAACAACCAAAAGAAATTCAAGCAAAGAATATAGAAACTTGCTTAAAAAAATCAGGTCAATTATGGTCAGTGATAAGAGAAAGTCAGCAGACAGAAAACAGAGAAAGAGGATAAGGTCACAAACCATACAATGACACATGGAGGAAACACAGGTAAACTGACGAAGGCAAAGGCAGAATCTCTAGAATAACATTCTCATTAGTGACATTAAAAACAGGGTCACTGAAAGTATTTTCAATCTATACTGCCCCCTGAAGGTCCAGGTCCTGGCCAACTCACTTGTCCACTCTCCCACCTACCCCCCCACCCCCACATCCACCGCAAAGGACCTAGCCTCGACTCTGCACAGTGTTGACCAAATGAAAACAAAAGCGGGTACCCACTGGCACTCCCCCAGTGTCCACACAGGATTCAGAGACTCCTATTACAAGAGCACAGCACGGTACGCACCAGAAGGCATTTGGGGAGAGAAGGCTCCGCTGTTAACCATTTCCAACCAGCCCTGAGACCAAAAAGCCACTGCTTTGGACCAGAGTTCCTTGTTTTTTTTAAATGGTAAACTTGCCAAGAAACAACAGAGGGGAACAGGAGAAATTATGTGGTAAACGAGATGAGAAACAATTTTATGACATGAAATGACATTTTCAAAAATTATTTTTTAAGATTTATTTATTTATTTATTTATTTATTTATTTGAGAGAAGGAGAGAGAGAGAACAAGAGCAGGGGGCAGGAAGAGGGAGAAGCAGACTCCCCACTGAGCAGGGAGCCCGACTCGGGGCTCGATCCCAGGACCCCAGATCATGACCTGAGCCAAAGGCAGAAGCTTAACCAACTGAGCCACCCAGGCGCCCTATTATTTTTTTTAAGTAGGCTCCATGCCTAGCATGGGGCTCGAACTCACAACCCCAAGATCAGGAGTTGCATGCTCTTCCAACTGAGCCAGCCAGATGCCCCTCACTGTTCAAGATTTAATGACCTGTTCCTCATAGGTAATTCTTCAGTCTGCTTATCACAGCTTTGCTATTTTTTCAACACTAGAAGAACAACAAAATGCTATGGTGGTTGATCCTCATCAACTTATCTGAACTGGGCAAAAAGTAAACTCCACAACAATCTCTAGATGGCTAACTCCTGACTACCACTCACTTACATCTATCTAATCTTAATCGGACTCAAGAAAATTCAAGTTCTATTAGAAACAGAAATGATTCCACCACTTGCTATTGGTATTATTTTTAACAATCAGATTACCAGGACACCTGGGTGGCTCAGTGGTTGAGCGCCCGACTCTTGGTTCCTGCTCAGGTCATGATGTCATGGGTCATGGGTCATGGGTCGTGGGATCCAGTCCCATGTCAGGCTTTGTGCTCAGCTGGGAGTCTGCCTGAAGATTCTCCCTCTCCCTCTGCCGCCCTCCACACACGCTCACACACCCCACTTGCTCTCTCTCAAATAAATAAATCTTTAAAAAAAAATCAGATTACCATAAATTGTATATAAGCTAAAAAATACATACTGTGAGGAAATCCTGCTCAAATTTGTACGCTCCACCTCCAGTGGCACAAAAGACAGTGTGGAGGCTCGAGAAGTTTTTATCTCTGCCCATCTGAATGAAAGCAGGCATGTCATGAGTGGGAAAGCGTATAAAGTGCAGATTGCCCTTGCGTCCACACAGAGTCAGGTCCTTCAACTCCAGGTGCACATCCCGAATACCTGTGGACCCATAAGCCACATTGGAGGTCAGGTACTTCCGAATGCTTTTAAGACTTTCCACTTCTTCCTCTTCTTCTTCAGCAGTGATGTCTTTGGGTTCAAAATAAACCAGCTTGACCAGGGTTCCACCAATATCCAAGCCAAACCACGGAAAAACTAAATGGAGAAAGAAAAAAAAGTCCGAACAACTTTTTTCTGAAAACTAAACATATATATACTAGATTACCAACTTATTCATATCTTGAGGTTTCCAAGGACTATAAATACAAAAAGGGGTTTGGAAAAAGAAACAGGATTCTGATTTGGAAAAACATATTAAAAAAAAAAAATCAGAATACTGGGCCAACCCAACCCAACCCTACTGAACAGATAAGCCCAAACTATACTATGAAATATTAAAAAACAACAAAGTGACTACCCCTGAACCTCAACTCTGGGGGAAAAAAAAAGAAAGATTGAGAATGAAAATCTATATCCTTCCCCTTGGCTTAAATAAGAAATGTTGAGGGGCACCTGGGTGGCTCAGTCAGTTAAGCATCTGCCTTTGGCCCAAGTCATGATCTCAGGGTCCTGGGATCGAGTCCCACATTGGGCTCCCTGCTCAACGGGGAGCCTGCTTCTCCCTCTCCCTCTGCCACTCTCTCTCTGTCAAATAAATAAATAAAATTTTAAAAAAAGAAAAGAAAAGAAAGAAATATTGAGGGCTGCCTGGGTGGCTCAGTCGGTTAAGCATCTGCCTTCAGCTCAGGTCCTGATCCTAGGGTGCTGGGATCAAGCCCCAGGTCAGCAGGGAGTCTGCTTCTCCCACTTCCTCTGCCCCTCCCCCCGGCTTCTGTGTGCACGCTCTCTCTCTCTCCCCCTCACTCTCTCAAATAAATAAAATTTTTAAAAGAAAAAAGAAAAGGGTGCCTAGGTGGCTCAGTCGTTAAGCGTCTGCCTTCGGCTCAGGTCATGATCCCAGGCTCCTGGGATCGAGCCCCACATCAGGCTTCCTGCTCCGTGGGAAGCCTGCTTCTCCCTCTCCCACTCCCCCTGCTTGTGTTCCCTCTCTCGTTGTGTCTCTCTCTGTCAAATAAATAAATAAAATCTTTCAAAAAAAAAAAAAGAAAGAAAAAAGAAATAAAATCTTAAAAAAAAAGAAAAAGAAAAAAATGTTGCAACTTTTCAGAGCTCCAGTTTAGTATGCAAACTAGGGGTACAGGAAATTCCCAATCCATGTAAGATGTAAGCTCCAGTAGTCAATTTGTCCCTCAAAACCTGATGTCCCCAAAATAAAAGGTTTCAAAGGACTTTAATGGAACAGACATTTCAGAGTTATAGCTGTTCCCAAAAAATACTTCCAAAAAAATGGCTTCGGGAGATCAGATGAAGATGGGACTGCACAGACATGCATGACTTGCCCTCCCAGCTTAGATCACAGAAATGACTAAAGATAGAGGTTTACCGATATGTTATTTTCCATGATAGTTCTGGGAAACAAGAAATGATATGATCAGCAGAACTAGGTTGACAGAGGCAGTAACTGTCCAGAACCCTCAAAAGAAGAATTGTATAAAAACTGGGAGTAGCTATGAACATTGGGAGTATAGAGGTGCTCCATCAAGCTGTACATAGGGGTAGCTGCATGGGGAAACAGGAGCAGGCTCTGGTGGTCATGGGTGATCTGGTGGGGAATGAGTCTGGCGCAACTGGACAGACCAACCACTTAGCCCCCTCTGCCTATCCCGCCCCACCCCCCACTATCAGAAGCAAAGTCTTCACTAAACCAAGCACTTAAGCCAAAGAGTCAGGATGGCACCCAAGTAGCTACTATCACTCAGAAGAAATGAGGAGCCCCCACACCTGGCCATATATCCCTACAATCCATTCTGAGAGACTGGTAAAGAGACACTGCACCCACTGACAGAAGAGCAATCCTCAAAACAGAGATGAACACTTTACAAATTAGAATCACCAAAAGGGAGATCTATGCCACAAAAATGAGAAACTAAACATCTGAAGAAAGAACTGCAGGAACAAACAGGAGACTTAAAAATAATCACAGGGGCGCCTGGGTGGCTCAGTTGGTTAAGCGACTGCCTTCGGCTCAGGTCATGATCCTGGAGCCCCCGCATCAAGTCCCACATCCGGCCCCCTGCTCAGCAGGAAGTCTGCTTCTCCCTCTGACCCTCCCCCCTCTCATGTGCTCTCTCTCTCTCAAATAAATAAATAAAATCTTAAAAAAAATAATAATCATAAATATCCTCAGAGGTAAAGTGAGATCTCATCCATGAAAAATAAATAAGCTACCGCAAGCAAAACTCAGAAATGAAGAAATGATTGCCACCTGTGGTTGTGACTGCAAGAATCTACATGTGATAAAATCATACAGAACTAAGTATGCATACACAAAGAGTTTATGTAAAACTGGTGAAATCTACCTCAAGTCTGTGAATTGTATCAATGTTAATTTCTTAGTGGGGGGGGTGAAGCTTTCAAAAAAGGGGGGAAAGGGACAAACTACTTAACACAGATGAATCCAAAAATAGGCTGAGTAAAAGAAGCCTGCACAACAGGCTACATACTATAGGATTCCATTTATATGAAACCCTAGGAGATACAAAGCAATCATTTCTGCATCTGATAGGAATTATATTGTTGGCTCGGGAGGAAGGGAGGGAAGGACTGGACAGGGGCAGGAGAAAACTTTCTGTAGTAACCCAAATCTTGATTGCTGGAGGTAAGGGGAAAGCTTCATGGGTATATATATCTGTCAAAATGCATGGAATTGTACACTTTAAATAGGTGCAGTTGCTTGTGTGTAAATTATACCTCAATAAAGTTTTATAAAAGAAAAAAAGGAACAAATCCATTTCCAAAATAAAGCTCAACCAATATATTTAACAGCAAAATGGGCACAGAAAAAATAAATGGAAAACAAAAGTAAGAAATTCTCCCAAAATGCCTCTCAAGTATGAAGGAAAAGTGGATATATATATAGATATATGTATATCTATATATATATAGAAATACACAACTAGGAAGTCCAATATCTACCTTCTCTGAGTCCCAGAAATTTCCTGGGGGAGAAAGGGGAGGAAGACATAAATCATCAGGTTCACTAAGTGTTAAGCAGAACCAATTAGTGGAGAAAGGGCAGACTTAGACACACGCTATTGAAATGTCAAGAAATCCAAGGCACCTGGGTGGCTGAGTCGGCTAAGTGGCTGCCTTCTGCTCAGGTCATGATCAAGCCCCATGTCAGGCTCCCCACTCAGCAGGGAGTCTACTTATCCCTCTCCCTCTGCCCCTCCCCTTCTTGTTCTCTTGCTCTCTCTCTCAATTCAGTAAAGGGGCGCCTGGGTGGCTCAGTCGTTAAGCATCTGCCTTCAGCTCGGGTCATGATCCCAGGGTCCTGGGATCGAGCCCCGCGTCGGGCTCCCCGCTCTGTGCGGGAAGCCTGCTTCTCCCTCTCACACTCCCCCTACTTGTATTTCTCGCTCGCTCGCTCTCTGTCAAATAAATAAATAAAATCTTTAAAAAAAAAAAATCCAGTAAAATCTTTTAAGAAAATTTTTTTAATAAATGTCAAGAAATCCTAAAGACTTCCAAAGATTGCATGGACATGGATGGAACTGGAGGGGATTACGCTAAGTGAAATAAGTCAAGCAGACAAAGACAATTATCAGATGGTTTCACTCATATGTGGAACACATGTAATAGTGCGGAGGACCACAGCGGAAGGGAGGGAAAACTGAATGGGAAGAAATCAGAGAAGGAGACAAACCATGAGAGACTCTGGACCCCAGGAACCAAAGTGAGGGTTACAGAAGGGAGGGGGTGGGGGGATGGGGTAAATGGGTGATAGGTATTAAGGAGGGCACGTGTGGTGATGAGCACTGGGTGTTATACACAACTAATGAATCGTTGAACACTACATCAAAAACTAATGATGTACTATATGCTAACTGAACATAAAAAAAAAACACCTTTCAAAGAAAACAACTGAATTCCTACAAAGATACATAAATCACACAAAGGTGGAATTAGATTTTTCATCAGCGACATAGATGCTAGAAGACAATGGAGCACTGGCTTCCAAGTTATAAGGAAAATGATTTTGAAACATATCCAGCCAAATCAGCTTTCAAGGAGGAATGCAAAAGAAATTTTCACACATGAAAGAACTCAATGTTTACTACTCAAAAACTTTCTCTGAAATAATCAGTAAATGCATTCCAAAATAATTTAAAAAGCGTCCAAGAAGGTATGAGCGTTAAGAAACAATGATAAGTAGGGCGCCTGGGTGGCTCAGTTGGTTAAGCGACTGCCTTCGGCTCAGGTCATGATCCTGGAGTCCTGGGATCGAGTCCCGCATCGGGCTCCCTGCTCGGCAGGGAGTCTGCTTCTCCCTCTGACCCTCCCCCCTCTCATGTGCTCTCTCTCTCTCATTCTCTGTCTCAAATAAATAAATAAAATCTTTAAAAAAAAAAAAAGAAAGAAAAAGAAACAATGATAAGCAAAGGAAGCAGCAATACATGTGACTTTCAAAAATTCAGCAATCTGGAACTAAAATACATGATTGCAACACAGGAAGTTGAGGGAAGAGAAAGGAGAGGGAAGTGAAGCAAACTGCAGTCTGTCTTGCTGGGGGAAGAAGATACAGATTCTGTTTAATTCTAAATAAGAAGAATAAAGTGACAGTTTAAACTCATCAAAATTCACAGGTAACTCCAGAAGAAAAAAAATGAACATATGACCTTCAAACAACTATGGGAAAAAAAAAAAAAATCAGTTCAAAAACAAAAAAAATATATATATATATGGCAAGTACAAAACAAAAAAAAATGATAGGAATGGGGCCAGTTAAGCGTCTGCCTTTGGCTCAGGTCATGATCTCTGGGTCCTGGGATTGGGCCCCGCATTGGGCTCCCAGCTCAGCATCCTCCCAGCTCAGCAGGGAGTCTGCTTCTCCCTCTGCCGCACCCCCTATGCTCGCTCTCAAATAAATAAAATCTTAAAAACAATGAACACAAACATATCAGTAATCACAAATTGGTCACATTTCCCTTCTAAAGAGAAAATTCAATTATATGCTTATATAAAAAGATACATTTAAGATAACAAGTAGACTGATGGTAAATAAATGGCAAAACACCCACAACAGAGTCCCATCATGCTTTAAGATGAAAACAGCATTCAGTCAAAAGTGCTCATATCAAAATCTTAAGCACCTCACTGGAGACTGATATACCAGGTGACTTACATTTAGGAACCATGGTATAGTTAAAGTCAAACCTTATGTTTCAAGACCAGCACTGCATTTAACGCTAACATGAGATGTGCCCCTCCAAACAGCAATCTACCAAGGAAATAGGATTCACAACTCCCATCCTATACTCACTTGCAATTATATATTCACTGACCAATTTCTTGGTAGAATCACTGGCACCATTTATTGACTTATCTGAATTTGGGTAAGCAAAATGAATGCCTGAACAATGCTACTCCACTGTATTAAGCAAATGTTAAAAGAAAGTAAATACAATACAAGCACACTAAATAGAATTCAAGCAAACAAAAAGCATTAAAAGAGAATAAAAAGAAATATCATGCGCATAAAAGAAATAGAATTGACAGGATCCTAACAAATGCTTCAAAAATATTAACAACGAGAAATTGATAAATCTACACAATAACTTGAGAATGACACAGAAATTTGTACACACACACACACACACACACATAAAATAAAGGTATACGGAGGATTTGACTATCAAAATAATAAGGTGGATCTATGAAACATAACTAACTTTGTATCAAAAAAACAAACATACTTTCCTTTCAAATACCCATAAACCATACAAAAAATTAACTGCACAAGCTTAAAGGACCTCAGCTTCCAAAGAACATTCACTTTACACAATACTTCAACATTATAAATTAATCCAACAAACACAAAGTAAATCTCTCCACCTGGGAACTTCTAAACCCACTTCTTTTAACTCTGAAATTAAAGAGGAAATCAAAACAAAATTTTTAAATGAATGACAATAAGAACAGTATGTATCAAAATCAATAGAATATACCCAAGGTGGTATCCAAAGGTAAACTTCTAGGCTTAAATGTTTATCAAATGGATTAAAAAAGGAAGAAACCTAAATAAAAGGGAATCTCACATAGAGTGAAATACTAGAAAAAGAATAAAACAGACCCAAAATAAGCAGAAGGGAATTATTTTTTAAGGAGTTATTCATTTATTTGAGAGAGCGAGAGCACGTGCACATGAGTGGGAGGGGCAAAGGGAAAGGGAGAGAGAATCTCAAGCAGACTCCATGCTGAGCACAGAGCCAGACACAGGGCTTGATCTCATGACCCTGAGATCACGACCCGAGCTGAAAGCAGGAGTCAGACACTCAACCAACTGCACCACTCAAGCGCCCCAAGCAGAAGGGCATTATTAAAAATAAAAGCAAGATGTAAATGAAATTAGAAAATCATCATCATCATCATGAGCAAAGCCACAGTAGAGCTGATGAATAAAATTAAGCTTTGAAAAAGTCATTAAAACAGACAAATCTGTTAAGTATATCCAAGAAAGAGAGGATGCAACTTTTCCTTATGAGGGGAGGGGAGGGGAGGGGAGAGGAAGGGAGGGAGGGAAGAGAAGAAAAAAGAAAAGAAAAGAGAAGAAAAAGGAAAAGAACAAAGATAAAGGAGTATATAGGGCACCTGGGTGGCTCAGTCAGTTAAGAGACTCTTGATTTCAGCTCAGGTCATGATTTCAGGGTCATGAGACTGAGCCCCCTGTCAGGCTCCCCACTCAGCAGGGAGTCTGTTTCTCTCCCTGTCTCTTCCCCTCTCCCTCTGCACCTGCCCCCTCTAGCCCTCTATGTCACAGCGCTCACTAGAGCCTCTTTCTCTCAAATAAGTAAATCTTTAAGCATATAACCAGAGACTGTGCAAGTAATAGAATTTTGTACAAATGGACAATATACAATTTTAATGTTTAAAATGTTCACTACACAGAGGCGCCCAAGTTAATCTAACAGTGTCAATGCAATTCTAAAGAGAAGAGCAACCATTCCACCTGGGTCCCAGGGATAGTCCTGAACTTTTTTTTACACCTACAAAAGTTCCATTGTCAGTGGCAGGCCTAACCCAACCTGGCACAAGTCATGAAAAGTCTGTCCCTGGCATCTACAGGAAAAGTTTCTTCATTCAAGCACACAACAACGCAACAGCACTGGATATGATGGAAGCAAGGAGATTTGATTCCTATTTTCCTACCTGCAGCACCATTCTTTTAACCATCGCCACCAACCTCGAGTTAGCAGACACACAGCACTCTACCAACAAACATATCACATCAATAGTACTGGAATCTGAAGATGTGGACATATCTAAGACCAACAGAAGATTGGTCCTTAAATTAAGCTTTAAATTAAGCTTTACTCCCATTTCCTTAGATTAAAAAACCAAAACATTAATATATGGCTATTATATTTTAAATGATCATCTATTAACAGCCAAGCACTATATTAGGCACTTGACTGTATAAGCTTATTTAATGCTTGCAATAACCATATAAGGCAACTACTATAATCATCCCACTTCTGATTAAGAAATGGAAGTGTAGGGCGCCTGGGTGGCTCAGTTGATTAAGCGACTGCCTTCGGCTCAGGTCATGATCCTGGAGTCCCGGGATCGAGTCCCGCATCGGGCTCCCTGCTCGGCAGGGAGTCTGCTTCTCCCTCTGACCCTCCCCCCTCTCATGTGCTCTCTCTCATTCTCTCTCTCTCAAATAAATAAATAAATAATCTTTAAAAAAAAAAAAAAGAAATGGAAGTGTAGGGGTGCCTGGGTGGCTCAGTCAGTTAAGCGACCAACTCTTGATTTCGGCTCAGGTCATGATCTCAGAGTCCTGGGACTGAGCCCCACGTCCAGCTCTGCACAGGGTTCCCACACATCCCAGGTTCCCACACATCCCTAAGAGCACAGAACACATATTCTTGAGTTAACATGAAAATTAGAAAGCAGTTTAATAAAAATCATTCTTTAAATAATCAGGAAGGGGGCACCTGGGTGGCTCAGATGGTTGGACGTCCTTCGGCTCGGGTCATGATCTCGGGTCCTGGGATCGAGCCCTGCATCGGGCTCCCTGCTCAGCAGGGAGTCTGCTTCTCCCTCTCCCTCTCTCCCCTGCTCATGCTCTCTGTGTCTCACATGAATAAAAATAAAAAATAATCAGGGAAATCAACAATATATAAAGAAAAATAAGGAGTCTTTTTTTTTTTTTTAAGATTTTATTTATTTATTTATTTGAGAGAGAGAGAGAGAGAAACAGCATGAGAGGGGATAGGGTCAGAGGAAGAAGCAGGCTCCCCGCCGAGCCGGGAGCCTGATGCGGGACTCGATCCCGGGACTCCAGGATCATGACCCGAGCCGAAGGCAGTCGCTTAACCGACTGAGCCACCCAGGCGCCCAAGAAAAATAAGGAGTCTTAAGCAAAGCTCAGTTCATATGCTTATTACAGCCTTTAACGGCTTCAGGATTTTTCTGTGTACTACTCATCAAATCATTTACATATCCAAGAACTGAGAAACACTGAGAAGCATGGGAGGTCCATTAGACACATATTCTCTGATAATGGCTGAGAGAATTGTGTCGGGCCATAGAATTCTGTTATTTCTAAACATTCAGCCTGTTCAAAGGGGTTTAGATTCCTATCACTGACTGCAAGACTGCCCCAGATATCATAATATAATGAATACTGGAATAAACTTTCAATCCTTGTTCAAAACACTGTGCTGCTTGGAAAAGTCATGGAAAAACGAACTTTTGCTATACCATCAGTCTTCGTAGCTCACCAACAGAACAGCTATTTATCACTTCTAATTTGTGATTCATTCCACTAATCTTCACAAATATTTTAGTCAGTTTACAACCCTTAGCCTATTTCCTGATATTAAGGCCTCAAGGTACTCAGTCTAGACAATTCATACTTGACGTAGGACACATTTCTAGAAAGAACTTAAACTCTCCCTCACAGGTTATTTATGTAAAACCATCTGCAGCACCATGTCTGTCTCATAATGAGTCTCAACAATTGAAATGCTTTCCAATAGGAAATAAATGGTTTATAAAAGTGTGCTCAATTGGGGCGCCTGGGTGGCTCAGTTGGTTAAGCGACTGCGGCTCAGGTCATGATCCTGGAGTCCCGGGATCGAGTCCCGCATCGGGCTCCCTGCTCGGCAGGGAGTCTGCTTCTCCCTCTGACCCTCCCCACTCTCATGTGCTCTCTCTCATTCTCTCTCTCTCAAATAAATAAATAAAATCTTTAAAAAAAAAAAAAAGTGTGCTCACTCTTCCAACATTACGAACTATGTCTTTACCAGACCACATCTGGTTAAGAATTGCAAACCCAAACCTCTAGGCTGGTCTACGCAGCAATCCTTGGCCTCACCTTAAAAGAGGTACTTTAATAGTTTTAACTTGGGGACTAAGTTAAAGGCTGCCTAACAGGCAGCCTTCCCTAATTCCTATAAAATATCATATATTATCAAACCAGCAGACTCAATAATAAATTCTATATTCAGGAAATATAAACACATGAAACCTAGTAAACTACTAAAAACTAAAGATGGCTCCCACTTTTAGAAAGCAAACTTTAAGCCATTATTTAGAAAAGGGGTTTTCACATGCTAGTCAATCTTGCTGACATAAACTGAGAAACAACACAATAAACTGAGAAAGAACAGTGCCTGAAGTTAAAGATACCCCAAAGATATGAACTTGAAAAATGCTCACTAGGTTATAAATTTAAGCCCAATGCACATCACTGGTCTTTTAAATGACCATTCAAAATAACTATTCTTTTCTGCCTGATAAAGGTCCTCTCTTAACAGCCTACAAGTCTATTGTATTCCTTTTCTCTCCTTTTAACGTGTGTTTAAGCAAAAGATTTTTAATAGCATACATCAATTCTTGCTTAGGGTACCCCCTAGATAAAAAGAGGGCAGGGATGCCAACAGTGAACAATCATATTACCTAAATGCATGATTCACATATATAGCCCCTAAAATAACATACTGTACCATTTTACACAGCTACATAGTTGGACTATTTTTAGGCCCTGCTTAATGCTTCACATTTGTTATACGACCAAAACGAAGGGCCATATTTACTTTGATTTCATTTAGATTTAAAGTTGATAAAGAGGTTAAAAAGCATCCTCTCCCATTCTCTCAAAAGTAGGCTACAAAGCAACAGAAATCTTTTTTCCTGAGCTCCTAACAGGCAGCCTTCCCTAATTCCCCAGCTGAAGATGAAACACTGCACATAATAAAGGACAGTCTCCCAGGGCCCCAGCACCAATTCCATCCTGCCAATACTGATGCTCCCCAAAAGCCAAGGAAAAGCAATCCATTTGCCAGGCTAGTATTGTCAAGCTATAAACAAAAGCTTTATTTTCTAGATCAATGGCGGTTTAAGGATACTCCATGACTGGTATGAGTCCAAAAGAAGCATGTCCCAAGGACTTCCCTGGTGTGTTACACCATGCTTGAGAGTCACCTTCAAAGATCCAGCTCCTATCCCCACCCATAGGGCACTGTCATCCCAGGTTCCCACACCTCCTACACATCTGCTGTACATCTGGGACCCTTGATTAAAATACATGTTCTCTTATTACATGCCTGTATACATTTGTCAAAACTGTATATTTTGCTGTATGTTAACTATGCCTCAATGAAATTTTAAAAATTAAACATATGCATTTCTTAGACCCTTCTGCTGACCTGAAGGGTTTTTTTAAGCTTCCGAGTGATTCCATGTGAGAACCACTGCTCTGGGTTACACTGCACATACCTTCCCCCACTCAAAAATGGGGAAAGTCAAGAACACTGAGTCTGAAGTCAGACATTTAGAATCAAAAGACAGCTTCGTTATTAACTCACAATACACCCCTGGACAAAGGACAAATTTCACTGACATTGTTTCCCCATCTGGAAACTGGGGATTTAAAAAAAAAAAAAAACCCTACCACACAGGATAGTTGTGAGACTTAAGTGATACGTTTATAAAATATGTGGCACAATGTCCAACACAAAGAAGCAAGCACTATATAACCATCATTAGCATCTTTGTTTCCATCAATTTAAATCAATCTTTAGGGGTGCCTGGGTGGCTCAGTCGTTAAGCGCCTGCCCTCAGCTCAGGTCATGATCCCAGGCTCCTGGGATCAAGCCCTGCGTCGGGCTCCCTGCTCTGGAGGAAGCCTGCTTCTCCCTCTCCCACTCCCCCTGCTTGTGTTCCCTCTCTCGCTTTGTCTGTCAAATAAATAAATAAAATATTTAAAAAAAAATAAATCAATCTTTACTTGGTATTTCTCTCAGTCCTGTGAGACATACTCCACCTAATTTATTTTTATTTTTTATTTTTTTAAAGATTTTATTTATTTATTTGACAGAGAAAGACACAGCGAGAGAGGGAACACAAACGGGGAGTGGGAGAGGGAGAAGCAGACTCCCTGCCGAGCAGGGAGCCCGATGCGGGACTCGATCCAGGGACTCCAGGATCATGACCTGAGCCGAAGGCAGTCGCTTAACCAACTGAGCCACCCAGGCGC
>NC_138378.1:26905634-26940829 GCF_054177405.1 Leptonychotes weddellii | reverse complement strand
ATGAAGTGGGGGGCGGGGGTAGGGGGAGGCAGTAGGGTCTGAATCCGCCTCGTAAGCTGTAGCCGGGTGCTCCAGCCCCTCCACGTTTGTTTTTGTTTTTTTTTTTTAAAGATTTTATTTATTTATTTGACAGAGAGAGACACAGCGAGAGAGGGAACACAAGCAGGGGGAGTGGGAGAGGGAGAAGCAGGCTTCCCGCGGAGCAGGGAGCCCGATGCGGGGCTCGATCCCAGGACCCCGGGATCATGACCTGAGCCGGAGGCAGACGCTTAACGACTGAACCACCCAGGCGCCCCCAGCCCCTCCACGTTTGTAACAACATGTATCCAACGCTTAATAAATGCCAGGAACCATTCTAAGGTTGATGTAGATAAACTCATTTAATCCTCAACACTAGGAGATCTATGTTTTTATACATAGGAAGTTTTACTATTCATCCCCATATTTCAGCTGAGGAAACGGAGGCACGGAGAGGTTAATCAAGAGCACAGAGTGACAGAGCACAGAGTGAAAGTTAAGAGTGGGGTGCAGGCCTAGGCCACCCCACACTGCAGAGTAGCACCCTTACCCACTGGGCACTCTGCCTCTTATACCCTCATGTCTACCAGGTGGCGCAGGGGAGAGGTAGGGGAAGCTATCAGTGTTCACCGACTCTGGGTCAGGCACTTGACAAACACTTGTGTGCTTCAATCTCAGAAGAACCCAGTGGAGATGAGCCATGATATTCACTATCCATGTGGGGAAGCAAGACCAGAGAAGTCTGGTCATCTGCCAAGGCCACACAGCCCAGGAAGTGGTGGAGCTGAAATCCAAACCTTGGTCTAAGCTCAGCCCGGCAGGCCTCTCCTCCCCAAATCCCTCTCCCCCTCCCCCCCAGCTAAAGAGCATGGAGACCAGAAGGGAAGGAAAAGGAAGAGGGGGGTGAGGAGGCTGGAGAGGGGCTTCAGAGGCAGTCCTTAGCCTAGCAGCTGCCTTACGTTCCCCAGGGTCCAGGAGAATGTCTGGACCTCCTCCACTTCTTGACGGACCTCAAGCAGCCATATCCCTGGAGATGGACCACCCTGATACTCCTGGAGCATTGGCTGGGCTTTTGGGGTCTGGAGCAAGGTCCTGTGGGGTCCCCCACCCTGCTGCGCACCAGGCACCAGGGCAGGATGGGGGCACTGATGATCCCCTGCACAATCCAGCAGCACCTCCTGATCTGTGGACTTGGACAAAAGGGTATACAGCCCGGATGGGGGTACCTCACCTCCAGAGAATAAAGGTGCCAACCCAGACTGCAGGGTGGGCGAGGTCTGGAGCACATGGGGAGGGCAGGAGCTGGGACAGAAATCTGGCCTGAGGCCCCCTGGCTCCCCTCTGACCCAGGCTCCACCAGCCCCACAAAAGGGACAAGGCAGGAAGACAGCACAGTCCACGCTTGGGCTGGATGCCCCGTGGGGAAGGGAGCAGATCCATGGCAGAGAGGGCCCAGGGCTTCACTGGAGTAGGCGCCGCCTGTATACCATGGTCAGGAGCATGGCCAGGAGCACCCCAGCGGCAGCTGCCCCGAGCCATGGAGCCCAGAGGCTGGCCTGGACGGACTCCTCCTCCTCCAGGGGCTGTGGGGTGGCACGCGGCCCAGGATTACCCTCCAGCAGCTCGACGCTGGGGTCCTGGGCCACTTGGATCCGAATGGAATCCACCAACTGGTACTCGTTCTCCTCTGGGGCATTGTCAGGCCCCGCATCCAAGGACATGCTGTAGCTGAGGGCCAGGTCCACAGAGCAGCCCGAGAATGGCTCACTGTCCACCCGGGAGGTCAGCCTGCCCGGCTTGCTCAGCTCCAACTCGGAGCCCCAGACAGCAGAGCTGGGGTCTAGCCCGGGCAAGCTGTCTCTGGCGGAGACGCGGGCGGGTACTGGAGCCGCTGCAGTCTCCTGGGAGAGAAAGGAGAGGCTGGAAGGGACTGGAGACGGCAAGGAGACGGCCAAGTTGGGTGGCCCCATTCCCGGCCAGGGCATGAACTAGCATCCAACCCTCCAATTCCCAGCCCATAGTCCGGGGAGGAAGCCGCCCCCTCTTGGGAGACTCAACCCATTGATGGTACAGGAGGGCAGTGCGGGTGGAGAGGACCAAGGCTCTGCCACAGGATCAGTGGTGACTTCTTCCCAGGCACCCCTCTCACTGCTCACTGGCCTGCCTGTGAGCTCACCCCCATCCCCCTGGAGCCCTTGGTGGTCGTGGCCCCATCCTACTTTGACATTCTGCCTGGGCCGAGGGCCATGAAGCAGCCACAGGGTCAGCGGCCTGGCCATGTGCCTAAAGGGTCCCCTGGACTTGGATCCTCCAGGCAGACAGCAGTAGCAGGGCTGGATGTGCAGGCCCAGAGGGGGCAGCTGGGGTGGGGGGCGGGGAGGCTGCTGCGTCAGTGGTTAATCCCCCCTAAGACTGCTGTCTGTAAAGCCCGGGTCACGGAGGGCCAGACTGGATATCCCGGTGGTAAAGAGCAAGGCACTGACGCAGGCAGGCCACCCTGCTCTAGCCCTCACCGTTCCGTCTGCAGCCTGGCACTGCCGAGCTTAAGGGGGAGCTGCGAGCCCTAAATGGGCTGAGGCACATGACCGGTGGGGGTGGCCATCACACCCAACCCTCCCGAGGCATCCGCACTTTAGAGCTCGGATGATTATTATTACTCTAAAGCTCGTGGTGTGGGGTCTGGATGAGGCTAGATCTCAGCTATCCCTACACCCTCGAGCAGAAGCCCTGGGACAGCCCAGGCTAGAGACAGAATGGGGACTGGAAAGGGTCCAAGGACAGGGCTAGGGGGTAAAAGGGCCACTTGGATCCGAATGGAATCCACCAACTGGTACTCGTTCTCCTCTGGGGCATTGTCAGGCCCCGCGTCCAAGGACATGCTGTAGCTGAGGGCAGGTCCACAGAGCAGCCCGAGAATGGCTCACTGTCCACCCGGGAGGTCAGCCTGCCCGGCTTGCTCAGCTCCGACTCGGAGCCCCAGACTGCTAGGAGGGGAAAAGACTCACCCCCGAGGGTGTGTTGCTCCTGATGGCGGGCACCGTGCTCGCGGACATCCTGTGCTCAGGCACCAGGCCCGCAAGCACTCTGGGTGGCGCTGTCCCAGCACGTACTGAGGTGATGGGCAGTTTGGACGGTGGCAGACTCGTGAGCACGTTCGTGGCCACTGCCTCTGAGGGTTTTGAGTGGGCAGGCAACTTGGAAGGCACTGTTCTGTCAAATGCTGAGTTGGCAGGCACCCCAGAGGGTGCTGTGCCGGTGGTCAGTGAGCTGGTAGACAGCCCTGCCCCGCCGGGGCAGACACCAGGCTCACCGGGGTCAGCAGCACCCCTTGCACAGGCCGGGCCCGTGGAAAAGGAGGAGGTGCCAGGAGGCGGAGCTGACACGGAGGGTGCAGGCCAACGGCTCGCCCTGGGGATGGAACGGGTCAAGGGCTGGAAGGAGCCAGTCGGAGACACAGGCCCACAGGGTGAGGTGAGGCTGGAGGCCACGCCTGCAGGTGGCAAAATAAAAAGGGAAACACACACCACAGGAGCGTTACCCTAAAATCACAGTCACCCTGGGATCAGGTGGCTGAAGAAGGGCCTCCGCACCCCAGCTCAAGTCCCTACTGCATCCAGGCCTCCCAACTTCCTACCCGGGGAGTCTCCACAGTCCCTTTGGTCACTGCACCCAGGCCCGAGGGTCCAACAGCCACAGGCACACCCTCGGTCCTATCTACCCTTAGTCCTTGACCTAAAGCCAAGTCTTTCCTCTCCTAAGAGTGAAATGGTCCCTCTCCCTAACAGCATCTAGGAGCTTGAAGATCATTCATTATCCTCTGCTCTTTCTTCTCCTGCCTGGGACACCCCCATTTCCTCCTGTGCCTGCTCCTTAGCTTGGTGAAATTCTGGATGCTCCTCCCTCCGCCGCCTTCCCCTCCCCGCCAGCAGGAGCGATCCTGGACCAGGCAGAAGAGCTCATAGCAGTCATAGGGCACCAGAGGCCCAGGCAGCCCCCAGTGTGCGCAAATCTCCTGGGAGGCCTACGGACTCAGGGGGAAAGGGGTGCAGGGACAAAGCCATCCCTGACACGAGGGCTTGAACTGGGGCAAGCAGGAGGGAGCAGGTGGTGAGAGTCCATAAAGGCTTTCCCCATGGAACTCTGAGAACACACATGCCAGGCCCTACACTGACAAAGGTCAGGAGTCATTCTGATGTGCCACCCCGCGCCCCCCAAATCTAACACACCGCAGAATCTTGTGGGACCTGTGTCCGTGCATATACTGAAATCTAAGTGCCCTTTGCCTCCCTGGTCCATAGCAGTGTTTCCTGAAAGGTGTTCTACAGTGAGCTGACATTGCAAAGTATAAATGGGTGCTGGGGGAAGAGTTCTGGGGTGACAGGAGTGTAGGGCACTAAAATGGCTTCTCTGAGCCTTTAACTGTTCATGTGCCTTGTGGCTGTCCCCGGGGCACCCAAAGCGGGGTAGGCCATAGTGTTCCATGGAACACAGTTTGGGAAATGACAGTGCAGAGAAATGCCAGCCTGGGAGGTCAGAGTGGACAGCTCTATATTCCTGAGGGGGGAGCGCTGAGATCTGGTGTGAGGGTCCAGGCTCTTACCTGATGAAAATCATACTTCCTCTGGAGGCTAAGTTTCAGTGATTCACTGGGAGCTAGAGCCCCATTTGGAGTAGGGCCGGGCCTAAGGGCTCCCCTGCCTGTAGGTGGCCCAGGCATTCTGCACTGTCCTCCAGGTCCTGGAGAACCCCTGCAGAGTCAGTCCTCTTGGTAGAGTCCAGAAGTAGCCCTAATCCTCTTCCCCTACCTGTATCCACACCCCCTGCAATGTGACTGTCAGTCCTCTCATCTAGGGATGGAGTCTGTTCTCCAACTCCTTGACTCTGCACTGGCCTCGTGACTTGCTTTGGCCCACAGAATGAGGCGGGAGGAACGCTGCCAGCTTTGAGCCTTTGCCCCAGGGGCCTGCCCTCTCAGAATTCTGCTCAGCAGTCATGGAACAGACTTGTCTGGTGAAGGATGGAGGACGCGCTGAAGAGAACCAAGGTGCCCCAGCCAACAGGCATAAGCAGAATGCACGTGTGTGTGGGCACCAGTGTGTACACAAGAGGGAATTCAGCCAAGATCTGAAGAACTACCCTGAACCAGCCCAAATTGCTAACCCACAGAATCATGAGCTAAAGAGTCATATTTTAAGCTACTAAATGTTGGAATCATTTGTTACATAGAAAATACGGATACACCCTCTAAGGAATTAGGTTGCTCCCTGAGGTAAACTCCTTTTATTCCCACCCTTGCCTCCTGTCCAAGGAAGCCAGAGGGGCAACTCTACTCTTCACCCTCACTGGGAGGTTGGAGAGGCCCTAGAACTCCAGATTCCACACACACCTGCTATGTGGGCACTGCCCAGTTCTGTGTCCTGCTCTTGGTGCCCACTGGAGGTCAGAGGGCTGAAGGCCGCCATGTCAGAGGAGGGCTCCAGGGGGCCGGATGGCCTCCTCAGGACAGCCCCAAAATGGGGCATCTGTGGAACTTTCTTTGAACTCTGCAAGAGGGAAAATATAAATGAGGCAGTTGCTTCTCCCAGGAGTGGGCATCTCCTACAGGTCTCAGCCCGTGCAACGGAGTACAGAAACCAAGGAAGCCCCTTGCCCTGGCTTTGGTCATTGCCAGACCCTCTGTCTATAGAAACCTACCTCACAGAAACACACACCATCTCATGGGGAGTCTCTATTCACCTGCCTTGCCCTATAAAAGTTCCCCTCCCTGAGGCTACTGCACAGACCCCTTTCTTGGGCTTCAAGTCCATGGTGTGGCATCTCCTGGAGACCCCACTGCCCACTCATCACATCCCAATAGAATCAGGCATTCTCCCCTCTGAACTCGATTTTACTGGCAATAATTACTCCAACCACCCCATTACCTCCTGTTTCCCCAGTATTCCTCCACTGGTCATTCCCTGGTCCCTTGATCTAGTTCACCATGTCATCACATGAACCACTGCAAAGACCACAAACCTGTGACCTCACAGCTGGGTGATAAGAGGGTTGAGGGCCACCACGGGGTGAAGCCCTGGTCAGCAGTCTGAAAGCTGGTTTGGAGCCTACCTCCACTGAGGGAGCCCTGAGGTTCTGAGCAGAGATTAGGCATGATTCATGGTGGGGACAGAGGAGAGCTTTTAGAAGCTGGGCAGACAGGAACACAAAAGCAGCGGCCCCAAAGTACATTGTGAGGACGCACCTCTTCCAGGGACTCTGGTGGCCGGGTGTCCTGGACAGGCATGGGGAAACTTGGCTCCTCCTCTCTGTAGCCGTTGTAGGGGGCACTGGGGGCCACAGCAGGTCTGGAGGGCTGTGGAATCTCAGCAGGAGCTAACTGTGGCCTCTGGACCCCTGGAGGACAAAGACAGAGTGATGTCAAGGGGGAATCAGGGGTGCTCCCAGTGACAGGAGAGGCCTGGGTGTTCCTGGACCCCCAGGCCAACAACTAGCAGCCCCCCATGGCTCCCAAAGCTGTCCTGATGTAGGATGTACTTAGAAGAAACAAGATTCACTGAGTGGGAGGCAGTAGCAGGCGGGAGAGAGGAGGTAGGGAGGGCAAGAACAAGAAGAGATAGAAAGAGTGGGGCGGGAGGGATGGGGGGAGCACCTCACAAGCCTCTCACCACCCAGACTGGGTCAGCAGTCACCACTTCTCTGTCCCCCAGCATTCTGGAACCCAGTGGCTTTCTCCTCCTCCTTGTGGGTGGCTGTCACCACCGACTGACCCTCAGAAAGAATGAAAGGAGGGAGGGAGGGAAAAAAGAAAGAAAGCAAACAGGAGGCTATTCTAAGGCTGTAAATCTGAGCAGGGTCTCAGGAGCTGTCTCTAGTCTGAAACATAAATAGGGCTGGCTTGAAGTTTCTTCCTGTTTTGACCACTGAGACCTGACCTCACCAGACCCCTCTGGGCACTTGGCCTGGCAGGGAGCATTGAGAGGGAGTTAAGGAGTAACTGGGCAGCAGCTGGGGTGGGGGACCGAGAAGCCTCCAGGGGAAGTTCGGGGGAGAGGAAGAGATGAGAGAAAGGAAGGAAGGAACCCATGAGGGAGAAAGAGGAGACAGTGAAGGGAGGAGAAGAGAAGAGAGGATTAGAGAGAAAAAGGTAAACTGAGGGAGAGACAGGAGGAAGTGAGAAAGAAGTGGGAAGCAAACAAAAATTAGAGGAAGCCCCATTTGCTGAGCACATGGGAGGTGTCCAGTCCCAGCTAAACACTCAACATGCCATCCACCATCCACCACAGTCCTACGATGCAGATGTCTGGCCATTAGTTCCATTTTACAGAGGAGAAGACTGGACTTCGCCAAAGGGACACGGCTAGCAAGAGGCTAAGCTGCGATCTACACCCAGGTCTATCTATTGCCAGGGAGTCATGGGAGGGAGGGTAACAGAGAGAGGCAGGAGGTACAGGGGTGAGGGCACAGGCTGAATGGAGGCCAGGGGTTCCACGAGGAGGGCCAGGGCAGGAAGCTCACCAGGCAGGTTGCTCTGGTAGACGCAGGCCACTTCGTCAGCGAGATCCACCAGCTCACAGGCCCTCAGCGCCTTGATGAGGGATTCCACCCAGCCGATCCGCCGCCGAAGGCTGTTGAAGAGCTCCCAGAGGGTGCCCTGGTTCCCAGAGAGCTGGCAAGAGGCCCGCAGTCGGTCCTGGAAGACACAGCCAGCTGCCCTGATCAAGCCAGGTGGCCCTGGCCCATTCCCCACTCAGGAGGGGACAGCTGCAGAGAGAGGCTCCAAGTACCCACAAGAGCGAGGCAGCCATATGAAGCTCGGTCAGAGCCCAGGACAAGGCCAGTGTTTGGGCCCAAGTTTAAAGGCAGTTACCAGGAAATAGGCTCTTACTGTGTGCCAGGCCCTGTGCTCAGGATGCTGTGAGAATTATCTTATTTAATGCTTTTGTCCCTACTCTACTGGTGAGGAAACTGAGGCTTAGCAGAAATAAGGTAACAAAGATCCTACAGGCAGATCCCAGTTAGTCCATCACCAAAGCCTGGGGTTTGGTTAGGGAGCCCTGAAGGTAAAAAGAAAAGGTCTGGATTAGCAGAAGAGGAAAGGGTATGCAGGGAACATACGACAAAAAGGAGGCAAAAGGGACAGAGAGAGGAAGCCAAGTCGAAGCATTAGGAAGATGGGGTGCTGGGAGATTCTGATAAGGAATCTGAGGGCGGCAGAGGTTTCATATGCACCAAATTCCCACATACAGATGGGCAACCAGACAGCAGAAACGAAAACCCACAGGAAACATTTCCTGCAGAACTAGTCACAAGGCTTTAAAAAAAAAAAAAAAAAAGGGGGGCGCCTGGGTGGCTCAGATGGTTAAGCGTCTGCCTTCGGCTCAGGTCATGATCCCGGAGTCCTGGGATCAAGTCCCGCATCGGGCTCCCCGCTCTGCGGGAAGTCTGCTTCTCCCTCTGCCTCTCTCTCTCTCATGAATAAGTAAATAAAATCTTTTAAAAAAAAAAAAAAAAAAAAAAGAACTAGTCACAAGGCATCCCCACAAGCCCCCAAATACAAGGGAGGGGGGCTGGATCCCGTCAGCCACGGGCCTGCGCCACTGGGAGCAGCCAAAACTGGGAGGCGGCCAGCCCTTCACCTGGGGCCACAACCAGGTCTGAGAGGCTAGGGCGGTCTGGCTCCCGCGAACTCTCAAAACTGAGCCCTGGGCTCCCTGTCAGGACAGGGTCCCATGACAAGGTGAGGGGAGTCCACACTGAGCAGGAACAATGACAAGAGAGATGAAGTAAAGGAAGGTCCCGGTGGGAGCACCTGAGGGGACCAAAGCCCAGAAATCTCAGGCAGCCAGCACCCTATTTTTTTTTAGCATTACACTGTATGGACGCAAGAGGGAGCTCAGCCACGTGGCCAGCCTGAACCACACTTTGTTCTGCAGGTTAGAGAAGCGTCAAGGTCAAGAAGCAGGATGCAGATGATGGACAAGGAAGGAGCTGGCCCTGGCTTTGGGGCGAAGCCCTGAGCCCCACGGCCCCGTCCCGAGTCAGCGGCGGGCTGTCACGCCCCAGCTCACCTGGTCACTTGTGGTGAGGCAGGACAGGTAAGGCAGGATCTCGGGAACATGAACGCGGTCAACAAAATTGCTGTAATGGTGGCGGATATACTCGTACGTCTTATCCTCGGCAAACGTCATCGCTGTCCAGGTTCCGAAGTGACAGAAGCCTCTGGCCCATAAAAGGACAGACGGAGAGGGAAAAGAAGACTGGAAGAAAACACACCACATAGGGCAGCAGAGTTGGGACTGGGGTCGGACAAAAGGCAATGACCCCTGTCTTTCTCAACTCTCTGGAATGTTTGCTTCTTTCTTTAATCGTCCAATTTTATTACTGCCTGAGTCCCAGAGGCCTTCAATAAATTTGCTTAAAAATGGATTGATGACCAAAAGAAATCAGATTCAGATCTAGGCCCCATTTCTGCCCTGCAGGTTGGTCAGCGTTGGGGAGGGTTCTGACTCCGTCATATGTGTCCCTAGCCGCTGATAGCAAGAGGGCTCCACCAAGAAGCGCTGCTTCTTTGGTGTACTAGAAAAACAAAAAACGCAAAATAATAACAGGCTCATCCCATTTTAAAGGTGAAGAAAATGAAGTACCAAGAAATTAAGGGGCTTGCTAGTTAGTGGAAGAGCAAAGAACAGAGGTCTTCAGGATCCAGGGTCAGGTTCTTTCCAGAATATGACTGTAAGCCCACCATTAAAGCTTGCCACGTACATGTTCTTAGGGTAGGAGGCTGGTTCCACTCACTGTGTGATCTGGGACAAATTACCAGTCTTTTACAGGTTTCTCTTCACCCCTAAAATGGCTTAGAGAGCTTGTTTTGACAATACAATAGTTCAAGTGCCTCAATTACTAGCGATTGCTACTAGTTGCTTAGGTATCACTTACCACAACTTGCAATTATAGATGGGGTTGTCTGCGAGTTTCTTACCTGCCTCCCCCCTCAGGGAGAGCTGCAGGGAATAAGAGGGACAAGATTTCTGCCATCATCCAATTTATATTCTATTGGGGTGGGACAGATAACAAATCAGTAAACATTTACATAAATAGGAATTCCAGATAGTAATCAAGGCTATAAATAAAGCAGGGTAATGAGACAGAACCCCTGGAGGTGATCAGGGAAGTATTTCTGAGTTGGTGACATTTGAGCTGAGGCATTCTGGGCTGTGACAAGATTAGCGTTTTGGGTGGGGGGAGGGGCACAGCAAATTAGAAGTCCTAAATTGGAAATGAGCCTGGCATGTTTGAAAGCACGGGGTGTCTGGATGGCTCAGTTGGTTAAGTGACTGCCTTCGGCTCAGGTCATGATCCCAGCGTCCTGGGATCAAGCCCCGCATTGGGCTCCCTACTCAGTGGGGAGCCTGCTTCTCCCTCTCCCACTCCCCCTGCTTGTGTTCCCTCTCTTGCTGTCTCTGTCAATTAAATAAATAAATAAAATCTTAAAAAAAAAAAAAAAAGAACAGAAAGCAGGTCTGGGTGGTCCAGGTTAAGAAAGCTGGGGGGAGGGTCAGAGATCAAGGTCAAGGAGGTTAGGAGGGGTGGCTCATGTGGGGTGTTGCAGGAAAGGACTTTGGGGGTTTTTTTTGTTTTGTTTTGGGAGGTTTTTTGGAGTGAAATGGGAAGCCATCAAGGGGGTTCTGAGCAGGGAAGGGAAAGGATTTGACTTACGTTAAAGACCTCCCTGGTAGTTGTGAGGACCTGGACTGTGGAGGGGCCAGGATGGAAGCAGGGAGACAAATCAGGAGGCTAAAGGAAGGGGCCGCAGGATGGGTATGGCCAGAATGCTGCCCATGGAGGTGGTGAGAGGTGGTTGGATTCCTGGTGTGCCGTTGATGTGGGAAGTGAGGAAGAGAGAAGAATCAAGGATGATTCCTCAGGTGCTGGGTGGATGGATGGTGCCATTTAGGCAGGCCAGAGAATCTGGTGGAGAAGCTGTGGCACAGAGAGGACTCCAAAGCTCCATTTTGAACAAGTGAAGCTTGAGACACTATGATATGTCCAAGTGGGTTTTGTGGGAGGAAAGTGGTTGGAAGACAGAGGGCCAGGCGGGAGCAAAAATGTAGGTGCCTAGCTTGGGTGGGACTCTAGGAGACAATGCTGCAGAGCCTCATAGCTTCATGTTGCATTCCTTGCTTTGCTAGCCACCAGGTGCCACATTCCTGCTGGGGCAAGTGTTGATGACAGAGATCAAGAGGATCAAGGAGATGGGGGGAGGAGTCCTCTGAGCCTTCAGGAGATGAGTGAAGAACAACTCTAAGGTGGTTAAATGACCCTTTTCTCCTTCTCTTCCATGGCATCCAGGGAGGTACCAGGAGAGAGTCAGGTAATACATTCTTCTGCATCTGAGCCTCAGCCCTTAGGCATAAGAGTTTGGGGAGTATGGGGACACCTGGGTGGCTCAGTCAGTTAAGCGTCTGCCTTCAGCTCAGGTCATGATCCCAGGGTCCTGGGATCGAATCCCAAATTGTCTCCTTGCTCAGCGGGTTTTCCCTCTGCCTGCCGCTCCCGCTGATTGTGCTCTCTCTCTCTCTGACAAATAAATAAAATCTTTAAAAAAGGGCGGGGGGGGACTTGGGGAGTATGGAAGTATAACATGCTCCAACCAAAAAGAAAGGAAGCCCGTATTTGTTCACATTTATTCACGGTCCATTATAGGCAGCCACATCCTCAGTTTCTTTCATTTAGGAGAGGAGAAATAATGCCAGGTTGCGCAAGCCAACCAGTGGCCCTGACAGGATTTGAACCCAGGACTTGCTGCCTCATTGCAGCTCACCATATAACACCTTGCAGAACATAGGGCTGCTGCAGCAAGTGACACTCACAGCCCCAGAGGGACCAAGGCCACGGCTTGGGTGAGGGGAGTCGCTGGATGAGGGTGTTCCTGGGAGGCTGAAACAGTTGAACGGACTGTAAATCGTTCAGACAGGCTGAGTGCATTCCCTCTGGCAGTCGCGGTTCTCAGATCGTGACTGTCCTTCCAGAAGTTTGTGAGACTCCACAGCATCCATAGGAGAACGTCGTTTTTTGTTTTTTGTTTGTTGTTTTTTTCAATGTTTTCCTAGCACCTCCTTCCGGTCTCAGAGAAGGGCGGACCGACGCTGCGAGGCGAGCTGTCTACCCGAATGCCCCGGAGGCTCTGAGCGCGTCCCGGAAAGAAAGAACCGCCCGGCCGAGAGGGGCGAGGTCTCACTAATTTGGCTCCGATTCCTGGGTGGGACCGGGACCAGGCCCGCGGAGGAAGGGAGGCTGTTCTCAGCAGATGTCACCACCGAGAACTGTCAAGGCCCCGGGAAGGACGGCGGCCCTGGACTCTAGGCGCGGCCGCGGCTCCGGGAGGTTGGCGCACCGCGGCTAGGCCTCGCCCCGGGGTCACCCTCGGCCTGCGGTGGGCTGGAGGAGCTCAGCAGCCGGCACCTGTCTCCTTCCCGCCCAATCTCCCCTCCAGCCCGAGCGGACGCCCCGCGCCACCCCCGGAAGCCCTCGCTGCAGCGAACTGCGCGTGCTTTAGGACACGCTCTTCCCCAGCCCCGCGCAGCCAGTCCCGTCCCCGGACCCCCGTGCGCCCCGGCGGACTCCGAGTCCCACTCGGCTCTTGCCGCCGCTGGCCACCTCCCCGAAGGGAGCCGACGGGACAGAGCGCCCGGGACGGCTAACTTACCTCGGGTAGCCACCACCCCGCGACCTGCCGACCTCCGTGGACACTCAGGAGCCCTCCCCCACAGGGAGGGGGGCGCGGCGGGGAGGGGCGGGACCGCGCGGCCATTGGCCAGACGGCGGGGGGTGGGGCTTCGAGGCCCTCCGGAGCCTGGGCAGCGGGGGCGGGCGCTTGGCCTTGGCTCAGGGGCCTGGACACGCTGGACCGGCGCTCCGGGACCGACCTAAGGTTCCTACTGGGGCACAGAGGATCAGATTATTTTCTTTCCTTGTTTGTCTCGAGCAACGTCCAGGGGAAATCCAGAATCTGGCTAGAATCCAAGCCTCGGAGTCAGTGGTCGGCTGGGTCCCCATGCTTCCTACGCGAAGCAATCACTCCTCCCGCCGAGTAATTTGAGGGGGGAGGGTCTTTACGTCGTTTGTACCTGGGTTACCCAGGGCCTGGGACACAGTGAGTGCTCGATAAATATCGGGTGACACGCGAAGTTCACACGGGCGACGCCTAGGGAAGCAGGATCGAGGTGGGAGGAGGCTGGGGAGGTGAGAGCTGGGCAGGGGCGCGACGGTCCTGGATGTGGGGGGTTTTGTTGTTGTTGTTGTTTTGTTGTTGTTGTTGCTTTAAGATTTTACTTATTTATTTGACAGAGAGAGACACAGCGAGAGAGGGAACACAAGCAGGGGAAGTGGGACAGGGAGAAGCAGACTCCCTGCAGAGCAGGGAGCCCTACGCTGGGCTCTGATCCCAGGACGCAGGAGATCATGACCTGAGCCAAAGGCAGACGCCCAAGGACTGAGCCACCCAGGCGCCCCCTGGGTGTGGGTCTTGAGTGCTGTGTGGGAAAGGCTTCTCTGCCCAAGGGTCTGGGGTAGGCACCTTCCCACACTGCTTGCCAACTGCCTGGCCCTTCCTCTGCTTGGGGCAGAAACCAGCAACTATTGAGCCCCCACTGTGTTCAGGTACAGGCTTAAAGTCATATAGATTAGAGCCCACTAAATACTCTCACAATAACCAGGTCGAGGTTTATTTTTCCTGGTTTTAAGAGAGATTAAAAGAATCAGAAAATGGCAGTTCTTACTAAACTGGTGGTGTGGAGTGTGGTGACTGGCTTCCAAATGCAGTTATCACCCTTGTCTCTACCCTTGTATTAAAAAAAAAAAAATGCATCTTCCTCAAAAATACAATGAGATACTATCTTAGTCCATTTGGGCTGCTATAACCAAAAAACCATACACTGGGAGGCTCAGACAACAAGCACTTACTTCTAGTTCTGGAAGCTGGGAAGTCCAAGATCAAGGTGCCAGCAGATTTGGTGTCTCATAGGGGCTCACTTGCTGCTTCAGAGACACAGTCTTCTTGCTGTGATCTCACGTGGTGGAAGGAGCAAGGGAGCTCTCTGGGGTCTCTTTTAAAAGAGCACTAATTCTATTCATGAGCGCTAAACCCTTATGACCCAAATCACCTCCCAAAGATACCACCCCCAAATACCATCACATTGGGGATTGGGTTTCAAACTATGTATGGGGGGGGACATAAACATTTGGTCTATAGCAGATATAAACCTTTAGGATGGCTATTATAAAACCAACAAACAAGAAAATAACGAGCGTTGGCAAGGATGTGGAGAAACTGGAATCCGTGTATGTTACTTGTACATTCCCCAACTGAAACTCTCTACCCATTAAACACTAACTCTCAGGGCGCCTGCGTGGCTCAGTTGGTTGAGTGTCTGCCTTTGGCTCGGGTCGTGGTCTTGGGGTCCTGGGATCGAGCTCCGCCTGGGGTCTCCCCTGCTCGGCTGGGAGTCTGCTTCTCCCTCTGCCTCTGCCTATCGCTCCCTCTGCTTGTGCTCTCTCTGTCCCTCTCTTTCTCTCTCTCAAATAAATAAATAAAATCTAAACAAAAACAAAAACAAAACCCAAATGTGGGACATTCAACAGGTGTCTAGTTCAATACAGTAGCCACTTTGCACGGTGGCCATTTCCCACAAATTAAATACCATGTAAAACTCAGTTCCTCAGCCCCACGAGCCACGTTTCAAATGCTATTTTTATATGGCTAATGGCTGCCATAGTGTACAGCACAGATACTGTGCATTTCTATCACTGCAGAAAATTCTATTGGAGAGTTTTTTAAAAAGGTACACTGGACAGCACTGATTTACAGAATAACTCTCCAAAAATGTCAAGGAAAGACTGAGGAACTATTCCTGATTAAACCAGAATAAAGAGATAGAACAACTGAAAGCAATGGGAGATCCTGAATTGGACCCTGAAAACAAAAAAAGGACACTGGTGAGACAAATGAGGAAATCCTACTAAGAGTTTGGATTAATTACTAATACTCCATCTGTGTTAATTTTCTGGGTTTGATCATTGTACTATGGTTATGTAAGATGTAAACATTTTATTATTTTGCAACTGTTTTGTAAGTCTGAAATTATTTCAAAATGAAAATTTTTAAAGTAAATTAAATGTAAAATCATCCCTATCTGGCTATTTATATTAATTTACCTTTTACTGTTGACTGCATTCCACCCTATTTCATGAGTAGAGTTCATTTTGGGGGCTTTTGAAGTTTTTATTTAAATTCCATTTAGTTAACATACAGTGTTATATTAGTTTCAAGTGTACAATATAGTGATTCAGCACTTTCTTTTTTTTTTTTCTTAAAGATTTTATTTATTTTTCAACAGAGAGAGAGACAGTGAGAGAGGGAACACAAGCAGGGGTAGTGGGAGAGGGAGAAGCAGGCTTCCCGCGAAGCAGGGAGCCTGATGTGGGACTCGATCCCGGGACCCTGGGATCATGACCTGAGCCGAAGGCAGACGCTTAACGACTGAGCCACCCAGGCGCCCGATTCAGCACTTTCATACGTCAGCCAGGGCTCATCACAACAAGTGCACTCCCTAATCCCTATCACTTGTTTCACCCATCTCCCACCCACCTCCTCTCTGGTAACCATCAGTTTGTACCCTATAGTTAAGAGTCTGTTTCTAGATTTGTCTCTATCTCTCTGTGAGTAGGGTTTATTGATTGCTGTCCAATTATTAGTGGAAGGGCAAGAGAGTGATTTATATCCCAGGTGCACACCCCCACCCCTCCAGTGAGGGCCTGTGGAGGTCCCCCTCCATTTTAAAGCTCATAACCAAACAGATGGCCCAAGTCCCCTAGCCAGTGCTACTCTAGGAGGGCTATAGCTCTTATGTATCGACTCTGCGGCCACCAGCTCACGTTTCCCCCCAGAGAGCAGAGTCAGGCCCAAAGAATAGTGACAGATGGCCCCAAAGGCCCCAAAAAGGGAAATGTTCTCATGTCTGAGTCCCTTCAGGGAACTCTCCAAGACTGAAAAACAAAATATAAGCCCTGCCTTTACAACCTTGTTTCAGATAAGTTTTTAAACTGCTATTATTTAAACTATTTTATTTTTCACACTGCCAATTTCATTACAAAAAAATTAATATATTTTCAGTAAAGCTGAGGAAAAATTATATGCTTATATAGTTAATATGGGGAAAACCAGAAATGCTTGATGAAGAAAACGAAAATCTGTACTCCTAAGGCTACCTCTCAAGAGAAACTGCTAGTGATACTCCAGTGTCGTCTTTTCTTTTTTTTTTAAGATTGATTTATTTATCAGAAAGAGAGAGACATGAGAGGCTGGGGGGGGGGGAAGGGCAGAGGGAGAAAAAGAATCCCAAGCAGACTCCCTGCTGAGCGCAGAGCCCACAGGGGGCTGGACCCCATGACCCTGAAATCACCACCAGAGCAGAAATCAAGAGTTGGATGCTTAACTGACTGAACCACCCAGGCGCCCCACTCCAGTGTCTTCTAGTATTTCCTTTCCTGCAATACAGGGCCTCTGAGTCCTCCGGCTTCCAGGAGTTATACTTGACCAGCCACTTGAGATCTCTGGACATGACAGGGTCTGGTATAAGCTCACCTTACCTTTCAGTGGTCTCAGGAGAAGAGGGCGTGGCCCGTGTCAGCTTGTGGGTCAGTTCCTGCTGCAGGTGGCTTCTCCGGGGCTCAGTCCCTGTGGTCAGTCAGCATGGCCCTTCATCAGCCTCAGGCCATTGTTTGCTGGGCACCTGCCACTCAGGCACTGCTCTCCTGCCCGTCCTTCCCGAGAACCACTGACGGAAGTTGCTTGGCAACAGACATTTACCTGAAATTTGTGGGAAAACAAGCAAATGAGTGCATGGGCAGGATGTGCCTTCCAAGCTACCAGAGTTCCTAAAATTCACAGACCTCCCCCAATACAGGAGCCGTCCCTTGATCACATCCCTCCATGGCCCCAGCTTTCTGCCACACTGCTGCTGCCGTGCTTGCTTTCAGACCCTCTTGATGTCTCTTGTCCTAGGGCCCCTCCCCTAGGATCTGGAACCAGTGCAGAAAACAGAACAACTGTAGTTATGTTGCGCAAGAAAGGGCTTTGTTTCTTGAAGCATAATTCTGTGAAATGTATCAATCTTAAGTGTGCCACTTGATTTTTACCTAAGTAAACACCTGTGTAACCAGCACCTGGATCAAAATCTAGAATATTTCTGTCTCTCCAGAAAGTTCCCTTGCACCTCTTTATCGATCTTAACCCCAATTCATTATTCTTATTCCAACATCATAGTTTAGTTTTTGCCTGTTCCTGAATTTAATATAAACGAAATCAAATAATACATGCTGTTTTGTGTCTAGCATCTTTCACCCAGCTTTTTTTTTTTTTTTTTTTTTTAGTAATCTCTACCCCTAATGGGGTACTCGAACTCAGATTTGCATGCTCCACTGACTGAGCCAGCCAGGCACTCCTACTCAACATGTTTTTGACATTTGTCTGTTGTTGGCATGTATCAGGAATTTGTTCTTCCGTTGCTGTTTAGTATCCTATTATATGAATATATCACAATTTGTTTATTCGTTCTATTTTCTATGGAATATTTGGCCTTCTCCGGGTTTGGGCTACTAGCAATAAAGCTGCTATGAACATTCACGTATAAATCTTTTTCTGGAGTTAAGCCCTCATTTAAAAATTGCTGGACGATAGGGTACGTTTAGCTTTATTAGAAGCTTCCAGGAGTGCCTGGCTGGTTCAGTTGGTAGAGCATGTGACTCTTGGTCTCAAGGTCGTGAGTTCAAGCCCCACATTGGGCATGGAGCCTACTTAAAAAAAAAAAAAAAAGCTTCCAAGCAATTCCCCAAAAGTGGTTGCATCACTTTACACTCCCATCAGCGGTGTACTGATAGTTTCAGGTGATTCAGTTCAGTCCTCTACTTCACCAACACTTAACATGGTCAGTTTTTTTCCCCACAGGAAGGAATTTAATACAGAGAATTCGTTTGTTTCAAAATTGGAGGGGGGCGGGGTGCTGCAGGCAGCAAGAGGCTGCCAAGGGAGTAAGAGCACATCATCATAACCACAGTCAGAAGTGAGGAGGCCCCTGCTGCCATCCCCAGCTCCACCCGGCTCTGTCTCAATGTCTAGTCAATGCAGGAATGCCAAGTCTGGCTGCTGAGACTGGCTCTAGACCCTCACATATTTGTGTCCTTGCACTCAGCAGAAGTGGCAGCAGGAAGATGGCCTCCACCCCCCCAAATCTCTGATGGGGCATCTAATTGTCAGATCTCACTTTAAATATATATTTGTAGTTCTGTGCACATTTATATATTTAAAGACTGATTTATTTGAGAGAGAGCATGTGAGGAGGAGGAGGGGCAGAGAGAGAGAATCCCAAGCAGATTCCCTGCTGAGCACAAAGCCCAACGGAGGACTTGGTCCCATGACCCATGGGATCATGACCTGAGCCCAAATCACGAGTTTGATGCCCAACAGACTGAGCCACCCAGGCACCCCTCATTTTGTATTCTTAATTCTAGCTGCAAAGGTGTCTAGTAAGTGTATTCTTCCACTTTCCAGCCTCTGCAGAATATAGGAGAGCACCCTGTAAGGAGGTAGGGGGGGAGCTGGTTTTTATCAATTGGCTTTTGCTGAGTAAAAAAGCTATCCCAAAATGTAACTGACTAAAATAGCAACCATTGGGCGCCTGGGTGGCTCAGTCCATTAAGTGTCTGCCTTCGGCTCAGGTCATGATCCCAGGGTCCTGGGATCGAGTCCCGCATCGGGCTCCCTGCTCAGCGGGGAGCCTGCTTCTCCCTCTACCATTCCCCCCTGCTTGTGCTCTCTCTCTCTCAAATAAATAAATAAAATCTTTAATTAATAAATAAATAAATAAATAAATAAATAAATAAAATAGCAACCATTTATTTAGCTCACAATTCTGCAGATTGGTGATTTGGTACTGGGCTTAGCTAGGCAGTTCTCATCTTAGTTGTTGGGCTCATTCATGCTGGTTACCGAATCTGTTGGGAACTGACTGGCCGAAGATGGGCTCAGCTGGGATGGATCACCACTGTTCATGTGATCTCTCACTCTCCAGCAAGCCAACCTAGGCTTGTTTTCATGATGGCTGGGGCAGCTTTCCAAGAGAGAGCTCCAAACGCTCTTTAGGCCTCAGCTCCAATATAGCACATCATTTCTGCCACATTCTGCTGGCTGAAGCTAGACACTAAGGCTGGCCCAGATTCAGGGGCAGTGGGAATAGATTTCCACCTCTTCCAGAATGTGATGTAAAGCCACAGTGCAAGGGTGTGAATAAAGGGTGGAATGAGAAGTCAGGGCAATCAACTGCACTAGTCCATGACACCCACCATACCCCCCACTCCTGGAACCAGCCAGCAAATCCCAAGTACCCTCTTTCTTTTCAACAAGCAACAAGATTCCCTGACTCTTACCTTTTCTGTTCCTTTATCTTGTCCTGTTTCCCAGGTTCCTTTATTTTCCAGATCTTCAAATTAATGTTTAATGTAAGCAGTATCTTTACTTTCTGAGAACTCATTCTCTGTTGTTCCATAAGGCAAACCTTATGGATGTGAGATCTTCTTGAATCTAATTACTGAGAATAGTAATTAGAGAGGCTTAAAAAAAATTTTTTTTTTCTACTGTTCCCTGCATGGTTTTCCTCTAAAGCCATTTTTTTGCTGTTTGCTTAGTTTCTTTTTTGCGTTGGCAGTCTTTCCTCTAATGTCTGGTGAACACTGTTTGCATTAAGAATAAGGCAATAAGGGGCACCTGGGTGGTTCAGTCATTAAGTGTCTGTCTTCGGCTCAGGTCATGGTCCCAGGGTCCTGGGATCGAGTCCCGAGTCAGGCTCCCTGTTCAGCAAGAAGGCTGCTTCTCCCTCTCCCACTCCCCCTGCTTGTGTTCCCTCTCTTGCTATCTCTGTCAAATAAATAAAATCTTTAAAAAAAAAAAAAAAAAAGAATGAGGCAATGAAAAGCACCGGGAAGTTCTGTGCACATCCCCTGGTTGGCTTCCTTCTGGGGCAGCCAGATGGGGACTGGCCTGTACAAGAGGCCCTGTAGGCCAGAACACAAGGGTCTCATCTCATGTATAAGGCTATTCTGTTTCTTTAGAGCATGGGTGTTTAACCTGGTTCAGGCCAATGACTCCTTGGATTGTCTGGTAAAGTCCGGAGGCCAGAGTAGTGTTTTTTTTGGTTTTTTTTTTAAAGATTATTTATTTATTTATTTATTTGAGAGAGAGAATGAGATAGAGAGCATGAGAGGAGGGAGGTTCAGAGAGAGAAGCAGACTCCCTGCCGAGCAGGGAGCCCGATGCGGGACTCGATCCCGGGAGTCCCGGGATCTCCAGGATCATGACCTGAGCCGAAGGCAGTCGCTTAACCAACTGAGCCACCCAGGCACCCCAGAGTAGTGTTTTTAACGGAATTTAAAAATACATAGGATTACCCAAAAATCCCAATTATACTGAAATACAGTCATTGAACTATTACACATTTCCTCTTTCTCAGTGGGCACCCAGGGCTCTTTCTGTTGGTGGGATTCTGTATCTCCTGACAGCTACACATATTTAAAGTGTACAATCTGATGAGATTTGACAATACATGTACACCTGCCAAACCATCATCACAATCAAGATAATGAACATACCCATCATCCCCCAGTTCCAAAACTGCCTTTTGTAATTTCCTTCCTTTTTAAATGTTGGCCACAAGCGACAATGGTATCAGCAGAATCTGAGACGTGGTCACTAAAAGAAATGATGGATGTTTTCGTATCACGAGGAGATACCTCAGATTATCATTTATGCATAATGCCACTTAAATATCTTATTTACTGAAACAAACATTTGTCAAGGGGTTTTAATGTCCTTTTACTTTTGATCAAGTATCCACCCCAAGCAATCCCCAGAGAGTAAATGCTGGGCTGCTAACTCTAGCTGAAGGCAGAATCTTTGCTGGGCCAAAGATTTCTGGGCCCTCAAGCTGCTGTGGCCTGAATCATTGGGGTGGACATAGAAGGTGTTACTCTGACCACTGCCAGGCTTCATAAACCCAGGCGATTCTTTCAGGCAGAGGAGGAGTTCTGGCCACTCTTTTACTCACCTTTCCCTGGGGCAGAAATCATAGGCCTGTGCTAACACCCAAACAAAACGCTCACCTCTTTGAGTACACTGAAGGGAAAGATCATTCCTTCCCTTTAACAGCAATGTAGAAAGCAACCCAGCCTAAGTTCTGAAACCAGGAGCTCGTAGTAGGATACTTGGAAATGCTACATCACTGCTCCCTTTGCTGTAACAAGCAGCTTATCATCTGGGAAAGGGACGAGTGGTCCTGGGTGTACCATCCTTGAGAGATAACAGAGGCAGTGTGTTGTTTCTATCTGCTTCCCAGGAGAAAGAAGTTGTTACATGGTGATGTTGCAGAGTCCCTGGCCCCAAGGGTCTCCTATAAAACACCTACTCATTCATCCATTCATTTGTTTAATATATTTTGGGTGCCTGTTATGTGCCAGGTGCTACCTTTAATTGTGGAAAACAAGAGACACAATGTGAATCTTCCTGGATGGAGGTCACAGCCTGATGGGAAAAAGAAACATTAAACTAAGTAACACACAAATAAACATATGTAATGGGGGAGGGTGGAGAAAACTGATAAAAAGTTAGAACAGCTATATCTGCTTTTTAAGGGGTATATATAATTCATGTCTGGAAGGATAGCTCTTTCTATGGTCCCCTCCAGCCTACAAACATTAGTGGGGAAGGGATTCTTGCTTGAGAATTTAATCATGTCCTGTAAGAGTTTGTGAGTTCAAAGCAGAATTGAACATGTGCTTTGAGTTGCTGCAGATGGAGACCCAGAACAGTCTTTTTCTTTCTCTTTTTCAAGTGGGCACAGGTATGTCATCAACAGGCAGGCCTGGAGCCAAGCTGAGTAGGGGATGAGGCCCTACTCTGCTCAGTATGAACAGGACAGGGGGGAATGAACACGAATGAAACAAGGCTACTAAGCACAGAGTGCGCAGAAGGAAGCATGGGGAGATACTACTTAATGGGCGCATGGTTTCAGCTTCACATGATGAAAACATGCTAGAAACAATGTTCTGACTGTACTTAATGCCACTAAACTGTACACTTAAAAATGGTTAAAATGGTCAATTTTATGTTACATGTATTTTATGATAAAAAGAAAGAAAACCAATTTTTAATAAAAAAGAAAGAAGGGAGCAGCCTGAAAGTTGATGGGAGGCTGAGGTTCCAGCAGGAGCTAGGAGTAAGAAGACCCCTTTGGGGGGGAATGGTCTAGATATTCAGAGAATAGGAATGTCTAACAATCAATCTTAAGTTTTTTGCCCTAGGACCAACTCACAACCACTGACTGAAGGGAATGGCAGACAAACATCCACAGCCCCTGACCCCTCCCCTGAGGTCATTCAGAGGTGACTGTTGTATTACAGGTCCCCAGAGGCATGAAGCACCCTACCCACACTTGATAATGTACTTGTATGGATTGCCTCCCCTTCCAGTGCTTCCTGGGATCACCTCCCACGTAAACCGCTTGTACCTAATCCTTATCTCAGACTCTGCTTCTCAGAAATCCAAACCAACCCAGCACATTTTGGTATAGAAAACAAGTGCTACCATCCAAAGGAGGCACACACGGAGACAGGGGTGATGTGGGGCACGAGAGGTGGAAACCTCCCAAGATGCTTCTTGGGGGCATCTCTGGACCATGAAGGCTTGGGTACCCAGCTCAGGGCCATATAAAGAGGCAAGTATTCATCAAAGCAAATATGCATTAGCCAAACTTACAGAAACGGGAGCATGAAATCATACAATCAGTGCTTTTAATTCAAAACGAGAAAGACAACTTCATCCTGGCCAGACCTCTTGCACCCACCTGATGGTACCTTCTCTCCCTGCAGACGAAGGAAACCTGTGATTATCTCAAAGCTGCCTGGTGGGCAAGGGCTGCGCCCAAAATGAGCTACAGAATCCCCCTGCTGAATGAATGACATGTTTGGGAACTACGGTGGGGCTGGACACCGAACAGGCCCTCACTGACAAAATCCTTGTTGATAACGTTGCCTAAGTGGGTGCAAAGGCTGCAGCCAGCTCCCCCACCCTGGGAGTCTCAGATTCCCTTTGCACTGCCATGACTGTGGGCTTGGAAGGAGAAAGTGGGCTGAGTTCCGCTCCTCATGCTCCAACACTAGCAACTGCTGGACTGTTTTTGGGGCTGGCTGCCGGAGATGGGAGAAACCGGGGTCAAGGACAGGTGGGGCTGGCCCACTGCAGCAGTATGAATGAGTCACATGGCACCTCCAGGCACAAGATGTTCTGGGATTCCTCCCCACCACCCTTCGCCCAGCCCCCTTTCCTGCCAGCTTGTGGTGTCCACTTGTCCTGGGTGTGGTACCACACCTAGGCTGGGAGCAGGCTGGGAAGGAGGCCGATGCCAAGCTTCACCTGGCTGTGTGTGTGTCCATCCGTCCCTGTCCTCCCTCCTTGCCCTCTCAGGAAGTCCCATCCCAGGGAGTGGTTAGCGGGGCCACGCAGCACTGAATTCCTTCTCCAGACCCTGGACAAACTGGTCATTAAGGAAGAGCAGTTGACCATGGGGCAGGAAGCGGGCAAGGATGCCCTCAATGCGATCAGCCCGAAGCAGGAGGTTGGTGCTGGGGGTCAGCAGCCGGAGGTGGTCGAGGAGGAGGCGTGCCAGCAGCCGGAGCGTGCCCTCAGCCAGTAGCAGGTTCTCGTGGGCATCCAGCACCAGGGCGAAGCCTAATGAGAGCACGCCCAGCCATACCACTGTCCGAGGCTCCTGGAAAGGGTCCCCTGCTGCCAGGCGGAAGGCCCCAAGGGGGGCTTCATGCAGGGGCACTGGCTCATCTGAGGACTGAGGCTGCAGGTCCATGAGGGTCCGGCCAGATGCCTGCTGCTGCAGCCGGCACATGGATTCCACCTGCCTGGGGAGAGTGGGTGGGTCACTGACTTCTGTCATCCTCATGACCACCCTCAGAACTGCTATTAACTCCATTATCTCAGATGTAGAAACTGAGCCCCAGAGAGACTGTAAGACCACAGAGCAGAAGCATGAGCCATGACAGGAATCCAGGCTCCTGCCTCCAGGTCCTGAACCCTTTCACTCCATGTGTTCATGAGAAGGCAGGTTTTGAACACAGCCCCTTGGGCCAGGGAAGGGCACCAGGGGAAAAAGACCCTGCCCCCACCAGCTTCACAGAGGCCTCCCTAACATAAAGAAAAGCAAGCCATGAGAAGTAAAAGCCATGTTCAGCTGGGCTGTCCAACCTCTCCACCCCCCATCTCACCCTGCAACCCAATCCAAACAAAAAAGACTTTCCACTTGGCCATTTAGGCTTTTGAAATCACACTCTGATCCCTCCTGAATCATCTTCTAATTTGGGCTGTGCACAGGCTGGTTTTAAAGGCCTTTGGTTTTCTGTGCCATGGGAGGGGGGTGGAGACCCAGAGGAAAAAAAGGGACGGCAAAAGACTAGCACAGGGCTGCCCCAGAATGTTAATCCCCTGCCCGCCCCCCTCCCAACCAGCCACAGAATGCAGAGAGGCAAAGAGATTCTGGAACTTGCTGGCTCCATCTGGGTCTGGGATGGGAAGGTCCAAGGCCAGCCACCACATCTGAAACAGTGTTTCCCAAACTATTCTCTGTGGATCCCAGGCTTTCAGGAGGCTCTGGGCTCAGAGTTCCCATGTACCACATTCTCTCTCCTCCTTAGGGATTCATAAAACCTACACATATACTAACAGCCCTGAGAAGTCCTGCACTGCAAAGCATGTTTAATCTGTTCCAAGGTTTGCCTGCCTACACTCAAATCCCAGCTCTGCCATGTTCTAGCTGCAAAACCTTGGGCAGGTTAAGTTCCTGTGCCTGTACCTCAGTTTATCTGTAAGGTGGGGATAATAACTGTATCTATCTCAATAGACTGTTAAAAGAATTAATGAGTTCATATACATGAAATACTCAGAACACTTAGCACATATGTATAAGCTCAGTTAATGCTAGCTATAATTGTAATGATGATGACAATAGCATTATTATTTCTTTAACCCCTTCTCACATAGTTCTGAACAACTGTGGATGATTGTGGAAACACTACTCAAACTTTCTGCTTTTTAGTCTGATTCTCTGTACACCCCCCCCCCCCACAAAACCTGTCACAATCAGACACGTGTTCAACGAAAGCCTGTGTCACCTGGCCACAGCCAAAATCTGCTCCTTTCGGAGGAGCCTGTCCCGCTCAGCACCATGTGGTCGTGGGTCATCGGGTGAATTCTCGGCACCAAAGACGCAGGAGTAGAGCACTCGGCAAAGGCCCGTATCCTGGGCCTGTGGAGCCCGCAAGGTGTGGATGAGGAAAGCGTGGACCATGGCTCCGGGTGGGCACTACAGGGAAGCCAGAGACCTCGGTGAGATGAGTGTGAAAGCCCAGCAGCGCAGGCAACCACAAAACCTGGGAGCATGTCCGGAGGCTGCTGTGGTTGGTCACTGGTCCCCCTCCACCACCCAAGACGCACTCCCTGCCTCTGAATAATGGCGTCTGGTCCCCAGCACTTCTGTCCACAACAGAGTCAAAGGGTGAAGATATCTCAGGCAACCCCAAACCCGGTTCTACAAAACAAATGGCCAGGAATCTTCAAAAGTGTCAAAGTCATGAGAGTCAAGGGACGCCGGGGAGCTGCTCCAGACTGACTGAGACTAAGGACAGGGCAGCTGAACGCACCTGTGATGGGGTCCCCAGCCAAGAAAAGGGTAGTTTCAACATACAGCATTATTAGGACAACTGCAAACATTTTAGGTAATAGTCTTGATCAGTGTTACCTGATTCTGGATGTAGGAGAATGTCCTCGTTTTTAGAAAATACACACTGAAGTACCTCTAAATACACAGGTAAAGCGGCATCGTAGCTGCGGCTAACTTAATTATCAAAGGGTGTAAGGTAGTTCTTTACAAGAAAACTCCTTAAGTTTTCTACAAGTTTCAGATTACTTAAAAATAAAGTCTACTAAATAACGATACTACTACTAACAGTAGCGTCCGCCTGGCTCAGTTGCCGGCCCGGGGTGGGGAGGCAGCGGGGCAAACAGGAAGCAAATATCCGGATCTGTAATTAAGGGTAAGTAGACCGTCCGTTTAAATTGGTCAAGCACGGAAGGTTCGCGAAGGCGCTTTGAGACCGGCAGCCCGCTGACCCTGGGCTGACCTCCGGTGACCCTCCAGCCTCACGAAGAGCGCGTCATCAGCCTTCGCCACCGTCTTCCCCCCCCCACGAGAAATGGTAGTGACCAAAACCCTCACGTCACTGCCTCGCGCCAGCCAGCGGCGCAGTGCATTTAGGGAGTTGTAGTTCCTTGCTCCAGTCAAACAGACCTAAGCAGAGCACCCCGCCCTGAGTGTGCTGCCCCTTCAGCCCCGGGGCCGCTGTCCTCCTGGCGTCATACCCTTCCTTTCCTGCCCGCGGACTTCTGCTAACAGGCCGCTCCACTCCGCAGTAGGAGAGCAATGGCGGCTGCGCGGCTCCCGGGCACCTGCGCACGCCAGTCGCGGGCGCGCGCACGAGCTGACGCGCGCATGGGGGGCGGGGGCGAGGGCGAGGCCCCCACGTCGGGTCACGTCAGTTGTACTCTTCCGGAAGTGGGGAGGGGTGGTATTCTGACGCCTGGCCCCCCGGCACGGGCGGCTTTCGCCTTCCGACCAAAGACCCCTTGCTTCGAACTCCCAGCGGGGCCCCGCGGGCTATTCCCAGACCCGGCGTTAGGGGTCCCGCTCGGAGGCCTGAACCTGCCTCGCCCCAGGCCACCGCCCCCGGCGACCGCGAGGGGGCGCAGCGGCCCGGCGTGTGAACCTTCCGGAAAAGGCCGGGGGGGGGGGGGCGAGGCTCGTGGGGCCTAAAAGTGCAGGGCCCGTTCTCGAACTGGCCAGTATGCGTGAGAGTCACTGGGGTGCCTGTTAAAATGCAGATGCCTGGGCTTTACTTGTGGAAATTGTGACTTTAGGGGAAAGATGCATGTTTAGGCAGTTGGTGGGGGAGGGTTTGGGGTTGTGGATTCCCGCAGCGGGTTAAGACCAGGCTTCGTTTTGGAGTAGAACGATTAAAATTTGAACCCACCCCTGTCACCAGCCGTTGTGTCCCTGGCAGGTGAGTCACTTCGTTGGGCCCAGTGAAGCCCCGTAGGGTTTAGCAGGCTGACCAGTTTTTCCTTTCATATTCCCGCTTCTGACAAGGTGACCCGTCTTTGAGGGAGACCATCAAAAGTATAGTGAAGAGACTTACTTAAGACTGAAAGGGGCACTGCCAGGCACCAGCCTCCAGAGCCAAGCGGTGGGATAATAGCCCCAATTAGAGGCTCAGCCCAGAGGTGTTTGGGGCCCTGCAAGGTCTGTCCTGAGCCTCACTGCCTACCTTCTCTTTTACCTCTTGGCGTGTGAACGGCTCAAGATTCCCAGTGTTCTGTGCCTCAGAGCCTCCACACTGGCTGTTCCCTCAGCCTGGAATGCCCTTTCCTACCCTTCGTTTGCCCTTCAAAATGTGCTCAGACCAAAACTTAGGGGAAACCTTCTTGCCTGGACTGCCCATTAGCATTCAGTTGCCCCCTTTGCACCCATTGTTGAGGGTCTGCCTGTGGTGGTGATGTTTCCCATGGAGCATACCCAGGCTATGGTACTCATCCTCCTTCCCCAGGGCCATTTCTTCTTGGTGACTGAAGAAATGAAGGGCAGGGCAGCTCAGGCAGGGACCCTGGAGCCAGGACCCTTCCAAGGGCAGGGCATGTATTCTGGGCCCCTCTAACCATAGGACGTGGGCAGGGGGACACTGAAGAAAGGCTAGAGGAGGTGGCCAGTGGGTGGACCAGGGCATGTGGGCATTTTGACCACAGGTACAACACATACATATATTTGTAGATGGGAGGGGCAGGCCCAGGGACGGTGTGGGGACTCAGTCACAAGGCTGGGGGTCATGTCATGTTGGCTCAGTTCCTGGTTCCTGGTCCCTATCACTCTCAGCCAGAACCCGAGTCTGCTAGCTGATTACAGCAGAGAGCTGGCAGAGGGCTCTGGTTGCTTGGGGCCACCTGGCATCTGGAACACAGTATTCTAGCCTTTGTCCACTCCTTGGGCAGTGAATCCACTCCAAGTCCCAGGCCACTGAGGGGCTGGCTGGCCTTGTGTGAGGTATGTGAAGGAGACAGCAGTGAGAAGCTAATCTGAGCCACTACCGTGGAGGGCTGTGGAAGACCCAGATGGAGGTGGTGTCCTGATAAATAGCAGAGCAGAGTCAGGTGCCATTCCTGACTTTTTGCAGCCCTCGGCCAACCTGTGCCTTCCAGGTCAAAAGCTCTGTGCTGAGGACAGCAAGGCAGGAAGGAACCTGGGTCCCCCAAGATGCTGCAGAGCCTTCTTCCTGAGGGAAGAGCACACATGTTGACTTTGCTGAACAGCTGTGTGCGGTTGCTGTGACCTACAGACTAATTCATTCCTAAGTGAGGCAGCATGTGAAGAGGTCAGGGTGTTGCCTGGCATGCGGTAGGCACTCAGTAAGTCAATAAATGTTGACAACCATTAATACAGAGGCAGGATAGGAAAAGGTGTCAGAGAGGTGTTGGTCAGCACTGGAAAGCAAGTGGGGCCTTCTGGTCTGATGGGAGTCCCAGTGCTTCTTGGAGTTATCAGACCTGCCCTGAAGACAAAATGGAACAGTCTGAGTGTGATGGAGGTAGCAGGTGTTGCAAGTTCTTGTGTGCATGCACACAGAGGCTTTCATAGTGGTTACCCTATAGATTGCGGCCGGCCAGGCATACAGTGGGTCCAGACATAGGTTTGTGGGATATGGACAGAGAGAGAGAGAGGTAGAGACAGAAACTGAGTAGAGAAGGAAGAAAAGTAAAATTAAACAAAGCACTACAAAAAAAAATTAGAGGAGCTGGAAGCAAGTAGCTGGATTTAAGGCCTGGCCAACCTGTCTAGAAGTGGCTGTGGACAGAGGGCTCTGTCCCTCTGGCTGTGGACAGAGGTGCCCATCACCCCACTCCCCAGCCATGCTTTTCTCAGGGGTCCTCTGAATTGGGGTGGGCGGCTGGTATGCCTACAGCCTCTTGCATTGGCCCCTTCCCCAGACTCCTACCCTCCACAGCTGTCTGCCCACGTCAGATCGAGGCCTACCCCACAATGCCCCTTTTCCAGTACCCCTTGGTGCTCACCAATGCGATGTGTGCACAGTGACTGACACTGATTCAATTTGGAAAGCAGGTTCCATTCCCCAACTACCCAAGCCACAGCAGTGTCCTGAATCGCTGGTGGGCAGTCTGGCTTGGGAAGTTCTCCTGCTTCTCCTGGACATCAGGACCAACCCCCAGGTCCTGCTTACACACCTCCAAGGACAGGGAGCTCACTCCTTGGAGACAGCCCCATTAGTTTTTGACAGCTGGAAACCCTTATTGATGATCTTTACAGACCTTGGGTCCTCAGGCCAGACTAGTCGAGCAACCACCTTCTTCTGGATGTGGGGAGGGCAGTTGGGTGGAATCTGTCAGCTCCAGGCAGTGGATTTTTTGAATGACTCCCTGATTAGGATGTCTAGCCATTTCTTAAAGAGTAGAGCAGTAAACTAAGAAGAAAGGATCTGCTTTTTTGAGAATCCCGGCAGGCTGAGATTAGGTTGCCCTAGGATAAAGGGGACCAAAGTCAGACAAGCCTTGTCCTTTCGTCCCCCTCCTCCTCCCTAGGCCACCTCAGAGATGGCATTGCCCTGTGCGGCAGCACCCCACCAGGCACACAGATGGCTTCCTCCTCTGTCTCCACCACATCCCCCTCCACAGCTTCCTAACTGCTACCCGGACTGGTGCAGTAGGCCACCAGCCTACACACAACAGCTGGGCTTTTCTCCTGCAACCCATCACCCAGGCTTGCCCATGTGCAGAAAGGGAGGAAACACTCAGCCTGGACCCCTCTCTTTTAATTGTCTTCAGCCTCCACCTTTTTATTTGTCTGATCTTATAATCCTCACACTGGCCCTAAGTCATAACAGCTCTAGCAGACTCTTGTATGGCACTTGCTGTAGACAGGCTCTGTTCTGAATGCTTTACATACACTAACTCTTTTGATCCAAACCGCAAGGGGCTTTGAAGGAGGGGCTTTACAATCCCCATTTTACAGATGTGGAAGTTGAGGCACAGGGAGATCAAGTAACTTTCCTGATGTTATACATGTGCTAAGGGAGGTGTGCATGTCAATAGATTTTAGGCTGCCTCCTCCCTTCCCCTGGTGTGTCCCCTTCTCCCTTGTCCCCTCACAGTCACTCCAGGGGCTGGCTCAGGCCCTGCTCCCAGCTCCAGAAGGCCATAAGCTTCCTCCAACCCCAGCCCTTCTTAACTTCTACAACCCAACCCTGGGAGCTCCGTCCCACCCTCAGGGAGCCCCGGGGCCCCATGGAAGCTGTCTTGGCTGGGTTCCAGGAGGATGAGGGCATGTGTGATTCGTCCTTTCAAACAGCCACGCTTCCTTCAGGGCTGACAGCCAGGAGGCCCCACGAGGCGGCTCAAGCCCAGCCACGTGAGGCTCCCTCCCCTCCCGCTGCCCCAGGCCCCGCTGACTCAGAGCCTCACAGCCACCCCCTCCCAGGGGCGTGTGCGGGTGCAGGCTAGGTGGGGCAGGGGCAGCCCCTGGCACCCCACAAATCCCTGTGTGGGTTGGGTGGGAATGCTTCTTACCTTCTGTCCCATAACCAGCTGTCTTCTCTGAACAATAGGCTGTGAACAAGTCCACATCCTGCAGTGTTCTCTCAAGGCATGACTCCTGGCCGTAGACCAGCAACTTCTCCATCATTATTACTCAACTTCCCTCTCCTGATTGTTTCCAGATTCCACAAGGCCGTGGACCTCCCTGTCTAAACAGCCCTCCTTTCTGCACCAACAGTTTTCTCACCTCTGGAAAGTGGGTGCCTCTGTGTTCAATTCCAAGGATGAAGACTGTTTAGAAATCCAAGTTTTCTAGAAGGCTGTGAGCTGTTGTCAGTGGATGGATTCAAGCCAATGACGTCCAGCCAATTAACTCCAAAGAGTCACTTTAACTTTTTAAAGAATCTGACTTGAGGAAAAACTGAAGACTAAGATTTCCATATAGGAGAGTCAGAAAACAAGCTGGGTTTATAATGCTTGAACCCTTGCCTCTGCCACCCCATAGCGTGTAGGTTCAGCACTGAAGAGAGCTCTTTGCTACATACAACAATCGGATTTTCTGGCTAAGAGAAACTAAAACCTGCCAATTTTGCTGAGCATATGGAGCAACTAGAGCTCTCAGACTCTGCTGGTGGGAAGGTAACATTATAGCAACCACGGGGAAAACGCTAAAGCTGAGGGAACACACCGCGACCCAGCAGTTCCACTCCTGGGTATATTCCTAGTACCCTTTGAAATCATCCCAAGTAATCTGTCGAGGGCAGAATGAAAATGCTCTAAATCCTGATTGTGGTGGTGGTTACACAACTGCATGCATTTGTTAAAACTCACAGAACAGAATCGTACACTCAAATCGGTGAATTTGACTGCATATAAATTATATCTTAATTTTTTTAATGTGAAAACCAGAAGAAAAGAAATGTAGAATGAATAATGCAATTTAGGAGTATATGGGATATTATACAGCAATGAACAGGAACAAACCCCCTGCAGAAGGAAACATAAATGAATCTCAAAATCATGCTGAAAGAAGCCAGACATAATGGACACCTGGGTGGCTCAGTCGGTTAAGCGGCTGCCTTCGGCTCAGGTCATGATCCCAGGGTCCTGGGATCGAGGCCCACATTGGGCTCCTTGCTCAGCAGGGAGCCTGCTTCTCCCTCTCCAGCTCCCCCTGCTTGTGTGCTCTCTCTCTGTCAAATAAATAAATAAAATGTTAAAACAAAAAAGAAGAAGCCAGACATAAGAGTATGAACTGTAGGATTTCTTGTGGACAAAGCTCAAGAACAGGAGAAACGACACCGTGATAGAGGTCAGAACAGTGGGGACCCTTGGAGTGCAGGCAATGGGGAGGGAGCATGACAGACCCTCCTGGGATTCTAGAAAGGTCCTGTATCTTGAGCTATGTGGTGGTTCCTTGGGTCTGTGCTCTATGCTTAAGATGTGTGCCCTTGATGAAATGTTGATTATTCTTCAATTTAAAAACATTTTTTTAGGGACACCTGGGTGGCTCAGTCAGTTAAGTGGCTGCCTTTGGCTCAGGTCATGATCCCAGGGTCCTGGAATCGAGTCCCGCATCAGACTCCTTGCTCGGGGTGGTGGTGGTGGGAGCTCCCTCTGCCTCTGCCCACCCGCCCCCCGCTTGTGCTCTATTTCTGACAAATAAATAAAATCTTAAAAATAATCTGTTTTTAAAAACTTATTACAAGTGATCCAGTGAGCAATTCAGATGATGTCCAGACCCCACCAGTGCCCACTGACTTGGCCAGCTCCCCGCCTGCGCCTGGCCCCACAAAGCTCTTTAACCATGTAAGCAGGCTGCACCCGGCTGCTCCCAGGCTGGAATTCCTGCCCCGCCCTCGCCCAAGCAAAACAACCTTTAAAACTGGCCAGCAGCCCAGGTTTTTAAACTGCTTCCTTGCCTGATCTGCTCCCCTTTATGAGCATCCAGGAAGAAAGTTACAGCTTCTCTTGCTGGGGGCGAGGAGGAATTGGAACACCTCTGCCCCATCCCCTGAACTTCCCAGGAGTAGATGGGGTCCTGACCTGAGTTGGAGGGGCAAACTTCTGGCATTTCCTTGGACCTTCTCTGGGGAAAGTTTTGTTTCTTGGCTTAACCAAGACCCTCTCCCTGCCCCCTCCTCATCTTCCCCTGCAAAATGAGCTATATACCTACCTGGTAAGCTTAGGAGACAATATGTATAGTAAGTGTCTGGAACAGTCTAAATGCCCCATGACCACAGCTATGATTCTGATGGTGGGGTATGATGGGGACAGATGTAGCCTCAGATGTCAGCACCGGGCACACAGCCTGGGCATTGTTAGACACTCAGCACCCATTGCTCCCTCCTCCCCATGTGGCCTGATCCTGACCCATGGAGTGGAAACTGGACACCCAGAGCAGAAGCCAGGCAGCTTAACCCCACCCCCTTGGCTGCGACAGAGGCAGGAGGTGAGGAGTGGGAGAATCCCAGGCAGCTGAAATGCTTGCTCGGCTTGTATTTGCTGTGTGACTTGGGGGCAAGCGTATGCCATCTCTGAGCATCCCGCAGCCTTCCTCCTCTGTTGTATGATCAGGAAGGGGGGGGGAGGGGGCTTCCCGAGACCATGTAAGCAGAGTGGAGCTGGCAAATCTCAGTTGGAGAGTGCCCAGGGCTCTCTCCCTCCCCGTTTCTCCCTGTTCCTTGGGGGTCCACACAGATATTTTTCCTTTTCTGGGGCAAGTCCCCTTACCCAAATAAATGTCCTTGGTATCACCTGCCTGCTTAATGGAGAGGGTTTCTGGAGCTTTCAGAGCCCCTCCCTCCCTGAGCAAAGGCCCAGCACCTTCAGACCATCAAAGCCATACCCCAACACCCCCCACCCATTGTGCCCTTGTGGGAGGGGTGTGTGTGTTGTGCGGGGTGGGGGGGGGGGCGGGGGAAGCCCCAGCCTTTGGGCATAAGAATCTTGGGGGAAAAGCTGGAGACAGGGCAAGCATCATTTAGACTCAGCCTAGGAATCTGGAGTCCCTTGTTGCTCTGGTAGGAAATCGCCTCCATTTTCCCATCTGCAAAATGGAGTGAATAATCACTGGCACTGCTTAGTTCAGAAGGTAGATGAACTTTGGCAGAAAGTGGTAATGATGACTGACAGATTGTATGCACTCTGTATCAGACAGTACCTATTTGTACATGGGCAAAGGAAGCCCTACAATCACAGACTCGCATTCGGGGGCCGGGGTCCCCTGCAGTGGTATTCTGAGGGAATTTCCTGAGATACCAGGTTTGGCCCTGGGACCAGGTCTCCCAGATTGGCCCTTTTCCACTCTCTTCATCTTGAACTTGGCATCTCCTAGGTGGTGGAACCTCTGCTGGGTGCTGGGGATATGGAGGAAAGTCATTTCTCTGATGGGGCAGGAAGGAAGGCTTCTAGGAGGAGGTGACATTTGAAATTGAGTCTCAAAGGAGGAGTAACAGATGGGCAAGAACATTCCTGATAATGCAACAGATGCAAAGGAAGGAAATGTGAAGAACAAGGTATGGGGATTTGAGTCAAAAGAGGTGAGGAGTGGGGCTGGGGAGGGTCATGCCAAGAGTCTTCTTAGTTTACCCCGCGGGCAGTGGGGAGCTACTGACAATTCTTGAGCAGTGACAGGGTCACTTTAGCTTTCCTGGTGCAGTTTAGGAAGGGTGAGTTCAGAGGTGCTGGAGTAGCTACATGAAGGATAAGTGAGGCTGCCTTGGGGAAGAAAATGTGAGGCTACCTCCACAGGAGTCTTCTGGCCCCCATCTGCTGACCTGTCCTCACCCTATCCCACCATCAGGGTCTGCCAAGGTTTGTCAAAGGCCCACAGGACACGATGCTGGTTACTCAGCTTGCTCAGTGCTTTATTGAACCAAGGCCTGAACAGATGAGTCAACAGGGCCTTCAAGCACAGCCCTCCACACGTCCTGAGATTCAGAATCCAGACGTGGCTCTGTCCTTGGCTTCACTGCTTCCATGACATTTCATCTTGAATATTTCCAAACCTTAATGTGTAAAGATTTTGTCCACACAGACACAGACACACATATATCCTTGCTGCAGATGGTCATGCTCACTGAAATGCTTCCACTCAGCAGTTTGTGTGTGCAGGACACTGGGCATCCGTGGCTCTCCATCCATCCACCATCCATCCATCCGTCCATCTGTCCATCCACAACAAGAGAGCAGCAAGTTCTGACCAGTCAGACCCCGGAGTTCACAGCAGTGGGGGCTGGGCTGCCAGGCGCTGAGGATGCAGACCTTAGCCCTCGCCCAACAGGCCCCCAAGGAGGTCATCCCTTTCTGATGCACCAGAAGCCAGGGTTGAGTGGCTAATTAATGTTTGGAGTCTCTAACCCCAAGTGGAGAGAGGAGCCTAAATCTCAGCCTGTGCATACCCTGAGATGGGCAA
>NC_138378.1:26896438-26905534 GCF_054177405.1 Leptonychotes weddellii | reverse complement strand
GCACTGTGGACTTTCCCCCAGCCGCTTACAGAGTGCCTAGGAAAGAGGGGGGGCTTTTCTGGACACAAGACAAAGGGTTAACTCAAACAAGGAAGGAAAAAAAGCAAAAAGGTTCCTGCTGGACACAAAATACTTCCTTTGAGCTGGACTTAATCCAGTTTCACCAAGTCAACAGGCTGGGCTCTCCCAGGGGCTGGGCTGGGGTTGGGGGTGGCACGAGGATATGGAGTATGATCGCAGTGAGACATGGGGATCGGGGCTGGGGGCGTATGCACAGGACACCCTCACTGTCCTTCCCCTGGATGGCAGCTGGGGCCTCCAGCAGACCCTCAGCCCTGCAGGCGCCCGGGTGGCTGGCACCCAGGCAGTGAGGCCAAGAAGGTAGGCAGGACCGGTGCTGGCCCTTCACTGGTCCTGCAGGCGGCTACAGAGCTCCCGCCGGCTCCGCTCCCCAGCCCAGCTGCGGGTCTTGAGGCGGAAGGTCTTCAGCTCGTCCCTGAAGGCTTCGTGGTTCATGGGCCGGTAGTCCTGGGGCTCACAGAAAGTCTAGGGCAGGATGGGCGGGTCAGTCAGTATGGGGGAATGGGAACTTTTAGAGGAAACCTCCCTTCTCCTTGGGCTACCCACTGGCCGAGCCCTTTCCCTGCAGTCCAGCCCCCCCACGAAGGCTTCAGCCACCCCGACCCATGGTACCGGGTGCTGCGGGAAGAACTCCTTGTAGCCGCCCTTGAGGATGTACATCTCAGGATAGTAGAGGCTGGGGTAGTCGTTGGCGGCTCTGTCACGCTCCCTGATGAAACGACACCTGGGACCAGCAGGGGTGTGGGGGTCAGAGCTGGGAGGTGTTGCAGGATATGCCTCAGGGGACCTGTTCTTTGCACCCCCTCTTTTGTGGGCCTTGGAGAGCTACAGAAGGCTTGAATGCAGCAGTGTCAGCCATAAGAATGCTTTTAGATCATCTGGCTACCGGATCCAGAGGAGGTTGGAGAGATGGAAGGAAGGAGGTAAATCAAGGCAGTTGTTTCTATAAGGCAGTTCACAATCTTTGTTAGAGATAACTGACCTGGACAGCAAAGGGGGAAGCATAAAGGACAGAAGTGGACAAAATTTGAGAGATCTGTTCAGGAGGTCTGGAGAAGACTTGGTGAGCATGAGAGGTGGGGAACGGAAAGATCAGTCAGACCCTGGAAGGCTGAGCATCACTGAGGCCTGGGACAGGGCCCTTGGATATTAAGGACACTGCTGGAGACCTGGAACCAGATCTTGAGGGGAAGGGGTGGTGACAATGGATGGAGGGTGGACATAAGGCCTGATGGGAAGGATGGGGAAGAGGTGGGAAGAGGGTGCCATGCACAGGAAGGGAGGGTGAGGTCTGCTCCAGATGCCAGGAGACTAGAGGCCCAGATCTAGTGGGGACTGGGGTTGGGCTCAAGCCTCTTGGGCATCAGATGATTCCAGTACCCCAAAGCCTGGGCAGGAAGGTCAGGAGCAGACATTAGCTAGCTGACTCACATGCGGGGACCGCGCTCAGATGAGAATTCACAGTGGAAAATGAGGATGATTCTCTTGTCCAGATTACAGGGTGTGATGGGGCTCTGTAGCAGGAAGGTCTCAGCATCCCGTTCCAGGGGCAGGTTCACAGCAGTCTGCCAGGGGAGCTGGAGGTCAGGCCACGGCCCTGGGGCTGGGTGGCTTATCCCTCCCCATGCCATCCCCACCTTTCAGACGTGTGATTCCACCTCTTACTGGACAGGATCCTTCCCCCATAGAGGGTGCAGCCACCCTCCACGGATTCACCGCCCCCACCGCAGAAGGACAGAACTGGTGGGTCTTCAGGGCCTGTCCCCATCAGCCCGCCTCACCTTGATGTGCCCGCCTTCATACTCGTAGGGGTACCTGCAGTCCACGATCACAAACCTCTCCACGATGTTGCTGAACTTGCCTGCCAGTAAGGCTGCCATCTGTGGGCCACAGAGGTGGGTCCCAGCAGGTCAGGCTGGCAGGAGGGGGCTGACCCCAACTCTACCACCGGTCTGGCCTTGCAGCCCATCCCCAAGGAAGGTGAACAGGCAAACAGCCATCCCAGGTGTGCCTGGAGAATGGCTCATCCCCAAGTACCGTTTCTGGTGAGATGTACTTGAGATCTTGGTGCTTCCCATCCACAGTCTGCAGAAGGAAGGCCTGAAGGGAAAGGGGGAGAGAGAGATTGAGAAAGGGAGAAGGGAGAGAGAGAGAAAGAGAGAGAAAGGAGAAAAAAGGTGAAATTGGCAAGACTCGGAGCCTGGGAAGGATGGAGTTTCTTTCCCAAGCCCAGAATGCCACACCTGCTTTGACCTTCAAATTCAGCTCTGGTTCCCATAGCAACCAAGAGGCGCCTCTTGGGTCTGACATCCAGGGAACAACCCCTGGATGGGAAGAAGGGAACAGAAGAGTTCACCTGCCGCCACACTCTGCCAAGCCGCCCGGATGAGACCCGAGGAGGCTCCAAGCTACAACGTTAGTTTGGAAAGGTTTTCCAAGGTTGAAACACAACTGATGCCCCAGACAGATCTGGGGTAGAGTCAGGAGACCAAGGAGAGCTGGAGAGAGGAGTCTAGGTGAGAATAAAGAATAAGCTGTGAAGGACAAAGCCGGGGGCGGGGCAGGGGGGAGGAGGTACCAAGGCAGCTGCTGAGCTCAGGGGGCCACACAGTAAAGGGTCGAGCCTCCCAAGGGTCCACTGCTGGTACCTTGGAGTAATCCCCAATCAGTTCCCGGTGGTCACTGTCCAGGATAGTCTCAATCTCCTCGTGACACAAGGACTTGGAGCGGAGGACACGGGCTTTCTGCAGGGTAGATCGTGGCCAGGATCAGGGGCCAGGCTGCCCCTCAGCGTCCCGTGGGGCTGGCACCTCTTTCCCTGCACCTTGCCCTCTGCCACAAACCCGGCCAACAAGGGCTGGCAGGGTCGACTTGGACAGTGGCTGCCCGGCCCCACCCCAGGGGGGCACCCACAGGTTCTTCGGCCTGCCGTTGCTCCTCTGGAGGGGTCACACTCCTTCTCCGTTTGTTCTGTATGGGCAGGTCCCTGTCGTGGGGCCGCTCCAGCCTCTTGAGGATGGGTCGGATCACGCTGCAGGGCATGGACGGAGAGCGGAAGAGCCTCTGGCACTTGCTGTACATGATGAGGTCCTGGCAGGGGTGGCAGGTCGGGGGTCAGAGTACCCCGCCCCTGCCCCCTACCAGCCCCCCCAAGCTCTGGGGCGGCCCCCCTAGAGACCCACCTGCTCTTCCTCCTTTTCTGAGGTCTTGACCAGTGGGGCGCTAATGAGGCTCTCCATGCCTGGGGGTACCGCGTTGTCGTCCTGAAGCCAAATCAGCAAGGGTACGGTCACACCCGCGGGCAAAGTCCAGCCCCTCAGGCCCCAGGTCCTCCAGCATGGCCCTCCTTGGCCGTGCCTGCACACCCACACAGGGCAGTCCCCCAGAACCAGGAAACTGCAGGGCCCCACTTGCTGAGACCTGTGGCCCCGCGGGAGGGTTGGACTCGCCTCTACCCTGCAGCACCCTCCCTCACTGCAGCACCAGCCACCTGCTAGTCTCTGGTAGGCCAGAGGCCACGCCGTGACTCCATTAGCTCTGATTCCTCTTCTGACATCGGAATGAAGCCACAGTCTCGGGGTGGGAGGTCAGGGCTTTCCTCTTTGGGGGAGATCCCAGGGAAAGTGAGGTCGATGGCCTGGTGGGGCAAGACTGGTTACCTTTAAGTCACTCTCCAGGATGTCCACAAATCCATCATCTTCTTCAGAGGCCCCCTGGGTGGCAGTCAGATAGAAGCGGCATCGGGCTGGGGGACTCAGCTCCTCTACTTCCATCTTGCGCTCAGGGGTGAGACACTGTGCAGGGGACAGACACAGGCCACTCAGGGGTGGGGATCCGAGGCAGCCCTCACCCCCATCCTTCTGAGAAAAGGTTCCTACTGCCTCAGGGTTCAGGATCCCCCTCCCCCTCCCCCCCCCGGGCTGTCTTCAGGGGCACCCACCCTACACCCACCCTACATTGGGTTCCACTCTCCCAATGTACCATCAGGTCGGGAGCGGAGTTTGGTCTCTGGGCAAAGGCTTCTCTGCGGTTGGCCCACTCTGCCAAAGCACGGGCATGGCTGGGATGCGGGGGTTTCCATGGCATCTTGAAGACAAATCCATCCTGTGGGCAACATGGGTGGGTGTCATCAAATGCCAGAGAACCATCCCAGCGCACCCCCTTCCTTCTCTCCCTGAAGTGCTCCCACTCCAGCCTTCTGGAAGCGCACATTCTCTTTGTCCTCCCCAGAGCTGTGGGCAGCTCGGCCACACGCCTCACTCTTCCTCCAGCTGCCAGGTGCTTGGGAGTTGGTGATGTTCCGTAGCACAGGGCTGTGGCCCAGAAGCCTCACCTAGAGAGCCAGGCAGGGCAGCAGGAACTGAAGGCTCCATTCCTCTGGCACCAGCCCTGGCCCTACCTTCTCCCGTCCCTCCTCTGACTCCCCCAGCTTGCCCATCCACCTCCAAAACCCCATCTCCCACAGCCAGACCAGGGACACCAGACCGTTTCAAGTCTGCCCTCTGGGAGGTGACCCCGGATCCCTCCTGCCCCTCCTCAAGCCTGGCCAGGGCCTGAGCCTCCAGTGTCAGGCCTCAGAGGGCACTCACCGGCAAGGACTGGAAACGTCGAATGGTAAACTGCTCGCTGCAGGAGAAAACAGGGAGAGGTCAGGGCTGGAGAGTAGGGGGCTGTGCAGGACAGCACGCAGGATGCCCCTTCACCACAGAGCCCTGCGCATCCCTGTGGGAGGCAGTGGAGAGCACCCTCCCCATGCCTCCTCCATCCAACGGGGGCATGGGGAGAGCCTGGGATAGGTGGACCACCAGAGCCCGCAGGAGGAAGGCGGGAGCACTTACTTTCGGATGACCCGGCTGGCTGCTTGGATGGTCTGCTCAAACCTGGGAAAGAGAAAAGTCCCATGCAGCCCACCTCCCCCTACAGCCCAGTGCCCACCCCCAGCATCAGGCCCCAAGTCCACAAGGCCTGGGGGCCAGGGCTCAGGCCAGCAGAAAGGGGAGGGAAGAATGCTGACTCTCAGGGGCCCAGGTATTGGGGAGGGGGGAGAGAAGCAGCAGCCTGGGATTTTGAAGGCTGCCCTGAATGGAAGAGGGCCCAGAGAATGGAGCAACGGAGACAGCTGGGGCAGGTCACAGGGTGGCCAAGGCGCTACCAAGGCAACGGTCTTGCCAGCTTACCCACAGGCCTTCCACCTGTATGCAAATCACCTCAGCGGGGCCATATGGCCGCCAGGAAAGGCATCCATCCGTCCCATGATGACAGACCGTGGCCGACAATGTGGGTATCTCCAGGGCCTGGATGCCCGCAAGACTGGGCTTCCCTCCCCTTGTGTGGGGCTGTCCTGGCTCCCCCCAGGACAGGGGCCTGGTTTAGAGTGCCCCAGATCAGCCACAGTGTGCCATGCCAGACCCCCTAGTGACAAATGTTCAGGGTCACATCCTCTCCTCCCTCCTATGGAATTTTCTAGGACCCAGCCTCTGTCCCACCCCCTTCTCCTGCCTTAGAAGAGGCCAGCAGGCAAAGAATTCCAACAGATGTTCCTTTTGAGGCCAGGGCACAAGCTTCTGTAGATAGGCCCCACCCCCTAGCTATGTTACCAGAGACCACCTGCCACGCAGGGCTTTTGTGTGTCTATGTGAGCCCAGGCGCGAGCGTGCACACGCGTACACACACACACACACACACACACTTCTGAGAAACTGTAACCGTCAAAGCAGGTGCAGAGGTGGGGGGGGGGCACTGAGGGCTAGTGTCAGGGGGACGACTCCCAACGGTGGGGAGGGGCTGTGCCCAGACAACCTGGCATCGGGAATGATGACTTTTATTGGCCTGGTTTCCCATCTGCACCTGCGCCTCAGGAGTAAAGCAGGGACAGTTCTGGGTTGTCACCAAAAACCAACCTGCAATCCCCCCACCCCCACCCAGTTCTCTCCCTGTTTCCTGTTTGTGAACAAACCCTGAAGCCCAGCCCAGTCTGATCAAAGGCAGTGGGAGGAAAGACAGCCACTGCCCTAACCCCAAAGCCATAGTCCCTCAGCCCAGTTTGGGGATGCCCAGCTGTCCCCACTAATGCCTAGCAGCTGCTCTCCCTGCTGGGGCTCTAACCGCTGGATAGGGACCGCTGTGCTCTAGAAGATACTACTCATGCCCCACCACCAAGGGAGAAGGATCTGTCCTGAGCACAATGCCCTCTCCACTCTCTCTCAGAAAGGGCCTGGTCCAGGGGTTGGCCAGAAAGCGTCACTGAAGCCAGAGGTTGCTGATAGGATGGTCAAGGGTTGAACCAACCTGCCACAACTGTTTTGTTTGGCCTAAACAAAACAGTTGTGGCAGGTTAAATTAAATGAATTAAATGTTTTGAATTAGTTGGACCATATTTTAAAATTGTAAGATCTCATAGGAAAAAAAAAAAGTGTATAGGCAAAAGTAAAAAGGGACACACACCAGACCTGTATTCCCACAGGCCAAGGGCTGGCTGAAGTACCCACTATTCCCCCCCACCTGGCCCTGAGCCCACACTCAGCTGCTCCTGTAGGAGCAGACCCTTCTCTGAGACAGGAAGCAGAATCTCAGGACTTGGGAGGTCAGTGGGTCCCCCCCACATGTGGATTGGAGGGGTCTGTCCACTCTCCCAGACCCAGTGGGTTTATGCTGGAACTAGGATTCCCAAAGGCAGGCACCAACTCCTTGGTAGTGGGGATCCCTTTTCTCTACTCACGTCTGCTCTGCCATTTGGGGGTCCATGGGGCTGGGAGAATCCATACACAGACCTGGGGGGACAGAGCACCTTGGTTTGAAAGTAGTGGCATCTTCTGTACACATTCCCCCACCATGTCGCAACTCTATTCAGAGAAAGGAAAAACCTGTTTCTACTTTAGATCTTGATACATTAAAAAAATGAAACAAAAACCTGCCCCTGAACCCCAAGGGCTAACACACTGGCCCAGAAATTGGGCAGGGCCCCACTCCCTGTTTACTATGGAAACTCCTCTGTATAGGTTTTATTTTTTTAAATATTTTATTTATTTGAGAGGGAGAGAAAGAGCACAGAGGGAGAGGGTGAAGAGAGCCCGACGTGGGGCTCAATCCCAGGACCCCGGGATCATGACCTGAGCCAAAGGCAGACGCTTAACCCATTGAGCCACCCAGGTGCCCCTCCTCTGTATAGGTTTTTTTTTTTTTTTTTTTAAGATTTTATTTATTTGACAGAGAGAGACACAGCGAGAGAGGGAACACAAGCAGGGGGAGTGGGAGAGGGAGAGGCAGGCTTCCCGCAGAGCGGGACCCTGGGATCATGACCTGAGCTGAAGGCAAACGCTTAACGACTGAGCCACCCAGGCGCCCCCCTCTGTATAGGTTTTAAACCAAAACTTTGCTAAGCATTTTTCTTAAGCTGGTTTAAGTAATTTGTTCTAGAAGAGATAACAGCTTTTTAAAGGAAAAGGTTACAGCTGAAGGCAAGTGAATGTTATAAAATGACCAACTTTCAGCCCTAATGCCTCCCAGCTGGGGCTGTGGTTCAGGGACTTTGGTGCCTGGTTTTAAATAGGTAAGATCTCATCTCCCCACGAGGGCCCCGCCCTACCGCCCCGCTCAGCCAGTCTGGGCTGGGTGTGGGGAGCCCCACCAGAGGTGGGCAGGTGGAGGGTCCTGGGCCCACCAGGTTGTGGGAAAAATGTTAGTCTGATCAGCAGGGAAGTGGAGAGACTCAGGCAGCGCCCCCCACCCCAAGTCCCCTGGTACTCCTGAGCCTCACCTGCATCAGAAGATTCAGAGGATTCAGACGACAGGGAGGATTCAGATGCCCGCCGCCGGGACAGGGATAGGCATGTGAGCGGGCTGCCTACCTGACGCTTTGGAGTCTCACTGGGAAGGCAACAGGGACGCAGGGAAGGAGAAAGGTAAATGTGGGGCTCAAGGGCTAGCTGGCCCATGTTCCCACCAGCCACCCACCTCTGAAGGGCCCATCCCTGTCCCAGGGAGGTGATGGCCCTGAGAGCCTGCCCTCTTCATGGGTCTTCTGCAGGGATTCTAAGTAGCTTTTCTTTGTTGATTAAGAAAGGTCCTCCTGGGTTCAGGGGGAGGTGAGCCCAGGGCAAGAGCAAGGAGGTGGGTTGAGGGCCATTCTGGGGGATGGCAGGGCAGCAGAGTAGCCCTGGAGGGCCTTCCCCGGAACTCTTCAGACCCCTACCCATCCACAAGCCTTTCTGGAGCAAGGGCAAGACTTAGGTCTCCATTGCTGCTGAGGGCGACCCAGCCTGGACACTGCAGGTTGCTCAGGAAGCAGGACCAGGGTTTAACCCCTTAACCTCAGGAAAGAACTGGGGGTGGAGGGAGCAGGGGCCCGGACAGAAGAGAACCAGGCTTCTCTGCCACCCTCAAGTTCCCACTCAGAATCCCTTGCCTGGGGCAAAATAGTGGTGATTAGGGCAGGGATTAGGGAGACAGCATGGTGGAGGCACACGGGGGGGGCGGCGGGTAGGACCGGTGTCTCCAGAGGTTTGTGCTGCCAAGAGCAAGTCACCTGGAGGGTGTGCGCTGCACAGACCCGGTCTCACCGCCCTAGTCCCGGGTCCCTGAAGCAGGCACTACCCAGGACACCTCCCCACTCCGCTTCTCAGATTCGGCTCCCACGCCGGGTTCCACGGGAGGCCCGGGACCAACACCCTAGTACGAGCCTCTCACCCCACACCCAGCGTCGGCGGGGCGCCCTACCTGCCGAGCCCGGCGAGGTCGTGCATGGTCTGGGTCAGGGTGGTGACCGGCGAGGAAGCGGCCGCGCGCTCCGGGGACCCCACGAGGCCGTGAGCTCCCAGCGGGAGGCCCAGGAGGTGGCTGGGACGCGGGGCGCCACCGCGCACGCCGGCGGGACTGAGAGCCGGGCCCGGCGCGGGCTCCGGCTGGGGCAGCTCCATCGCGGCGGGGCCCGCCGAAGGCTGGCGGGAGGGCCGGGCGCAGGGCGACGCCGGGCACAGCTGGCCGGGACGAGGTGGGGAGCGGGCCCGGGGTGGGGGG
>NC_138378.1:26861838-26895938 GCF_054177405.1 Leptonychotes weddellii | reverse complement strand
CCTGGGATCGAGTCCCGCATCGGGCTCCCTGCTAGGCGGGGAGCCTGCTTCTCCCTCTGCCGCTGCCTCTCTCTATCTCTCTCTCTGACTCTCATGAATAAATAAAAAATAATAATAATAAAAAAAATAAAAAAATTAAAATTAAAAAAAAAAGATGATGAAAGTACACACAGATGTATGTTCACTGAGTCACTGTTAATAGCAATGAAACACAGAAAGCAAGCTGGGTGTTCTTATAGGCGAGCAGCTAATGAGGTGACTCCTCTATAGTTTGTAATACCTGCAACTTTTAAAGAGAACAGGCATGGGGGCAGGTAGGGATGCTTGGTACCCAGCAGGAGCCCAATCAGTAATTGTTGGTATCTGAAAGATTACATATTGGGCTTTCAGAAAACGGTCTTTTGAAGAAAGGGTTCCTAGAGTAAAAGAAGTTTGAAATTCACTGATGGAAATAATTATTGACATGAAAAGATGTTCACATTATGCGCTACAAAGTATCATGCCAAGTGTGGTCCCATTAAAAACAATATGAACAGAAAAGTATCCCACAAGGATATTCTCTGAGTAGTGGAATCAAATGTTTCTATCCTCAAAATTTGGGGTATTTTGGGGGCGCTGGGGTGGCTCAGATGGTTGGGAGTCTGCCTTCAGCTCAGGTCATGATCTCCAGGTCCTGGGATCAAGCCCCACATCAAGCTCCTGGCTCAGCGGGGAGTCTGCTTTCCCTTTCCCTCTGCCTCTCCTCCTGCTTGTGTGCTCTCTCTCTCAAATGAATAAATAAGGGGTGCCTGGGTGGCTCAGTCGTTGGGTGTCTGCCTTCGGCTCAGGTCATGATCCCAGGGTCCTGGGATTGAGCCCCGCATCGGACTCCCTCCTCCGCGGGAGGCCTGTTTTCCCTCTCCCACTCCCCCTGCTTGTGTTCCCTCTCTCGCCGTGTCTCTCTATATCAAAGAAATAAATAAAATTTTTAAAAATGAATAAAATATTTTTAAAAATTGTCGGTATTTTAAAATATTTTCCAAAGAACAGGTATAATTTTTAAGTTAATTAAAAGACCATGACCTCGGGGCGCCTGGGTGGCTCAGATGGTTAAGCGTCTGCCTTCGGCTCAGGTCATGATCTCAGGGTCCTGGGATCGAGTCCCGCATCGGGCTCCCTGCTCCTTGGGAGACTGCTTCTCCCTCTGCCTCTCTCTCTCTCTCTGTCTCTCATGAATAAATGAATAAAATCTTAAAAAAAAAAAAAAGACCATGACCTCAATGTGGCAGTTCCTCAAACAATTAAACAAAGAGTTACCATATGACCCAGCAATTCCACTCCTAGGTATATAACCAAGTAAAATGAAAACGGATGTCCACACAAAAACTTGCAAACAAGTGTTTATAGCAGCATCATTCCTAATTGCCAAAACACAGAAATAATCCAAATGTCCATCAAATGACAAATGGATAAAAATGTCATATATCTATACAATAGAATATTATTCAGCTGTAAGAAAAGAATAAAGCATAGAGGCTTCATCGTGCATGAATGTAGAAAACATGATGCTAAGTGAAAGAAGCCAGTCATAAAAGACACAAATTATATGATTTCATTCATATGAAGTATTCAGAACAGGGAAATCTATAGACAGAAAGTAGATCAGTGGTTGCTTAGGGCTCAGGAAGGGGCAGGGAGTGAATAGGGACATAGTAGCTAAAGGGTATGGGATTTCTTTCTAAGGTGATAAAAATGTTCTAAAATTGACTGTGGTGATAGCTGCATGTGTCTATGAAATATATGCTAAATGGGTAAGTTGTATGATATGTGATATATGTCTCAATAAAGCTGTTAAAAATGAAAGCATGAATAGAATTATGGAGGACGGGGGAGAGATGAGGTATTTCTCTTGGGACTCTTGGCTCTAAGAACTCTGGAGATGTCCTCAAATAGCTGGACAACCTCTTTCCTGCTAACTGTATCCACCTCCATCAATAGGCCCACATTGTCTTCAACTTCCAGGCCCATCCTTGGTGCCACACAAAGGATACTGGTATGGCCATTTCCAGGACGAAAAAGAAGCCATACACGTGCTGATTACGCAGCCATTTCTAGACATCTGGTCTACCTGCTACCTGTAGCAGGGCATAGGGCCCATTTCCACTCCCTCTAAACTGAGCAATTCCCTTGCCAATCCATCTGGAACCCTGGGACCCCCCACTTCCCTCTATAAGCCCTATCCTTCCAATTCCCCACCTTAGGCAAGTCCAAAGTCCACCTTCTCTTCTCTTGGCCCAGGCTGTCCAAAGTTGACCATTAGGCCTAATATCCATTTCACTTACCTAATCATTATTTTTCATGTCCTTCAGTAAGTTTTCCATTCTCTTTTTCATTTTAAAGGACCTGTTGTACTTGCTTATTGAAAAAAACTTGGAAAATTCAGTGAAGTAGGAAAAATAAACCCACCCACATTACAATCACCCAAACACACATTGATTATAAGCCAGGATGGGTGAAGAGGCAGGTGGGACATATATGCACATGGATGAAATCACCAAAATGTCGACATGGTTTCCTGAAAATGTGTAGTAGGGAGTCTCAGACAGGTAGCCCTATACTCGCCTTTGCATAGGGACCATATACCCATTATGGACCAAGAACTGATCTGGCTCCTGAGGGAAAAGTCTCCCACGTTTTCTCCTAGACCTTGTGATTAGAAGAATATTTTTTTATGTCTCAGGAGTGGGAAAGTAAGACACAAAACCCAGAAGCACTAAAGGAAAAAAACTGACAGACCTGCCTACTTAAAGGTTACAAACTGGGGCACCTGGGTGGCTCAGCGTCTGCCTTTGGCTCAGATCATGATCCTGGGGTCCTGGGATCGAGCGCAGTGTGTCGGTCCCCGTGTGTCGGTTTTCCTGCTCAGCAGGGAGTCTGCTTCTCCCTCTCCCTCAGCCCCTCCCTGCGCTCATGCTCTCTCTCTCTCTCAAATAAATAAATAAAATCTTAAAAAAAAATAAAGGTTACAAACTTCTCATATCTAAGATTCCCTAGGCTAAATTAAAGGACAACTGGCAGACTGGAAAAGCATATTTGCAATATACTTAACAAAGATTTTGTGTTCAGAGCCTATGAAGAGCTCCTATAAGTCCACAGAAAGACAAATACAAGAGAAAAATGGGCAAAGAGTATGACTAGAAAAATCACAGGATTCAAATGGCCAATACACACTAACACAGCAGCGAGTTACACTTTCTTCCCTTGGCCTCCAGAAACACCATTCAGCTGTTTTTCATGAATTTCTTGTTAGTCCTTTCTGGAACCCTTAACTTTGGAGAGTCCAGGACCACTGTCCTTCGTCCTCTTTTCTTCTTTGTACACACCCACTCACTTGAAGCCTTATCCAGCCCCAGGTCCTCAGCGCATCCCTCTGGGTCACAGCCTTCCTCTTTGACTACACCTCACTCGAGGGATTTTTTAAAAACACCACAATGCATTTATTGTGTTAAGAATATGTCATTGTTATGTGTATGGTGGAGGAGGAGGTTTCAGGGATTCATGTGTATGTATACTAATATATTTATATACATGACATTATTTCTGTAGATGAAAACACAAACATTTATGCCCGTATGCATGGAAAAGCCCAGAAAGTGGCACACGGAGATATCAGTGTTTATCTATGGATTGTGGGATTACTATCAAATAGATGTAAAAGTGTAATGTTGCTTATAAAAATAATCTAAGTGTGTAACAATAGGCTACACAGATTAGTGTTCATCCATACTTGGAACAATATACAACCATTAAAAAGCATGTTGGCAATATTTTATCGATGTGGCAAAATTCTCATCGCTCGATGCCAGGTAAAACAGCAGGAGATGCCAGATACACAGTCTATACATCTGATGCCAGTTTTATGCAATAAATTTTTACACAGAAAACTGCTTGAGCCTAGAGAAAAGACTGGAAGGAAACGTATCAAAATGTTACCTGCGCATCTCTCCAGGTGCTGGGGTGAAAGGTGATTTTTAGTTTCCTGTATTTTTCAGTGTCCTCAAAGAGCGTGGACTATTTTTGCTGTAACAAAACAAAACCCACAAAGCACAGTTGTCGTTCTTTATACGCAGCAAATCGCTGCCCACCGGGCGCGGAGGCCGGGCACCGCGCCCCTGCCCGCCGGTCGCCCGGACGCCCGAGCGCCGCCGGGTCCAGCAGGCCGCAGCGCCCCCCCGCGGTCGGTCCCAGGCAGCGGGGAGGGGGGGTGGGTGGGCGCGGAGGGCGGGGAGGCGGCGCCGGGCGTCCCCGCGCTTCCCGCGAGATCCCGCTCCGCCCGCTCCGCCCCGCTCGCCGCGCTCCCTGCTCCCCGCGCCGCGGCACTTCCTGCCTTCCGCGCCCGCGCCGCCCGCCCTCGCCCGCGCCCGCCGCCTGCCGCCCGCCGCCCGGCGCCGCGCCCGCCGGCGCCCCCGAAGGTGCCCCCGGCCCGGCCGGGTCGCCGCCCCGCCCGCCGCCCCGCGAGCCGCTTTGTCTCGGGCGGGGCGCGCGGGAGAGGCCGCCAGGTGCCCCCCGCCGCGGGCCCGGGCCCCCCGCCCCGGGGCGACGGCGGTGGCGCCGGGCCCCGGGGCGGGGGGCGCGCCGGGATGGGCCCCAAGCGGCGGCAGCTGACGTTCCGGGAGAAGTCGCGGATCATCCAGGAGGTGGAGGAGAACCCGGACCTGCGCAAGGGCGAGATCGCGCGGCGCTTCAACATCCCGCCGTCCACGCTGAGCACCATCCTGAAGAACAAGCGCGCCATCCTGGCGTCGGAGCGCAAGTACGGTGTGGCCTCCACCTGCCGCAAGACCAACAAGCTGTCCCCCTATGACAAGCTCGAGGGGCTGCTCATCGCCTGGTTCCAGCAGATCCGCGCCGCTGGCCTACCCGTCAAGGGCATCATCCTCAAGGAGAAGGCGCTGCGTATAGCCGAGGAGCTGGGCATGGACGACTTCACCGCCTCCAACGGTTGGCTGGACCGCTTCCGCCGGCGCCACGGTGTGGTGTCCTGCAGCGGTGTGGCCCGCGCCCGGTCGCGCAGTGCTGCCCCCCGGGCCCCAGCGGCTCCCGCCAGCCCGCCGGCGGTGCCCTCGGAGGGCAGCGGCGGGGGTTCGACGGGCTGGCGCGCTCGGGAGGAGCAGCCGCCGTCGGTGGCCGAGGGCTACGCCTCCCAGGACGTGTTCAGCGCCATCGAGACCAGTCTGTGGTACGACTTCCTGCCCGACCAGGCTGCGGGGCTGTGCGGCAGCGATGGACGGGCACGCAGGGCCACCCAGCGCCTGAGTGTCCTGCTGTGCGCCAACGCAGACGGCAGCGAGAAGCTGCCCCCGCTCGTGGCCGGCAAGTCGGCCAAGCCCCGCGCAGGCCAAGCCGGCCTGCCCTGCGACTACACCGCCAACTCTAAGGGCGGTGTCACCACCCAGGCCCTGGCCAAGTACCTGAAGGCCCTGGACACTCGCATGGCCGCGGAGTCTCGCCGAGTCCTGCTGCTGGCGGGCCGCCTGGCTGCCCAGTCCCTGGATACCTCGGGCCTGCGGCATGTACAGCTGGCCTTCTTCCCGCCGGGCACCGTGCAGCCGCTGGAGCGGGGAGTGGTCCAGCAGGTGAAGGGCCACTACCGCCAGGCTATGCTCCTCAAGGCCATGGCCGCGCTAGAGGGCCAGGATCGCTCGGGGCTGCAGCTGGGGTTGATGGAGGCCCTGCACTTCGTGGCCGCCGCCTGGCAGGCAGTGGAGCCTTCGGACATCGCTGCCTGCTTCCGCGAGGCCGGCTTCGGCGGTGGCCCAGATGCCGCCATCACCACCGCCCTCAAGAGTGAGGGGGAGGAAGAGGAGGACGAGGACGAGGAGGAAGAAGAAGAGGAGGAAGAGGAGGAGGAGGGTGAAGGGGAGGAGGAGGAGGAGGAAGAAGAAGAAGGCGAGGAGGAGGAGGAAGGGGGGGAAGGAGAGGAGTTGGGGGAGGAAGAGGAGGTGGAAGAGGAGGGTGATGTTGATGACAGTGAGGAGGAGGAGGAGGAAGAGGAGGAAGAGAGCTCCTCTGAGGGGTTGGAGGCTGAGGACTGGGCCCAGGGGGTAGTGGAAGCTGGTGGCAGCTTCGGGGGCTACAGTGCCCAGGAGGAGGCCCAGTGCCCTACCCTCCATTTCCTGGAGGGCGAAGAGGACTCTGAGTCTGACAGTGAGGAAGAGGAGGAAGATGAGGAGGATGAAGATGATGAAGATGAGGAGGATGATGAGGAGGATGGTGACGAGGTGCCCGTGCCCAGCTTTGGGGAGGCCATGGCTTACTTCGCTATGGTCAAGAGGTACCTGACTTCCTTCCCCATTGACGACCGAGTGCAGAGCCACATCCTTCACTTGGAACACGATCTGGTCCACGTGACCAGGAAGAACCACGCCAGGCAGGCGGGAGTTCGGGGTCTTGGACATCAAAGCTGAGCCACTGGGCCTGGTCCTGCCCGACCCGGATGTGGCAGCACCAGCCCAGGGCAGAGGACTCTCCGGGCAGCCGCTGTGCATGGAGCCAAGAGTGGGGAGCTCCAGAGCCTTTAGTGATGTTCCTCGGGCCCTGTGACAGGCCCAGCCACCTCGGTAGGGCCCGGGGCTGGCGTCAGCCTCACTGCCTGCTTATTGCCTCTTTCTCAGAGTCCTCTTTCCTCCCCCTTTGCCCCTGGGCGTGGGGGACCAGGTGGGGAGGGTGGGGAGCTGTCCGGTGCTACCACACCGTGCCATCAGTGGACTCGGCCACAGGAGCAGCCAGGGATGGGCCCTGGAAGCTCCCGGCCGGAGAGTGCCTCTCCCCTCTGCCGTCCACACCAGGTCTTTGGTGGGGGGGACCCCAAAGCCATTCTGGGAAGGGCTCCAGAGGAAGGTCCAGCCTAGGCCCCCACAAGGCTGGCAGCCCCCTACCCCTGCCCCTGGGCCGCCTTGAGAAGCACAGTCTAACTCAGCGCAGGCTCCTGAGCCTGCCTCTGCCTGCTTCCCCATCTTCCCAGTCCCTTTCTCTGGCCCAGTCCAGGTTACTTTGGCCCTTGGTTTTCTTTCCAGATTGGAGGTTCCCAAGAGGCCCTCCAGGGGAGTGATAATGGGCACTTCCCTTGTGGGTAGCCGCAGGCCCCATGCCTCTCCTCCCTCTCTGGCAGGGCCCTATCCTGGGCAGGGGGCCTGGGGCTGGGCCCATAGTCCAGCCATCCAGCCACTCCTTTCCCAGTCTGAATTCAATAAATCCGTCCACCCCCCTTTTGTGGGGGTGAACGTTTTAACAGCCAAGGGTGCATCCTTCATGGTCTGGGCTTGCGTCTGTCTTGGGAACACGTCCTTCCCTGGTTCCCTTTGGTCCTTGTTCTGGTGGGACATGGAACCACGTGTTGAAGGGGTAGCCGCAGCTTTGGCCCTGACTGGGGCGAGGGGCCACCTCCATATCTAAATATTATCTAGGCTTGGGGAGGAAAGGGTCTTCAACGTACCTGCTTGGGTTTGAAGAAAGCCGGGTCTTGCACTGCTTTGGGGTTAGAAAGAAGCTTGGGGTCAGTTAGCTAGGAGAGGAGGGAGGGAGCCAACTCTCTCTGTTGGACCAAATTAAACTGGGAACTAGGCCTGTCGAGCCCATTAAAGAAGGTCCTTGCAGGAGTGGGGCCAGAGGACAGAGGAGGGGTGCTGGGGCAACTTCTGTGGTCCAGGTTGGAGTCTGGAGGGACATACAGGGCATCCCTTGGTTTACCTTTGATGCCTTAAGAGGGAGCCCTTTAGACCTTCCCGTGTTTGGCATCTCCAAGCCTGGTGGCTATCCTGGGGACAGTGGCAGGAGGAAGATAAAATTCCTGGGATAGACTGCACCTGCAAGAGGCTGGGGGCACCCCAGTCCAAAGGTGAAGACTGGTGTCTCTGCTGATCCTACCCCTTTTCTCCTTTCCCGGCCCAGCCCCTCCCTCATTGAGGCCCTCAGGCCCCAGCGGTTCCAGCCAGGGGAGGGCTTGGGCTTGAGGAGGCCGGGCAGCTCTGGGCCCCAAACCGGTTTTCCCACCTCCCCTGGGGCTGGCACATCGCCGCCGCTGTGGTTCCCTCCCCACCACTTCCTTTCAGTTCCTCTCTCCACCCTGGAATGTTAAGCGGGGGATGTCTAGGTCTTTTGTCCCTTGCCTGCCCTGGGTGTGGTCTCTTCTAGAAAGGCAAGGCCACTATGTATGACTTTAAAACAAGAAGGTAGGGTGACACTTCCACACTTGGCCTTCCACACTCCCGGCACTCAGATTTACCCTGTAGGCCTTGAAGACAGTGAAACTAAGGGATAGCAAAAAGGAGTTGGGATTCTCCTTACCGTCATCCCCCATCTCCATCTGAGCTGTAGAGGAGGAAACAAGAAAGTCTTAAGGAAGCTCAGCCTACCCCCGCCACCGCCCCCCGCCCCGCCTGCTCTGGAGTAAGGGGGGAGCAGTAGTCTTCTCCCTGTTCAACTCGGTCCCTCACCTCAAATACCAACAAGGCAAATCATTTCCATTTGTCTCCTCTTCTGCTGGAACTGAGGTCATCTCATTAATGATAGCACCAACTGATGTTAATAGGGCCCTTGCTGTGTGCCAAGTGCTGTGCTAAGCACTTCAGGTGCTCACAAATCCCCTATAAGGTAGGTAAAACCATGAGAAAACAGGCACAAAGAGGTCCAGTAATGTGCCCAAAGCCACATTGCTAGTCTTTGGTGGAAGCAAACTTCTCTGGCTGACCCTAGAAGTGCCTCTTTACTGCTACTCTGTGTCCCTTCACTAAGGAAGGACCCATATCCCTAACCCTTCTACAAGGAGTGCTCTTTTGAAATGGAACTGGCTACTGAAATCCATTTCTAACCCATGGAAGAATAGCTCTTTGGAGGGAGATGAGGGGTTGTGGAAGTGTCTACAGGAGCTCTCCAAGCTTTTACTCCCATACCCCCAGTCCCCATACAAATGCAGATCTGTAAATATGCTTCCCATTTTCCTCCCTACTACCCCATTGGGACAAATAGGCGAGAACCATTCCCACTTCACAAAGGAGGAAATAGGGTTAAGTAGTTAAATAACCTGCCCAAGGCACTAGCCTTGAGCCCTAGTATTCTCCCTGGGAATCTGGGTGACATACTAAATGCCCTACCAGGACACTGCTGGGAAGGGCAGTAGCAGTGAGGGCCCTAATAGCACAGAGCTCTGAGGAGGGACCTAGCAAGGTGGCACTGTCACACAGCCTATCACACAATCCAGGTGGGAAGCAGCTGATGATTAACAGTGGACGCCCAGATAAAGCTGACAAACACTGGGATGCTGCCTTCACTTGGGACTGATCTCTAAAGGATCCAGAAGGGGAATCCCAGCCCTGGGGAGGCTGGTGCAGGGATTCTGAGGGCCTGGTTGGCTTTGACAGGTTTCAGAGTGGGCCGGTGGCTAATCAGGTGGCGTTGGGCGCAGATACTGGGAAGACAAGGCCATCTAAACGCCTTTTCAAAGCTGGGGCCTGAGAGTAAGTAGAGAGAGAAAACTACAACTCCCAGAAACCCCTGCTCCCCGCCCCGCCAAGGATAGTTGCTATGGTTTCAGAAAACAATATGGCTGCTCCCAGCTGGGAGGAGAGTCTCTGGATGGGAGAGGCAGAGGCAGGTCTGGTCGCCCTCAGTGGCGAGAGAAGAGGCGCCTGAGGTTGGGGCTGGACGCTGCACGGCTGGAACGGCCTGGCCTTGCCGAGGGTGCCGATGGCGGGCAGCGTGGACGAGGAGGCGCTGCACCAGCTCTACCTGTGGGTAGACAACATCCCTCTGTCCCGACCCAAGCGAAATCTCTCCAGGGACTTCAGTGACGGAGGTGTGCACCTCAGTATGTGTGCGCTCCTGTGTGTCTGTCCCGTGTGTCCGTGTTTGTTGACACGTTCTGTCCTGTATGTACGTGTGTAAAGGGTCTGTATACATATGTCTCTTTGTGCTTCTGTGCGTTTGGGTATGTGTGTGTTGGGAGGTGTCTGACTATCTCTTAGAACTTCAGTTATGTGTGTGTGTGTGTTTCTATCTGTATCTGTGGGAATATGAGTATGTGTGTGTCCATATGTATGTCCCCTTGTTCTATCCATTATGCAGGTGTGGTGGTGTTGATGGTGTGTGTCTGAGTGTGTGAGTCTGTGACTCCCTCCTGAGACTTTAATGACTAAGATGTGTATCTGTGTATGTTTTTGTGCTTCTCTCTGTGTGTACTTGTTCATTGCTGTATTCTATATATCTGCCTTGTGGGAGTCTGAGCATGTGTATGTTCATACGTTTGTTGATATGTTCTGTCTTGTATGCATGTAGGGGGTCTTATGTGCATATGTGTTTCTTTGTGATTATTAGGTGTCTGTGTGTCTAAGGCTGTCTCCTGAGATTTTAATGGCAGAAATATGCGTCTCTGTATGGTACATTGTTGCCTATGTGACTTATTGTGCATGTGTGTGTTGGTGATTATCTCCTGGAACTTCAGTGATGGAAACATGTGTCTGTGTATGTGTTTGTGCATCTCTGTGTGTTGTATGTGTGTGTGCTATATGTGGGCCTGTGTATGTATGGGCATGTGTGTGTCCTGTGTGTCTACACACTTTGTCCTATGTGCATATCTGTAGGGGGATCTTATCACATGTGTCTGCTTGTGTGAATCTGTGACTCTTTCTCGGGACTTTGGTGTTGGAGTGTGTGCGTGCGTATCCGTGTAAATGACTAGGGTGGGCCCCCAGGCCCCTGATGAGCTCTCTTGGAGACTCATTCTCTACTAGAGGACCAGAGACCTTAGTTTTCATATGCCTGAGCTGATGGGGATGGGATGCCACTTCTCTGGGGTATGCTGGAGGCTGATCATTGATTTCTGATCTTGCTTTCTTGAATCCCTTTCCCTCTCCTCCACCACCCCTCCCTCCCTATCATCCTTTTCCTTTCCACATCACCTCTGTGCTTGGCCCCAACACTCTGCAACCCCTGATTCTTCCATCCCATGCACATCTTCTCCCTACTCCTTTTCCCTTACCCGCCCCACCCCCCCCGTCCATGTCTGTTCCCATTCCCTCAGTCCTGGTTGCAGAAGTCATCAAGTTTTACTTCCCCAAGATGGTGGAGATGCACAATTATGTCCCTGCCAACTCTCTCCAACAGAAGCTCAGCAATTGGGGTCACCTAAACAGGTAGCAGAATGCCTGGTGCACTACCGGAATCTCCATCCCCTACCCCAACCCTGGGATCCCAGGAAGGGCTGCCCCAGCACGACCCCCCCCCACCCCCCGCCCCACACTTCCTATGGTCTCCAAAGCCCGGGCTGGGATTCTGTTGGTGGCAGGGTAGGAAGGGACAGCGCAGTCAGAATCCGGTAACAAAATCAAGGGATTCTTTTAATGGGGAGGAGACAAGGAAACAGGACACCCCAGAATCGGGTTCATTCCCCCAGGGCTGCACCACTTCCTTCTCCTCCACGCCCCTCACTTCATACCCCCGAGACCCAGTCCGCCATCCCGGTGCCTATCTCCCAGGAAGGTGCTGAACAAACTGAACTTCTCGGTACCGGAGGATGTGATGCGCAAGATCGCGCAATGCGCGCCGGGCGTGGTGGAGTTAGTGCTCATTCCGCTGAGGCAGCGCCTGGAAGAGCGGCAGAGGCTCAGGAAGCAGCGCACCAGCTCCTTACAGGTGCCACCCCACTCAAGCTTCTCCCACTGCTTTGCGGGAGCTTCCCAGGCGGCAGGAAGCCCCGCCTTGCCGATAGATGTGGGGGAAGGGTGTCTGGCAAAGGGAGCCTGGCCTTGGGGACCAAGGAAGAGACATGGGGCCCTTTGGGGATGAGCGAGCCTGACCTCACAGTCAACCCTGGGGCTTCTTTCAGGAGCTGGCTCCCCAGGATGGCACTGGCTACATGGATGTGGGTAAAGTGGTCTTTACTTGTCTTCCCTCCCAGGAGCAGCTTTCCTTCTGTCCTACCTGTGGGGGAAGGGAGGGAGGGAGAAGGCAGGAAAATAGGACTCCAGCACGGCCAACCCCTTCACTTGCCTCCTCTCAGGTTTGTCCCAGAAGGCCCGAGGGGAAGGTGCCCCAGACCCCCAGGGAGGGGGGCAGCTCAGGTAGGGAAGCTGGGAGTTCCTATCTCCCCAGGCCTGGTGATCCCCCAATACAGGGCTGGCAGGTAAGGGTGGGGGCAGGCTGTTCCTGGGAAGCAGGAACGGGGGTTGGGGGGGAAGGGAAGGCCTGGCCGAGGGGCATTGGAAGGGTGAGCGTAGGGCCCCAGGTCCGGGCCTCCGCTAAGCTGCTTCCCACCCCAGGGGGGGCCGGCCGCCCGCGCCCCGGCCTCCGGGATATAGCCAGGCAGTGCAGGGCGACCCAAGCTTCGTCCTCCAGATCGCTGAAAAAGAGCAGGAGCTGTTGGCCTCGCAGGAGACCGTGCAGGTGAGGGTGACTGGGAAGGCGCGGGCGGTGGTGGGGCAGTGGGGGCTTAGGGCCTGCACGGGTGGGGACAGAGGGCAGCAGGCCGCTGACTTCGCCTCTGTGCCTCATGGCCCAGGTCCTGCAGATGAAGGTGAGGCGCTTGGAGCACTTGCTTCAGCTCAAGAACGTGCGCATCGACGACCTCTCCCGGCGGCTCCAGCAGGCAGAGCGTAAGCAGCGGTGAGCGGCTGCCCGGGCCGCGCGGGGACGCCCCAGTACCCGCCAGAGCCCAGACACCGCGACCGACGCACCCACCGACCTACTGACGGACGATTGAGCGGGCAGAGCCAGCAGCTCCAATGAGCCTCCTAGGGAGCCAGCGCGCCCTCCCTTGGGATGAGGGCGAATATGGGGGCAGGGGCAGTGAGGCAGGCGCCTTCAGAGCAGAGCCCCTGGACTGAGCCACCTCCTTCCACTCCACCCGGGTCAGGAGAATGGACCGCTTTCCAGAACCCAGAAGCCACGTGCAGAGACCTCGCATGTTCCCCAAAGCAGTGCCCAACACCAGGGACTCCGCCTTGGTGCTCCCTGCCCTGGGCCTTGGGGGGCGGTGCCCCGGCTCGGTCCACACCCCTAGAAACAGGTCCCAGCCCAGCTCTGAGGACCGCGGCATCTCCATCCAGCCTAGTTCTCTGTGCTCTGGGCCGTGGGGAAAGCTGCCCCAGGCAGCTGAGGGTGACCCTTGCCTTTCCTGGGAGCTCATCTGGGACCCAACTCGAGGATGGAGAACACAGCAGCTGGAGAAGAAGGGGTGAGGAATAGGTTCAGCCGGGAGTGGGGAAGACATGGGCTGTGTCTGTCCCAATCACCCTCCCCTCCTGTGGGGGGACCTTTGAGAATGCTTGGGAGATATGGGATCACACTGCCCCCATTAAAGAAGTTGTGCTATCTTTCCAGCAACTGCCTTCTCTCTCTGTCCAGATTTCTTGCCCCTCTTAATGCTGCACTCCCCCACCACCCCCCTTTTGAGTGAAAGAGCCTTGTAGGCCCAGAGTGGGTCTCACCTTGTGGGCACCTGGTCCCTGGGTGGCCACTGCCTGGTAGGTTGATGATATCACAGGGGTTAGATCTTGTGCACTAGAACAGCCTGACTTCTAACTCTGGCCTTAGACTGACCCCCAAACCCACCCTCACAGAATCTTCCAACACTGTCCAAACCCAACTCCAAACCTAGGCTTCACATTCTCCCCAAGTATAAACACACCCTCACCCTCACCCTCAACCCTGTCCATGGACTGACCCCCAAATCTGTCCTCTGTATGACTCCCAACCCCACTCACAGACTGTTCCCTAATTCTATGGACTGAAGCCAAGCTTGACTCTCAACCTGACCAAGACACTGGCCATGATGTGACCCTGATAATTTACTGGCTACTAGTAACATTCAGAGACCCCACAATTCTATTCCTACACATATATTCAGCATATACCTCGGGGAAACTTAAGCTCTTGTGTTCTGTATTCTGCCACACCTGTATAGCAATGTTCATAGTGACATTCTCTGTAATAGAAAATAATTGAAAATAACTTGTATTAGTGTCTATCATGTGTAAGAAATTACCACAAACTTAGTGGCTTTAAACAGCACACACTTATTATCTCATATATTCTGTGGATCAAGAGTCCAGGCATGGCCGAGCTGGGTCCTCTGCTTCAGAGTTTCTCCTAAGGCTGCAATCAAAGTGTTGGCTAGAGCTGTAGTTTCATCTGAAGTCTTGACTGGGGAAGGATTCACTTCCAAGTTCACTTGGTTGTTGACAGAGTTCAGTTCTTTGTGGACTGTTGGACCGAGGGTTTCATTTTCTTGTTGGTTGTTGGCTGGTGCTGCCCTCCTTTCCTTCCCATGTGGTCACATCCAGTAAGTATGCTAGCTTACTTCACCAAAGCCAGCAAAGGAGCGAGTTAACAGAGTCTGCTAGCAAGATGGCAGTTGCAATCTTTTTTTTTTTTTAAAGATTTTATTTATTTATTTGACAGAAAGAGACACAGTGAGAAAGGGAACACAAGCAGGGGGAGTGGGAGAAGGAGAAGCAGGCTTCCCGCTGAGCAGGGAGCCCGATGTGGGGCTCGATCCCAGGACCCTGGGATCATGACCTGAGCCGAAGGCAGACGCTTAACGACTGAGCCACCCAGGCGCCCCTGGCAGTTGCAATCTTATCTAATGTAATCACAGAAGTGACATCCATCACATTTGTTGTATCCTATTTATTAGAAGTAAGTCATGAGGGGGCGCCTGAGTGGCTCAGTCGTTGAGTGCCTGCCTTCAGCTCAGGTCATGATCCTAGGGTCCTGGGATCGAGCCCCGCATCAGGCTCCCTGCCCAGCGGGAGGCCTGCTTCTCCCTCTTCCTCTCCCACTCCCCTTGCTTGTGTTCCCTCTCTCGCTGTGTCTCTATCTGTCAAATAAATAAATAAAATCTTTATTAAAAAAAAAAGAAGTAAGTCATGAGGTCCAGCCCACATTCAAGCGGAGAGGTACATGTGGGTGTGAATACCAGGAGACAGGGATCATTGGGGGCCATTTTAGAAGCTGTCTACCACAGGGAGGAAAAAGCAATAAAAAGATAAAAGCTAGAATAGTGGTTACCTCTGAGAGGAAGCGGAGGGCAGAGATGCAAGAAGCACATGAGTTATTTGTAATGTTTTAGTCCTTGGGCAGGTGGTGGGTTTACAGATGTTCCTAGTGGGCTGTTTAAGGACAAGCAGGAGAGTGTCATGAACTAAGGAGTATGTGCAGTCCAATTCTGTTTACCTGAGTTCCTCAAATAATAAATAAACATAAAAATTGATGACTACTCCTGACCTTGGTCTGAGCCTCTTCCCTGCACTCAGCCTGGTCTTAGGTTAACACTGGTGTCAGCCTGATCTTCTATCTTCCCCCAATTTTTTTTAAAGATTTTATTTATTTATTTGACAGAGAGAGACACAGCAAGAGAGGGAACACAAACAGGGGGAGTGGGAGAGGGAGAAGCAGGCCCCCCACCAAGCAGGGAGCCCGACGCGGGGCTTGATCCCAGGACCCTGGGATCACGACCGGAGCCGAAGGCAGACACCAAATGACTGAGCCACCCAGGCGCCCCCCTTCCCCAAATTAACCACCAGCCCTCACACATATTGATCCCAGCTCTAACACTGTTTTCCTGCTATTGTCTGCATGGAGTCTCCAGAGTTCTGTTCTCTGAATCCATCGTCATGGACCACACCTGTAGACTCCTGTGTGTGCAGCTGGTAGGAATGGTTTGTAGAGGGGCTTGGGGTCAAGGAGGTGGGGTAGGGCATGGTTCTACCTGACAGAAGCACGGTAGGCTCAGAGTACAGGTTTGGTGGCAGGGGTCACCCCCTCAAGAGTCTGCTGGCTCCCTCCATGGCAGAGGCTGGGCCAAGTCCTAGAGGAACTCCTCTTCCTTGAGTTCCTCCCCCAACCCCAGCTATTCCTGGTTTTCAGATATGCCTGAATCTAAAATCATATTTGACACCCTAAAATTAAATCCCCAAAACAATGGAGAATTTTATTGAATGTTTCTTGGGAATAAATATGAAAGTGGATTACATCACACATTATAATACTATAACTCTTCTTTTATTTTTAAAAAATATTTTTATTTATTTATTTGACAGAGAGAGAGACCGCAAGAGAGGGAACACAAGCAGGGGGAGTGGGAGAGGGAGAAGCAGGCTTCCCGCTGAGCAGGGAGCCCCATGCGGGGCTTGATCCCAGGACCCTGGGACCATGACCTGAGCTGAAGGCAGACGCTTAACGACTGAGCCACCCAGGTGCCCCTCCTATAACTCTTCCTGAAACATCCCTCTTGTTCCCCAAACTTCCCCTCTGACAGCCATTGCCATATTTCTCCCCCTCTGATCCTCACACTCCTCTCCCTTTTCTGACCCACACTAAATCTGATTTCTTCTGGTTTATTCATTCATTCACTCATTCATTCCTCAAATGTTTATTTAGTGCCGACTATGTACTAAATGCCACACAAAGATGAGTATAAAACATGATTTGTCTCCCCAAGTGTTCACAATCCTAGGAGAAGGCATGCAAAGTGATACTTAAAATTTTTTGTTACTCAATGTTTTAAATAGATAAAACACACATAATTAAAACACATATAAAAAGTAAAATGTCTCATTGGTGCCCACACAACCCCAGTAGGGTTAACCTTTTTTTTTTTTTTAAGATTTTATTTATTCATTTGAGAGAGAGAATGGGAGAGAGAGCACGAGAGGGGGGAGGGTCAGAGGGAGAAGCAGACTCCCTGCTGAGCAGGGAGCCAGATGCGGGACTCGATCCTGCGACTCCAGGATCATGACCTTAGCCGAAGGCAGTCGCTTAACCAACTGAGCCACCCAGGCACCCAGGGTTAACCTTTATCTTTAGTTTTTGTGCATTCTGCCAGAATGTCTTTTTGTGAATACAAGCAAATATGCACTTTTATTGTTATTCTGCACCCCCTCTTTTTTTTTTTTACCCTAAAGGGGAAGCATACTACCCACTCTGTCCTGTATCTTGATTTCCACTCAATATGATCTCTTATAGATATGTGATGGTCAATGTTATATGCTAGCTTGACTGGGCCACAGAATGCCCAGATATTTAGTCAAACATTCTGTGAGGGTGTTTTCAGATGAGATTAGCATTTAAATTTAAAGGTAGACTGAGTTAAGCAGATTGCTCTTCCTAGTATCGGTGGGACTCATTCAATAAGTTGAAGGCCTGAATAGAATAAAAAAGGATGTCTCTTGGGGGTGCCTGGGTGGCTCAGTTGTTAAGTGTCTGCCTTCGGCTCAGGTCATGATCCCAGGGTCCTGGGATCAAGCCCCACATCGGGCTCCCTGCTCTGTGGGAAGCCTGCTTCTCCCTCTCCCTCTCCCCCTGCTTGTGTTCTCTCTCGTGTGTCTCTCTCTGCCAAATAAATAAATAAAAAATCTTAAAAAAAAAAAAAAAGGTGTCTCTTCCCTGAGTAAGAGAAAATTTCTTCTTGATGGCCTTTGAACTGGGACATTGGTTTTCCCTGCCTTTAGACTCTAGCTGAAATATCAATTCTTCCTGTGTCTTGAGCCTATCAGCCTTTGGATTAGCCTCTCCTAGGTTCCAACTTGCTGACTCATTCTGTAGATCTTGCAACTTGGCAGTCTCTCTCACCACATGAGCTAATTACTTCTTATAAATCTCTATCTGTATCACCTGTATCATCTGTCTCTATATTATCTCCTTTTACTTTCTCCAGAGAACCTCAACTAATACAAGATTTTTCCATATCAATACATTGAAAACTTCCTGTTTGTTTTTTTTTTTTAAGATTTTATTTGACAGAGAGAGAGAGAGAGACAGCGAGAGAGGGAACACAAGCAGGGGGAGTGGGAGAGGGAGAAGCAGGCTTCCCGCAGAGCAGGGAGTCCGATGTGGGGCTCGATCCCGGGACCCTGGGATCATGACCTGAGCCGAAGGCAGACGCTTAATGACTGATCCACCCAGGTGCCCCGAAAACTTCTTGTTTTTAAAGTCATATAAAATTCTATTGTCTGTACAAAATGTAATTAATCGGTCCTCTATCTGGACATTTAAGTTGTTTCTAACTTTCTGTTATTAATAACAATACAGTAACAATGAATAACTTCATACATTTATAGTTAAGTATTCTTTGCAAGTATATCTGCATGACCAATGCCAGAAGTGGGTTTGTTAAGACGAAGAATATGTGCATTTCTGATCTTGATATTGTGAAATTTCCTCCACAAGGGCATGGTTCAGAGCAGAGGCTGAAGACTGGTGGCCCATTGCCCTGCTTTGGTTTGCACAGTGTCATGTTTTTACTAAACTAACTGCTAATTTTTGTATTGATGAGGATGTGAGGCAATTGGAACTCTTGTACTCCGCTGATGGAGTATGAGTACAACCATTTCAGAAAACAGTTTGGCAATTTCATATGAAATTAAACATACCCCTATGCTATTGTATCAGTTAAGGTTTAATTGCAGAAGCGAAAAGGATTTGTTACAGGAATTTGACTTTGGGTAATTGTCAAACAGTCTCTATAAAACTGTTGTTTTACGTCTGATGCTGGAGCTTAAAGTCCCCAGGTCAGATCATTGGGAGGGAAAGATGGATATAAAGTGGGGGAGAGAAAAGCCAAGCTGGAATCATGAGCATAAGATGGAACCTTTGATGACAAACTGGAACTCGTGTTGGTTCTCACTACCTCCAAACTTGATGATGTGGGTGTCCTGCAGGTGAGGCCGGTGCCCTCTGTTATCGGGCCCAAGAGTCAAAGAAACTGAAGGGGGATCCAGGGAAAAGGGGAGTAGGTGCAATCCTGACTGTTATCCCAGTTCAATGACATGAGCCAGCAGATCAGTAACAAAGTTTATGGGCTACAAACCTCCTGCCTAGATTTTGCAAGTGTACCAATACATCCACTGCTTTTCTTCCACCCTCCAAATCTCATGCAAAAATGCCTGTTGTGGCCCACCCTAATTGGAAGGGAATTCTGGGAAATGTAGTTCACCATAGCTAAGTTGATACATTATAAAGCTCCAACAGCTATGTTCCAGCAATTTCATTCCTCAATATATCCCCAGGAGAAATACATATGTATGCTTACGAAGACAGGTACTAGAATATACAATACAGTTTATACTATTTTTGGGCACGGCTTCTTTTGCTCAATATTGTCTGTGAGAATCATTCATGTTGCTGCATGTATTCAGTAGAGGTTGTTCTTCGTCATCATTGCTATATAATAGGCCATTGTATGAATACAGTACGGGTTTTTAAAATTCATTCTATTGTTGGTGGACACTTAGGTCATCTTCAATTTGGGGTTATTACCAATGATGCTGCTATGAATATTTGTATATACGTCTTTTGGTATGTAACCAAACCAGTGGATTGCTGGGTCAAAGCGTTGGCATTTTCAGCTTTATTAGATACTGCCCAGAAGTTTTCCAACAAGGTTACAGTTGTTTAATTTTTATTAAAAAGAATAAGAGTCCATAATACCATGTGTTTGGAGCTGGAATGGATGTTTTACAGGTGTTCAATCTGTTCTCCCAAACTGGAGTTGTTCTTAATTCCTTCCCATACAGCCCCAATCTCCAGGGAGTCTGTGGCTTCCCTCAAAGCTCTGTTAAGGCCCTTTACACAGGAAGTCCCAGGGCCTGGGCACCACTCTGATGTTTAGCATCTCTTCTTGGTACACAGACCCATTGAACTGCAATGGGGCAGCCATGTACCATCTAATCTAGCTTCCTCCCGGCACAAAGAATCACATTTTCTCCTGGAAGCTTTTCAGAACCATCTGCACTTACTGTGGCCTTGGGGCCTTCCCTGGGAGCCTGTAGTCTCCCCCAGGCATGGACAGCTCTGTATTGCAGGTCCTTCCAATTGGCTAGTCAGCGAGACTGCCCAGCACTTAGGAGTGTGAGGAGTGTTTGGCAGGGACAAGAAACCACAGCTTTTTTTGTGTGCTGTACTTCCCATCCTGAACTGCGAGTACCTGTGACTCCAGAGCCTAGCACAGTAACTTGCTCACCATATACACTCAGTAAATATTTGTTTAACGGAGTTGACAGTTAGGAAATGGCCCCAGGCAGTGCCCAGTTAGCAGCCAGTCTCTGTGTTTGAAAGAGCCCACACCAGGGAGAGTTTTGAAGAGAGTTGTCTAGAAAGACCTTAAAACTTGGTCTTGAAGGGAGGGTGAGTTTTGCCTATGAGAGGAGAGTGGGAAGGGCATTCTACGTAAAAAGGTAGCATAAGGAGGGTATCAGGAAATCAATGTCTGCACAGACCCAGAAGGTAAAATCAATGTGAGAAAATAGGGATTGGTGGGGACATCAGCAAGTTGATGTGCCAGCCTCTGGTGCCAGGTTAGAATGTGAGTCCATGTAGTTAGATCTGATATTTCAAAAGGGCAATAAGAAGAGAACGAGGAGGAAGAGGAAAAAGAGGAAGAGGGAGAGAAGAAAAAGGGAGAGGAGGAAGAAAAAGAGGAGAAGAGGAAGAAGAATTAGAATTTTAAAAAGTCCTGTGTGGGCTAAACAAAATATATTTGTAGCCTGCTTTGGGCCCACTGTTTGCCAACTTTCGACGTTGAAGAATAGAATAGACATGGGAATGCAATTTTTTTTTGGTTGGGAGAGCATAGTGGGGCACATGGAATGGTGGGGCTGGGTAGTTAGAAAGCATCTGGCAGAAGTGGATGGGCTGGGATCAGAATGTGGAAATCTCCCAATGCCCAACGCTGGAGGGTAGTATCTCAAACGCCAGAGTGCGCACGAATCACCCAAAATGCTTCTAAAAAGTTTGTGAAGCTCTGCTGGAGACAGTCCCAGCGCACGGAGGTTTTGGAGCAGGGGAAGGTGTGATGGAAACAATAGCTTAGGAAGATTAATTTGCCAACAGTGAGGAGACCAGACACCATGGCGTAGGTTAGGGACCACAGGGATCCAGTGGAGGATAGGAGCCTTGGACCGAGGTCCTTCTAAAAGGAAGCCGATCCTCAGCCCCGCCATACCATCTCTCCCCTAGTTACATTGATCGTAAGGAGGGAACTTCGTGCAACGGATGGCTCCCCGCAGGCAGTTTAGGGACCCTGTCACGGCCTGTGAAACGGGGGAGGCGGGACTGTTCTTCAAGGACCGCCAGGCGGCCGGCGACTAGAATTCCTAAAGACCCTAGGGCCACGCCTCTCGCTCCCGGGCTCTGCGCAGGTGCCCACACCCCACCCCGCGACGCTGAGCTAGGCGCCTCCCGCTGCCATGGCGACCGCCTCCATGGAGACCAGGAGCAGAGGCTGCGGTCCCCCGAGGCTCATCCCGCGTGCCTTCTTTGTTCTGATGCTTATTCGGGCCGGCCGGGCTCCCAGGACGCGTTTCGAGTCAGCGCGAGAGCGCTTCCTCCGAGGAGGGGGATGAGTGGAAGGGGAGGAGGCTGAAACCCGGAGGTTGCTGCGTGGGAAGGATGGCGGGTTCCTCAGCTCCGGAACAGGACCTAGCGAGGAGCATATCGATTGTCGTTGCGGGCCTGGAAGCCTAGGGAGAAAGGCGACCTTCAGGTGCCCGCCCCACTGAGTCCCGCCTTACGGCCGCTCGAGGAAACAGAAGCCAGGAGAGCCCCCTTCCGAGTTGGGGCCCAGGCGGGAGGTGCAAACTCCACAGTTGAAGTTGAGACGCGGGCGGAGACTAATCGAGACGCTCCTCCTTTCTTCTCCCCTTTCTGGCCCACGCTAGCCCCGTGCCACGCCGGGCGGCCCGGCTGCCTTCATCGCGAGAACTCGCTGAGCCGTGGGTAGGTGTGGGCTAGTCTGGCGCAGCCGCGGGCCCCTTGCACGTGACACAGTGGCGCAACGCCTGTTGGCGGTTCTCTGGAGCCCGCTTATTGGTCGGAAGCGTCCTCGCCCCACCCCCTCAGTCGGCCAATGGGCGGAGGTGGGGGGCGTGCCCGTGAGGCGGGCGGCGGCGGTGGCAGCGCGGGGCTCCCTCCTCGTGCTCGGCGTTGAGCCCCCGCTGCCGCCGCGACCGCCACGGCCGCCGCCGCGGTGGACCCTGCCCGACCGGCCCCGGGGTGCTCCCTGCACGGTGAGACTGCTTCTCCTCCCGACATCTCCCGGTTTCTCTCCGCTCGCCGGGATCCCCTCCCGTCCTAGGCAGTCGGTAACTGGGACCCCACCTTGCTGGGGCGGCGGCTCCGCTGTGGGGCCGCACCCAGGAGTGCTCCCTGGCATCTGAGCTGGGGAAATGTCAGCCCGGAAGCCGTGGGCGACCATTAGGTGGTGGAGCGGGGATGTTTTCCGCAGCGCGCTGTCGGGGGCACGTGTGACACAGTGAGGGCGGGGGCGTAATGGGGTCAGCACTGTCAGCATTCCCCCCCTCCCCCCCCGCCGCTATTGTCACCGCCTCGCTGTGTGACCTTGGACAAGTAGCTTCTGAGACTCATGCCTGGACACCTTCAGGGAGGAGGGCGGTGATGTCGGGGAGTGCGGGCTCCTGAGACTCCTGCGTCAGCGGAGGTGAGGGTGGTGAGTGCACAGGATTATCTCTAAGGGACAGAGCTGCTGCCTAGAAGCCCGGGAGGGGTGTGATGGAGGGCAGCGTCTAGCTGCATCTCTCCCCCTAGAAGATGAGAAAGGGGCGGTGATGGGGCGCCACACCCACGGGGATGGAGGCAGGAGACGACAGGGTCCTAAACCCGGGCCCCTGATGCCTTTGGGGACTTGGCCAGCACCTCCCCATCATCGCAGCAATGAGGGGTTTTATTTAGATTCTGGACCAGGAGCCCTGGTTGACTGAGAAGAGAATCCTTGGGTTGCCTTTCCTTTTGAATCTTGGCATTGGGCAAGTGGGGGTAGGGCATTTCTCTTCCCAGGGAGCTGAAGAAGGTCAGGGGCAAGTGCCACCCTGTGGACCTGGCCTGGTCTCTACTTCTTGGGGCCTTCAGGTGACAGGCTCAGGGCAAGACCTGGGTGGGACAGGCAATCTGGAGGCTAGAGGGGTCTAAGAACCCTCAAGCTGGGGGCATCAGGGAATGGGAGGTTTTGAGGAGGGGATGCACTTTTTAGGGAGACACCAGGGTGTGGGATGGTGGGAGTCTCTTCCCCAATTCACCCCTGCTAGTGAGAAAGAGAACACCATACTTATCCTTGCACTTTTGGCCTGGTGGAGGGAGGAGGAAATGGAGTCACATTCAGACAGAGTTCATGTAAAACTGCCATAACCACACCTGACATCCAGTCTTGCCTTTTCAGGACTTGTTCTAGGTAAGCAGTCCCCTCACTGTGTGCCCAGACCTATGTCAGGTTCTGGAGTCAGCAGGTCATTGTGGTCTCAGTGGGAACTCTGTTTACAAGCTTGAGCTTTTTTTTTTTTTTTTTTTTTAAAGATTTTATTTATTTATTTTGAGAGAGAGACAAAGAGAGAGAGGGACAGAGGGAGAGGGAGAAGCAGACTCCCTGCTGAGCAGGGAGCCTGATACGGGGCTCCATCCCAGGACCCTGAGATCATGACCAGAGCTGAACGCTTAACCGACGGAGCCCCCCAGGCACCCCTACAAGCTTGAGCTTTAATGAGAGGCTGGACAGTGCTTCTGCTGGACTGGGTGCTTAAGCCAGGATTTAGCCCTGGGCTAGGGTGGGGTGGGGGCCGTGGAGGCGGGAGGGTGGAAGGTGTTGGAGTTTTGTGGCTCAGAAAGTCCTTGAACAGGTTGGGAATGGAGCTGGAGGAATGAAGCTGGAGGAATGAATGATAAATGAGGCCCCAAGAGTTTGGGGCCATGCCCCCAGCCACAAGGCAGAGGACAAGCTGGAGCTGGGCCTGTGGTGCCTGGGATCTGGGGGCTGCTTCCAGGGCAGGGAGGTGGTATAGGGGTGCAGCTGTGGGATGGAGGACCAGGGTGGCATGTTCTGGAGTTCCACTTTGCCATGGACAGACTGTCTCAGTCCTCCCTCCAGTCTGGAGCCTTGGGGCCCCAGTGTGGGACAGCCTGGAGTAGCAGCTAGACCCTGTGGGGCCAGAGTCTAGGGGGCTGAGAACTCTGGGTTTCTCTGTAACTCCCATTTGTCCAGCTGTTTGCTCACTTGCCATATTCCTGGGCCTTCTCATGCCAGAGGTTCCATGGGACCTGGCTGAGCCCTGCCCTGGATAGGGTAACCTTGAAACAGCCTTTCTCTCTAAAGCTGAGAGGGACCTCAGCTCTCTGTCTCCCAGAGAGAGAAGGTTCTTTCAATTTTCCTGAGAGTAACTGAGAGCCAGAGAAGCCCCCCAAGGCCCTTGTTCCAGCTTTCCAGCTCTCCTCATCCTGTGACTGTTCCTGGTACCACGGGTGACCTGTTGACAGCCCAGCTAAGCTGGGGACTGGCGTCCTTTTGTTTTTGTTGTTGGGGTGGGGGCATTTCTCACAATATACACTCTTCACATCTTCTTCTGGTTGAAGGGGACAGAAGACTCTCAGCAGTCGGTGCTCAGGCAATCCCTGGGGGACCTGGCTGGCCTGGGAGTGGGGGAGGAGGGAGGCAGGAGAAGGGAAGGGGGAGGGCAGCCCCTCAACCCTTGAGCTGTTTTCTGAGAAGCCTGAAGTCCCTGCCCGCCCCCCCCAGGGCCATTTGTGACTGTTCCAGGATTAGCCTGAAGAGCCTCTTTACTGGTGCTGCCCTGAAATTGCTGTTGCCTCAGAAACCAGGCCTTTGGGGTTTGCTTTTGCAAAGATGAGGGCGGAGTGGGGAGCGGCATCAGAGCTTCAGGTATCAGCTACCCCAAACCCTCAGAGGAAGAGGTCACTGCTTATTCCTTTGGTACAAATGAGGAAACCGAGGCACACAGACTCGAAGTAACTTCCCATGCTGCCTGAATATGAACCAGGACTGCTGGGCTCTGGAGCCCATGCTCCTGACCATGTCCCTGCTGTGTCTGTGGGGCTCTGCAGCTTGGGCAACATTCAGGACTTTGCTGGCAGGGGAGGAGGCCTGGGGTTGCGAGGGGACCTAGCAGTTCCTGTGGACACAGCTGCAGCAGGGGGAAGTGGATACCCTCCCCTCCCGCCTCTGATGAGGAATTGTGTTTGGATGAGAATCTGGCTCCCAGGGGACAGCGACTGACAGGGCTCTCTGCTGAGAAAGGAGGCTTGCTTTTTCCAGCCTCCTCTGGGCCCTTTAAGTCACTTGCCTTCCATCTCTGTGTTCTCACTGCCCAAGGGTCACAGGCATGCCTGAATGCCTGCTCTGTACTGAGCTCTGGGCAGTGCATGAGATGCTGGTCTTGCCCTCAGTGGGCATTCCATCTCAAGGGGAGTAACTGATTGTGGCAAGGCCAGAATAATGCCCAGTGGGAGGCCACACTCTAAGAGATGGGGGGAGGGGAGTACCCTCTGGGGCAAGGGTTGGCTAAGAGAGTGGGGTGGGGAGTTCCTCTTTCTGAGAGCTTCCGGTGTAGAGTCATTGGCCTTGACATATCACATCTACCTCGAGGGCCCAGCCAAGGCCCATCCTTAGTTTGGTCATTCATTCACTGAGCAAATATAAACTGGACACAGCTGTTCCCTGCCAGGTGCTGGGCTGGGCACTGGGGACACAGGCTTTGGCAAAAACATAAGTCACTGCCCTGGTAAGGTGGGGAACATAAAATGATCCCAGAGGTGGCAAAGGGGATTCTTGTAAAGATTTTCAGGCCTATCTTGGGATGAGAGGGGGTGGGGTAGGGTTGTGCTACCCTAAACAAGTCCTCTGGGGCTGAGACTGAGGCTAAGCTATGGGGTGGGGGACAGGGGATTGTTCCTGGTCAAAGGGAGGGCCTGGATGAGGCAGGCAGGCGATAGGCAGTGGGTTGGTGGGGAAGACAGGGAGGGGGCCCTGCATGTCCTAGGTCAGAATATTTGGGGAAGGAGACCCCAGGAGCCTTTGCTCACCAGCCGCTGGTTAAGAGTTTCACCTGGGCATCCAGGAAGTGTCTTGGGAGTTGGGGGGGGTGGTGCTTTGTGGACATTGGGCTGTCATTCTCGTGTGGCTGGAGCAGCCTCTGCATGAGGTAGGAAGAGGGCCTGGTACCCTTGTGTTTGCCCATTTTTCACATGTTCTGAATCCACTGCTTCAAGGGATGGCTGGAGTGGGTGGGGTGGGGGAGGCTTCTCTTTAAGGGCCAGGCTCTCTGGGGACAGGCTGAGCATTCCAGGGCTAAGGGACTTGCCTTTCTGGGACTGACTCCAGATTGGCCCTGACCAGAGATAAGTCAGGGCATAGTTCCCTTCCCTGTACCCTGGGCCCGGGAGCTAGCTTCCAATGGTGAGGGGGTGGGTGCTGGCCTGGGACCTGAGACCCAAGCCTTGCCTTTCTCTGTACCTCCCTAGGCCTCCTACCTGGGGACTCTTGGTACCTGAGCTGTTTACCCTGCCCATGAGGTGCTTGTGGCTGGGCGGGCTTCAGTTGAGGCCTGCTCCCAGGGCAGCTTGGTACCTAAGACCTCGCAGGCCCAGCCCCAACTGTGAGGCCACGCTGTGATTTCTCTTCTTTCCTTAGATTAGCCAAGGTCATTCATGGGCGACTCATCTCTAAATACTTCAGTGAAAAATAAGGATATATGTCTCTGTAGAGTACAATTGCATTTCTCACCTAACAAGATTAACTTTTGGTTCTTAATGTCGCCACCTAAGATCCAGTCCCATTCACGTTTCCCAATTATCCCCCAAACATCCTTTTTTAAAAATAGGTAGTTAGAAACCCCCTACCCCATTTATTTTTCTTCTTGTAGCTGATGTGGTGGAAAAAACCAGGTCAGTTGTCTCGTCGAGTACCCTGCCTTCTAGGTCTCTGTGTGTTAATTTAGAGCAGTGGTTGGCAACCTTTTTCTGTAAAGGGCCAGACAGTAAATATTTTAGATTTTGCAGGCCATGTGGTCTCTGTTGCAACTACTCAAAGTAGCTTTGCTTGAGTGCAAAAGCAGTTTTAGACACCACGGAAACACAGGAGCGCAGTTGTGTTCCAATAACCTTATAGAAAACAGACGGCCGCCTCAGGCTGTAGCTCGCTCAGCCCCTATCTAGACCGACCGCCGCTCCTTTATTTTTCTTGCAGTTTGGGGGAAAAACTAAAATGATGGGTCAGTTGTCCTGTAGAACATTCTGCCTTCTGGGTTTGTTTCGTTGCTTCCCCAGGGAGTCATTTCCTGTGTTCCACTCACCTCAGCGTTTTCAATCAGCAGGAAGCTGGAGCTAGGGGCTTCTTTAGATCCCAGTTAGACATTTCAGGTAGGACCCCCTCGTCAGTGGTCTGTGACGTCATGCTGCCTCCCCCCAGGAAGCCTCCGTGGCTCAGGCTGTCCCACTGTGAGGGACAGGAGATTGCCGGTGCACGTGGCTGACACCACATCCCTCCGTTGCAGACTGGTGTCTGTCCCCTGAAGAACCCCAGGCCATGTGTCCTACTTCTGTCAACCTTTGCCCCCCTGGTCAATGATCCCCTGCCTCCCAGCCTCCAGCTTTGGTTTCTTGGGCCATCGCAGAATTACTTAGCATTTGGTCATTCCTTTGTTATTGAATAGTGAGAATTCTTCTGTAAAGAAGAGTTTTCCTTTAACCACCAGGATGACTTGGTAATGGGAAAGGCTAAGGGGCAGGCCAAATTATTTCTCTTTATTGACAATTTTCTTTCTTTCTTTCTTTCTTTCTAAGATTTTATGTGGGGCGCCTGGGTGGCGCAGTCGTTAAGCGTCTGCCTTCAGCTCGGGTCATGATCCCGGGGTTCTGGAGTCGAGCCCCGCATCAGGCTCCCTGCTCCACAGGAAGCCTGCTTCTATTTATTTTTATTTTTATTTTTTTTAACTTTTATTTATTTGACAGCGAGAGACACAGCGAGAGAGGGAACACAAGCAGGGGGAGTGGGAGAGGGAGAAGCAGGCTTCCCTCGGAGCAGGGAGCCCGATGCGGGGCTCGATCCCAGGACCCCGGGATCATGACCCGAGCAGAAGGCAGACGCTTAACGAGTGAGCCACCTAGGCGCCCCATTATTTATGTATTTATTTGAGAGAGAGAGAGAGAGCTCCTGCGTGTTGGGGGCGGGGAGGGCAGAGGGGAAGGGAGAGGGACAAGCAGACTCTGCTCTGAATGCGAAGTCTGACTCAGGACTCTGTTCTCACGACTCTGAGAGCCGACCTGAGCAGTAATCAAGAGTTGGATGCTTGACCGACTGCGCCACCCAGGCACCCATCCTTATTGCCAATTTTCAGAGTGAAGAGTTAGGGTATTGCTACTGTCAGTGGTGACAAATGAGGGTTCGGGTTTGTTTATTTTGCTTTTTTTGTAATCTCTGTGAATGCTTGAATTTTATGTTCCATCTGTTTCCATCAGTTGCACTCATTATTCTTCTTGATGCTTAGATGGCCCCAGCTCGGCCCATCAACAGCCAGGCTGCTCACACAGGCTTCCTAGGGGTGCCTCCCGCTGTCCCTGCCCTGTGGCTGCCCTTGGGGAGCTGAGCCAGGAGGCCAGCCCAGAGAATCAGGCCAGAGGCCGAATGGTGGGTTGCCACGGGGCAGCCCCTTCACCTGGCATCTGGGTCTGTCTATGGCCCTGAGCCATCACCCGGAGGGAAGCTCCAAGGGTTCGTCCTATGGGGGCCCCCATTCTCGCTCTTGCTCAAGCATACTCTTGACTCAGACCTGGTCCCAGCTGCACTGGGTGTGTAACCTGGACAATGTGGCATCTGGCTGCGGGAGGGTAGAGCCCTTGGGGTTACCAGCATGAGAAGTGGCGTCTGAAAAGTGCCAGTGATGTCCCCTTCCTTTACAGGCTGTCCTTCCTGCCAGCCTCAGGTGGGTTGGGTACAAGAGTCCCATACCGACGCTTTGGCACGCAGAAGCTGCAGCTCAGCACATGCTGGTGAGGCTGTGGGTCAGCAGGGCATCAGGCAGGGGTAAGGGCTCTTGGGGAGTATGGGGAGTGGGGGGCAGAAGCCCCCCATGCTAGAGGGTACAGGCATCCCTTGGCTGTTGAGAGCAGCAGAGGGTTGGGTCTTAGTGTCTTCCCTAAAGGGACATCTCTGCTTTCCCCTAGCCACGGGCCCTTGGGTGGCCCTGACCCCTGCCCTCCTGACTCCCCACCCTTCAGGCTCCTGCTGGTGTCCCTGGAGTATGGGAGGCTGCTGGGCTTGAGCGGCGCTGTCTGGCAGGAGCTGCGCGTCTTACCCCGTGGCAGGGAGGGCATCCATGGCTGCAGCCAACAAGGGTGAGTGCCTTCCTGGCCGGGCAGGGTTTGCACGAGTGTTCCAGTGGGCCCTGGCGGGAGGGGTGTTGTTGCATGCAGGGCCTGCATTGGCTGTGTGTGTGTGTGTGTGTGTGTGTGTGTGTGTGTGTGTGTGTGAGAGAGAGAGAGAGAGAGAGAGAGAGAGAAAGAATTACATTGCATCAGTGTAATTATACCAGTGTTTGTGCTGGGTCCTGGCGCTCACCCAAGCCCTAGCAGGGAACCGGAGGACTCCTGCTGGCTCCTTGGTGTGCTGGTTTATGGAGGTGTCTGCCCTCTTGTCCCCATGTTCCAGCCTCCCTATTCCACTGTGGGGGCTGGGGGTGCATTAGAGCCTTGGGGTGAGCACTGAGGCTGACGAGGTAGGTAGGGCCACAGAAGGGAATTTGGGTTTCATTCAGGGTTCAGAAAGGCTCATAGAGGGTTTTAGGCAAGGGAGGTCAGGTAAAATTTGAGGGTCAGTTCTAGGGGGCTCAGCAAGGAATGTGGAGTTGTCAGGCTACCCCCTCCTTCCTCCCCGAGCCAGGCCAGGCCTGGCCCAGCTCCTCCCACCAAAAGGACTCTGGGCAGAGATCTTGGGATGCCTAAGGGCTGTGGCTGTGGGCCAGAGAGGATTGGGGGCCTGCTCATGGCAACATGCGCCTCCCCCAGCCCAGGCCCTCACCCCAGCTCCAATTGCTCTGCCTATCTCAACTCCCTGCCTCCAGGCCTTGGAGAACCAGACCCAGCTAGGGACAGCTGAGGGCCTTTGTGTGTGTGTGTGTGTGTGTGCATGTGGTGGGGGTGGTCAAGTAGAGGAGGGTAGGGTGTCTTTGGGAGGGGTCTGAGAGGCTCCCCTGGGTACCTCCATCTTGCTTGCTAGTGATCAGGGATGAGGTTTAGAGCCTCTTCTAGGTGGGCTCAGTGTGGTTTTTGGCCCCCTTTGTTTCTGCCACCTCCAAAAAGGTCCCATAGAGCCTGCTCCAGTCCCTGACCCCTCCTCTCTCAGGTTGGGGTCATCAGGAGGGGCAGGCAGGGGCCTTGGCACTGATAGACTTGGAACCCAAGGCCTGGGGCTGTGTCTGCACTATCTGGGGCTTGCTGAGAGTCTGGAGGACTGTCTCTTCTTATCTCTGTCATCTGCCTCATCTCTTCTAAGTAAGGGGTCATACTAGCTAATCCCTGACACACCCGTTCTCAGGGTGCTTATATTTTGTGGGAGGACTGGGAAGGTAGGGGGCCTTAAGCCTCATGACCCCTAGTATCCATTAGGATGTGGCCTAGCCCTGAAAGGAGTCCATCCAGTGGGTGTTGAGTGATGGCAAGGGCAGTTGTAGGGGGTGGGAGGGACATGGGATGACATGGGGGGAGTCGTTTCCTGGGGATAGAGGAAACCAGCAGCCCCTGGAGCCCTCTCCTCCTCTCTTCCTAGGCAACAAGCCCAGAGTCCGGAGTATCCGCTTTGCAGCCGGCCATGATGCAGAAGGCTCCCAGAGCCATGTCCACTTTGATGAGAAGCTGCATGACTCTGTGGTCATGGTCACTCAGGAGAGTGACAGCAGCTTTCTGGTCAAGGTACGTGCACCCCTCCCCCCGTCATCCGCCTTTACTCCCTCTGCCCCCTGCCTGGCCCTGCCTGGCTTCCTGGACCTGTCTGTTCCACTTCCTCAAAGCTGGCTTCCTAGGCACATCTCTGTCCCGCCCTGGGCCTTGGTTTCCCTGTCTGTAAAGTGGGAGGTGGTGAGACTGCAATGAAATGAGTGCCTTTAGGATGTTACTCAAACAACTGGAACAGAGCTGTTGTTATCAGCGTCACCCCGACAACAGCAATGGAAGGTGGTGTCAAGGCTTGAGGTGCCATAGGCCTGGGTTCAGGTCCAAGCCTGCTAATCTGGCACAGTGACCTTGGGCAGGTTACCTCAGTTTCCCCTTCTCTGAAATGAAGACAGCTCACACCCCATAGAGTTGGTGCAAGAATGAGATGAAAGAATGTATGTGTGTCACGCAGGTGTGAGGCTAATTTTGCTGATAACAAGGTGTGACTTGCATTACCCTTCTTTGCAAACCTCTCGCTGCTTTAGGCTCTGCGGTATTAGTGTTTACTTTATCACCCCCATGTTTTCTGCTGGGCGGGGCACCCACCTCTGCCAGTTGTCCCGCCTCACACACCCTCCAGCACGGCTTCTCCAAGTGCTGGGGCCCTGGCAGATCCCGCATGCACTTGGGAGGGGCAGGAGGAAGTGTCTGGAGGGGACAGACTGGTGGGGAAACAGGGAATGAATCCCTCAGGTTAAACAGTAGGCCGGGGCTCCGGAGTTGAGCAGGAATGCCCCAGCAAGGGGAGGGCATCTGGTCCATCGAGACCACCGAGAGGAGGGGCCCAGATTCATCATTTCTGCTCAATCGTAAAATCCTTGCTCTTTTCCTGACAACTTCCTCCAGGGAATTAACAGAATTAACCAAAACTTTAAAGAATAGCTCCCTCTCCCCCTACCTCCCCATTGCAAAATCCACTGATGTCCGCTAGGGAAAATTTGGAAGCTAGAGAAAACTATAAAGAAATTTAAAAGCACACACAATCATACTATCCAGACACAACCATAGTTAATATTTTGATGTGTGTCATTTCAGCTTTTTTTTTTTTTTGCTTCATTTCCAAAAACAAAAAGCTGGGATCACAGCGGACACACTGTTTTTTGCTTGCTTGTGAACCGTCTGCTGTCTATGTCAGCAAATAATTTTCCACGAGATTTTCCAACTGCCTGATATTCCATTAAATGTATCATCGTTGATTCATCTGGTTCCCTATTCCTGGTATTATGAATGTTTCTACTTTTTACTGTTATAAATAGGGCAGCAATGAGTGTTTTTTGCACATCTCTGAGATTTCCCCTGGAAAATTCTGCATTTGGTGCAGCTGGGCCACAGGATCACCATCGGCAGGATAGCCAGAAAGCCCTCTTGAGAAATGTGTCCTCCACCTGCAGAGTGTGGGAGCCCTGTGGACTGACCTTTATATCACGCAGTGACGTCTGTCTGTCCCATTGAGCGAACTGCTTCACGTAGCCAGCCCTAACAAGCCCCAGGGACAGGACCGTCGGCCCCGCAGCTGTGAGCACACCAGTGTCTGTGCACACAAGGTAGTGGGTACAGCGTGCCCCTCCACGCCTCCGGGACTGCACAATGGTTAGCCTGCCCGGTCAGCAGCCACCCCAGCTTATGGCCCTTCACACGGCAGGACTTGTGAAGGTCGGCATCTGGTTGCCAGTCACTGTGTACGAACAACAGAAATGGCTTGGGCCAGGACTTGGGGCTTTGGGCTCAGCGAGCCTTTGAGTGGGCAGGCAGGCATCCACGTTCAGGGTGGCAGCAGGCTTCACTGTGGTGCCGGTGGGCCAGCTCGAGACTGACCCAGCTGGTCCTGTGTCTGTTTTTCTGATTCTGTCTCCTTCGTCCCTGCAATCTGTGTTGCCCATTGTCTCCACACGAGTGACGAGAGGACCAGTGTCCCTGAGCCCAGGCTCTTGGCTCTGGGCAGGTGCTGGTAGGGGTGGGGGCAGGGGAGTGGCCTGTCCCGTGGGCCATGGCAGGTGCTAGCCCTGTGCCGCATGTGGCAGGAGTGGCCAAGAGGCCTCAGGAGGGCTTTACCCTGGCCACACTGTGTGGTTTCCAGCCAGTCATTGTCTGGCTTCCATGTCCTCGTCTATAAAATGGGCCACTGTTTGCTGCGGGGCCCGTGAAACAGATGCTGAGTCGCAAGCTGAGGGGACGAGGTCCTCAGGCAAAGGGCCTGGAGCCACTAGGCTTGGGGTGTGGATAAGCTGGAGTGCTGGCGGGAGTTAGACCCCCTCTGGGGTCCCTACAGCAGCGGGTGCAGGGGCCCACAGGACCCTAGGTGGCGGGAGCTGGCTGGCCCCGGGGGAAGCTGAGAGTGAAGGTGCTTCCCTCTCTCCCCCCATCGTCCCGCTACAGGTTGGCTTTCTGAAGATCCTGCACAGGTATGAGATTACCTTCACTCTGCCCCCAGTGCTCAGGCTGAGCAAGGACGTCCAAGAAGCACCAGTCCCCAGCCTACACCTCAAGCTCCTCAGCGTCATGCCTATCCCAGAAGGTGTGTCCCCAGCCCTCCTCCAGCAGGGCCTGGATGTGAGAGGGGGTGAGAGCATGGGCCACTTCCCCTCCCCCTTCCAGGGTGGATGGGGGGTTCGGCAATTGGGGGACATGAGGCCTCTTTATGGGCTTTGAGTGTGGTATCTTGGTAGGTCCCATACCCCAGGCCTTGCTCCTGGACAGAAGTCCTTGGGCTCACACTCTTGGCCCGTGCGTGTGCATCACCTGTGAGGAACTGGCTCTGGGCCTCCAGCCCTCCCTCCTGCCTGCCCTTAAGAAAAATCTGCCAGAGCCCCAGGAATCGTGGGCAGCTACCTCCTAGCACCCGCCAGTCACAGGCTTTGGACTTGGGGCTGCTTCTCCTTACCCTGCCAGCTTTAGGCCCTCCCCTGCCCCCACCCAGAGGCTAGGGTGTCAGTTTCATAGTAGGCTGACACCCCGGCTTCAGTTTCATGTCCCCCTACTTCCTCTTCATGACCTTGCCCTTAGTGGATTGGGCAAGCTCCCTCAGGCCCTTACCTCTTGCCACCTGATCTGCTGAGGGCCTGCCCTGTCCCTCTTTCCCCATCACCCCCTTTCCCTGCCTGCCTTTTTGGGGAATCAATGGGCCCTCCTCCTGGGAACCTGAGTTTGACCCTTGGAGCCCTAAAGGGGTTGTCCACAGTCCGGAGGCAGGTAGAGGGGGAAGTGAAGAGGGGGAAGTTTCCAAGGTCTGTTTGCCCAGCCCCGGGGGGATAGGTCCTAGGCCATCCTTAGTCCCTTGGAGGAGGTGGCCAGTCTTGGTGGCAGGTTGAGGCCAGTGAGTGCTGGGGCGGGGGGGGGGGGGGCGG
>NC_138378.1:26843636-26861738 GCF_054177405.1 Leptonychotes weddellii | reverse complement strand
GCTTGGCCGCACCGGGTTTTTGCCCTCCCTGTCTGGAAGAGGGGTCCTTGCCTTGGCCCGGGGTTCCCAGGTGCCTTCTCCCCAGCCCCCTAGCAGGGCCCAGAGGGAGGGTGGGTGGGGGGGGGATGTCTCCTAAGAGTGGGTGGGGCCAGGGGCCAGCCTGGCATCCTCATTTGTCACCTACCTTGCAGACCGACACCACGGCACACCCATGCTGCTTGATGGGGTCAAGTGCGTGGGTGCTGAGCTAGAATACGACTCAGAGCACAGCGACTGGCACGGCTTCGACTGAGGCCTGCGGCCCTGCACGCCTTGGGGCCCCACAGCCTTAAACCCCACCTCATCTCCCCGAATGCTATGTGACGGTGTGGCTTCCTCGCCCCTCCCCGGGGTGGGGAGGCAGGGGTGGGGTGTCCAGGGGCTTCTCACCTCTGCCTTCATTGTGCCACCTCCCTGCCTCTCCTGTGTCCTCCTGTCCCACTTCCTCCTCTCCATGAGCCTCAGTCTCCTGCTGGAAGAAATGGGTTGAGCTCCCAGGGAGGCTATCTGAGGGAGGGGTACGCCTGGAGTGAGTTCTGCCCTCCCCCCACCCCAAGCCATAGGGGCTCTAGCCAGGGCTTGGGAGAGGAGACAGCTGGCTAGGTGACGTCGCCATCACTCCCGTTACTGCTGCAGCTCTCTGGCTTTTGCCGTGCCCCCTCCCTCTTTCCTCCTGCTGTCCGCGCTCAGGAGGAGGGAGGCACAGCCCCAAGCCCTAACCCCCAGGTCTGTGTTACTTGGTTTTTAAAGGACTGATTGGGATAAAACCCTAAAGAAATAAAACTTTCAGTGGATACCAGAGGCCAGCCAGTGTTTGTTCTCCAGGGCTCTGAGAACACCCAATCCTCCGCAGATGGGCTAAGGAACAATTTTGGATTGTATCATTCTTTTACGAGGAAGGGGCACTCGATGGTATTCTAGCACCTGGCCCCCAAAGAAGTATGCACGCTTGGTATTTTAGGCCTGGGAATAGTTGACGAGTTGGGATGGGGAGGGCCTTCTGCCTAGGCCAGATGGGAAGTCTTAGGGAGTGAGGTCTGTTTGGGATGTTTGACAGAGAGAGCAGCACCCCCTCCTGGTCAGTTCCCAGCTCTGCGCAGAGCTGAAAGCACTCTCCCTTTTTTGAACCCAGCCCCGCCTCCACTACTCTGTTGGGGTCCCCTTTGTGATGTACCAGCAGGCTATACCTTCACCTTAGGCACAAATGCTTTATTGTCACCTTAGGGTTCTCAGGCAGGTGGGGCAGTTGCAGGTCAGGGGTGGGCAGGGAATGTCCCAATGGCATAGTGAGTTGATGGCAGATCCAGGATCAGCCCTTCGTTCTCCTTCTGTCTCTCGACAGCCCCCCCAACCCCCACTGCCCTTCGGTGGCTGGGATAGGGTGCACGTGGGTCATTCATGGGCTTCTTCAGATGAATTATCTGTCCTGAAAGGAAGGCCCCCCCCAGCAAGCTCCCCCTACATCCTCTCATAAGTGCCTTCATCCTGCATCCTCCTTTTTAGCCTGTTAATTGAGAAAGTTTAAAAATTAACAGTCATACCTGGATGGTCAGTACCACACCCAGGAAGGTCCTGTACCCCTGTGCTGCTTGTGCTAGCCTCCAGCCATTTTTCTGCACCACAGGGCCTCTCTGCCCAGCGCCCTGTGCTGGCTGAGCCTATCAATCCATGTACTGGGCCCTTCAGGCCCAAGCCCTGCACATCCTCTGTCCTCCTGCTGCCCCTCCTGCAGCGGCCCTGCGCCGCCTCTCCCAGCTGCCTCCACTTCCCACCCCCCACCCCCCAGTTCAGGCCAGGGCTTGGTCTGCTGCTGCAATCTGCCTTCGGGGTCACGTGCCCCCTTGTGGGCGCACCGTCTTAGGAACCTCTTCTGACTCTTTGATCTCAGCCCTTGGCAGGGCTCTTCGGCCTTCCAGTCAGCCGACCCGGGCCCAATTCCAAAGCGAGAGTTTGTCCCTACCCATCCTGCGACCTCATCTCACCGGACAGGAGGGCGGGGGAAGAGGCGCTGACTTCAGAACCAGCAGCTCGGTCCACGCGAGCCAGCGCCCCAGACTCCCCCGTCACCCCAACCCTTCGACCGCAACAGGGCGGGGCCTGGCACGGGGTGGGGATGGGGCTGGCACGGCGCCCGCGCGCTCAGTTGGAAAGAAAGTCTATGGCGGCGCGCACGGAGCGATTTGTGCTGACGTCGACGGCGGTGACCTTGATCTCGGTGTCGCCAAACTGCATGGCGGCGCGGATCTCGCGGCGGCCGGGGGACGCGCCGTCGGAGGGCTCCAGCTCGAGGCTGAGCGCGCCGCACTTGCGCACGCCCGGGTCGGTGATGAAGCGCGCGTCCTCGGCGGCGCAGCAGTACAGGTTGATGAGCACGCGCCGCTGGCCCGGCCGCGCCGGGCAGTAGCTGCGCCGCACCTCCTCGCCCAGGGCCACCGACTGCTCGGCGGCCACGAAGCGCTCGAAGACGTCGGTGCACCAGCGGCGGCCGTCGCGGACCAGCAGTTTCTCAGGCGGGTGGCGCCCGGCCACGAAGCGGTTGAGCACGCCCACGCCGTAGGTGAGCGGCGAGCGGCGCACGCGCACCACGCCCGGCGCCTGCCCGAACAGCACCGCGCCCTTGAGGATGGTGAGGCCCACGTCGTGCGGGACCACCACGCGCAGGCCGCGGGCGCCCAGCGCCGCCTGCACCGCGTGCTGCAGCACGGCCGACTCCGCAAAGCCGCCCACCAGGAAGAGCAGCTTCACGCCCTGCACCTCGGGCCGCGCCAGCAGCGCCTCTGCGGGAAGGGGCGGGGTGGGGGGGGGGAGAAGGGAACGCGAGGTGAGAGAGCGCACAGGCCTCCGAGGCCGCCGCCCTGCGGCCACAGGCACCTCCCCTCCGCCATCCTGTACCCAGCTGGCAACTAGAAACTGGTTCCGTCACCCTAAAACGGTAGCCGGGTTCGGAGGAAGAAAAACACCGAGAGTTTTCATAGAGTGCTTCGGCAGTCTTCACGGGCTCTGCTTCCCCTGCACTCTACCCCCTTTCCTCTCGCACCACGACGTGGAGGGCGCGATAAGGATATGCATTTTCATGTACTGAGTGCCTCCTGCCGACTGTGCACATCTCTAGTATTTCAGCTCCCTGGGATGACAGTTTTGGGGACCCAATACTATCACCCCATTTTATAAATAAGGAAACCGAGGCATCAGGGGTTCTTTCAGTCAGAAGAGAGACTATACACATCATCCCTCCGAGTTCTTAATACCCACGACACTGTGTCCTCCAGGTGTTTCAGGTGATTCTGGGTCTCATTCCAGTGTATGGATGGGTGGAGGCTTCCAGGCACTAATGGGGAGGAATCATTCCTGCATCTGAGTGTGAATGTGGGGGTCAGTGGAGGACTCAAGCTCAGGCACTCACCTATGTGCTGGATGATCCCACTGACCGTGGGCTGAAAGAGCTCGTTCATGGCCTCGCAAGACATCCTGAGCATCCCCTGCGAGGACCACTTCACGAAGTTCACGCTGTTGGTGAAGGGGGCACAGGCTTATCGGTGGGGTCTGGGGTTCTACCCCTGCTCCAGGCCGGTGGGCCTGGGCACTGACTGCATATTGTGCGTTCTCCCAGCCCCACTCCCTCAGGGGCTTTAGGTGCCTGCCTGCTCCAGTTCCAGGCATGAAGCCCCAGGAGAGGAGCCTCCCTTTGTCTCTGGGCAGAAGAGCCAAGGCACACTGGCTGGCACAGGGCGTGTGTGTGGCGGGGTGGGGTGGGGTGGGGTGGGGAGGCTGCCGCGGTGCGGGGAGGAGAAAGATGTCGGCCCTTCCCCCAGTTCCGGCCGCGGATTCTAGCTGGGATGCTCATGCCCCTCTCCTACTGTCGGCTGGCAAGAAATGTGCACGGGGCAGGTGGGGCAGACTCTGGGGCCCACATGCTCCCTTGCAGGGGCTTTCCCCATCCGCAAACCCTGCTTGAGTCCCCGGACCCACCTGCTCCGGCGCAGGGCTGTCTCCACGTTGTGGCCTCGCTGTTTGCGGTAGAAGTCGATGAAGGAGAAAGGCAGCGAGATGTTGAGCGCCCCTGCGCGGTGCGGGCCCGCCGTGCGTTTGCGGGCCTCGAAGGCGATGGTCAGATCCACCCAGGCTGCCGGCCGTTGCCTTTTGAAGGTGGTGATGAAGTCCTCGCCGAAGATGCGGCCCAGCAGCTGCTCAAAGGCCAGGTCCACGCCCACCGCGCCATAGGGGCCGCCTGGGGTCGGGCAGGGGATAGAGGGGGAGTCAGTGCAGAATCTGCCGCCAGGGGGCGTTGGCGGGGCCCGGGCGCGCTCGGTACCAAGGGTGTTGCCTGGCGGGCTACTCACCAGATGCCTTGTACAGTTCCTTGAGGGTGCCATGCGGCTGCTCCAGCTGGTGCACGGTCAGGTCCACAGTGCCTCCTCCGCAGTCTGCCACCACGTAGCGGTCTCCTGCGGCGGCGAGCGTGAGCACGCACTCTTGGCCCGCTTTGCACCCTCAGCTCTGCTTCCCTTCCAGATTCACCCAGCCCCCAGCCCTGCCCCAGACCCGAGCCTTGCCTGCGGGGAGGATGGGGGTGGGAGTAGCTGTAAGGGGCTTCCAAGTGCTTAAACCTTAGGCTACCGGGTAGGGACGCAAGGTTTTGGGGGAAAGTGTTTCCAGGACTCTGCAACTTCATCCGTGGAGAATCCCCAGGAGAAGTGGGAGTCAGGGGCGCGGCTGAGTGGTGTGGGGGTGCAGGTGATCGTGACTGCCAGGTTAGGTGCAGCTGATGGAGGAGTAAGGGCGGGGTTTCTAGGGGCTAGAGCCCACTTCGCGAATGTTCCCTTGCCCCCTATCAGTGTACGTTCCCCGCAGGACCCGAGAAACGCCCCTCTGTCCCTCCTTCCCCACCTGCTTGCATCTCTGCCCACAGCTCTCCGACGCCAGACTCCACCAGGAACGTGCGGCTGTGGCGGGACCGGCGTAGCTGCTCGCGGGCTGGGGGTCGAGGGACAGCAGGACAGTGGGGTTAGAAGGAGGTGCCTCTGCTAGAACGCTCGGCACCCCCCTCACCAGCACCCTCCATGAGCATCTGGACCAGCCAGTTCTCCTGAAACTCTTGCTCTACTCTAACTAGGAGAAGGCAGTGCTGAACCTCAAAGGGTCTGGAAGAACCCAATGGGGTACGCTCCAGTGTTGGGACCAACAGCTGAGGGGAAGTATTTCTGGCTGCAGGACATTCCCTTAATGCAGGCTGGCTCATGGCAGGGCAAAATTGGGGTTAGGACAGTTTGGCTGGGGGAGGAGTTCCTGGGGGATCCAGGGGAGCCCAGGACTTGGGACCTCTTCTAGTCATGGGAGACAGCATCTGGGAGAGTGACTAAGACTGACCACAGCTGTCTCAGTGCCCAGTCCTGGTACTGGGGCTTGAGCTTGGTAGCAGGAACTTGGGGCTATTGTGGGGGGAATGGGGATGACAGCTATGTACCAGGATGGGAGAGGTGGCTGATTCAGGGGCTGCTGAAGAGAAAACTCTTGGAAGACCACCTTGGTTCAGAGTGGGGGCTGACTTCCTCCCTTGTCAGCACCTCCCCTCGGGACAGGTTGTTTCCCCTACCTTCAGATTGAGGACTGGGGCTGAGTCCTACCTTCCTCAGACAATGATCTCCTAGGGCAAGGTGAGATCTCTGTCCTCAGATTGGGCTCCCCCAGCTCAGGGCCGTGCCTCCTCCCTCAGCCTGAAGTCCACCAGAGATGTTTCTGCCCTCTCAGATTGGGCTGGAGTGGGGCAGGGGGTTGTCTCCTCTTGATGTCGGACATGGCCGAGCCTCTGGCCTCAGTGACCCTCTGACCCTCCCAGGGCAAATGTCATACCACTGGGTAGTGCCCCTTGGGGCAGCTCACCCTGCCGGAAGCTGGAATCGATGGAGCGGCGCTCACCCAGGCGTCCACTGCCTGGAGCCCGGCTGCTTAGGTCCAAGAGCTGGTGTAGACGCAGCTTGCGGCAGTAGACAGAGGCGGCCTCTGGCTCCAGGGCGATGAGGAGTTGCTCTGCGTCCTCCCTGGACACCAGGCCAGCCTGGGGATAGGTGGTGGGCAGGGCCAGGGAGCTCCATGGGCCAAGTGTCACACCTCAGATGGCACCTCCGGGCAGGCAGCCAGGGCCTGGGGGGCTCCCCACCTCCTCCCCATCACACCCCAGCCATGGTAGGCCTCTCAGGCCCCTCCATGCTGCACAAATTTGGAGCTCCCTCATAGCTACCCCGTGACTAGCCTGGGGAGGGGCACGGCCACAGCCAAGAATACCATGGGGTTGCCCAGCAGGAAGAGACTAGACAGTGAAAACCTAGAGCACCTGGGATCTGCCCCTCCAAGCTGCCCAGGGTGGCCCAGGCTCTGGCAAGGTCCCCTTCACAGGTGCAGGGCTGGCTAGCTGCGCACCGGCTGAGGGTGTTAGCCCAGACTCTAGCACAGTGTGTACGGGGTGTAATGGCCAGATCACCAATTAGAGCAGATGGTGTGTGCGTGGGGAGGTCCCCTTTGGCTCACTGAACCCTCTTCCTTCACCAGGCTGGTGTCAGACAATAGCCACACTCCCCACTCTCAGGAGAACTTTGTTCCCCAAGAATCGGATATAGGCACCAAGAGACAAACAGTGAAATTGCAGACACCAGGCCAGGCCAGTTGCGGGGAGAAAAACACCTGGGATCTGTTACTTCCTGTATCAGGACAGGGGATCCCTCCCCCTGTGGGAAGTATTTTATGGTTTTGTGGGATTCCCTGGATTCTGTGCAGGTGGGGGTTGGGGATGGGTGGGTATGGAGACTTCCCGCCCAGGGCCAGCCCTTCCTGAACTGGCAGCCTGGGACCAGTGTGGGAGGAAGCAGGTTAGATAAACCGGCAGGGGGCACTGCGGGGGGGGGGGGGGTTTGTTTATTCTGGCTGGGCACAGCCTTGCTTTCATCCTGGTCTCTGCAGGGGGGATGCCCACTACCTCAGGGTTAGCTCCTTCCGGTGACAAGCGTAGGCACCCACAGACATGGCACCTGAGGCATGCCTGGCCCACAGGTGTGTGGGGGTTGGGGGCTCTGGTATCTTCCAGGGGGTGCACCGGCAGGCCTTTTGGAGGTCCTCGGGTGTCCCCCAAGGCCCCAGGGGGAGGACCAAGCCATGAGTCTTCTCTGGGAGGCTGTGCTCCCCTTCCCCCCATCTCACTAGAGGTGGGGGGACTTGAGTTGTGCGCCCCCCCATTCTCCAGACCTTTGGGCATCTCTTACGGTAGGAAGCCCAGCAAGCATTGGTCCAAATCACCTCCCTTCATAATTTCATCGCCCTGTTTCTCCTGCTCAAAGACTGACAGTGGTTGGGGCTCGGTGGTGGCGGAGTCCCTGGAAAATACTGGTGCTGGCTGAAGCGGATGTTCTTGGTGCCCTGCCCAGCTACTGTGTGTTGGCTCCCAGCTGCCCCCTTCTCTGGAGAACTGCCCTCAGCTGAATGGAAACCACCTCACTTGGAGAAGTTTCCCCCACACCCCCGGGAACCAATGACAGGCTGATACGGATCCAGAAAAAGCCAAACGCCTTGCCTCACTGTGGTCAACTGCTGGGTACAGCTCTTCCTCCAGTCCTCTCCACGGGATCAGGCTGAGGCTAGACTCCAGCTGAGACCACGTTCCTGCTCAGCTCTTTCTCCTGCCCATTTCCCTCACTCTTTCTCCTGAGAGCCCTTCTTCAATACGCTGCATGCACAAGAATCCTTATCTTGCGCTCTGCTTCTAGGAAACCTGACTTAAGACACCGGCTAGGCTGGCCTGGGCTGTGCCTCTCATCCCCTCTGCTCTCTGTTCAGCAGGCTCGCACCCTCTCCTGGTGGCAACTACCCTCCAAAATGCCCAGCAGGGGAAGGCCGCAGGTCTTTACGCAATGACTGGTCCCAAGGGTGGTGGGTAAAGGAGGGTCTTGGGGTCCTCCCTGGAGCCCTCCTGAGTGACGCCCCCTGCTCTGTCTGCCCGTCCTCACCAAGTAGGCAGCCTCACGCATGAACTGCTTGGCAGGCTGTTTCCAGATGGCGGGCACCGTCAACACCCAGCGCACAGTGTCCTTCTCTGGCAGCGATGGGCACTGCTCCCTCAGCTCCTGCAGCAGGAGGGGGCAGCAAGGGGTAGGCTGGCTTGGGTTGGGGGTGAGGTATCTTCAGCCTTCTATTTATGGGAGCTGGAGTTGCTAATCAAGCCTCAGGAAGGACTTCCCAGCTGAGTGGGAGGAATTCCTAACGCCCCCCCCCCCAACACCTGTATGTCCCATGCAGGCTCCATCCAATGGGAAGGCAGGGGCTGGAGAAGATGATTTCTGACCCCTGCTGGATAGGCTGAGAGGAGACGATGGACCTGGGGGTCCCTGCCCCGGGCCGCAGCGCACCTGAAGGGCATGCTCCTTGAAGAAGCGCAGGGCATGGGCGAACACCTCCAGGGCAGGCATTTTCTTTCCATTTACAGCCTCTAGCTGGGTCTTCAGGGTGAGATCCTGGCAGGGTCATAGGCAATTCTGCAGAAGGCCATAGCTCTGCCCCCACTTCCTGACGACCCCTCTCTGAAAATCACCCCATTTCCTGCTGCTTCGCCTCTGGAGTGTCCTCGCTAATCCCACATTAGTTCTGTCCCCAGCCCCTCTCGTCAGCCCCGCCTCTCCTCTAATCCTGGCCTCACCCCCTAGCCCCGCCCCCTCAGCCTCTCCTCACCTTTTACCTTTGCTCCCCCTCCGTGAGCCCCTCCCTTTCCACTCCTGGCCCCGCCCCCCTGGCTGGAGCGGCCCGGAGCCAGAATGTGCCTTACAGTGGTGCTGTGGATCTTCATTTTGAACTTCTCGAAGTAGAGCCAGTCCCGCGCCTCCTCAGGGTCCAGATCGTGGTAGTAATCGCGGGCGGTGTAGCCAAAACTGTGAAAGGCGCCCTCCGGGGTCAAAAGCAGGCAGGTGGGGGTCTTCTGGTGGGCCACTCCTGGGTCCCCGCCCTCCCATTTCCTGTGGAGGCACAGGGCTGTCAGTGTGGTCGGCGAAACCCTCCCTTCGTGGGGTTGGGTATCGGGCTCCGGGATCAGCTGTGTGATCTTGGGCAGGCCACCTAGCTTTCCTACATGTAATATGGAAATAATAATAGTACCTACCTCTTAGGGGTCTTGTGAAGATCGTGCTTGGCATCCCCTTAAATCTCCATAAATGCTGCTCATTGGATCCTGCCTATCCATGGGGCCACTGGACCCATCAACATCCTCAGCTCCTGCTTCCTCCCATGAGGTATACCGTTGGACTTCGCCTCCCTGTACTCTTAAGCAGCAGCAAGCCATCATCCACCTGCCTGGGTCTGGCCTCCTGATGTATCCCTAGAGGACCCTCGCAGAGGCTTTCTCCCAGCCAGACGGTTTGCCTTCCTCTAGGCTATCTTCCACCGCCAAGCTCCTTCAAGGCATCGATCATTCCTATCTAACCCACCTTGGCAGCTACACCCAGTTGACTGCACCTCCAGCAGGACCCCAAAACCTGAATGAGATTCCAAACCTCCCCATCTGCAGGTGCCATCTGGAATTCCACCCAGAACTCCTTGTCTAGTTCATTGGCCTGGCAACTTCTTTCTCCCCTTCCTCTGCCTTCTCTGATGCCCTGACCCCTCTAGGCCAAGCTCATCCCTGCAGCCTTTAGGGGAAGGAACTGGGAATCCAGGCAGAAGGAACAGCATGTGCAGAAGTTTAGAGGTGTGGAAGAGCCAGGAGAACCAGCTATAGGCTGGCTCAGTGTGCAGCTGGAGAAAATGCAGGAATGTTAAAGTCAGCTAAGGAAGAGCATCAAGTGCCATATCTGAATTCTGTCTTGATGGGTTTTAAGTAGGAGAATGAGGAATCATAACCACATCTGCCATTAGAAAGGTCACTGGTTGACCTTTGTGGTGGCAGCAGGGGTTACCGGCATTCAGTTGCTGGTACGCAGCTTTCTGTTCACGCCCAGGAGCTACACACCCTTGAGGTGACTGGCCAGGGCACGATAGCCCAGATCAAGGCTCACACAGACTTGGAGGGCATCACTCCAAGGAGATCAAGCCCTGCTCCTGGCAGGCACACCCCTAGACGATGAAGCTACCAGGGCCAGTGTGGGGTGGAGGCTCCGACCACTCTGGAAGTAACCATCCACATGCTTGGAGGTAAAGTCCATGGCTCCCTGGGCCGTGCTGGGAGAGTAAGAGGGCAGACCCAAAGTGGCCAAACAGGAGAAAAAGAAGATAGGCCAGGCCAAGCAGTGGATGCAGAACTGGTGTTTGTTAATGCTGTGCCCGCCTTTGGCAAGAAGAAGGGCCCCAGTGCCAACTCTTAAGTCTTTTGTAATCCTGGCTTTTACTAATAAAGCCACTTAGCCCAGTCAAAAAAAAAGAAGAAGAAGAAGAAGAAGAAGAAAGAAAAGAAAAGAAAGAAGAAAGAGAAAGAAAGTTCACTGGTCCCCATGTGGCAACAGCCTGGAGGGGAGGAAAAATGGAGAAGGAAAACCAGAGAGGAGGATATTGCTACCATCCAGGTGAGAGAGGGTGCGGCTGAACTTAGGGGTGGTGGCCATGGAGAGAAGTGACTGGGTGTTCCAGAGATATTAGGGAGATAGAAATGGCAGGTCTTGGTGGCTAGTAGGGGTGGGGAGGGTTTGGGAGGAAGCCAAGATACCCTCCAGTTACTTCCTGTGACTGTCCCCTCCACAGGACAGCGTCCTTTCTTGGTCCTCAGGCCCAGCATGGAGTCCAGCATGGTTTCCGTCATGTGTGCTGACGAGCATGCCAGCTGGGATGCCCTGGAGCTCCTAGAGGGCTGTAAGTGCCCAGAGCCTTTGTGGCCTTATGTGGATGTGGACGGAGCAGGGAAGGGGGAAGGACAGTTCATGCTTATGCAGCTGAAGTCCCTTGTATCTTTGGGGAAGTGACCCTTATGTTTGTCTCTCCATCCACCCTGCCATCTACCCTCCCAGGCCTTGGGAAGCCCCTCGGCTCCCCGATCCCGGTCGGGGTTGGAGCTTTGGGGTCTTCTAGAAGGGTCTTCCACCTACTGGCTGCAGCTTCACTAAGAATCCTGATCCTTCAAAGGATCAGGGTCTTGAGACCTGGAGGGCAGTGTCAAAAAATGTACTGTTCAAATAAAGCTCGACTACATCAGAATGGGTTTTTTGCCCATCTCTTTCCTAACAACTGTGTGACCTGTTAACTCAGCGAACCCTCTGATCCTTCACGTTTTTGTCCTTCACTGAGGTGTTCAGCCTAGGAATCTGCCTGTCTACCACACACAAATCCCAGCACAGGTTTTCAAGGAAGGCTATTCATTGCAGCACTTTTTGTAATAGTGAACAATTAGAGGGGAAGAAACCTCCCAAAACTATCAATAGAAAAATAGACGAATCATGACACATCTGTACGTAGGACACTATGCAACTATTAAGAGAAATTGTGGCTTCAATAGGAGCTGATAGGAAGAACAGGCCTGTTAACTAAGATGCGTGCCCTGAGCCCAAGGGAGCCGGGCGGCTGCCTTGCTTTTGTTGTTTGCTTGGTTCCTTTATCTTTTTCCTTTTTAAAGAAAAAATAAAGCAGGTGGATTTGAAAGAAAAAAGAAAAAAGAGAAATTGTGGCTTTATGTGTTGACACGAAACATCTACAAAATAATGTTGAAAGTTTAAAGTAAGGCAAGTTGTAGGATATCTCACTTTTATTTAAAAAACACATATATGTGCAAATATGCGTGTATGTTGGGGACGGAGGGAGCTCAGGGCAGACTCCATGTGTCCTCAGTGACAGTCCTTCTGAGACCAGGCCCATCCCAGGGAGTGAGGACCCCCGCCCCCGTCTCCCAGCCCAGCCACCCTCACCTCATCATGTGGATGGCTTCAGGATCACTGGCAAAGCTGAAGGCGTAGCCACTGGAGGTGGTCCCGAAGTCGATGGCCACCACCACGGAGAAGGGAGCACGCTGGGGGGCCCGGACCTCGGGCTTCTGTGAGGGTGAGACCCAGAGTTAGGCAGCAGCCAACAGCTGCATGCCCGAGCCCCTCCTCTCCTCTGGCTGTGGTCCAGACTGGCCCTGCCCCAGTCACCTGCCCGGGCTCCCCTCCCCTTCCCAGGCTCCAGGCTGAGCCCCAGAGCGACCAACTGCTCAGAATCCCAAGGCCTCTCAGGTCACCCTCTGCAGCTTTTGGCTTAAGCTCCTGCTTTCTTCTTTGGGTTCTCTGCCTGCCTTCTGCCTGGCCAGCCTGAGCCCCACCCCCCTCACAGCTCCTCGGGGCAGCTTCAGTAACACGTGGACCTGTGTATATTTGACCCCCCAGATCTTTGTGGCCACAGTGAGACAACCAGACTCCGTTGGTTTTATGGCAGAGGAGAAAGGCCTGTGCACGGGCCCACCGTGGTTCCTTCCTTCTCCCAGGCCAGGCCTGGGCTCCCTGAGAACAAGGGGATCCCCGGGGCTGGATCACTAGGGTGAGGCCATCCTGGGTGGGGTGACCCAGGGAGTTTGAGGGAGGTTTATATCCTGGATACTTCAAGCTAGTAGTTTCCAAACTAATTTTTAGCAATGTGTCTTGTCTTCCCCAGATATAACTTGTATTCAGGGAGGGCTGTGGTCCACAGGAGGGGGAGCAACTCTGGGAGGCCCACTGCTCTGAGGACCTGAAGTAACTACATGCTCAGAAGTCTCCCTGCCCTAGGCAGGCTCTGGTCCATGGATGGCATCCTGGAGCGGGGCTGTTCGGGTGTTAAGTTACGTTAGTCACCTGAGTAGAACTGTTACCCCTACAGTCCAAGGTCACCTGAGGCTAAGTCTTCTGGGGGAGACATAACTGGAATGTGCAGGGGCAAGAGGCATGGCGCCACCCCCAGGCCAGCCCGGGCCCTGCCAGGGATCTGCCAGACACATCATAATCCAAGTTCTCTGGAGCACGACCCCTCTCCATAGCACCCAGCCTCCCACCACCAGGATCCCTGCTCCCAGGCTTACTGGAGACTGCGAGGGTGTGAGTGGGGCGATGCCACAGCTTTCCTGGGTTCGTGGGGAGCCAGGCGGGCTGGGCACGGGGGACCGCTCGGGGCTGGAGCCTGCAAAGAGAGGGCAAGTCACTCTGGCACAATCAGGGTAGGGGCTGGTGGCTGGGCACTGGGAGGTTCTCCATCAGTCCTTGCTGCGCTGAGGCAAGGGGCACCCTGCTGGGGGAGGAGGACTAGTGGGGGAGGGGAGGAAGGACAAGACGGGGGCAGGGGCAGACTGAGGGCCTGTTATCAATTTGAGGTGACCTCCCCCTGAAGGGTGACCCATGCCTCACCTGGTGACTCCTCATCTCCCCAGCATCCCTCAGACGCAGCAGGGGAGGGGAGAGACAGAGAAGCATTATGGGGGATGGGGGAGACTGAGTGCAGAGAGAGAAGGGCAGGAGAGATGGGGTGGGTGGGCTCCTGGGGTGGAGGTGAGGGTGGAGGGTAGAGAAACCAGAAAACGTGGGGAACTACAGACGGAACTGAGCAGGAGGTAGGGCTGCTCCCCTCCCTGGTAGACTTTGGCCACATGGTTCTAATCAGGACCCAAAGGAGCCACCCTCCCTTCCTCCCTCCCTCCACTAAGGGCCAAGGACAGGCCCAGGTGGTGGGGATCGAGAAGGGGAATAGCACTTCTCCCAGCCCAGCCCTCAGCTGGGGGGTGTCCACAACACTAGGAAGTTGGATTCTGAGCCGCCCTTCCCCATGACACACAGAAGCCTGGAGCCAGCATTTGGGGGCAGGAGGCCCCACTGAAACCCTCTCACAGGCCCAGGACTGAGCTGGACCTTTGCTGGGAGGAAGCAGAGCAGCTCCAGAAGGCAGCCCAAAGCCTGGCTTGGAGGATCACGCAGCTTAAGGGCCTGCCTGGCTGGTCATCCCTAGGTGTGGGCTGGTGGCTCATCACCACCACACTGGGCTCTGCTAAGGCCCCTGCCGGGGGTACTGGGGCTGCCCTGAGATTCAGGTGTGCGGACAGGGAGGTGGCCCAGGAGGCTGATGGGGTCTGGTGTGAAGACCTGCGGACACGTCGAACTGGTCTGGCTGGCTTTAGGCTGAGCCAGGGCCCGGGGCCTGTGTTCCTTCAGCAGCTGTCCTGCCCCGAGCCCTGACAGGTCCCAGTTTCCCCGACCTTGGGGTACGCGGGAACATATGTGAGGAATGAGGGGGACTCAAGGAAGTGCCAGGACCAGGCCAGAGTGTGTCTGGAGGTGTTGGAGGGGCAGGGTAGGGGGGTGGCTCTCCCAGGGCTCCTTCTTTCTAGGCAGCCGGCACAGGCTTGGGCCCTGCCACCAGCTCCAGCCCGAGGGCCCGAGTTGCTGTGGCTGGAGCCTGGGAAGGGAGGCAGGAAGGAAGGCCCAGCCCACCAGGTCTTTGTTAATGGACTTCCTGAGGAGTGTCCCTCCTGCCTCCCGGCCTGCCACCCCTGCAGAGAACGCGGAGCCAGCTCCCAGACCCGGCCACAGGCAGATGCGGGCGTATACATGCAGGGTTCTGTGCGTGCAGAGCCAGCTGCCAATACACACTCCCACACAAGGCCCTGCACACAGAGACCTGCCCACAGGCAGGCAGACACACGTGCGCGCACACACACACACACACGCACGCTCATACCAGGTCCCATGTACACAGACCTGCTCAAGACATGCACATGCACACAGTCCTGGGCACACACACACTCACAGACACAGTCCTGTGTGCACCAACCCCCCCCCCGCCCCCCGCACAGACACACTCGCTCAGCACCGTCTTCTGGGAGACGCAGCCGTGTGCAGACTGGGGGTGGGTCGCGGTGCCCGGGTGAATGGGGTGGTGGGTCAGGGCCAAGGCTGCAGGGGGTGGGGGGTGCGGGCAGGGGAGAGTCTTACCAAGGTACAGCCCCTGCAGGCCCATGTCCGGGACAGCCAGCATCTTTGCAGGCCCTGTGGCTGTGAGCAGGAACAGACAAAACAGAACGGCATTTATTTGTTCTTTTGTTTCCTCTCTGAATGCTTATTTATTTTATTTGTTTACTTTTGGCTGGAGCCCTTTGAAGCGAATGCCAGGCATCATGTTGTTTCACCTATAAATTCTTCAGTACATCCCGCTAACAGAGAAAGACTTTAAAAACATCGTCACAACACCGACCTGATGTGTAACAATATTAACAGTAATTCCTCAGGCTCATCTAACGTTCAGTCCCACAGTCCCCGCTTGTCTCAAAAACTTAACAGTGGCTTTGTTGCAACCAGGATGCTCCTAAATGTTTTCAAGCGCCCAGTCCGTGCCAAGTGCTTGCAGACATCAGCGACCCAGAGAGACACTGCTCCTGCCCCCGGAGGCCCACAGCCTGGTGGGAAAACTGATCATAGTCAGATAATCACCCAAGTGAATTTGAGATTACAAACGATGCTGTCAAGGTCACAGCTGGATACCAACCAGGCAGAAAGGCTTGGTACGGCTGGAGAGAGAGGCTGGGCTGGGCTGGGCTGGGCTGATCCTGTAGGCAGGCCCCTGGGGACCCTATTTTTATTTACTTATTTATTTATTTATTTATTTAATTTTATTTTTGAAGATTTTACTTATTTGAGAGAGAGCGAGAGCACGAGCAGCGGGGAGAGGCAGGGGGCAGGGAGAAGCAGACTCCCCCCGCTATGCAGGGAGCCCGATTTGCTGAGCTCGACCCCAGGACCCTGAGATCATGACCTGAGCCAAAGGCAGACGACTGAGCCATCCAGGAGCCCCTTAGGGCCCCTATTTCAGATCCGGTTTTATATGAAGGGCAACAGCAGATCTGGAAAGGTCTGAAGTACCAGAGCAGAGGTGGGGGCATGACTAACCTTGCATTTTAAAAAGCCCCCCTGGCTGTATGGAGGGTGCAGATTACAACAGGCGGCAGGGAAGCAGAAGCCCTATCAGGGCTCCAGGAGACAGAGGATGGTGGTGGCTGTGTGTCTTGAGACAGAAGTGGAGTTCTGAAGTTAGAGGTTAAAACCAACCGGGCTGACAGAAGATGGCCGGATTGGATATGGGGGCTTAGGAAGAAAAAGATGTCAAGGGTGACATTGTCCAATTTGAGCTATGAGGTGGACAGTGAGGTGGACACTGGCGAAGGTGGGGCTGGCAGGGGCAAGGGGCAGAGTTCTGGGTGCAGTTTTGCAACTGCCAAGAGAACACACCGAGGAGCCAGATGATGTATGATGCAGAGGTCAGAGAGAAAGCGGAGGTGGAGAGGCGCATTTGGGAGTCACGGTCACGGGAGGCCTGGCGGGGAGTCGTGGGGGAAAAGAAGGGAGCACCAGCACAGAAAGCTGGCTGGAGGAAGGCTGGCTGCCCGAGGAGACTGGAAACCTGCTATGGTTCCGGGAAGATCTCAGATCTAAGAGATGCGCCTGAAGCTAGATGCCTTTAGAGGTTATTCGATGAGCCTCGAAACACCTGTTTTAATGGCCCAGGGCCAGCATTTCGGCAGAATGATGGAGATGGGGTAGAAGTCAAGGGAGCCTAGGCAAGGAGGGAGCACAGGGGAGGAGATCGCAGCGGGCACTTCCAAGAAGCTTGGCTGACCTCAGGGGCTGGTGTGAAGGTAGTAGCTGGAGGAACAGCCAGCCTGAGGAGGGGAGGATGGGTTTTCATTTTCTTCTCTATGATGGGAGGAACCTGAGTTTGTGTCTGTGAAGTTCTAGGGGCCAGGCTAGAGGCAGCAGCACTGCAGCCCCCGAGAGCTGTCAGAAATGCAGAACCTCAGGCCTGGACCAAGAACCACTGCGTCAGAACTTGCATGTTAACAAGATCCTAGGGGGTTCTGGGCACAGTCGAGTTTGAGAGGTGCCACTCGACGTGTCCCTGGGCCAGTCATCATCCACGCTATTGGCCTCAGCTGCAGGCCTGGCAGCGCCCCCCCCCCCCCCAAACAAAGGTGAGGCTGCTCAGAGCCCACTCCGTCTCTGTAGCCAGTGGCCCGAACAGGAGGTTTTGCTAACAGAACACAGGCAGACACAGGTCTGGGCACCATCACATGCAATCACACGCATGCACACACCCTTGCTCACACACAGCTGACACAGCCCAGCCCAGGGAGACGGACACTCAGACATGTCCAGAATACTCCCCCACGGCCAGCACCATAGAGATTTCCAGACACATGCAATCCTGCTATCAGCAGAAGCGCTCTGCTGGATGCCCAGGAATGAGAATCACGGGAAAGTTAGGGGCTGCTTGTGGGTACTCGGAGCAGCAGGGTGGTGCTAAGAAAAGGGAAAGCAAATATCGGGCGTGCATATGAGCCTTGAGAGCCAGGACAGGGGCTCAGTTCGGGTGTTCGGGAGGTGGTTCTCCCCAGCCCCAAGAGCTGAGTCTGCATCTCTTCCCAACTCTGCATTCATTGACAGGACATGGGCAACTTGAAATCAGCCATAATGGAAGCATTTACACCACAGAAATTGGCAAACACTATAGATTGGGTTTTTCTCCCTCTGACAGAGTTGATGGTAAAACATTTACCAGCACACAGCTGGATCAAGTCCACAAGGGAGAAGCTGACAACCCTGTGTGTACATTGTTTCGATTCTGCAGCTAACACTGAGCATTTCTTTGTGGCAGGCTCTGTGCTAAGTGGTTGAATGAATGAATGGATTTTCTGGACCAACGCTATTGTATTTGGAGGAGAATCAATCTAGAACCACCAGGAAAAAAAAGACTCCGGAGTCACCACTCTAAGCTGGATTCCATGTCCAAACTGTGCGCCTACAATCCTCCCAGCTATCTGGAGCTGCTCCAGTTATCTCCCATCTCTGAGTATGTGGGCACAGAGTGCTCCTACTCGGGGGTCTCAGGGCGGGCCAAGGGCCTATTATGGCATCTGGCCAGAGTGCATCATGTCACCTCTCTCTGCTTCAGTGTCTCTCCTGTAAAATGGGTCACACAGGGGGCTTGTTAAGACTGACAAGTTCAGGGGCACCTGGGTGGCTGGGTCGGTTAAGCGTCTGCCTTCAGCACAGGTCATGATCCCAGTGTCCTGGGATCGAGCCCTGCATTGGGCTCCCTGCTCAGCAAGAGCCTGCTTCT
>NC_138378.1:26819485-26843136 GCF_054177405.1 Leptonychotes weddellii | reverse complement strand
CGACACACACACACTCAACCTCCAGGTCTCCACGTCTGGCGTAGGCATTGTGTCCTCCACAAACTGGCTTACTGGAGCAGACCCCCGCCCCACTCCAGCCCCCGAGCCCCACCCCTACCGCGGCACAGGGCTCTCCTCAGCTCCCCCACTCTCCGCAGAGCCGGTGTGGGGTCCCGAAGCCCGGAGGGGAGCCCACGGTCGCCGCTTCAACTGCTTTTCTGAACCCGCAGCCCCACTGGAGAGAACCAGCCCAGGGTTAGGAAGTCTTTCGGGCGGCGGGGTGGGGGGTCGGCCGACAGCCCGGGACCGGCAGGACGGCACACCTCCCCGCCTTTCTCTTCTTTGGGAACCCCCCCGGCGCCCAGAACTCACCTCCGCCCTCCCGACAGCTCGACCTCCGTCCACCCGCCTAGATCCCGGGCCCGCAGCCCGTGACCGTGCCCCGCCGCGGCGGCCGCAGCCCTCGACGTGCGCCCAGCCCGCGCCTCCGGCTCGCCCCGCGCCGCCCACCCCGCCCGCCGCCCCCTCCCCCTCCCCCTCCCCCAGGCCGGATGGCCGCGCGCTCCCGGCCCAGATGTGCGAGGCCGGGGCGGGGCCTGCCTGCGCGGGCCTCTCCGAGGGGCCCACCCCGGCCCCGCGTCCCGGCCCCTCCCTGCGCCCCTCCAGCGCCCCGCCGCTGCGCCTCCACCCCTCCGCCCCGCCCGCAGCCCCGGGGGTGGGAGGGAAGGGTGAGGAGGGGCGGTGGAGGGAGGGAAGCGGAATTCCAGACCCCTCGTCGGCCTCCTGCGGCGAGCGGCCGAGGAGCTCTCCCTCCCCGCCCCAAAGGGCCCACCTCGGGGCTCAGGTCAGGTCAGCCCAACTCCAGAGCCTAGCCGCTGCGGAGGGATGGCCCTGGCTCGGACCCCTCCTGTCCCCTGGCCCAGACTCCTTAGAGTCCCCAGTCCGTCCCACTCTCCACCCCCCATCCAGCCCTAGCCAGGTCTCCAAGGGTCAGACAGAAAAGGCCTAATTGAAGGTGAGGTCAGCCCCTTGGGCCCCAGGCTGGGGCCTAGCTCTGTCCTTGATGAAGCTTGGGGCATTGAGGAAGGGTTCTCGCAGGCTGGGGCCCCATTCCTGGCAGGGGGCTCACTGGGAACTCACCCAGCCTCCTCAAAGAGCACCCAGCCCCTTTCCTTGGAGAGTTCACAGCCTTCCTATCCTAACCAGGTGCTCTGGGGGATGCTAGGACATGGCTCCAAACAGGGGTTTGCCAGATGGAGACCCCTTTCTGCTAAGGCCCCTCTAATGCAGCTAACCTACCTTGCCCTGCACCACCTACCTGGTTCTGGAGGGCCTGGGCCAGACCCCTTTGCCTCTGCCCAGTGTGCCCCCGAGGGTACTCAGCCTGGGCACAGGTGGGAGGGGGGCCAAGGGCTGCTTTTCAGCCGCATCTCTCTGCAGTAGGGGGTCTGGCCTCCGGTCTGGTCTGTCACCCACCCCCCCAGACAAGGGCCCCACGGTTCTTTGGGCATCACAATTGTCCCGCTACCCCAAACCTTTGCCGGGGCCTCCTCCCCACTGCCCATCTGAAAGCTCATCAGCTGAAGTGTCACCTCTGCTAGGCTTCTTGCCCTTGTTATCCGGGTCACTGCCCTGGAGCGCCCCTGCAGCAAGGCGGGGTGGGGGGGTGGGGGGTGATGCACCAGTGTGCGATGTCAGTGGCTGGCTAGTAAGCCAGCAAGGTATCCAGTCGGCAGCCTCCACCCGCTGCTCCTGCAGGTGCGTCTCCCGGGACCGTGTCCATGGGTTAGTGCGTCTCCCGGGAGTGTGTTCACGGGTTAGTGTGTCCCCCAGGACTGTGTTCGTGTGTTAGTGTGTCTCCCGGGACCGCGTCCACGGGTTAGTGTGTCTCCCGGGACTGTGTTCATGGGTTAGTGTGTCCCTCGGGACGTCTGTTTGTGTCTTTGTGTCTATGTACATTATATATGTGTGTCTTCGTGCGTGTGTTTGCATGTGTCTGGGTGTGTGACAGGTGTGTGATGGGGGCTGTCAGCCCTTCCTGTCATGCCAGAGGCTGAGCAAAGGCGGGGAGGGCAGAAGTGGCCGCAGGGGAGTGTATGGAGACCGGGCAAAGGGTCTGGCCCCTCCAACGCAGTCTGTCTCTTGTTTTCTTCTGCCCTTCCTTCCATCCCCACTCCGAGCTCTACCTCTTGGCTCATCTCTGAGAGCCATGGCAGCAGGCTCTGGGCAGGAGTGAAGAAGACTCATGGTAAGGGGTCCCCAGGCCTCAACATCCTCCCACTTGGCAGGCTTTCCCCCCCTGCCCCCGCATTTCGGGCCCTCTCAGTCTGATTTGGGAGTTACAGGCCCCACCCTTGGGCAGCTTCCAGTCTAACAGAAGGGAAGGACAGCAAATAACCCCAGTGAATTCTCAAAGTCAAGAATGTTCCATTCAGTTGCCAGCAGGTTGGGGCCCAGGAGGTCATGCACAAGGATCCTGCAGAGCCCCCGCCTTTACCATCCTCTCTCTCTGTGCCCTTGCGACACCCTCCTCTCCCCTCCCAGTGCCATTGTGGGCCTGCCCACTGACCTCACCGGCTTTCTGCTTCTCCCGGGGTGGGGAAGCTGGAGGAAGGATCAGCCTCTGAGAGTATCCTCCCAGGAGCAGCCTCTCTCCAGGCCAGGCTTCCCCACCCTGGCCTCAGCTCCTCCATTCTCTCAAGGACGCCCTGCCCTTCCAACCCATTTCTATTGTGCAAGTGAAGGTGACTTTCCAAAGCACAAGTCTGGCCCCATGCCTTCCCCACTTATATTCTACGTGACTCCCCACTACCTGCAGGAGAAGATCCAAGTGATCCAAGGTGTGGACTGCCCTTGGTTGACCTCTCAAACTCCCCTTCCCAGACCTAACCTCCAGCCTCATCTCCAGCCCTTTGAACACAAGCTCCAGAACTTTGTTCCCCCTGGGCCAGGCCCCCAGCCCTGACCTGCTCAGCAAAATCCTTCTTTCCCTTGAGCCCTTGGGGGAAAAAACTGGCCCCTTGGACCTTGTTGTGGGTGCTGTGTCAGTTTGGAGAGCCCCCGGCTCCGGTGATCACTAGGGGTCTCTCAGGAAAACGCAGGGTTGGGAAGGCAGAAATAGGGCTCTCCTTTCCCAGTGCCCACCGCCTGGCCTGACACGGCAGACCAGCAGGCAGTTTTAGGACAGGGCGTCTCAATCTGCCCCCCCTCCTGCCCCCACGCACAAATACACACGAACAGGGAGGGCAGATGCCAGTAGTCTTATTCACCAGTAGACTTTGTTGACTGGGTAGTACTAGCTGGGTAGTTTACCCTGCCACGAAACCCTTGTGGGGAAGGGCCCTCCATCCTCATTTGTACAAAAGAGAAAGCTGAGATTTCAGGAGAACTGGGCACTGCCCCATTCGGACCCAGCAGTGGCCTCAGGGCCTATGTCCTTGACCTTATGTTGCAGGAGGCTGGCAGGGGAGAATGGTACCTAGGCACCCAGAGGAGGCTCCCCAATGGTTGTCCAGCCCTGCCTGACCCTTCCTGGGGACAGGAGGTGGAGGGCTCCTGGGACAGAGGCCTCTAGAGTGTTCCTCTACCAGATTCCTGAGGTGCGAGCTTCCTTCCAGGAATTACTCTGCCTGCTCCCACCCAGCTGGACTTCCTGTCTGTGGCCCACAGCCACATCATTTTCCTCATCGGAGAAGGGAGTGTGGGAGGCCCGGCCTGTGGCCAGCCTAGGTGGTGCCCTGCCTCCCCTCTCATATGGGCAGCTGGAGCCTCTTTTTTTCATAAAAAGAAAGCCCCGGGGTCACACCTTCTTGCCGAGCCTCTCCAGCACCTTGCCCCCAAATGACACCCAAAGGATCAGAATCGGCCCCTTTCCCGGAACTCTGCACCAACACTGTCCCACTTGCATCCCCTTCTCCAGTGTGATGTTATTAGGGTTCCTAGCAGGAACATCGGGAAGACTTCTTGGAGGAGGCCACCCCTGATCTGAGCCCTGAAGGACTGCTGAGACAATTATCCTTGTGGAGGAGTGGGAGGGACATTCCAGGAGGAGGAAACAGTGCAGATAAAGGCAAGGAGGGCAGGGTTCTGTGAGGGTACACAAAAGGACCAAGACTCTAAGGGAACAGGACGTGTTGGGGGAAGATAATACCATGTCAGCCATCTTAAGGTGGAGGAGACTGGAGCTGCCCCCTCCCCTGATATCTATTTTCTTGTTCTTAACAATACAATCTTCTCTTTTTAGCCATGCACGTGGCCACCCAGCATAAAGAAGAGATTTCCCAGCCTTCCTTGCTGCTAGGTGTAGCCACATGACTTAAGTTCTGGCTCATGAGACAGAAGCAGAAGTGCTATAGGGTGTCTTCCAGGCTTTAAACGCTGGTGGGTGCCTGTTGTTCTTTGTTCCTCATTCTGCTTTTCGCCATCCCACTGTCTGGAATGTTGATGAGATGACTGGAGTGCAAACCACTATTTCAGAACATAAGGTTGAGGAACACGCCCCAGGAGTAGCAGAATAGTGACCTTCAGAGAGATGGGCACTTGAGCAGTATTCCCATGCCAGCCTCGGGCTGTGTCCATCCAGACATTTAATGCAGAAGAAAGAAACCCTTTTGTGGAGGACACTGTATTTTCAGGCTCTGTTACTCATAGCAGGATGTAATCCTATCTGATTCGCCCCCAAAGAGAAATGTTGACTAGGCAGTTGGTATATGGATCTGGAGCTCAGAGCAGAGTTCTGGGTTGCGGGTAGAAATTTGGCAGTCACCCTCATGGAGATGGTAATTGAAGCCACGAGAGTGGATGAGATCACCCAGGCAGGGTGTGCAGTGTGAAAGAGAAGGGTAGAGGGCTTCCCAGAAGGCAGCCCACCCCACCCTTTTGCCCACAAAAGACGATTCTGGCTTTACCACTCAGTTCATCCACCCCCCCCCTCCCAACATCATATGAGGAAGGTTCTGCCTCCCTGAAACACTTTTTGGTTTTTATGATGCAGAATCAGGATGGAGGGAGGCTAGGGGCAAGACAAGAAGTGTATGGATGGGGAGGGGGGGTGATTGTCTTGAGTTTTTCAAGTTTTTGCCAGTGTGTAGGGAAGTGGGTGGAAGAAGAAAGGAAGGGGTTTTATAATGTGTTCCTATCATCTAAGTATCCCTCTTGATTTTGGCTCAGGTCACTGGTCACAAGTGTGGCTGCCCCCGGTCGCCACACAAGGCTATTACCTTACCACTGACCATATTCCCTATGCCGTAGCTTTCATCCCTGTGACTTATCCATTCCAGAACTGGAAGCCTGGACCTCCTACTCCCCCTTACTTCTTTTTGCCCATCCCCCACCCAATAGATTTTATTTATTTATTTTTTGGGGGGAGGATCAGAGGGAGACTGAGAGAGAACCTTAAGTAGGTTCTATGCCCAGCCCAGAACCTGATGCGGGGCTCGATCTCACGACCCTGAGGTCACAACCTGAGCCAAAATCAAGAGTTGAATGCTTAACCACTGAGCCACTCAGGTGCCCCCCAATAGATTCTGTTTTTAAAAATAGTTTTAGGGGCGCCTGGGTGGCTCAGTCATTAAGCGTCTGCCTTTGGCTCAGGTCATGATCCCAGGGTCCTGGGATCGAGCCCGCATCGGGCTCCCTGCTCAGTGGGGAGCCTGCTTCTCCCTCTCCCACTCCCCCTGCTTGTGTTCCTGCTCTCGCTATGTCTCTCTCTGTCAAATAAATAAATAAAATATTAAAAAAATAGTTTTAAATCTACAAAAATATTGAGCAGATAATGCAGAGTTCCCATGTATCCTTTCCTTGCACAGTTTTCCCTGTATTAACATCTTGGATTAGTGTTGTGTATTTGTTACAATTACTGAACCAACATTGATACATTGTTAACTAAAGTCCATAGTTAGCATTAAGGTTCACTGTTTGTGTTGTACATATATAGGTTTTGAAAAATACATAATATCGTGTATTCGTCATTACAGTATCATACAGAATAGTCTCTCTGCAGCAAAAATCCCGTTTTCCACTTATTTATCTGTTGAGTGCCTGGCAACCACAGGCAAAAAAAATTTGCCTTTTCCAGAATGTCAAATAGTTGGAATCATACAGAAGGTAGTCTTTTAATAATAATAATAATTTTTTCCCCAAAGATTTTATTTATTCATTTGAAAGAGAGAGAGAGGAGGGGCAGGGGGAGAGGTAGAAAGAATCTGAAGCAGACTCTGCACTGAGTGTGGAGCTGGAGCTGGGCTCAATCCCATAACTGTGAGATCATGACCTGAGCCCAAACTGAGAGTCAGACACTCAACTGACTGAGCCACCCAGGCACCCTCAGAAGGTAGTCTTTTCAGACTGGCTTCTGTCACTTGGTCATATGCGTTTAAGGTTCCTCCGTGTCTTTTCATGGTTTGAAAGCTCATTTCTTTTTGTCACTAAGTAATATTCTCTTGTATGCATGTAACAGTTTATTTATCCATTTCCTCATTGAAGGACATCTTGGTTGCTTCCAGTTTTTGGTGATTATAAGTTAAGCTGCTATAAACATTTGTAGACAGAGTTTTGTGTAGACATGTTTTCAACTCAACTGAGTAAATATCTTGAAGTGTGGCTGCTGGATCATATGGTAAGACTATGTTTAACTTTGTAAGAAACCCACCAAACTGTCTTCCAAAGTAGCTGTACCACTTTGCATTCCCACCAGCAAAGAATGGAGGTTCCTATTGCTCTACATCCTTGCCAGCATTTGGTGTTATCAATGTTCTGGATTTTGACCATTCTGATAGGTATGTAGTGATATCTCATTGTTGTTTTAATTTGCCATTTCCCCATGACATACGATGTTGAGCATCTTTTCACATGGTTACTTGCCGGCTATGTATCTTTGGTGACATATCTGTTCAGATCTTTTGTGCATTTTTAAAAGACTTTTTAAATTTTAAGTAATCTCTGCACCCAACGTGGGGCTCAAACTCACAACCCCGAGATCAAGAGTTGCATGCTCCACTGACTGAGCCAACTAGACACCCCTCTTTGTGCATTTTTTACTGGGGTTGTTTGATTTCTTATTTGTTGAGTTGTAAGACTTCTTTGTATATTTTGGATACAAGTCCTTTATCAGATACATGTTTTGCAAATATTTTCTCCCAGTCTGTGGCTTGTCTTTTCATTCTCTTAATAGATTGCCTGTTATTTTTCTTCTCCATGCATGTGAGCATTCCTAAATGTATCTGCCCTTCATCTCAGCTAGAAGCAGAAGCCTAATGGTGTCGCTTAGTCCCAGTTCCAGGGTTTTGAGAGACATTATTATTTGACAGTCTGGTGAAGTGGGAAATTAATTTTGGCTGAACGGTCATGTGGTGGCATTAAGGCAGCTGGAAAGGAGTCTGGGAAATGCAAATGTGGTTTTCCACTCCCTTCAGTACAGGCAGACAAGTTAGGAGGAGGTGGGAATGGTGCCGGGTGCCGGGTGCCGACCCTCCATAGAAACGTAGGAGGTAGAGCGAGATGGGTGGTGGGGGTCGGATATGGTGTAGTCTGTGTAGGTAAAGAAATTCAACCAGTATAGGATGGGACAAAATGGAAAGCAAAATTTCCTACACACAATCCACTCCTCAGAATTTTTCTATTTTTAGATATTTCAGAGTTTTAACACTATAGTTCTAAAGAATATGCTTTACCTCTGTTTCTCGGGGCAACTGGGTGGCTCAGTTGGTTAAGCATAGGACTCTTGATTTCAGCTCAGGTCATGCTCTCAGGGTCCTGGGTTCGAGCCCCGTGTCAGGCTCCGCACTCAGCGGGAAGTCTGCTTGGGATTCTCTCTCTTCATCTGCACACATCTGCTTTCTTTCTCTCTCTCTCTCAAAAAAAACCCAAACTACCTCTGTTTCTCAACTTAGTAACTCAAGAGCATCTAATGATACCTCATTGTTAAAGCAAGAATTTTTTTTTAAAGATTTTATTTATTTGACAGAGACACAGTGAGAGAGGGAACACAAGCAGGGGGAGTGGGAGAGGGAGAAGCAGGCTTCCCGCGGATCAGGGAGCCCGATGCGGGGCTCGATCCCCTGCACAATCTATATTTAAAACATAGACAACTTCTTGAGCCCCATCACTATGTAAAGATAAATTAACCTCTCTAGTCCACCTGCCCTCTTCCTTCCATACCCCTTCTAATTTCTGTTGGTTTTACTTTCACATTTCCATGGTCAAAGTTTATAACATTTACATTCTATTTTGTAATTATAGCCAAATCTTCCATTCTTTATCTTCAGGTTGATTCTGCAAACTGAAAATCAACCAATTTTATGATTATATAAACATTATCTACTACAGAACCAAGTGACGAGCTAGCTCCATTGAGAAGGAAACATAAAGCCATTCCCTCCACCTTCTGCTGCTTGAAGCATATTTGCCATCTCCAACATCAAGGTCAAGCAGATTCTCTTTTCTTATACTCCGCTAATTGTTCAAAATCATGCCTCACATGTGTTTGCTTCATATTCAGTCCCTGGAATAGATTTTGTTGTTTCTGGTTTTTAATTGCCTTTCTTTTTTCTTCCTGAGAGAAGAAACAGATGTCATTTCCATTATGTTACCACAAAATCTACTTGCCATGCACACTTTCCCATGCCCTGGCCCTTTGTGTGTGTAGTGAGATGTGGTAGCTGCTATTGTGTTTATCCAGCCCTCCTTTCCCCTCCCCTTTCTTGGTGGACTGCTGCTTCCCCAATCCAGTTATGTGATTTGGTTTGTTTTTGGTTTTGTTTCCAATTGCTGTGCCTTCACGGGTGGGCTTGCACACAAGGCCTGGTAGTTTACCTAGACGGTGACTCATCTGAGAGCTGGAAACATAACTGAGGCAAGGATAATTGGAGTCTTTCTATAGGATTTGATAAGTGGATATCGGGAAAGAGAAGCACTCACTCTTTTAGCTTCAGGTAAGGCTTGATCCAGGGACTGTAATGTCATCAAGGACCCAGGGTCACTATATATTTTTCCTCTGCCCTCAGTGTTGTCTCTATCCCCTGGCTCCTCAGAGTGGACTGTCAGCAGCAACATGTTCCTCTTGTGTATAAAATGGGGAGGGGGGTGGTCAGTTCCACCCAATCCACAGGCTTCAGAATACAGGAGGGAAATCAGAGCTTTTTTTTTTTTTTTTTTACTAAAAGAAGGGAGAATTCATTTTGGACACCCAAACCACAGATGTTCACACTTCTTTCTATTGAATTGGTTTTTTTCTCAGTGATTCTATTTTAAATTTCCAAGAATTATTTTTTGCTTTTTTTCATAACTTCCTCCATTTGTTTTATGAATATAATAGAATTAGACTCTTTTTATAAGTTCTCTTCTGTTCTTTGAATTACCTGTTTCCTCTGGGATCAGTTCACTTTTTTTTTTTTAAGTTTATTAAAGAGGCAGGGTTGGAAGCAGCCCAAGTGTCATCAAAAAATGAGTGGATAAAGAAAATGTAGTACATGTACACGATGGAATATTATTCAGTCATAAAAAAGAATGAAATCTTGCCATTTGCAGCAACTTGGATGGAGACAGAGGGTATAATGCTAAGTGAAATGAGTCAGCCAAAGACAAATACCATATGATTTCACTCATATGTGGAACTGAAGAAACAAAACAAACAAGCAAACAAAAAAAAAAAGAGAGAGAGAGAGAGAGACAAACCAAGAATCAGACTCCTAAGTATAGAGAACAAATTGATGGTTATCAGTGGGGAGTGGGAGGGGGGAATGGGGGAAACAGGTGAAGGGGATTAAGAGCACACATCATGATGAGCACTGAAGAATGTATAGAATTGTTGAATCACTATATTGTACACCTGAAACTAATATAACACTGTTCACTACACTGGAATTAAAATAAAAAGCTTAATAATAAGAAGAAAGAGGCATAGAATTGAGTAGTTCAGAGTGCAGTGCAGGAAACAGGCTGCCTGGGTTCAGATTCCATGTCTCTGCCCCTCAGGAGCTGTTTAAATCTCAGCCACGCTAATGTACTGTTCTGTGACTCAGTTTCCTGCAAAGTGGAGGTAACAAGAGCACCTGGCTCAGGGGGTCATTGCATGGTTACTGAATGTCAATGATTAGGCCACTGCATGTCAATGCTTACGCGCACAGTCAGCCCTGAATCGTGGTTTGCTATACTTTTCTTAATCCTGCTTTTGTTGGGTTTTCTCACTGGCTGGTAACACCTGGTGGCCAATTCGTCTTTAGGAAGGGAGGGCAGGGGCGCCTGGGTGGCTCAGTCGTTAAGCGTCTGCCTTCGGCTCAGGTCATGATCCCAGGGTCCTGGGATCGAGCCCCGCATTGGGCTCCCTGCTCCTCGGGAAGCCTGCTTCTCCCTCTCCTATCCCCCTGCTTGTGTTCCCTCTCTCGCTGTGTCTCTCTCTGTCAAATAAATAAATAAAATCTTAAAAAAAAAAAAAGGAAGGGAGGGTAGGGCTGATTGGTATTGGCATGGATGGAAGGGATTTTCTCTGCTCTGGAGCGTTAGCAGGAGTGGGGGTAGGGGTGGAGAAGTCCATATGCCCTCAAACTCTCCAGGAGCAGAAATGGGTACATGAGCAGAGGAGGAGAGCCAGAGCGACAGACCATAGGCTCTGGGGTGACTGAATGAGTGACAATCCAGGGTGTGGCTATGGGAGTGGTCACCTTCGGTGGGGCAGGCTCTTCACACTAAGCTGTCCCCAAGGCTCCAGGTTCAGAGTGGTTGAGTGACTTCCCCCTGATCACACAGATGCTGAATGATATGTCTGGATTTGAACTCAGCTCTATGCAAGGCCCAGGCTCTTAACCACTGAGCTACGTGACTCCCACCTGTCCCCAAGCTGACCACAGCAAGCCCTGAAGATCTTCGGGCCACTGTGGGCTGAGCCGGCCATACCTTAGATGTTGCAATTGGAGCTGAAGGGACAAAGGCGAGGAAGCAGAGGGCTCTGGCGCCTTCTATGGGAGATAGGAGGCTCTACAGAGATGCTGTCAGAGTTGAGCAGGGGCCTGGGGCTGGGATCCCAACAGTTCCAAGGAATGAGTGATTTAATTAGGATCCTGGTTGCTCTATAAAAAGGCAGGGCTTCATCTCCCCCAACTCCTTAGTAGTGAACACCTAGGATTTACCTGGGCACATCATCTATTGGAATAAAGACATAAAGCTAGGTGACTAACTTCTGGCTAGAGTGATATAAGCAGAAATGAAATATGCAATTTAAGGAATTATCCTTAAAAGATGGGGGCATGACCTGCTTTGTTCCTTCCTCCATCTTGCTTTCTGGAACGCAGATATAATGGCTGGCATTCCAGCAGCCGTCTTAGACCATGAGTGGAAGCAGTGCATTGAAGATGGCAGAACACAAAAAATTAAAAGGGTTCTAGTTTCGTGATGATTGTGCAGTTGCCACATCAGCCTTGGATACCAACACTTACTTGAGGGAGAGGGAAATACACTTCTATTTTATTTAAATCCCTATTAATTCTAATTTTCTGCATTTTAGCCAAACATTTTCTTCATTAAAAAATATATATGTATATGCTTGGGGCACCTGGGTGGCTCAGTCAGTTAAGCATCTGCCTTCTGCTCAGGTAATGATCCCAGGGTCTTGGGATTGAGTCCCACATTGAGCTCCCTGCTGGGCGGCGGGGAGCCTGCTTCTCCCTCTCCGTCTGCCTCTCCCTTTCCCTGCTAGTGCTGTCTCTCTCTGACAAATTAATTAATTAATTAATTAATTAATTACATTTTTTTAAAAATTATGCTTATTTATTCCAGAACAAAAGTAAAACACTTTTTACTAAGAGTAATGCCATTAAGTCATGAAATAAATTCATTTTTTAGCCAAATTTAATTTCATATTCAAGATTTCCCATTTCAAGCATTGCCACTAAAAACATTGTGTGGCATCTCTGCTCGTGCTCTTTCCTAATCCTGAAAGGTTCTATTATTTTAGGATCTGTTATTCTCAGGACAGATTTTGATCTGAAATTTTTAATTGCAAAGAGATGGAATTTCAGGATACAAAAGCCTGAGAATTGCTAAAAGAATTTCTCTTCTATTTTACAACCGACAAACAATACGGATATGAAAGTAGTTAAGCACACCACCTTCAGCCACCTGCCTCGATGCTGAAACATCAGTTGCCCAGAGTCAAGGGTGTGAGCCGGCACTGGTTTCAGGTGATGGAAGGTGGATGCTGAAGTTGCGTGCCTACCAGTTATGGCCCAAATTCTTGAGAGAATTTCTGAGCTCTCTCTCACTCCAGCGGCTGGAGCGAATGGAATGAGCTTTGTCCTTTCTATTATTTTCTTTTTCTTTTCTTTTTTTTAAGAACAGTTTTCGGTTCACATCACAATGAGGGGAAGATACACAGATTTCCCTTATGCCCCCTATGTCCCCCCCACATGCATAGCTTCCCCTGGTCATCAACATCCCCCGCCAATTTATTGTAACTGATGAACCTACACTGACACATTATACTCACCTGAAGTCCACAGTTGATGTTAGGGTTCACTCAGTTTTGTACATTCTGTGGATTTGGGCAGGTGTATAACAACATGCATGCATCTTTATGGTACCATACAGAACAGTTTCACTGCCCTAAAAAATCCTCTGTGCTCCACCTATTCATACTTTCTTCCCCACTAACCTCTGGCAACAACGACCTTTTTACTGTCTTCCTAGTTTGGTCTTGTCCAGAATGTCATACAGTTGGAATCAGCTGCATAGACCTAGAGCTAAACCAACAAGTCTCATGTTGGGGTTGGAGGAAGAAGCAATGGATGAACCCATTGTGTTTTGGTCAAAAGAGGAAATGACCCAAGGTTAGGAGAGATACAGGGGCTGCAAAGAAACCAGAGTGAGTGACAGAGCCCTAAGTTCTCTGGGGCTTGAGGATTTCAGGGCGGAATGCCAGGAGACAGTTGCTTTGGGCCACTGTGGCCTGGGGTCCTGGGTTCATCCTGATTCAGGGTTTCATGTCCTTGCTGATCTGTACATGTGGGTTTGTCCACACGGTACGGGGGCCTGCCACAGATATGTAGGGGCTGAGTGGAGTCAAGTTTGAGGTGTGAGATGAGAAACGTGTTGTCACTTGTATCCAGCATCGCTTGGAACAATTAACACTCCACTCCATATTGCGCATGACTGACACATAGTAGGCCATCAATAAAATGGGCTCCAATAAAAAAACAGTAACTAGCCGTGGTGGGAGTTTTCTTTTTCTGCCTCAGCAGGGGTTGGGGGATGCTGAAATCACATGGGGGGGGTAGTGGGGGTGTAGGACAGACAGTGAGGAATGGAGAGGGAACCAGGGATGCTCTTCCAGCCTGAGGAGTATCCTGGAGGTTGGGGGCCCTGTGTCCCCCACGACTAGGGCCTGCTTCTTTTTTTTTTTAAAGATTTTATTTATTTTTTTGAGACAGAGAGCATGAGAGGGAGGAGGGTCAGAGGGAGAAGCAGACTCCCTGCCGAGCAGGGAGTAGGGCCTGCTTCTTAGGGGATTCTTCTCAGAGAATCCTGCTACCAGGGGGATACTGAGAGGCTCCCACAGGGCTTGGAGAATCAATACTTGCATCTGGGTGCCCTGTAATGCTCCCTCACCCCAGGCTGGGCTTGTCTCCTTCCCTGTTGTCAGGAGGACCATGGGTAGAAAGTTCCCTTCCTCCTCTCTTGGACTCCCTAAAAAGGCCAGTGGCCACAAAGAAGAGGAGAATGGACATGGCTGGTAAGCAGGACCCCCCCCCATTTCACTGTGCCTGAGAGGACACTCCAGTGTGGCCCCCGATCCCACTTCTGCTTGCTCGAGTCCTGAAGGGCCTTCCTGGGGGCCCTTCCCCAGCCTAGGAGGCCTTTCCTGTCTTGGTATTATGCAAGGCCTGCAGCTGCCTCCCTGACCAGCCTCCAGGCTGAGGCTTTGGGAAAAGAGGAAGCAGCCTCCGAGGCTGGATCTCCTCTGTTGGGGTGGCAGAACCCTGGGAAGCCTCCAGCACCACAACCACCACGAGTGCCTGGCCCTCCTTCCCGTTTGTCTTCCTGCGGTTCACCAGCCCTGCAGCCCCTTCCCCTTGCGGAGCAGGTACTCCCATTTCCAGAGCGTGAGAGGGGGGCTGGGAGAGGGGCTGGCTGAGATTTGCTGGGGGGCGTTGGCGGTAGGTGCTGGACCCCAGACTAACCCAAGCCCTAGACATTAATCAAAGCTGCAGTCATTACCGGAACTCTTCCACACCCCCAAATCTTCCCCAACCCACACCCCAATCCCAGTCCTCACACCTTCCAGCCCTCCCTCACCCTCAGTGACACCCCAAACATTTCCGTCATCTTCATGCAGCCTCAACCCCGACCTTCATCCTCTCCCAACCCATCACTCTCCCCTCCGCATCCACCCAATTCCATCCCACATTGCGGCCGAGATTCACCTTCATGCTCACCCAGCTGCTGCCCACCCCTCAACCCGACCTCACAGGAGCCCAGTTCCGCTCACTCCCTTCATCACCACTTCCTCCTCCCAGCAGGACCCCCAGCACCACCTAGCACAGCCTGGGGAGTGGGGGGGCGCTTGGGCTCTAACCACTTACAGCCAGATTGAAAAAACGAGGTGTGAAATCTCTACTGCCCATTTCAAAGCCAGTCAACTTCATTTATGGGCTGTATGGCTTTTCAAGTGAAACGTCTGGCTTATTTTGGGGGCTTTCCACTATTAGGAAGATAATATACTCAGGACTTGCCCGCCTGTACCCTGTTTTCCTATTTGTGGGGCAGAGCACTCCAGATGGCTGGGTCCCCTCATTTCCCTCCTTCTGCAGCTGGGTAGGGAAGTTGCGGGGGAAGCCCTGGTGCTAGGAAACAGAAACTGAACCCTGCATAGCTGTCTATAGTGAAACTACCTTGTCCTTCCTTCCTCAGGCCAGACTGGTCTCTGGGATCAGAGGTCAGGGTTCTGCCAGCCCTCCCCAGTTATCATGGGACACTTGGTCTCACAGAGACTTTACCCGCCCACTTGTTCTCCACAGGCAGCAGAAACAGGCACCCACTGCGTGCCAGGCCACCCCAGCCCCACCCTGAAGCAATATATACCAATTCTGGGAGTGGGGGATTTAAACCCTATCTTCAGGGCACCCAAGACTTGGAGATACAAAGATGAGCCTCAGGAACTTTCTGAGGTCTGGGGAGCGATCCTCTCCCAGAAGGTCACTGCCTAAGGAAGGGGTTGTTTCCAGGCTGCGGGCCTCTGGTCCCCCAGGACACCCACGCCCTTTCCCAGGACTGGGAAATCACCCCTTTACCACCAGGGGGCGCAGGGCACCCAGGTACACCAAGCTCAATCCACGCCCTAGGATCACCTAGCCCGTAGCCCGGAGGTTTTTAAATAGAGACAAGTGTCTTCCTTTCTGGGGTCTGTCTTGCCCCTTCTTTCTTCCAGGAAAGTTCTCTAGGAGGAGGGTGGTCTTTGGGGCGGAACAGGTTGAGTCAATGAGCTGGACTCTGGTGGGACTGACCTCTTGGGTCAGTGTAAGTGACCTCTCGGGTTAAGTGTAAGTGACATCTACATGACGTGATTTGGGATGGTTCTAGAAAGGGTCCTCTCACATGTTTCAATAACCTTTGCTCCATTCTGGGGTCAGTAGGTCTAAAATCCCACCATTCCTTCTGTATTTTCAGCATTGTCCTTTTCATGGCCCCAAATGGGAACAGCAGGGGCACTGGGGCCAACCTGCCACTCTCTTCCCGATGTCCCTGCCATAGCAGAGCTGACCTTGTTACCCACCTGCCCCAAACATGCCCAGGGCTGCCTTTCAGCCCAACATCCGGGCCATAGCTCCAGCCTGGGCCAGCATGAGCCTCTCCTGTGGCCAAGGACCAGGTGTAGAGGCTGTGGGTCCATCCCCCTGGGATAGGAGGAGGCCTAGAGCGGCCCAAAGAACTGGGGATGAGCCACTGGGCCTCAGCAAATGACCAGAGCTGTCTGCTGGGTACCCTGAGAAACAGTGCTCTTCCTGGCCTTCCCCTGCCTTTGCCCCGTTCCCTGCAAGGACGTTCCTTCTCCCTTCACACTTGGCAAAGTCTATCATCCTGACGGACAATTCAGATCCCATGCAGGTCCTGGGTGCCTGCTCAGCCCCTCCCCAGGTGTGCCCCCTGGTAGCCCCCAGAATCAGTTGGGCCCCATCCCGTGGCTGGTGGGCTGTGGGCTGGGAGATGTCATGAGTTTCCTGTCCCCACTCCCAGCCTCCTCGTGCCTGCCCCCTCACTCTGCCAAGTCAGCATTTAGGACAAGGGAGGACTGCAAAGTTGGCAACATGGGTGTTTGTTTGTTTGTTGTTTTTTCAAATATATGTTTTTTTTTTTTTTTTTGAGAGAGAGGGAGAGAGTGCACATGAGTGGTGGGGAGGGGCAGAGGGAGAGGGAGAAGCAGACTGCCTGCTGAGCAGGGAGCCCAAGGAGGGGCTCGATCTCAGGACCCTGGGATCATGACCTGAGCCGAAGGCAGACACTTCACTGACTGAGCCACCCAGGCGCCCCAGCAACATGGGTTTTTGTATGCATGTTGTAAAATATACTTAACATAAAACTTACTGTTTTAACCATTTTTTAAGTGTTCAGTTCAGCGGCATTAAATACATTCACAATATTGTGTAACCATCACCACTGTCGATTTCCAGGAATTTTTCATTATCCAAAAAAGAGACTCTGCACTCATTAAACATGAACTCTCCACTCGCTCCTCCATGCCTCCTCCTTGCCCCTGTAACCTCTACTCTACTTTCTGTGTCTTTGAACTTGCATACTCCAGGTACCTCATATAATCACTCAATATTTGCCCTTTTGTATGTGGCTGGTTTCACTTAGAATAATGTTTTCAGAGTTCGCCCATTTTGTCACATGTGTCAGAATTTCGTTCCTTCTTATGGCTGAATAATATTCTATTGTATGGATAGACCACCTCTCTTTAATCCATTCATCTGTTGATGGGCACTTGGATTGTTTCCACTTTTTGGCTATTGTGAATAAAGCTGCTATGAACACGACTGTCCAAGTATCTGTTTGAGGCCCTGTTTTAAAATCTTTTCGGTCGGGTGCCTGGGTGGCTCAGTTGGTTAAGCCACTGCCTTCGGCTCAGGTCATGATCCTGGAGTCCCGGGATCGAGTCCCGCATCGGGCTCCCCGCTCAGCAGGGAGTCTGCTTCTCCCTCTGACCCTCCCCCTTCTCATGCTCTCTCTCTTTCATTCTCTCTCTCAAATAAATAAATAAAATCTTTAAAAAAAAAAAAGAACTCCTACAATGCAACAAGAACATAAACAAAAAAACCCAAACAACCCAAATTCAAAAAGTGGGGTAAGGACTTCAATACACACTTCTCCAAAGATGATATACAAGTGGCCAATAAGCCCATAAAAAGATGCTCAACATCATGAATCATTAGGGAAATGCAAATTAAACCACAACCAGCTACCACTTCAAACCCATCAGAATGACTATTAACAAACAAAACCAGAAAATAATAAATGTTGATGACGACGTGGAGAAATGGGAAGCCCCGTGCACTGCTGCTGGGAATGTCAAATGGCACAGCCTGTGGAAAATAGCTTGGGGGTTCCTCAAAAGTCAGACATAGGGACACCTGGGTGGCAGAGTCGGTGGAGCATCTGCCTTCGGCTCAGGTCATGATCCCGGGGTCCTGGGATCAAGTCCCATGTCAGGCTCCTTGCTCAGCGGGGAGCCTGCTTCTCCCTCTGCCTGCCACTCCCCCTGCTTGTGCTCTCTCTCTCTCTCTGACAAATAAATAAATAAAATCTTTAAAAAAAAAGTCAGACATAGATTACCGTGGCATCCAGCAATTCCACTTCCTAGGTATCAACCCAAAAGCGCCCTGTAGGAGTTCTTTATATGTTCTAGATATCAATCTCTTACCAGATAGATGATTTGCAAATATTTTCTCCCAGTCTGTGGGTTGTCTTTTCACTCTCTTGATAGTGTCCTTCGATGTGTACCAAAGTTTAAAATTTTGATCAAGTCCAATTTGTCTATTTTTTTTTCTTTTGTTGCTGTGCTTTTGGTGGTCATACTTGAGAAGTCATTGCCTGATCCTGGGTCGTGGAGATTTTCACCCATGTTTTCTTCTACCAGTTTTATAATTTTAGTTATATGTGTTTCTGGCATTTCTCCCCCTCAGATTCATATCTGTGGTACCCCTTAGAGCCTCATCTCCAGCAGGGCCCCTCGATGGCAGAGAGTCCACCTTCTTGTACATGGTATACAGTAGGCATTTAACTCATGTTTGTGGGATATGTGTTGTGCGGGGCTTGTGTCCCCTGCCCAGACTTGCCCTGCCACCAACTCCAGACCCCCAAGGACCGCACCTCTCTCTTGCTCACTACTGCAAGGCCTGGGGGGCTCTGTATTGCTTCAGGGCACATGTCTTCAGTCCCAGCTCCTGGGAAACGGGGGTCACAAGCTGCCAAGGACAAGGCAAGCACAGAGATGGCTGTGGGGTGGCTCCAGGGACGCCACAGGGGAAGTTTCAGCTAGAAGCCACCTTCAAGCTGCACCTTGAAGACTGAATAAGGTTTCAGCAGGCAAAGATCATTTGTGGTGGGGGCAGAGCTGGTCAGCTGGAGAGCCCATGGGTAGATGGGACTGGCCACAGGCTGCGTGTGTGGGGAGCAGAGAATGGGGGCAGAACTGGGAGTAAGAATGAGGACCTTTCAGGGATGTAAGTAGCTCTTAAAGGCAGCACTTTGGTCAGGGTTCAGTCAAGCCCCACTATGGCCTACAGCTGGTAAGGCTGGTGGTAAGGAGACAAGTTTTAAGCCATCATCCTTGCTGAGTATCTTGGAGTGAGTCACTGGGCCTCTCTGGGCTCTAGTTCTTGTTGGGTTGGGTGGTGGGGAAGGGGTGGGGAAGTGGGAGGAAAGGGAGAAACAGATGTTCATCTGCTCTCGAGGAGTGTCATTGAGGGGCTGGGAAAGCAGAACTTGGGGTGAGGCTGAGAGACACACAGAAGGCTTTCTGGGGCATGACACCAAGGGAAGGTATTCCTGGGTGCAGTCCCTGCTGGGAACGTGGGCTCCCGGCTCCCTGCTGCTGGCTGCACTAGGAGTCCTTGGCAGCCTGGCCGTCTCACTGGGTGGGCCAGCAGAGCATGTAGGGACCCAGGGCTGGACTCTCAGCAGACTCTGAGGCTGAGGTACCCTGAGGTGCCCTGGGAGGCCCTTGTGTACCCAACCAGCGCACAAGGTGTACATCACCTTCTTAGGCACCAGGACCAACATAAAGCCTGCTATGGACTTCCTGTTCTGGCTTCTCCAGCTGGTCTTAGCCACCTCAACAGGTAAGCTACGCTGGCCTCACCCATCTCGCAGGGCCTGGCCTCGGGGAGTCCAGCCCTCCATTGGCCCCGGGCAGACTGGACTGGGCCTGGTCACAGGTTTGTCCACTGAGGTCAAAGGAGGGCTCGGGGAGGCAGTGGCTGGGAGGGGCCCCCCGAGGGGCTGCTCCAGGGGTGCCTTGCTGGGGGCAGGGCAGGGTTTGGGGGCTCATCTGGGGGCAGATCTGAGGGCTCTGCCATGACACCAGGTCTTCGTCACTCTCCTCTCTGTCTTGCCTCACCCTTAGGCCTGTCCTCATGGAGCGTCTCCAGTCCCCAGGATGTGAAGGGCGTGGAGGGGTCCTGCCTCATCATCCCCTGTGTCTTCAGCTTCCCAGCTGACGTGGAAGTGACTCACGGCATCACAGCCATCTGGTACTACGACTACTCAGGCAAGCGGCTGGTGGTAAGCCACACGGAGAACCCGGAGCTGGTGGACGCACACTTTCGTGGCCGTGCCCAGTTCTTGGGGCACAGAGAGCACAAGATGTGCAGCTTGCTGCTGAAGGAACTGCAGCCTGAGGATTCGGGCTCCTACAACTTCCGTTTTGAGATTAGTGAAGGCAATCGCTGGTCAGATGTCAAAGGCACTCTGGTCACAGTGACAGGTGAGGGGCAGGGTGAGCTGGCTACTGCCTGGAAGGGTTTCCCAAGCTGCTCCTGGCCCCATTGGCTCACAGCCCCGGTCCTCAGCCCAACCCCAGCCCCGGCCTAGCCTCAGCCCTGCATCTCCTTTGCGTTCACCCTAAGTGGAGCTGGGGGTAGAAAGCAGTCTCTCCTTCTTCTTGAAGGACGCTGCCCAGGTCTCACCCCTCAGCTGGGCTTTCTAGGGCAGGAGGCCTCATGTGTGGTGAAGGGGAGTCCTGAGCCTCTGGTCGTTGTCTTCAGAGACGCCCAAGACTCCCACCATTGCCCCGCTGGCGGACCTTCGTGAGGGCATGGAGGCCTCCTTCAACTGCTCCACTCCCTATGCGTGCCCAGAAGAGCACATCAGCCTGCAGTGGCAAGGCCAGGACCTGAAGCGCTCGGTCACCTCCAGCTTCCAGGATCTCAGGCCCACAGGCATCAGCCACCTGGGGATCCTCCATATGGCCCTGTCCTGGCAGGACCACGGCCGGACCCTGCACTGTGAACTCTCAGTGGCCAAGCAAAAGACTCAGAGCGAGATTCTCCTCCAAGTGCAGTGTGAGTGTGCTGGGGGCCGCGCCCTTGGGACTGAGCACACATCTGTGGCTCCCCAGCGGAAACCAATCTCTTCTGCAGCCCGTAGAAACAGAGCCCTCGCCCCTGAGGCAGAGCCAGGCGCACTTGGACCTCCAGGGTCAGGCAGGGGGAGCGACACTGCAAAGCCCTAAAAGCCACATTTAATGGCTCACTTCTACCTCTCGTCCCTGAGGCCAGGTTGGGCAGAGAAGGGGAGGCACAAAAAGCCAGAGAACTGGGGGCCAGGGAGTGAGGCTCCTGGGACTTAGCCCAGCTCTGGAGGCTGCTGTGTGTGGGAGGAGGAGGGTTCACCCCTTTCCTGCCTAAGGCTACTCATGGTGATCATGACAAAGAAGAGGTGGAAGGAAGCCTGAGTTTCTACTTGATTAGGCAACTTCACATCACAGTAAAACATGGCAGCCTGTTCTAGGGCAACTGCTGTTCACAGGCATCAGGCCGCCTGGATCCACCCCTCGCTTGTTGGGCAAGTTACTTGCCCATCATGTCTTCCTCTGCTAAGGAGACTCGTAGGTCTCGAGGAACTATTATGGAAATTGAAGGAGTGCTTGGCACCTACTGAGCACTCTAAAATATTAGCTTATCTTATTTTCATATTTACCTAGATTAAGCACTTGAAAGTATTAGCTTTTATGAGCCTATTTACATAGCCAGAGGCTTTGGAACAAGATTTCTAGAAATGCAGGTGTTCTGTATGCACCTTCCTTACAAATGGGCTAACCATTCTCAGAGCTCATTTGACTCTGCCTTTGGTCCCCTCCATGAAGTGTTTGGTTTCTTGCCAACAGCTACCCACAAGCCACCTAAGCAGGCAGGATGGTGCTCATGATTCCCAAATAGAGCAGAGGGCGATGGCCAGTGTCACGAGGCAGAAAGCCATAGAAGTCGGCATTAGGCTGAACGCTAGACCGAGCACTGCATTATCAGGCCCTCAGTGGAGAAGGAAGGCATCAGGACCTCCTCGAGAGGTGGGGGACAGTGCCTGTCCTGACCGGGGAAGTGACGGGCCTGATGATTACCTGGGTGGACTTCCTTTTTTTTTAAAGATTTTATTTATTTATTTGACAGAGAGAGACACAGTGAGAGAGGGAACACAAGCAGGGGGAGTGAGAGAGGGAGAAGCAGGCTCCCCGCGGAGCAGGGAGCCCGACGCGGGGCTCGATCCCAGGACCCTGGGGTCACGACCTGAGCCGAAGGCAGACGCTTAACCGACTGAGCCACCCAGGTGCCCCCTGGGTGGACTTCCTTAAGGCAGAGTGTTGAAAGAGGAGAGAAGTGCACCACTACCCTCCCTGAGCCCCTCCCTTGATGTCCCCCATCATGCCTTGCAGATGCCCCCAGGGGAGTGGAGATCCTTTTTAGCCCCTCAGGGCGGAACATCCTTCCAGGTGATCTGGTCGTACTCACCTGCCAGGTGAACAGCAGCTACCCCGAGGTCAGTTCTGTGCACTGGGTCAAGGACGGGACACAGCTCCAAGTCCAGGGTCGTATGCTGAGGTTGTCCCAGGCAACCTGGGGCGATGCCGGTGTCTACACCTGCCGAGCTGAGAATGGCGTGGGCTCTTCGGTCTCACCCCCCATCAGCCTCCACATCTTCAGTGAGTCCTCGGGGAGCCTGGGTCTTGACCGGAGGGTGGGGAGGGGTCCAGGCCACTGTTGCTGAAGGGAGCCAGACCAAGGCACCTTCTGGGACGTGGGTGTGGAGTCCTAGCCCTGCCTCAAATAGAAGACAAACCTCCCTGGCCAGGGTGGGCTGTCACAAGAAGCCCAGTAAACAGGACAAAGAGATGCAGCGCCTGTCCAGAAGGGGCCTGATACAGAGCGTGCAGGGATTTAGGCTGATTGGCTATAACCCCAGTGCACTGGAAGTCGGCTGGTTATCCCCCAGCGGCCCTCTGCTGCCCCCACAGCGGCTGAGGTCCAGGTGAGCCCAACAGGTCCCATCCTAGAGAACCAGACGGTGACACTGACCTGCAACACACCCAAAGAAGCGCCCAGTGAGCTGACCTACAATTGGTACAAGAACCACGTCTTGCTGGAGGATGCCCACAGCCACACCCTGCAGCTGCACTCGGCCACCAGGGCCGATACCGGCTTCTACGTCTGCGAGTTGCGGAACGCCTACGGCAGAGAGCGCTCCGGCCCCGTCAGCGTGGTGGTCAGCCGTAAGTGGCCAGGGCAGGGGGCGCTGGATGCTGCCGGAGCCTGGTCAGAAGGTGGGGCCCCACAGGAGGGTTCGGGGCCTGGGCCTGATGGGCTCTGAGCTCACATCCCAGCTCTGCAACTCTGGGCAAGCTTTGACCTCCCTGGGCCTATTTTAAGATTTTTTTTTTTTTGAAGATTTTATTTATTTATTTGACAGAGAGATGGAGAGCACAAGTAGGCAGAGCGGCAGGCAAAGGGAGAGAGAGAAGCAGGCTCCCCGCCGAGCAGGGAGCCCGATGCGGGACTCGATCCCAGGACCCTGGGATCATGACCTGAGCCAAAGGCAGCCGCTTAACCGACTGAGCCACCCAGGCACCCCTCAATTTCCTCCTATTTTAGACTTCTTTTCATTTCGAACAAGTTAAGCTTATAAAAAGTTGCACGAAGAATACCAAGAATTACCATATACCTTTAACCTAGATTCCTCATTTGTTAACAGTTTGGTACATTTACTCTCTGTCTTTATTTATTATTATTTTTTAGAGAGAGAAAGAGAGAGCATGTGTGCGTGGGGGGGGGCAGAAGGAGACAGGGAGAGAGAGAATCTTAAGTAGGCCCAACATGTGAACCTGACAAGGGGCTTGGTCTCACCACCCTGAGATCATGACTTGAGCTGAAATCAAGAGTTGGATGCTTAACCGACTGAGCCACCCAATAGATTTCATTTTTTTTTTTTTTTTAAAGATTTTATTTATTTGTTTGACAGAGAGAGAGATAGCCAGAGAGGGAACACAAGCAGGGGGAGTGGGAGAGGGAGAAGCAGGCTTCCCGCTGAGCAGGGAGCCCGATGCGGGGCTCGATCCCAGGACCCCGGGATCATGACCTGAGCCGAAGGCAGACGCGTAACGGCTGAGCCACCCAGGC
>NC_138378.1:26753492-26818985 GCF_054177405.1 Leptonychotes weddellii | reverse complement strand
ATCTTTAAAAAAAATAAATAAATAAAATAAATTTACAAAAATATTGAGCAGATAGTACAGAGTTCCCATGTATGCTTTCCTTGCACAGTTTCCCCTATATTAACATCTTGGATTAGTGTTGTGTATTTGTTACAATTACTGAACCAACATTGATACATTATTAACTAAAGTCCCTAGTTTACATTAAGGTTCACTCTTTGTGTTGTGTATCTATAGGTTTTGAAAACTACATAATATCATGTATTCATCATTACAGTATCATACAGAATAGTTTCACTGCCCCCCAAATCCCCTGTCCTACACTTAGTTATCTGTTGAGGCAACCACAGGCAAAAAAATTTTGCCTTTTCCAGAATGTCAAATAGTTGGAATCATATAGAAGTTAGTCTCTCTCTCTCTCTCTCTTTTTTTTTTTAAGATTTTATTTATTCATTTGAGTGAGAGAGAGAGCAGGGAGGGGCAGAGGGAGAGAGAGAGAGAATCTGAAGCAGACTCCCCACTGAGCACGGAGCGGACGCCGGGCTCAATTCCACAACTGTGAGATCATGACCTGAACCAAAACCAGGATCCAAGCCACGATCCTGCATTGCATTCATTTGTCACATCTTTTTATTCTCCTTTAATCTGAGACAGTTCCTCAGTCTTTCCTTGTGTGTGTGTGTGTGTTTTTAAGATTTTATTTATTCATTTGAGAGGGAGAGAGAGCACAAGCAGAGGAAGTGGCAGAGGGAGAGGGAGAAGCAGGCTCCCCGCCGAGCAGGGAGCCCGATGCAGGGCTCGATCCCAGGACCCTGGGATCATGACCTGAGCCGAAGGCAGACGCTTCACCGACTGAGCCACCCAGGCACCACTTGCCTTGTCTTTTTTGACATTGAAACGTGAAGAGTACAGGCCAGTTGTTGTGTGGGTGTCCCTCCGTTTGCGTTTGTCTGATTTGCGTAGACTGAGCCTGTGCCCCCGGAAAGCAACAGCGCGGGTGTGATGCTGTGTCCGTCTTGCTGCGTCCCATCAGGAGGCGCTTGATGTCAGTCTGTCCCATTGCTGGTAGTCTTTCACCCTGATCGCTTGGATGAGGTGCTGTCCACTGCCAGGTGTCTCATCAGCTTTCCCATCTTCAAAGTGGGGCCCCTGACCCCGACTCACAGAGTCGCCACAGCTATTGACTGAGAAGACAAAGTGATTTGCCCCACTCAGGGATAAGGGTATTCAACCGGCCCTCGGGAGCTCTGGGCTTGCTCCCTTCACGGGCGGGGCATTGTGGAACAAAGGAGGTGCAGAATCATAGCCTATAAAGGGGGATCCGGGATTGCCCTTGTCTGAGGGTGACCGGCACCTCTTCATCTCCATACAGACCCGCCCCTTGTCCCGGAGCTAACTGCCTTCCTGGAGACACAGGAGGGGCTGGTGGGCATCCTCCACTGCTCGGTGATCAGCGAGCCTCTGGCCACCCTGGCGCTGTCACACAATGGCCTCATCCTGGCCTCCACCCCCGGGGAGGGGTCCCACAGTTCACGCTTCAGTGTCTTCTCCACCCCCAACTCCCTGAACCTGGAGATCCGAAACCTGGGGCCAGCTGACAGTGGGGAATACACATGCTCAGCCACCAACACCCTTGGGAATTCAACGTCGACCTTGGACTTCCATGCCAAAGGTAAGACCAGCACGAGGGGCTGGTGAAGGGACCCTGAGGAGGACGCCTGCTCCGGCCTTCCTCCCAGGAGTCCAGAGGACTTGGCCGAGGGGATGAACAAGCTGGTTGGTAAAAACACATCACATCAAAGATCTGGACTATACACTCATCCCGACCGGGGAGGTTCCTGAAGTCAAGGCAAAAGGGAAACATGGCAGGTTGCATTATTCCTTTCGTGCACATTCGGACTCCAAACTTGAAGAGTCCTTCATATCCGTTTGTTTCTTATTTAGCAAACGTTTGGGGCAGGCTCCGCGCCAGGAGTCAGATGCAGGAGGAAGAATAGAAAAGCACGGTCATCCATACCTCGGGGCACATGCTGCCATTTCCTCCTTCTGAGGCCGTGGCCTGCAGAGCTAATCAATGGAGCCGGGTTTTCGATGGAAGCTTGAGCTCTGGCTCACAATCCTTCTCGACCATGCTGCAGCCAGCTACTACCATAGATCAGAACTGGCATTCAAGGACAAACCCTCCTGATTATCAAGGGGCTCATGGAGCTGATGCCATGGAGTCCAGACCTACCTACAGTCATGTGGGGAGAGGAGAACCCTGGAGGTCTTCCTGCAGCCAGTGGCACGGAGCTGCCGGCGTGTGGGGGACCTGAGCCTCCCCTGCTCCCTCTTCTTCCAGTGGTCCACCTCCTCATCAGCCCCGCAGCAGAGGTGGTAGAAGGGCAAGGGGTAACACTGAGCTGCAAGACCGGTCTGAGCCCATCGCCCGACATCCGCTTCTCCTGGTACCGGAACGGAGCCCTGCTTCTCGAGGGTTCCAGCAGCAGCCTTCAGCTCTTGGCGGCCTCCAGCACCGACGCCGGCTCTTACTACTGTCAGGCCAAGGATGGCCACAGTGCCAGTGGCCCCTCCTCACCTGCCATCCTCACTGTGCTCTGTGAGTAGTCGTCCCACCAGCCCCTGCCCGCAGTGGGGAGGGTCAGGCCACTGGAGCCCACCAGCCGCCTCCACATCCCTCGGGCCCTCCTGCCACTGCCCTGCCCGGGGGTCTAGGTCAGGAAGGCACCAGAGAGCAGTCTGCCCAGGGCTGAAATGTGGGGAACAAGCCGGGGACTTTCTCTGCCTCCCCACATCCCACCCCAAACCCCAGCCCATTTAGGGCCCTCTGCTTCTATTTTTTATTTATTTATTTATTTTTAATTTTTTTTTTTAAAGATTTTATTTATTCATTCATGAGAGACAGAGAGAGAGAGAGAGAGAGAGGCAGAGGGAGAAGCAGGCTCCCAAGGAGCAGGGAGCCCGATGCGGGACTCGATCCCAGGACCCTGGGATCATGACCTGAGCCGAAGGCAGACGCTTAACCATCTGAGCCACCCAGGCGCCCTAGGGCCCTCTGCTTCTAGCCTCAAATGCACCACGGGCGCCATGTCCAAGCTCTGTCCTGAGCAGGGCCCTAGGACACCATACTCCCATATATGTGTACACACCCGTCGGCTGTGCCCTTGCAGGCTCCCATAGCCACGAAGGCAGAAGCTCTCAGCACAGGGACTGTGTCCTGTCAAGGGTGGATGCTCCGTATTAGCCTGAGGGGCTAATACGTCCATCCGCTAGCCCATCCGATGCCCTTGTCCAAGCTAGAAAATGGCATTCCTTCCTCAGGGAGGACTCTGTATAGCACTAGAGCACAGCTGAGCACGAGGGGCACGGGCTGAATTCCTCCTACCTTGGTTTGGTTGTCCTTGTGCAGTGCACAACCTACACAGCTGTTTACGGCAACCCTGGGCACATGCCTTTGTTTGGTGTGTTGTGGGAACCTAGCCAGCTTTGAGTGGACCGGGAGAAACCTGGTGGAGGCCATGGGATGAACGCCTATGCTCTCCCTCCCTACAGATGCCCCACGCCTGCCCATGTTCACTGCCCAGTTGGAGCCCGATGCTGCCGGAGATGGGGTTAGACGTCAAGGGCTCCTCTTGTGCCGCGTGGACAGCAACCCCCCAGCCCAGCTGCGGCTGCTCCACGGGGACCATGTTGTGGCCTCTTCCCTGCCACTGGGCTGTGGGGGCTGCTCCCGGCGCCTAAGGGTCACCAGAGCCCCCAACCTGCTGCGTGTGGAGATTGGTGACCCGGTGCTGGAGGATGAGGGTGTGTACCTGTGTGAGGCCAGCAATGCCCTGGGCAACGCCTCCGCCTCTGCAACCTTTGATGCCCAGGGTGAGTCAGCGCGGGGAGCGGGCGGCTCAGGGTCAGGGGCTGGTACGCGGGACCCCGCAGCCGCCCCCACCCCCCTGCTCCAAGGCGGGTCTATCGGGCGAAACCACCTCCGTTGGGCAGTGGGAGTCGCTTTTCTCCCCTGCCCCGTGGGCACCCCGGGGCATCGCCTTCCTGCCTGCTCCATCCAGGCTGGGAGGCTGGGCCCCCACCCCAGGGGGGAGGCGGTCAAGGTGAGGCCTGTCTCAGGTGGCCTGTGCTGTCTGCTCTCCAGCCACCGTCCTGGTCATCACCCCGTCGCACACGCTGCAGGAGGGCACCGGGGCCAACCTGACTTGCAGTGTGAGCCGGGGAGCCCGCGGCCCTGCCAACTTCTCCTGGTTCCGGAATGGGGCGCTGTGGGCCCAGGGCCCCCTGGAGACCGTGACACTGCTGCCCGTGGCCAGATCGGATGCTGCCCTCTATGCCTGCCGCATCCTCGCCGAGGCCGGGGCCCAGCTCTCCGCCCCGGTGGTCCTGAGTGTGCTCTGTGGGTGATGGGCCAGGGCAGGGTTGGGTACTGGGAGGGTGAGGGGGTGCTCAGTGAGGCGGGGAGGGCCGTGGGGGGGCAGAGCATGGCTTGGGCATGGGCAAGGGCAGGCTTGGACTGTGTGTGTGGAGGGGGAGGGGCATAGAGTGTGGCTGTAGGACTGGGGTGAGCTGGACTGGGGGCAGGGGGTGGGTGGCCTGAGCTCCGTCCTGTCTGCAGATCCCCCAGACCCTCCAAAGCTGTCAGCCCTCCTGGACGTGGGCCAGGGCCACGTGGCTGTGTTCATCTGCACTGTGGACAGTCGGCCCGTGGCCCGGCTGGCCCTGTTCCACGGGGAGCGCCTCCTGGCCACCAGCCTGGGGCCCCTGCTCCCATTCCATGGCCGCCTCCAGGTCAAAGCCACAGCCAACTCCCTGCAGCTAGAGGTCCGAGACTTGAGCCTTGGGGACTCTGGAAGCTACTGCTGTGAGGCCACCAATGTCCTCGGATCCACCAATACCTCCCTCTTCTTTCAGGTCCGAGGTGAGTGTCAGTTCTCTATGTGGGTAGGCCCACATGCCCTGGGGGCTGCTCTAGCCAGGCTTTGGGCTGGGTCATGTGGATTTTGGGTAGAGATGTGAGTCTTTTTCAGCCGTGGTTAGGGGAGTTTCTAGCCAGCCAGCAGGCCTCCCTTGGTCTCCAGCTAGATATTTTCCCCTGTAATCGCTGTGGCAACCACTAGAAGGCAGCGGCTATCGCCCGGCATGGCTGGCTTGCTTGGAGCGCTTGCAGAAACTTCTTTTATAGTAATACAATTTTGTTATATAACAAGAATTTTTTAAAAAGATTTTATTGATTTATTTGACAGAGAGAGACACAGCGAGAGAGGGAACACAAGCAGGGGGAGCGGGAGAGGGAGAAGCAGGCTCCCCGCTGAGCAGGGAGCCCGATGCGGGGCTCGATCCCAGGACCTTGGGATCATGACCTGAGCTGAAGGCAGACGCTTAACGACTGAGCCACCCAGGCCCCCCCCCTTTTTTTAAAGATTTTTTTATTTACTGGACAGAGAGATAGAGAGAGAGCACAAGTAGGCAGAGCAGCAGGCAGAGGGAGAGGGAGAAGCAGGCTCCCCGCTGAGCAGGGAGCCTGATGATGCGGGGCTCGATCCCAGGACCCTGGGATCCTGACCTGAGCCGAAGGCAGACGCTTAATGACTGAGCCACCCAGGCACACACAGCCCCAGTTCTTGGGCTCTCATGACTCGGAGCCTGGGTGCGGAGCTGAGCTGGGGAGGACTCAAGACCACACGGTGACTAGCCTTGGGTCATCCACGCTGGGTCCAGCTCACTATCAGGACAATGGCCCTTAGCATGACCTAAACCCTTCCCATTTCAGTGCTTTATGGGATCAAACCAGCATCTGTCAGGAGCTAGCTTGTGCAGGCGCTGTCCCTGACACGGGGTTAGAGGTCACATAAGCTGGGCCTTCTGGTAGGTGAGATATGACTGACAGAGCGAAACTGTAGCTCGAGTTGGTGGGTGGTAAAGGCCAGGACAGACCCAGTGCAGGGGAGTTGGGAGCAGGACAGAAGGAGGCGTGGAGCTGAAGCGGGGCCCTTGGTGGTGGTCTGGTAGGGGGGCTGTGGCTCCAGGACATAGGATTGGGGCCCTGGTGTAGACACACCCACAGCCCCAGGCTGGGGGGGAGGGTGTGGGGGAGGGCCCTCACCTGCTCTCGGTTTCTCCCTGCAGGAGCCTGGGTCCAGGTGTCACCATCACCGGAGCTCCAGGAGGGCCAGGCCGTGGTCTTGAGCTGCCAGGTGCCCACAGGGGTCCTGGAGGGGACCTCATACCTCTGGTATCAGGATGGCCAGCCCCTCCCGGAGTCAAACTCGGCCACGCTCCGCTTCGCAGCCATTACTCTGAGCCAAGCTGGGGCCTACCATTGCCAGGCCCAGGCTCCAGGCTCAGCCACCATGAGCCTGGCCGCCCCTGTCAGCCTCCACGTGTCCTGTAAGTTTTCATCCTGTCCATGTTTCTTGGGGGGTGAAAGAAACAAGGGCACAGCGGGAGGAGGGGCTGGGGGAGCCCAGGCCCTGGGCACTGCCTCCATGAGAGAGCACTAGATGAGGGACCAGGGGCCCTGACCACTCCCCGCTCCTGTAGATGCCCCTCGCCAGGCCACGCTCACCACCCTGATGGACACAGGCCCTGGGCGACTGGGTCTCCTCCTGTGCCGTGTGAACAGTGACCCTCCAGCCCACCTACGACTGCTCCACGGGGACCACCTCGTGGCCTCCACCCTACAAGGTGCAGGGGAGCTGGCAAGCAGCTCTCCCCGGCTGCAGGTGGCTGTGGCCCCCAGCAGGCTACGCCTGGAGATCCATGGTGCAGTGCTGGAGGATGAGGGCGTCTACACCTGCCAGGCCAACAACACCTTGGGCCAGGCCTCAGCCTCTGCCACCTTCGATGCCCAGGGTCAGTGTGAGGGTGTGAGTGTGTGCATGGGTGACTCCTTTAAGAGAAGAGAGGAGACTGGAGAGGGTTCTGGAAGCCTGAGGCACAGGAAGGCGGGCTGAACATAAGGACAGTCTCCGTTCCCAGCCTCCTTTAGGGCAAGCGACTCCAGACTTGGCTCTTATGGAAGAGTCTTTTTTTAGAAACAGATGTTTGCCTGGACGTCCAGTGGATAAAGCTAATCAGAAATGGAGGGGGGTGTTCAAGGAGAAAACACCACAGGGCAGGGAGGCTTGCGTTCTCCCATGTACCCACTAGGGGGTCAGGGAGGGCTCAGGGCACCCGGGGGCCCTGCAGAACCCTGCTTGGGACCACCTAAGAGATGGTGAGCTGTTTCCCAAGCTTTACCTCGAGCCCCCAGTAGGGGTGGGCCACCTGTGCCTCCCAGAGGCTGAGGGGCTTCCCTCCCTCATGGAGACAAGTGGCTTGCTTTACATAGCTTCACAGTCTCACTGGTGTCCCCGTGCCCTCCTCCCTCCCCAGCTGTGAGCGTGCAGGTGTGGCCCAGGGCTGTCGTGCAGGAGGGGCAGTTGGTGAACTTGACCTGCCTCGTGTGGACCGCCAACCTGACCCAGCTCACCTACACGTGGTACCGGGATGGGCAGCAACGCCCAGGTGCCCACTCCATCCTTCTGCCCAATGTCACAGTCACAGATGCTGCCTCCTACCGCTGTGGGGTGGTGACTCCGGGCCAGGCACCCCACCTCTCCAGACCTGTCACTCTGGATGTCCTCTGTGAGTTTGGTTGGATGCAGGGTGGGGCAAAAAGGAATGACGGCAGCCCACAGGGATCAAGGGCATGGCCAGAGCCCCAGAGATGTCCAACCCAGGAACTCAGTCCCCATCCATTCGATGAAGCCCGGGACAAGGAGGGCTGAGTCAGGGGTCAGAGGGGATAGGTTCTTCCTGGGCAGAGGAGCATGGCCCCAGATTGGGCAATGGGGGGCCCGTGGGATGGGGAGCCAGGGCCCTCCTGGTTTGAAGGCCACCTGCCAACTGGCCTCCTCATTGCGGTCTCTGAACCGTTTCCTTTGGTGTCCCTGTAGACGCACCCCGCAGCCTGCGCCTGACCTACCTCCTAGAGAGCCGCGGCGGACGGCTGGCCCAGGTACTGTGCACCGTGGACAGCCGCCCGCCCGCCCAGCTGGTCCTCAGCCGCGCTGGCCGCCTCCTGGCCTCCTCGACCACAGCCTCTGTCCCCAATGCCCTGCGCCTGGAGTTGTGGGAGCCCGGGCCCAGCGACGAGGGTCTCTACAGCTGCTCCGCCCACAGTCCTCTGGGCCAGGCCAATGCCTCCGTGGAGCTGCGGCTAGAGGGTGAGGCCGGGCCCGGGCCAAGCCCAGCAGGGGAGGAGGGAGCGGCTGGGGTATCTGGCTGGGCCTCGCTGACCCTGGTCTCCCTGGGACAGGCGTGCAGGTGACCCTGGCTCCATCCGCCGCTGTGCCCGAGGGGACCCCCGTCACAGTGACCTGTGAAGACCCTGCTGCCCGCCCACCTGCGCTCTATGCCTGGTACCACAATGCCCATTGGCTGCAGGAAGGGCCAGCCGCCGCCCTCTCGTTCCCGGCGGCCACACGGGCTCACGCGGGTGCCTACTCCTGCCAGGTCCAGGACGCCCAGGGCACCCGCAGCTCCCGGCCCACCGCCCTGCAAGTCCACTGTGAGCCGGGGTCCTTGGCTGGGGGTGCCGAGGCTGAGAGCGGGCGGAGGGCACTTCTGGGCCTTCGTGGGGGTGGACGCAGGACTGTAGCGGACCTCAGATTGGGCAGTTGGGAAAAGAAGGACACAGGTGATGAGAACAGAGACCCTAGAGTCCTGTGAACCCTGCCTGGGGGAAGCGGCCCACGAGGTGTCACTTCGAGGAAGTGACCTTTTGTCCAGAGGCTTCAGCCTCCCCAGTGCCAGGCAGGTAGGCCGTGGATGGTCCAGGGGTTCCCAACAAGGCCTCCAACTATGTGCTGTCATGTCCCCAGATGCCCCTCGGGATGTTGTCCTGTCATCCTTTCGGGACTCCAGAGTCAGCTCCATGGCCGTGGTGCAGTGTACTGTGGACAGCGAGCCACCCGCTGAGCTGGCCCTGTCCCGCGATGGCAAGGTGCTGGTCACCAGCCCTGGGGTCCACGGCTTGGCATCCGGGACAGGCCACGTCCAGGTGGCCCGCAATGCCCTGCGGCTGCAGGTGCAAGACGTACCCTCAGGTGACAAGGACACCTACGTGTGCACGGCCCACAACTTCCTGGGCTCAGTCAGCACCACAGGGCAGCTGCAGGGAGAAGGTGAGTGGGCGAAGGGGGTGGAGAGGGGGCTCGGGCACAGCGGGGCCATGTTTATATGAGGCATGGCGCTCCCCCAACAGGGCCTGGCTGACCAGAATGGGTAGCTAGAGCCCTGCCCCATCTGACAGCAGCGGCACAGCTCTCCCTGGAGGCAGGTGCCCAGTCTGAGGGGAAGAAACGGCCTCACCCTTGGAGCGGTCCCTGCAGGCGTGGAGCTGTAGCAGGACGCCTTGGGTGCAGGGGAGACAATACCCCGTCCTCACAGAACCCAGGCTGGAGAGGAGGCACAGACCTGCCCTGGGGAAGCCTGGGGTGGGAAGAGAGACACAACCCTACCTTTAGGGGGGCTCAGTGTGAGGGATGAGGTGGAGCCCCACCTTTGGGGAGTCCCATCTGAGAGCAAGATATAGCCCCATCCATCAGAAAGCCCGGTTTGTTAAGAGAGACACACAACCCTGTCCCGGAGGTCCCCAGTGCAAGAGATCTCAGTCTTATGGGAGAGACAATCTCACCTCTGGGGGGCCCAAATCAGAACAGACCTTCCCATAATGCACCGAGGCCTCTCAGATGCCCAGATGCCACCCAGAGGCTCCCTGACCGCCTCCTGGTCCTCGGCCTGCAGGCGTGCGTGTGGTGGCCGAGCCGGGGCTGGACGTGGCTGAGGGTGCACCGCTGAACCTGAGCTGTCGCCTCGCTGGTGGTCCCGGGCCCACGGGCAACTCCACCTTCGCTTGGTTCTGGAATGGCCAGCGACTACACGTGGAGCCTGGGCCCACCCTTGTCTTTGCCCACGTGGCCCGCGCCCAAGCCGGGGCGTACCACTGCCAGGCTGAGCTCCCCAGTGGGGCCACCACTTCTGCTCCAGTCATGCTTCGTGTGCTGTGTGAGTAGGACACCCCCCTCTGCCCCCGGCCTCAGTCTGCCCGAATCTCCCCTGCCCACCTCAGGTCCTCCTCTTCTGTCTGCAAAGAGCAAAGGCTTCACAGGGGTGGAGACCTGGGTTGGAGAACTCCCGCTGACTGCTTGTGGGACCTTGCACATCCCTGCCTGGCTTTCCTCACGTGTAAAATATCAGCCCCCTCGCCCCGTGAGGAGTATGGAGAGCGAGTGCACCCGGAGTGCTGGGTCCCTGCTCCATCCCTCATCCAGGCCCCTCGCAGCATCAGCCAGCTATGGCTGCAGTAACAAGCTACTCCAAAATATGGAACTTCAAACAACAGCCGTCGTGTTTGCTCACAATTCTGGGGGTCAGCAACTCAGGCCGGGCGTTGCTGGGCAGGTCTTCGGTGGTCTCACCGCGTGTGGCTGCTGTCGTCCAGTTGCTGAGCTGAAGCGAGATGGTGGAGGATGGCTGCATCCTCGTGGCTGGCAGCTGGGGCTGGCCTGGGCTTCCCACATGGTTGTGTTTGTAGGAGGGCAGAAGCAGTGAGGCCCCTTGAGGCCTAGCCCTGAAGTCACATAATGTCACTTCTGCTTTCCAGTGGTCAGAGCAAGTCACAGATCAAGGAGTGGAGGAATAGGCTCTTATCTGTTAGTGCAGTGAGCTGCAGGGTCATCCTGCGTGGGGCCCGGGAGGGGAGGAATTGGCACTGGTTTTCTGCAATCATCATGCCCCTCTGTGTTCCCACAGACCCTCCCAAGATGCCCACCATGACGGTCTTCGTGGAGCCTGAGGGTGGCATCCAGGGCATCCTGGACTGCCGAGTGGACAGCGAGCCCCTAGCCAGTCTGAGCCTCCACCTCGGCAGTAGGCTGGTGGCCTCTAGCCAGCCCCACAGGGCTCCTGCAGAACCACACATCCGTGTCACGGCCACCGCCAATGCCCTGAGGGTGGACATGGAGGAGCTGAGGACCAGTGACCAGGGCGAATACGTGTGCTTTGCCTCCAATGCCCTGGGCTCTGCGTCTGCTTCTACCTACTTCGGAACCAGAGGTGGGGGGTCCATCTCCCAGGCCCCTCTGTAGAGAGGCCTAGCTCTCCCGTCCAAAGGCTTCCTTCTGAGGTCTTCCCTGAATCCTTTCTGCTGTAGTCAGTTTATCCAACTAGTCTAGACTGGTTGCTTGAAGCGCCGTTGCGTGGGAAAGCTTCTGAGATAAAGTGAGGGCTAGAATAGTTTTCATCTTGGAGGGGGGAGCATCGGAGGCCTGGATCCATAGCTGCCCCCTGAGCCTCACCCTTGTATTCCAGCCTTGCACCGCCTGAGTCTGTTCCAGAAGCTACTCTGGGTCCTGGGGCTGCTGGTGGGCCTCCTCTTCCTGTTGTTGGGCCTGGGGGCCTGGTATGTCTGGAGGTGGGTTCAGAGCTGGGGGGTGGATGGGGTTACCTTGCCCTCCCCCCTTGCCCTCAACATTCCCTCATGTCTCTCTTACCAGATGCACAGGCTCCATACTTCCTAGCCTGACCTTCTTCCTCCCACTGCTCCAAATTTGGGAATTGCTTCTAGAATCACCTTTAAATCCATCTTGCTGTAGTTTTCTTTCTTTATCTGGACCCCACCTGTGTAAAGAAAGGGCTGGGAGGGAAGGAAGAAAGATAAGGTCCCCCACTCCCCACAAGGCTCCCACCGCTCTGTTCAGTGAGCAGTCTGGGGCTAAGGACTTGGGGTCGGGGGAGGGAATGGGGGTAGGCAGGGGGAGGGTAGAGGCCTTCTGAGTCCAATCTTGTTGTTGCAGGAGGCATTTTTATAAGCTGAGCATGGGTGAGAATTTGGTGGAGATGACTTCTCCGAAGGAGAGCATGCAGGTATCCATCCGCCATGCGGGCCCAGGCAGACACGATGCCCGGCTAACCCACCGTGCGGGGCTGGCGCCTAGAGACCGCTCTCATATATAGGATGGCCCCTGGGACTAGGGGGAGACTGGGGAGAGAATAGAGAGAACCAGGGACCCCTGGAAAGACAGGGAAGCCACATTCTAAATGGAGCACCCAACAGTCACGTGTTTGCTCACTGGGGACTTCGAGCATACAGTAGGCCAGTGTGACTGCTGGCTTCTCTGTGGGAGCTGCTGGTGGGGTGACTGGGGCAGACGTTCTGAACGTAGCAGTTTCACTTCAACTTCCAAGCCACATCTTGGAACACAGAACCCCACCTGTGTTTTGGGTTCTCTCTTCCCCACTCCAGAGTGTGCCCATCATCTGGGCGGGGGTGAAAGTCTGTTTTCCCTTCCCTGTGATGTGTCCCCTTCTGCAGATCATCCAGTGGGTGGGCCAGGGCTCGCAGCCTCATTGCCATCCAGGCACAGGCTCACCAGTCCCCTTGGGACCCCCACCCAAGGATTGGGGTCTAGGGAATGCCCTCCAGAGTTTGAGGTCAGGGAATGAGAGCTCCCAGAGTCCTCCTTGTAACCAGAATTTTCTCTGTGGGAAGCTCATTGATCCTGATGCAGCCACAGGTGGGACCTTGTCCCGTGCTCTGCCCCTGGGCTGACCTGTGACACTGTCTACCCTCAGGAGGAGGAGGTCACCAGAAACGGTGATGACTTGAGCCTCATGAACAAGGCTGCGTTGAATCCCGACTGCCTCTGTGGAAACAACTCTACAACATCTGATTTTCAATGACCTGGTTCCAAACCTCTTGCCAAGAAAAATGGGCGTTGAGAGTGGAGGTGAACCCTAATTTGCCCAGGAGGGTGATGACCCTGGGGCACTCTGAGGAGAAACGAGTCATGGTCATGTTGTCTACTTGTCTTTTCCTTTTCTCTGGATCTGATCTCTCCCTTTATCTTCCAATGGACTGCCCCTCACATCTTTTTCCTCCAAGCCCACCCTGGACTTTTTGGATGGGTTAGAAAAGAAGAGGAGCTTCCTATATCCTCACAGGCTGGCAAAAGCACTCTGTAGTAACTGGAATAGAAGTTAGGCTGCTCTAACAAGAGACCAAATACAGTAACTTCAACATGAGGGAATTTTATTTTTCTCTCCCATACTAATCTGGGTATGCTGTGGTAGTTTAAGGTGTCAGAATTCTGGATCCTTCTATCTTATTTTTCTCCAACCCTGAAATGTTACCTTTGGTTGTGAGGTTCATGGTGGCCCCACTGTGTTCACATTCCCTCCAGCAAGAAGAGGAAGTTGAAGGCACACTCATTCCCATTGTGGACACAACCCAGAAGTTGCAGGTCATTTCCACTCACTCCCCATTGGCTAGAGTTGAGTCACGTGGCCACCTCAAGCTGCAAGGGGTTCTGAGAAATACAGTTTTTATTCTATTTCCAAAGAATTCCCAACCATGGACTCATCCCTGAGACTTCTGACATTGGTGGGAATGCTTCCAGCAAGCCATATTTTTAGTGCCCATCTCCTGAAGGCCAGGACGTGTCCCTGGCCATTCTGTTCATGGGCTTCCCAGAGGAGGGAGTCTCTCCCACACATTAAGACCGAGGAAATCAAGATGTTCTGGTGCTCCCTAGGAAGAGGGTATGCCAGGCAATGGGGTTGCCTGAACAGGCATTTTATCAGGCCCCTGGAAGAAGAGGGGCCCCCATTCCTGTCCCCAGGGAGCGTGGAGAGCATCCTTATTTCTGCTCCAGGTACAGCCCTCTCCGTGATCAAGTGGGCTCACTCGGTCTTGTGTGCCAGGGGCTGTTAAGTAGAATGAGGGTCACAAAGAAGGAATGACTCGCTCCCATGACGTCAGTGCCTGAGAGGAGGCAGTTCTTGGGCGGGCTAGTGCCTCCCCTCACAGCCTGGTGGCAGATGGAAGGAGGTGCAAAGAGCCTGCATGGAATTTGGGTTGAGAAACCTGGAGGGTAGTGGGGAGTTGTCAGAGGGGCTAACAGGTTGGGAAGAAATTGGAGGCTGAGTAAGCTCCATGTAACACGGCCGGGAGCTTCCTGGCCCCAGGTCCCATTCCTTGTAGTGCCTGATTGCCAGACTCTTCCTGGGAGCCTGTCTGGCATGTCCACCCAATAAACATCCATCCTAGGACGTAACTGGAGTGAGTCTCCTTCTTGCAACCCAAACGGCTGCACTGGGACACGGAAGATCTAACTGTGAATGCAGCTCATTCTGGGAGACTGCCTGCTGGAGGTGGTCAGCAAGTGCAAATTACATGACATTTGCCACAAACTACCTATGCTCAAGAGATGTGTGCTCCTTCCTGCTCCGTGAGGCTCTAGGTGCTGCTCACCAACTCTGGCCACATCACCAGCACCTTGCTTGGCACGCAGTACGTGAGCACTTAGTAAGCACTGGTTTTTCTACATTGTTGTCCAGGGGGGTGGGGCGGGGGTGGAAAGTGTGCACCCAAATGGGTGTCCCCAAATGGGACAGAGACAGAGCAAGCCAAATGCAGCCAGATGTTCTTAGGCTGTCCAGGGAAGCGAGGGTGCGGGGAGGATTGCTTCTGCGCATCTCCAAGGGGACATAGGTCCACCTGGGATTGGAAGGTTCTCAGAGGGGTTAGTTGTGTCCCCCCTCAGAGGTCTGAGGCACCTCAAGACTTTTGAAATAAACTTTTAATTCAAGTGTGACACACATACAGAAAACCACACACACTGTAAGTATACATCTCGGTGACTTTCCGAAAAGTGATCAAGCCCATGTAACCAGCACCCAGATCAAGAAACAGACCATTACCAGCACCCCGGAGTCTCCCTTGAGCTCCCTCCCAGTTGCAAGCCCCCTGAAGTTAACTTCTATCTTGCTATCTAACACCAGGGATTTGACTGGCCTGTTTTTGAATTTTATATAAATGGAATCATATAGAATGTCCGATGACTTTGGAAAACTGTGTCACATTATCTATTAAAGCGGAAGCACTTCTGCCCTATGACCCTGAAATTCCACCCCTGGGTAGCTACGCCAAAGGATGAAGGGCTCTGTCCACTGTGAGGCTTGTAGGAGAATATTTACAGTCACCCTGTTCTGGGTCATTCTTCAGAATGTGTCTTGTTTACAGATGGTGGATGGCACCCAAATTACGTGAGCACTTCAAAGATTTAACTCTCCCTGGTTAGCCTTCTTCCCAGGACACTCCCCAGTGTCCCTCGGGAGAGTGACTCCAGCAAAGCCACTTGAGACATCATCTTTCCCACAGCGGCTACTTGTGGGATCCATCTTCTCAACTTTGGTCCAGTGGCCCCATACCCTCCTTGGCAACCTCCAAATAAATAGCTGCTCTGAGATTTCTGCAGAAAATTCCTCGGATATACTTGGACATAGCCCATCCGGGTTGGGAAGGCATCCACTTTGCAAGGATGACTCCAACCCCCACCCACCTTGTTTTATTAGCACTGACTGTGTGCCTGACCCTGTGCCAGGCAGTAAACAAAGACAGCCCCAGACCCCATGGAGCTCAGGATCTGGGGGGAGAGAGACAAGGAAATGGGCAGGGAGAGGTATATGCAGGGGATAGAAACCAGGCTTTAGGTCAGGAAGGACCCCTTGACAAACAGGCACCAAAGCCTATGTCTGCAGTGGGAATAGGGGCTCACCAGTTTGCTATTTTCTTGCCCGAGAGGACCCTGATGTCCACAGTGAAGCCCCCCCTCCGTGTTCAGAGCCTGGCCGCTCGAGGAGTCTGTTCTGCTTCCCCGGCCCCCAGCTCAGTTAGGGCTCAAGCCACCTCCATGTCCTCACTTGTCAGGCTGCACATTTGGTGTTGTCCCATCTCTGTGATTTCTGGGGCTCTCTTAGCTGCCTCTCTCTTCTTCCTCTTCAGGACTCCTTTACCATGGTTAGGACTGTGTCTCCATAATTTCCCCTTCCTCGAGATCCACGTTTTGTTTTGGAATCTCTAGTTGTGCTCCTGGTTAAAGATGGAAGCCTAGATCTCCCTGTCCACCCCGACTCTTCCCCAAATCCTCCCTAAAAGAAGAGATAGCCAAATGCACCCAGGGTGTGACAGGATGCTTTGCTTTCTGCCCTCCATCCCCCTGCTCATGTAGCAGGAGGATCAGGTGGCCTCTGCTGCTGGTGGCACCCATGGTGACCCCATTTACTCATCCCCAGAGGGAGGGGTTGATGTCTCTCCAGCCTGCCCATACTGGAGCCCCCAGCATGACCGCCTATGTCCATATTAGGTCTGGTTCCCCAAGATGAGGTTCCATGTGCAAGTGATGTCAGGCTGTGCTCCAAGGGGGAACTCATTAAATGGACGAAAGGAGCAAGACAGGCGAAGGCAGGAAGCTGGGGACACACGCACACAAATGTCCACAGTAACATCTCAAAACTAGGAACCACCCTAATGTCCAGCAACAAGAGAAGCAATGAAAAAAATGTTATATTCACACAATCAGATGCTAGTTAGCAATGAAAATAACTGAACTAAGCCACACACAAAAGCTGAATGCATTTCACAAACTGTGAAAAATATTTGCAACTCACATTCCAGACAAATCTCCCTTATATATATAAAGAGTTCCTTCAAGTTGCTACGAGAAAGACCAACAGCTCAGTAGAAACATGATTCAGGGAGCAAGACATACAAATGGCTCTTAAATGTTTGAACAGTTATTCAAGCTCACTGCTAGGAGGAATGTAAATTAAGACTGCACTTTCAGGGCGCCTGGGTGGCTCAGTTGGTTAAGCGACTGCCTTCGGCTCAGGTCATGATCCTGGAGTCCCGGGATCGAGTCCCGCATCGGGCTCCCTGCTCGGCGGGGAGTCTGCTTCTCCCTCTGACCCTCCCCCCTCTCATGCTCTCTCTCTATCTCATTCTCTCTCTCAAGTAAATAAATAAAATCTTAAAAAAAAAAAAAAGACTGCACTTTCACCTTCAGACATGCGTGTCATGGTTTGAGAACTGTGTTGGTAAGGTTGTGGGCAAAGGGGCACTCTAGATATTGCTGGCACGACTGTAAATTGGCACAAATTGAAGGGCAATTTAAGTGTATCCTCCCAAGTCATAAAAACACATCTTTTGACCCAGGAATCCCATTTGTAGGAAATCATCTCACAAATGAGTTTATGTATAAAATTATCCATCACAGGGACACCTGGGTGGCTCAGACGGTTAAGTGGCTGCCTTCAGCTCAGGTCATGATCCCAGGGTCCTGGGATCGAGCCCCGCATTGGGCTCCGTGCTGAGCAGGGAGCCTGCTTCTCCCTCTCCCTCTGCCTGCCACTCCCCCTGCTTGTACTCTCTCTCTGTCAAATAAAAAATAAAAAAATCTTTAAAAAAATAAAAAAGAAAATTATCCATCACAGCATGGTTTGCAATAGCAGAAGGGCTGGAAACCATTTATATGCCCAAGAGGGGACCATACGAATGAGTGGCAGCATTCAACTATAAACAATGGTGGGGACGCGCACCCACTGGAATAACTAAAATTAAAAAGATTGACAACACTAAGTGCTGGCGAGGATGTGGAGGAAACGGAACTCTCCTACACTGGTGGTGGGAATGCAAAATGGTACACTCGCTTTGGAAACTAGTTTCTTTCAAACTTAAATATGCCGTTTTGCCATGTGACCCTGCCCTTCTACTTCTGGGTCTTCACAGATGAGAAATGAGAAATGAAAACATAGATTCATACAAAAACTTCGCAGAAATTGTGTAGCAGCTGCATGTAGGAGAGTCTCACGCTGGAAAAGACCCCAAATGCCTGACTGGAGAATAGAGAAAGCGTGCTTCCCTCAGCCCATGGAACATACTCGGCACTACAAGAGGAAACAATGTCAATGAATCTCAAAAACATAGAGGGAAGAAAGCCAGACACAAAGAGTACATGCTTTACAACAACATTTATATGAAGTTCTGGAATAGGCAAAACTTAATGTATAGACACAAAGCAGATCAATGGTTGCCTGGGGGGCTGGGAGTGGGAGAGAGTAACTGGGGAGGGGCACAGGGGAACTTTTTGGGGGCGATGGAAATTGAAGCCAGCATCCACCTTGTCAGTGCAGGTGAAAGAGTGAACACTAGAGGTCTTATTGCCTCCAGGCATGGCTGGACTGGACCGGCCAAGGAACCTCCAGGAATGCAACCCCACTAGCTTACAAGTAGTTAATCAGCACTACCCTAAGGATATTATTACCGGATGTACCTAATGAAACCTCTACCATAGAGAACAAATATACTTTTCAGATTTCAAGTCTCTTGAGATGAAAAAGACCTCCCAGGGGACCGGACGAAATGGCACCAGGGCACCTGCTAACATGACCTCCTGGGCCTCCAGTCAATGACACCCACCTTCTCAGGACAGCCCTGCCCCAAATTTTGCCCTTAGAAACCTTCACTTGCAAGCCATTGGGGAGTTTGGGACTTTCGAGCCTTAGTTTCCCATTTTCCTGGGTGGTGCCATACCAGTAAATAGCTTATCTTTCTTCACTGCAAAAGCTCAGTGTCAGTTTTATTGGCCTGCTGCCCAGAGGGTGGACAAACTCTCCTACCTGGTTTGGTTACAGAACTTTGTATCTGGATTATGGTGGTGATTACAAAGGTGTATGAATTTATCAAATTCATCTAACTGGATACTTAGAACAGGTGCCCTTTATTTTTAAAGATTTTATTTATTTATTTGAGATAGTACGAGCAGGGAGGAGGGGCAGAGGGAGAGGGAGAAGCAGGCTCTCCACTGAGGAGGGAGCCCGACCCAGGGCTGGATCCCAGGACCCCCGAGTAGCCACCCAAGCACCCCCAGGTGCACTTTATTGTATGTAAATTATATCTTAATAAAGTTAACTTAAAAACCTGAAGTAATAATAATAGGATAATAGTAATAACCATAAGACCACTCTAAATGCACTGATATGAAGGATCTCCAAAGTGTCGTAAGTGGGGGAAAAAAGTGCAGAGAAATGTTAATCAGAGAAAAAAAATAGGTCTGTATTGTCTTGGGTGTGCATAAAATAATCGAAAACCCACACAAGAAGCTAAGGATAGTGGTTTAGCGTTGGTTGGGGGATGTGGGTTGAGAGGAGGGACAGAAAAGGGAGGGATGATCTCTTAACATCTTAAACTTTTGATGTTTGAATCAGAACAACATAGGTTTCCCTCGCTGCTGGAACTCTTCCTAAGGGAACCTCCGCATTTGTTCTCAAAAACAATTAGATTTGCTTAAAAGCTAACATCCCTTGTGGGGCACCTGGGTGGCTCAGTCCGTTGAACGACTGACTCTTGGTTTCAAGTCAGGTCATGATGTCTGCTAGTGAGATTGAGCCTAGGCTCCCCGCTCAGCCGGGAGGGAGTCCGCTTGAGATTTCCTCTCCCTCTCCCTCCTCCTCTGAATCCCCCCCAAACAAACAAACTAACAAATAAAATCTTTAAAAAAAGTTAACATCTCTCACTATCAGAATACCGTGTACTCGCTCTCCGAATTTACTCAGTACACAAACCTTTTAAAAAAGAAACAGATGTTGCCAAAGCAGAAAGCAGAAAGGATCCCCCACGTCTGGGAGTCTGTGGCTTTGTGCAATTGCTCCCTCTGGCCACCACCAGGGACTAGGGCTGCCCCCGCCCCCACCCGGGCGCCCGCGCGGCCGCCACAGGGGCTGGTGGCCGCCGCACCTGCTCCTCGCGGGCGCCCGCCCCCCTTCTCCTAGGCCCACTTCCGCCGGGTTCGGACCAGGGCCCCCTCTGGGCAGGCTTGGGGAGCAGGCGGGGACAGAGGTCCGCCCAGGGGACGGCGGCGGCGGCGGCGGGGGGCGCTCCCTGCGCAGACCCGAGGCGCAGCAGGCGGCCCCCTGCCCTGGTCTCTCCCCCACGCACCCCCAGGGGCCCTCACAGGCCCTTCCGAGGGGCCCCGCCCCATCCCCTCTCCAGCCCCGCTCCGCCCCCGCGGGGAGAGGGCGCGGGGACCTACCCGGCGGCTGGGCGCTGGCGGAGCCCCGAGGGGCCGCACGGATTCCGCCGGCCCTGCTCCTGCGCTTAGACGGCCGCTCCGGCTCCCCCTCCCCGAGGGCGCGCGGGGTCGGGCGGCAGGGCTTGCGGGGGCCCCGTGCGGGGTGGCGCGGGAGGGTCGGGAGGCTGCGGGCCGGCTGCTCTGGGCGTGCGTCGGCGCGGATCCAGCCGGGGCGGAGCCGGGGCCCGGCCGCCCGCAGCCGCCGTGTGGCGGGCCGGGGCGCTCCCAGCGATGGGCCGGGGGGCCCCGAGAGCTCGAGGGTCGCGGGCGTGCCTGCTGCTGCTGCTCCTGCGGCTGCCTTGGCCGGTGTGGGGGGCCGAGGCGTTTCAAGGTGAGTGGGACGTGCCCCGCGGCGCAGGGGATGTCGCTGTCCGCCACCGCGGTGGCTGGGAGGGCAGGGAGGGTCTCCGCAGGGCCTGCGCAGGGACTCTGAGCTGTCCTGGGGCTGGCCTTGGGGCCCAGACCGACACACTCTGCGCAGCTGCCACAGTGGCAATGGCAAAACGGGGGGCGGGGGGGAGCGGGGGGGGGCGATCCCCTCTGAGCAGCCGCCCCAGTTCCCAAAACCCTCTGCCAGGACTCTCGGCCTTGACCACCCCTAGACCCCATGCACCGATGTGCACGTCCCTGCACCTCCATCCCTGAGGCGCAGCCCACGGGGTCCCAGGAGTCCCTGCTGTGCCCTCACCCTCCTGCAGCCTCGTGCTCATCCCCAGTAGCGCAGGGCCTTGGGGCTGTGTGTGTGTGTGTGTGTGTGTGTGTGTGTTTTGTTGATATTGTTGCCTTGTTTGGTGAGATAGAGAAGGGTGCTTCAGACAGAAGGGGCCCTGGGAGTTAACCTCCACACCCCCAGTGCATAGGAGGACTGGCCAGTCCTGTACCCTGTATGGGAAGTGGCCTGTGGAGGGACTGGGAGGACACCGGACACTGGGGAGGAGGCAGGAATGGCCCTGCTGGGCTGGTCAGCCTGGGGGCACTGGGTTCGGGAGCACTGTCCGCAAGAGTATCCAATAGGGATAGGGTCCTGTTGTTCTGGGGCCCTGAGGGGGTGGGATGAGAGCCCTCATGCCTTTGGGGACGGCTGCTCCCTCCTCCTCAACCTGGGGTCAGGAGAAGGTGAGATAACCCCTGGGAGGAGTGGAGAGGGGCTTTGTGCTCCCCAACACCGCATTGGCTCCCTGAACCTCATCATCACGGCTCCATCTCTGCCCCCCCTCCCTCCTCAGGGGTGCCATGAAGAGAACCCCCAACCGGCACGCACACCTGCGCACAGGCCCACCCTCCCCTCTCTACCTGGGAAGCCTAGGGCCAGCAAGAGGTAGTTCTCCACACCCAGTTAAGTCCTCTCTGGGCTGGTTGCCCCCCACTCCTCCCAGATTCACTCAGATCCCTCCCCCACCGTAGCAACTGGCTCATCCAAGCAGGGAGGGCTTCCTGGGGGAAGGGGACTCCTAGAGGTGCTGCTATTCCGGGTCTTTGATGACCGGGTCTGGGGGAGAGGATGGAGGAAGAGAAAGGAGTTGGGGTGGACTGGCCAGAGCTGGAACACTTCCGCAGTCAACCATCTCAGCGTGGGGTCAGGGCTGGCTGGGTGCTGGGTGGCTGTCGGTTCTGGGAGCTGGGCTCACTTCCCCAAGGATTGTGTCAGAGGACAGGGAGGGCTGCCTACAGGCTCTGGGCTGCCTGGGGCCTGGCTCCTGCAGGGCGGGTGTGGCAAGAGCCTCTGGGACCCAGTGTGGGGTGGGGGGCAGGGAGCATTCCAGGGGAGCATTCCAGAGCCTTCTGAGTAATGCTTGGCTCTGGTATTCCTCCAGAGCCCCCTTAAGCACGCCTGGCCCGGGAGCACTCAGGCTCTGTTCCCCAGGCCTCCCCACCTTGAAGATCCAGGGAAGGGGCTTCTGAGCTAGAGTCCCCGGAAGTCCCGCTTCCAGCATGAAGCCCCCAAGGGGAGCTCTGGGCAACGTGGGTCTCCCCAGATATCTGGCTGTTGTTTTTCTCAGATGGCGGAGACACAGGCATCCTCTCTTCACAGATCTCTCACCCCAAAGGCATCTGCTGCCCAGTCTAAAAATACCCAAGGCTGCGTCCCCTTTCCTTTCCCTTCTGCACTGGGGGCCTTGGTCTCTTCCTTGTGACCTCTGACCCCCAAGCCTCCCCCAGGTCAGTGGGGCTCCCACTTCCCCAGCTGAGCTCCTCTGTCTCTCTTCTGCCACCTCCCTGGGTCCAAGGATGCTCCAGGGGTGGCCACCCTTCTCCAGGCTATACCTTTGAATGTTGAAGATAGAGTCTCCTATTCCAACCAGCTGATGTCCTGTAACCTCATCCCTTGGTCGTCCCCACCCCCCTATGTTCCCCCTCATCTTTTACTCTGTCCTCCCTCCAGGAAACAACCCTGGAGAACCAGTCACCCTGCACTGGGTCCCGGATGCACGAGCCCGACGCACGGTCACCCTGGAGGAGCCGGTCAGTGCCAGCTCATCCTTCCGTCTGCAGGAGCCCAGGGTCTCCCAGTCCCTTTGCCCCTCCTCATTCAGCGTGGCAGTTTGGCTGGGGGCCTTTCGGGCCCCTTCCAGGAGGGTTGGCAGGTGGGGGTGGGGAGATATCTGGCTCACATGAGCCTTCACACATGGAAGTCATTTTCAGGCTTCCTCCCCCACCTCCCCCTACTCCCTCCCTCCCAGAATTATTCAGGCCACCCCCACCCCACCAGGCAGAGGTGGGGCCAGAATCTGTGGGGCCTGAAACTTTTCAGGGACCTCTTTAAGAAAACCCCCAAATATCTTCCTTTTGCCCAGTTTACTAGAATATGTTACCCTGTGGACACATTGCTGTTCCCTCCAGGAAAACTTCAGCCTCCCTGGCTCATGCAGAATCCACTTCTGGCCAGGGGGCACTGGTCACTCTCCGAGTGCCCCCCAAATGCACCTGATTTTGCTTCTCCAGGATGCGCTGCCCCAGCTTCCTGCCAACACCCACCCATCACACACTTCCAGAATAACCGTGTCCCCATCTGTATGTGTCACACAGCTGTGCTACAAACCAGGAGGCCAGTGGCCTTGGTATCCCCATTTCACAGAGGGGCAGACTGAAGCCCAGAGAGGTTGGAGAAAGTGCCCAAGGTCACACAGCCTGAGACCAGAAGCCCAGAAGCCTGAGGCCCACTAAGGTCTGAAAGACTTGTAACCATTGACCAGTGTCTCCCCCCCACCACCCCCACCAGGTCTAGAGAGCCCTCTTCATCCTGAATTTTCAGGCAAGAGAGGACAACCTACTCTCTAAGCCAGCAAAGAGGAAGGCAGGACGACAGTGTCATGAAGTCTAGGAGGGCCCCATAGGCCCAGCAGGCTTTAACCTAGGACCTTCACTGGGTCCCCCAGACCCCCAGGGGCCCCCATTCAAGCAGGCCCAAGCTTTGAGTTGGTTGTCCTAGACATCACTGGCAGAAGGGAAGGCTAGGGACATGCTGGAGTCACACTGACTGTGGTCCTCCCTCCCCGTCCAGCCTGGGTTGTGATGAAGAAGGGCATCCCAGAAGGCATTCCTTTCCCCTGCCTCCAGGAAGCCTGCCAAGATGAGGACAGTAGACAGAGTTGAGGCAGGGAGTCCTGTCCAAGTGGCAGGAAATACCCACATTTCAGGTTAGGGATGGGGTGCTAGGTGAATAGCCGGGTCACCAAGAGGCGAGGAAGCAAGGACAGGAGGGGCTGCAGAAGGACAGAGAGAGGGGAGCCCGGGCAGGGGTTGAGGTAGGAGGAGGCTTTCCATCTGGGGCTGCTGTCTGTGCTTGGTGCAAACCTTTCTCCAATAAAGTAAGTGGCATTCCGGCCATGTGAGCTCATGCCTGGGGCCTTGGGGAGGTCTCTTGGCTGGGGTGGGGGAGTTGTCTGCTCCCACCTGCAGAGAAAAGGCCCCCCAAATAATCTGAGCCCCTTGGCCTGGGGCCCAGCCCAGTGCATGGTGGGATAAAAGGGCAGGGCTAGCAAGGGTGGGGCCAGCATTCTGAAGACACAGCAGCTCTCCACGGCTCTGGGGCCGGCTCCAACTCTGGGCCCCCAGCCAGGCAGAGTGGACAAGGAGGGGCAGATGGAGTAATCCCACAGGGTGGGAGAGGCAAAGAGCGTATGGGGAAAGAGAGGCTGGGAGAGGCAAAGAGGCTATGGGGAAGGAGAGGCTGGCCCAGGATGTTTTCCTCTTGGCCTGGAATGGGGGGGTTAATGTTTACTTCACGGGCTCAGTGAAGCAGGTGTGGGGCAGGCCTTCAGGAGGCCAGGGAAATTTTCGGTCTGTCGGAATTGGAGGAAGAGGGAGTAAAGTCTGAATTCTACAGGGAGTGGGGAGCAGCAAGATACAGAAACAAGAGGCTGTAAGGACGCCTGAGCCTGACTACCCGACGCTCCTCCACCCAATGTCTTCAGGACGCCACTGTCCTCCCCACTTAGAGGAAGGCTTCTGGCTTCTGGCTGTGAAACAGGAGGGAGGGCCAGAGGAAGGGCCCAGTCACCTTGTGTAAGGCAGGATACCTTTCTGGGACCCCTTGTCTCATCTCTCCGGAGGATGTGGTGTTCACCTAGCAGGCTGGGTCAAATGCCTGTTGTTAGAGCCAAAAGCATCCCGAGTTTGGGAACATATATGCCTGCATGTTCTCACCCCCACCCACACCCACACCTGCTGTGGCAAGTGGGGGAGGCTACTGCCCCCTGCCTCCTGCGCTCTCCCTCACCAGCCAGCTCCCCATCCCAGCCTTGAGCCCATCCCTCAGCCCTGCTCTCCTTCTTGCCCAGGTCTCGAAGCTAGACACAGGATTGGTGGCCTTGAAGGCTGAAGGGCAGGAGCTCCTGCTGGAGCTGGAGAAGAACCAGTGAGTACCAGGCTGGGGAGGAGGCTAGCAGCCAAGAACAGCTCCCCTCTCCAGGGGGGGTTGGTGTGGGCGGCACTGAGGGGAACACATGAGAGAGGCTGGATGGGGCGAGGGCCCCAGAAACAGAGGTACAGGTGACAAGAAGAGTCATGCCAGCCCATGACTGGCTCCCTCAAGGCTGAAGTAGGCTGCTGAGGCCGGGTGAGCCCTGCTGTGGGGCTCACTCCTCGTTCCAGCCCCAGGAGCACCTTGTTAGCTTCCTGCCAGAAATGAGTGAGCATCACCCTGTGGGTGCTCAAAGGATGTGCTTAGTCAAAAGAGAATCCAAGATGGATTCCAAGAATGGGTAGGTGCTCTGGGCTGAGGGATAGCAGGGAAAAAGGTGCTGTGGCTACCAAGTCCAGACACATTCAGGGGGAGGCAATTTGTCTGGCTTGCCTGGAGGGTCTCCATCGGCAGGGAGGGGAGCAGCGTGAAATAAAATTGGGAAGTCCCAGTAGGACCAGATCACAGAGGCCATTTTAAGGCTGAGTGTCCAGGATGGGGCAAAGCCAAAGATTCTGAGCTGGTGAATGAGCAGGCAGAGATGGGCTGGGTGGGGTGGGTGTCCAAGATGGAGCGTGGGGTCTGGAAACCATCCAGATGGAATTACCAATAGCTATCATTCATTGAGTGCTTGCTTCCTCAGAGGCATTGTTCCAAGCACTCTACACACGTTGACTTCTCCCCCATGGAGCCAGATGGACCAGGAACACATTCTAGTTCCACCACATTTAACCACAGTTCCTCTGAGGCTCAACGTCCCCACACATGAAAGGGGGTGACCACATCGCCTACTCCTCGGGTTGAGTGTGTTGTGTGTATTGGGGGAGCCAAGCTAGAGAAGGTGGAGGAAAGACTAGGAGGTGGAGAAGCAGGCATCACAGGTCTTTGGGTTGGTCTGGCAGTAAAGAGGTCAAGGCGAGATGGGGGTTGAGGATTTTCTTTACAGAAGAGAAATGGACTCATGATTGATTCACCTTGGTGGGAAGGGCCCTGGAGAGATGGAGAAAGAAGGTGGAATCGTTACTGGAGTGGGGTCTGGAGAAGGTGGGGATGGGGATTCCTGCTCAGGTGGGCAGGCAGGAGCAGCTGTGAGCAGGTGGAGATTCTCTTTTCTCTGGAAGCATGGGGTGAACATCACTGAAGGACGCGTGGGGAGATATGTGGGGTCTAGGGGCCAGAGAAGGTCTGAAGGATCTTGGGGACAGGAAAGAGGACGAGAGAAGGTTGACCAGATGCCCAACAAGGCTGAGCAGCAAGTAGGGCCACCTAGGGAGGCCACTGCACTTCCTTGGCTCCAGGTCCCACCTCCTCATCAGTGTCTCTTGAATCCTCCCTCCTGCCCCTCCCCAGACCTGTGGACCCAGCTGCCTGCCACAGGTCCCACAGGAACCACAGACTCTTTCCCCATTCCTGCTCCTCCCTGGTGCTTCCTACACTCCTACTTCCCACACCTCAGCCACCGCCAAGGCTCCTTCCTGCCCTCCACCTTTCTGCCTCTAGCCCAGGGTTTTCTGACCTGAGCAACACATGGTGGCTCCTGTCTGTTCCCTAAGACACATGTGGGTGCTTCCTCAGTGCTAGCCCTGTGCCTCGCTTCACAGAGCTGCTCAATTAGCATTCAGGGGGGAAGGCTGGAGGGCATCCTGGAAGAGGCCAGGCTGAATTAGCTGACTCTTACAACACCCCCTCCCAGCAGGCTGCTGGCCCCAGGATACACAGAAACCCACTATAGCCCAGATGGGCAGCCAGTGGTGCTGGTTCCCAACCACACGGTGAGATACTCCCGTGGGCTCTGAGGACAGGGTAAGGGGTACTGGGGGGTGCACTCCCTGAGGACCTCTCCACCATTCCTTCCCCATTCTCCTCCTTTCTTAAGGAGAGCCTGGAGCCAGCCCCCCACCATGCCCTCTCTCTCTTGCCCCTCCCAGTTCAGCCCTGGCTGAGCTTTGGGGCTGGGTCTCTTGCTCTCCAGGACCACTGCCACTACCATGGGCGTGTGAGGGGCTTCCCTGACTCCTGGGTAGTCTTCAGCACCTGCTCTGGGATGAGGTGAGGAGTTCCGTGGGAGGGAGCTGGGCCTGGGGCTGGGGCAAGAGTCCCCTCACACCCTCCTCTGCACTCCTCCGCGCCCTAGGGGCCTGATCACACTGGACAGGAATGCCAGTTATTATGTGCATCCTCGACGAGCTGGAGACTCTGAGGACTTCATCACTCACAAGATGTTCCAAATTGGGCAGCTGCTCGGCTGGAAAGGGACCTGCGGCCACAGGGATGCCAGGAGCAAAGGGGACATGGCCAACCTTTCTCGTGCCACTCAGATCAAGGTCAGGGGCACAGATAGGAGGGGGAATGGGAATGCAGTATCCATAACCCTCCAAATCACAAGACATAGGAATACACAGCCCCAGTTCAGGGCCTCCGATCCTGATATTTTTATTTGGAGGCTGAAGAAACAAGTTCTAGCAATTTTTATTTATTTTTGTTTTTTTTATTTTTTAAAAATATTTTATTATTTTTTAAAGATTTTATTTATTTATTTAATTGACAGAGAGAGAGAGAGACAGCAAGAGAGGGAATAAGCAGGAGGAGTGGGAGAGGGAGAAGCAGGCTTCCCGCCGAGCAGGGAGCCCGATGTGGGGCTAGATCCCAGGACCCCAGGATCATGACCTGAGCTGAAGGCAGACGCTTAACGACTGAGCCACCCAGGCCCACCCCCTAGCAGTTTTTTAGAGTTAATTTTCTGCTTCCTGGGAATTGGGGTTAGTGGTCAGGACTCAAGCCCAGCAGCCTGCTGCTGAGGGTCACCGTTGCCTCTCCCCAGGAGAGGAGGGAGGTCCGCAGGAGCCCGAAGTTTCTGGAGCTGTACATAGTGGCTGACCACACGCTGGTGAGCCAGAGGCCCTGGGGGCTGCCGGGGTGGGATGGGGCCAGTTCAGCCTGTCACACCCTCTTATGTCTGCCTTTCCAGTTCTTGACCCAGCACCGGAACTTGAACCACACCAAACAGCGTCTCCTGGAGGTGGCCAACTATGTGAACCAGGTTGGGGTTGGTGGAAAGACACCCCTAAAGGGGGTGACTGTCATATGGGCTGGCAAGTCCTAGGGGAGGTGTGGCAGGCTTGGAGATGAGGCCCGGGACCCGAGCAGAGAAGAGAGGGCGCCCCCACGGAGGAGGACGGGCACTGTGGCACGTCCTGTCCTCACCCCCGTCCCGTCCGCAGATTCTCAGGACTCTGGACATTCAGGTGGCACTGACCGGCCTGGAGGTGTGGACGGAGCAGGACCAGAGCCGCGTCACGCCGGACGCGAATGCCACGCTCTGGGCCTTCCTGCACTGGCGCCGGGGGCTGTGGGCACGACGGCCGCACGACTCTGCGCAGCTGCTCACGTGGGTGCCTCTGATGCCCACGCGGGGCCCCGGCCCGGCCGCCCAGAATCCTGGCCCGGCCGACTCACCATGCATGCGTTCCGCCTTCAGGGGCCGCGCCTTCCAGGGCACCACCGTGGGCCTGGCGCCCATCGAGGGCATGTGTCGCGCCGAGAGCTCGGGAGGCGTGAGCACCGTGAGCTCCACCCCTGGGGATAGGAAGGGGGCAGCAGAGGAAGGGGAGGGTGGGGGGGAGGAGGCGGCCCCGCAGCCCGCCCTGACCGTCCCCGCTCCCTCTCAGGACCACTCAGAGCTCCCCATTGGCGCAGCCGCCACTATGGCCCACGAGATAGGTCACAGCCTTGGCCTCAGCCACGACCCCGACGGCTGCTGCGTGGAGGCGGCGGCCGAGCAAGGCGGCTGCGTCATGGCCGCGGCCACCGGGTACGGACGCCGCGGTCGGTAGGGGCTGCGGGGGGAGGCTCCGCTGGACCAGGGGGCCTTCCCCAGCTGCCTTTCTTCGGAAGAAATGGTTATCCCTCGATTTCCTCTCCCGTACAATGGGGATATGACCATAGCACCGCCCCGAGAGTTCTTCATGACGCTTAAAAGGAGGAAACGCAGAAAAAGCAGATTCTCAAAAGTATGGAGGTTATTTTCAGAACATTCTAGCGAGGATTCTCTAACCCCGGGAGGAACGGCGCTAGGTCGCGATTCGACCTCGAGTCCTGGGCTGCCTGGTCCCCGCCTCGGGCTCGCAGTGTGACTTTGTGCAGGTTACTTGCCCTCTTCGGGCTCTGCCTCTGGAGGATCCGGGCCGCCGGTCGCTTAGGCGCTGTGCGCGCAGCCAGGGCCTGTGCGGCCAAGTACAGCGGGTAGTGGTGGGAGGGGATCGGAGACGAGCTGGGGGCTGAGGGTGGCGGTGCCCGCACGCCCGACGCCCTCCCCTGCCCGTAGGCCCCCGTTCCCGCGCGTATTCAGCGCCTGCAGCCGGCGCCAGCTGCGCTCCTTCTTCCGCAAGGGGGGCGGTGCGTGCCTTTCCAACGCGCCCGACCCCAGGCTCCTGGTGGCCCGCGCGCGCTGCGGGAACGGCCTCGTGGAGGACGGCGAGGAGTGTGACTGCGGCGCCAGCCAGGTCAGGTCCGCGCTCCCGGGCCCCGGGGTGCGGGTGGGGTGGGGGCCCGAGGCTGGCGCCCCGCCCGCCCCCTCCCCCGAGGTCTGGGGCGCGGCGTCCTCACCTGGTCCCACATCCCCTTTTTGGCTCCAGGAGTGCCCGGACGCCTGCTGCCTCGCCCACAACTGCTCGCTGCGCGCGGGGGCCCAGTGCACCCACGGCGACTGCTGCGCGCGCTGCCTGGTGAGGGCGTGGGAGGCTCGGGTGAGGGTTAGGGGGCGCTTGCGAGCCGGCCTGGTGGTCTTGGCTGACTGGCACGCTCGGGTCCCCCTGCGGGTGCGGGCTCTGCTCTGCCCTTCAGCCTCTGAGCCGCGCTTACGGCGTGGATCTCTCCCTGTCTATTGTCCCTCTGTGCCTCGGCCACCCTCCCTCCACCTGGTCACCTGCGTAGCTGAAGCCGGCTGGCGTGCCGTGCCGCCGAGCTGTGGGCGACTGTGACCTCCCAGAGTTCTGCACGGGTGCCTCCCCTTACTGCCCCCCGGACCTTTACCTACTGGACGGCTCGCCCTGCGCCAGCGGCCGGGGCTACTGCTGGGATGGCGCGTGTCCTACACTCGAGCAGCAGTGCCAACAGCTCTGGGGGCCTGGTGAGACTACCCGAGCACCCCGGCCCATCCTCGGGCCTGCGCTCTTTTCTACTCCAGGGAAGACGGGAGGGGGCGGGGGCCCTGAAGCCAGCGCGGTCTCGCCCATGCGTCCTCAGGCTCCAGCCCAGCCCCGGACGCCTGTTTCCAGACGGTGAACTCCGCGGGAGACGCCCACGGGAACTGCGGCGAGGACCGCAAGGGTGGCTTCGTGCCTTGTGCGCAGAGGTGAGGAGCGGAGGGGAGGGCGAGGAAGCTGCGTAGTGCGTTGGGGCAAGGACACATCTCGCTGTTTGATCACCCTGCGCTTTCCTCCCCAGGGATGCGCAGTGCGGGAAGCTGCAGTGCCTGGGCGGGGAGCAGCGCCCACGCCCGGCGCACACGGTGCCCGTGGACTCCACCGTTGGACTAGGCAGCCATCAGGTGACCTGCAGGGGAGTCTTCGTGCTGCCCGGTGTCCAGCTGGACGTGCTCGACTTGGGCCTGGTAGAGCCAGGTACCCAGTGTGGACCTAGCATGGTGAGCCCTGTACCCCCCCCCGCCCCTCCCTAATGCTCGAATCCTGCGCGGGGAGCATCACTCCCCCCGACTGCCCGGTGCACACCCTGCCCATAGGTGTGCCAGGACAGGCGTTGCCAAAACACTACCTTCTGGGAGCTGGAGCAATGCCTGGCAGCCTGCCATGGCCATGGGGTGAGTGTCAGAAAGTTGATAGGGGCAGGTGGCTTGGGGTTCCTGATCCCATGGGATCCTCCTTCTCTCTTCTCCTCTGTAGGTTTGCAACAGTAACCAAAACTGCCACTGCGCTCCGGGCTGGGCTCCGCCCTCCTGCGACAAGCCAGGGTTTGGTGGCAGTGTGGACAGTGGCCCTATGCAGCCTGAAAGTGTGTCCATGGGGGACAAGTGGGGAAGGCTGGGATGGTGCACCTGCTAAGGACTCAGCCTTGCCCTGTTGTCCCCAGACCACAAGGCCTTCCTGCTGGCACTGATCCTTAGCTTTCTGCTGCCTCTGCTCCCCGGGGCTGGCCTGGCCTGGTGCTGCTGCCGGCAGCCGGGGTCCCGTCTCCAGCAATGCCTCTGGGGCTCGAGGAGGGACGCCGCATGCCGTGGGTAGGCTCTGAGCCCACTCCCGTGGTTCTTGCCTGGGGGAGCTGGGGTGGGGTCCTCAGACCTTGTCCCCGGCTGCACAGAGGTGGCCGGAGGTGGTGGAAAGGAGCCCTGAGCAGGAGGCCACAATGGGTGTGTGTGGATCCCTGGGGGCCCTCAACCCCTCCCAGTTACTGAGGTTCAGACCCTCTTGACCCCCTCTTCTGTCTCTCCCACCAGGGGGCTGCCTCACCCTAGACTGCCTTTATTCTACCAACTCATCCTTCGGTTCTTGCTCCACTGTGCCCTTCAAGACTTTTCTAGCCTCACATGCCTTTTCCCACTTCCTCTGCCTAAATGTCTCCTGTACACCTTTCAAGTCCGCAGATGCTGGGCCCAGCACATCCTTTCACTCCATACCGCTGCTTAGCTATGGGGCTGGCTGCCCTTGTGCCAAGGGCCTGCCCTTCACCCAGTTCTCCGTGACCTGGGAGGAGGTCACATAGTACCTGAGCATGGTTGATCACCCGGTGCTGGTCAAGGGAGGCCCCCTATGGCACATCTGACACAGCCTGGCCTTGGGAGTACTCCGGACAAGCTGCGGGAAAGGGCAGGGCTTGGGCTAGAGATGGGGGCAGAGGGCAGCCCAGACAGGGGCAGGGCACCAGCCAGGTCCCAGCTTCTGAGAGGGCTTTGACACAATGAGCAGTGATTGCAGGTCTATGGGGGAGGGGCAAGGTGCTCAGAGTTTGGTGTGTCAGCATCAGGGGTCCTGGAGGCCGGGCGGGGTGGGGGGCAACCTGAGTGATGCCAATATCTGGAGGGATGCCAGGATGCTGGGGTGATGGCAGAGCTTGAGAGAAATGTCAGGGCTAGAGAGAAGTGCCCATGGCCCCAGGAGGGCAGGAGTCAGACCTGGCGCCTGGAACCCCGGGGGCCTCTCCCAGGAGGGAGCAGGAAGGGAACTGGAGGCAGGGATGTGGACCAGAAGGGTAGAGACTCATTCAAGGCAGAACTCAGGTCGGGCATGCCTGCTCAGGACCACTGTGCCAACCTCCTGCCATCTTATCGCACTGCTCAGGCCCAAAGATGCCCCAAACAGGGACCGCCCCCCCAGCAGTGTTCACCCCATGGAGTTGGGCCCAGCAGCCATTGGAGAGCCCCGGTCCCTGGGTAAGTGAGGCACAGGAGGAGATGGGGAGGGAAGTGAAGGATGGGCTCTTGCCTTCTACCTCCTTCCAGATGGGCCCCCCTCCTTTCCACATAACACCCAGTCACCTTGAGGCCCCTGAGCCCACCTTGCCCCAGGGACTCCTGCCTGTGGTCACAATATATGTCCTCCACCCATTGCTGCAGACCTTGAGGACTCTGCCTGAGCCCAGGAACCACCTTGAGAAGCCTCTGCCCTGTTGTGCTGCCTGCAACCCCAAGGTAGGTGGGGCCCCCCACCTCATCCACCCACCTCTGTTGCCCCTCATCTGCCGGCCCCTCTGAGGTTTCTGAGCTTGGGTTATTATGCAAATGAGATTTGATCTTGTGGAAAAGCTGTTGTCATGGAGACCAGATGCTGGAAGTCCCCAGGGTGGGAGAGAGAGAAGTTGTATCTCTTCCTGGGTCACTGGTCTTCACTGAGGGAGGAAAGGGGGTCCTGGCCCTCAGGCGTGATCCCTCCTCTTCATTTTCAGCAGGTCAAGCCCAGAAGCCAAGATCCTGTCTCTGGTGAGAGGGAGCTCCTGAGATGAGGCTACTTACAGACGGTCGACCTCTGACAGCCCCTCCGGGGACTTGGTCTCCCAGGGAAGAGCCAGAGTCAGACCTCGCGCACTTTGGCAGCCTGCAAGTTTCTTCCCTGAGTTGAGCTTGCCCCACTGACTCCAGGACCCCAGAGCCTTATCAGAAGGTGCCCAATACTGTCCGCATTCCTTAAGACTAGGGAATCCTGGTAAGGTACATACTCCAGCCCAAGAATCTATCAGTCCAAGGAGCAATGTTCATGTAGTCACTGACCTCCTGTCACCAGGGGAGGCTGGGTCATGATGGGCATCAGGAGAGGCCTTTGTCCCGGGAGCCTGGGTGTCTCTGCTCCATGTATTTTACCCAGAGCCAGCTCTGTAGAGGCCAGCAGCTGCCGGGCCAGAAGCCAGCTCTGGAGGCTCTACATTTCAGACAGAGTCCACTTCCCTGGAGCCTGGCCCCAGCAAAAACAAACAAACAAAAACACCCAAACAAAATCCTTGGGACCCTCCTCCCTCCCTTTTCCTGCCTTATCTTGTCCCTCAGACGCTTCCTCAGCCTCACCCCGGTTCTTGGTCCTCCACTTGAGGTTTTGGAGGAGTGTGGGGACTGCTGTCGCTCCCCCCCGACTTTGGACACTACTCAGCCTCTCTTCCATTCCCTGGGAGGGGACAGTGGGAGCTGTTTTAAAACGGACACCAAAGTAGAAGTCAGAAGAAAGACATGCTGCCTTTGAGCCTCTGTGAGTCTTTTCTGTATATAGATCCAACCCCATGGGGCTCCCTGAGGGTCCCAAGGGGTGGTAGCTGGTAGGTGGAGCTTCAGATGGCAGCCAGGGCCCCAAATGTATCTGGGATGGTGTTACCTAGCTGGAATGACCCCTTTGCCCCACCTCTTTTGCCTCCCTTGGAGATTCTGAGAAGCCACTTATTCTCTCCCCGTGCTTCATGAAAGAATTGTTGGGTGACCTTCTGTATCAGTCAGCTGTTGCTGTATAACAAAACTACCCCCAAAACATAGTAGCTTAAAACAACTAATTCTGTGAATTGGCAAATTAGGTTTAACTCAGCAGGTGGTTCAGTTGGCCTCTTATGATTGCAATCAGCTGCTGGTCAGTTGGGCAGTTCTGCTTCTGGGGTTGGCTGGCTGTTGGCTAGAGTGATGTGGACAAATGGGCTATGCACCCATTTTCCAACAGACTAGCTCAGGCTTGCTCACATGACAGCTGGGGAGGACTCGAGAGAGCAGAGCAGTATTAGGGTAAGGCAGGTGATGCACTTACCTTGAGCACAAAAGAAAGGCAATCAAGTAATATTTTAATGCAATATTTTAAAAGATCAAAATCAGTGCAAAAAAAAAATCAATTACGAACAAAATATCAGGATTTTAACTGAAGACCAGATCAGTGACAGTGTGATGCCATGCCACATTGGAACCTGAGGCAGAAGGAAATATTTGTAATAGTGATCCTGTCTCACCCCAGTCCCAATCCTGCCAGAAGGTAAGTGGAAGCTTGCAAAGCTTCTAGAAGATTCTACGACTGGCACATTTTACTTCCATAACGCTCTATTGGCACAAGCAAGTCACAGGGCCAGCCCAAATTCCAGGGATTGGGAGAGAAACTCTACCTCTTGATGGGAAGAGCAGCAGAATCATGTTTCAGAGCGCATGAAGACTTGGGGGAATTTTTACAAACAAGCATCTCTGCCATGGGCAGCAGAGAAGAGGCAGCCCCGGGCTCGGGCTGGCTCCTATTCCATCAGCCCCAGAGGTTGAATGAGACAGTTTTCTGAAGCTGCCTTGTCTTTTTTTTTTTTTTTTTTTTTAAGATTTATTTATTTGAGAGAGCAAGCGAGCAGGGGGAGGGGCAGCGGGAGAGGGAGAGGGACTCTCAAGCAGACTCCCCGCTGAGCTTAGAGCCAGATGCGGGGCTCTATCTCAGGACCCTGAGAACATGACCTGAGCTGAAACCAAGAGTCTGGACATTCAACCAACTGCACCACCCCGGGACCCCAAGCTGCCTTCTGTCTTAATTGTACCCATGAGATTTTGATTGATAACGATGACCTGAGTACTGACATGGAGAGGTTAAGGCCACTGAAAGGAGTTATTATTACTTACAATTCCCAAGAGAAGGGGTCATGTCAGGCCATGCAGGGCCACATGGGGAAGCACGAGGTTCAGAGCGGAGGCAGAAGCAGGAGTGAGGGGAGAGCCTATACTAAGGTTTGTGCAGGAAAGGCAAGGAAGGGCAAGATAAACGCCTCAGGACTGGCCAGCCGTGTGGTATAGGGGCGGTCTCTAATGGTCTGGTACTGGCCCTGTGGTGACTTAGGGCAGGGCAAATGCAGGCTTGGTAAAGGTTAGGAAAAAGGAGGTGGTTGGGGGTATGGACTCAGGATTGATTGGTCTGCATGTGAAAGACATATTCATAGGCAAATTTTCATGAACTCTAGGACTTAGGGTTAGAGGCAGTCTCTCCCCTAGTCAGCAAGCTCCCTCCCCTCCCACCCCCACCAAACCAAGATGTCAAACCATCATAAAATACAGAAAATAAAGAACGTGATTAATACAGCTCCCCACACTCTCACCCTTGGGGGGGGTGTCTGGATCCTATGGGACTCCCACTTATATTACATGTCTTTAATACTTAAAATTGCATGATAAAGAGAAAAACATTGCATGATAAAAATCGAATGATCAAAAATTGGGTATGCCATGAAAGCAGTACTTTGAGGAAAATTTATGACCACAGTATTTTTTTTTTTTTTTTCAAAGAGAGCTGAAAGTCAGTGGGATAAAGGTCCACGTTAAGAAGTTAGAAGCCCAGGACCAGATGATTTCACTAATGAATTCTACTAAACATTTAAGGAAGAATTAATGCCAGTCCTTTTCAAACTCTTCCAAAAAATTCAAAGAGGAGGGAACACTCCCAAACTCGCTTTAGGAAACCAGCATTGCCCTGATACCAAAGCCAGATAAGGAAATAAAAAGAAATACAATACAATACAAGGACACTACAAACCAGTATCCTGATGAATACAGATGCAAAAATTCTCAACCAAATATTAGCAAAGTGAATTCAATAGCACATTAAAAGGATCATACACCGGGTGCCTGGGTGGCTCAGTTGGTTAAGCAACTGCCTTCGGCTCAGGTCATGATCCTGGAGTCCCTGGATCGAGTCCCGCATCGGGCTCCCCGCTCGGCAGGGAGTCTGCTTCTCCCTCTGACCCTCCCCCCTCTCATGTGCTCTCTCTCATTCTCTCTCTCTCAAATAAATAAATAAAATCTTAAAAAAAAATAAAATAAAAGGATCATACACCATGATCAAGCGGGATTTACTGCTGAGATACGAGGGTGGTTTGACATATGCAAATCAGCAAATGTGATACACCACATTAATAGAAAGATAAAAATCATATGATCATCTTAATAGATGTAGGACAAGCGCTTGACAAAATACCACATCCTTTCATGATTAAAAACTCCAAAAAACTGGCTATAGGAGGAATAAACCTCAACATAACAAAGGCCAGGTAATTACAAACCCACAGCTGACATCATACTCACTGGTGAAAAGTTGAAAGCTTTCCCTCTAAGATCAGGAACAAGATAAGGATGCCCACTCCAACCGCTCCCATGAAGCACAGTGCTGGAAGTGTGAGTCAGAGCACTTAGGGAAAAAAGGAATAAAGGACCTTCAAATCAGACAGGGGAAGTAAATTTATCTTTGTTTGCAGATGACATGATTTCATTTTATTTTTTAAAAGATTTTATTTTTAAGCAATCTCTACACCCAATGTGGGGCTTGAACTTACAACTGCGAGATCAAGAGCCACATGCTCCACATGAGCCAGCCAGGCGCTCAAATGACACGATTTTATATATAGAAAACCCAAAAAACTCCACCAAAAATGATTAGAACTAATCCCCAAATTTGGTAGTTACAGCATACAAAATCAACATACAGAAATCAGGTGGGCTTCTATTCACTGACAAATTATCTTTTTTTTTTTTTTAAAGATTTTATTTATTTATTTGAGAAAGAGAGAATGAGAGAGAGCACATGAGAGGGGGGAGGGCCAGAGGGAGAAGCAGACTCCCTGCCGAGCAGGGAGCCCGATGCGGGACTCGATCCAGGGACTGCAGGATCATGACCTGAGCTGAAGGCAGTCGCTTAACCAACTGAGCCACCCAGGCGCCCCTGACAAATTATCTTTAAGAGAAATAAAACGATCCCATTTGCAATAGCATAAAAAATACTAAGGAATAAATTTAACCAAGGAGGTGAGAGACCTGTGCACTTAAAACTACAAGACTCTGATGACAGAAATTGAAGAAGAAACAAATAAATGGCAAGATATTCCGCGCTTATGAACGGGAAGAATTAACATTGTTAAAGGGTCCATCCTACCCAAAGCCGTTTATGGATTCAGTGCAATCCGTATCAAAATTCCAATGTTATTTTTCACAGAAATAGAAAAGATCATCCTAAAATTTGTATGGAACCACAAAAGATCCCGAAGAGCCAAAGCCATCCTGAGAAGGATATATATAAGGGGAACACTAACATTTTTGTTAGCAACTTTTCTTCAAGTCTAAGATTAGTTAATAATAAAAAGTTAGAATTATAAAAGAAGGGAAAGAACAATGATGTTTCATAAAGTTAACAGTCTGGCATGGGAGACAAGGTCTCCTTGGGTGTGTGTGTGTGTGTGTGTGTTTGTCTGTGTGTGTGTGTGTGTGTGTTTCCACCTAGGCACATGCGGGTGCTGGGTTCCGTGGCTCCTGGACCTACCTGAAGGCAGAGCCTGGGGTGGGGACTCAGTGGGGCGGGGCGTCATTCCCGCTACAAGGGCTCCTCCCCATGGGAGTGTTCGCGTCGGCACCGGCACTCGGGGTCCCCCCTGCCAAAGGCTCGGGCGCTGCTGGGAAGGGGACACCTGTCCCGCTGGGATTCTGCTTTCAGTCATCCTCCCGTTTGCTGCCCGGCATGGGCCTCTGCTTGGCGCCCGCAATGCTGCTGCTGTTGCTGGGTGAGTGGCCACCTCCTCCCCGAGACCCCTCAACACTGGCCTCTTTGTCCGATCTTCAGGGACAGAGAGAGGGAGAAAAAACCAGAACCACAATAAGGGGCACAGGCATGAGACCTGTATATGGGGTGTGCCGGCACCCGGGGCAGCCCGCCACTCCCCACCCCGAAGTCCCGTCTTGGTACCCCAGTCCCAGAAACTTTCTTTTTCCTATTGGTTCCCCTCTCCCACCTCTCTTACCCTTCCCTCAGCCCCTCCTCTCCATCTCCAGTCTTGGAGCTTCACACTCGTTCCCTGGTGCCACGCATCTGCTGTTCCAACAGCTTGGCTTCCCCTTCCCCAGCTGGGGCATCATGGAATGCGGGGGGGGGGTCACTTTACCGGGTGGAGCGGGGTGGGGAGAATGGAATCTGACAAAAGTGTAAGGCACACGAGATACTGGAGCTGAGACGTGCTGTTTGAAGGGTAAAGATGAGGCAAGGGTACTCCTGGCAGAGGGACACCCGTAAGCAAAGGAGCAGAGGTGGGACCAAGACCTCAGGTGACGCTAAGTGCTACTGCTGTGTGGCTGAAGCCCGGGCACGTGAGGGGCTTGGCTGCGACAGAGGGCAGAGTTTGTCTGCTCCTGGGGTCCTGGAGGGAAGGGGAGGGGAGGGGAGGACACAGGAAGGGAGGGCTCCCCCCTCTCCTGTCTACCCTCCCCACATACTTACTCATCCTAAGCCCTTGGTATCTATTCATCCTGCTTGCAGCCACAGCGAGAGAATCACCGTGGCTCCCGCCATCCTATCCGTGGATCCTGAAAGAGGGGGCCAGGGCCAGATGGGGACCCTGCTCCCAGACCTGAGGCAGGAGCCGCCTCCCTCCACACACCCAGTGAGAAGGATGTGGGGCCAGGCTGGAAAACTTCCCCAAGACTGTGGTGTTCCCAGGGGCTGAGAGCCCTGAGAGGGGCGGGGGTAGCCTGGTTTTGGTGACCCAGGTCCTAGGAGGGGGCTGCCAGATCCCAGCAGAGTGCTGCCTATCATGGACTCTTGGGCCTTGTGGCTCAGGACAGAGCCCTGTGGCCTGACGGGAGGGACTTCTCTGGAGTCCACACCCTGGCAGCCAGGTCTAAATGGGCCCTCCAGTGCCCAGAGCGCCTTCGGGGAATCCCTCTTTTGCCTGGCTGGAGGAGAGCGGAGGGGTCAGGGGAAGCCAGAGTCCAGATGGGGCAGCACCGGAGATGCACGAGAACGGAGCATCAGAAGGGACTGGAAGGGCAAGACGCCCGCGGTAAGGGGCAGAAGGAGGCGCACGAGAAGGTCTGGAAGGAGGGAGACTCAGAAACCAATAGATTCACTCAAAGGGTGTCTTTGGGGAAGGGAGGAGAAGAAAGGAAGAAAGCTCAGGTGTCCCAGCGTGTCCTCAACGCCGTTTCTGATAAACGTCCATTAGCCAAGTCCCCAGAAGCCTTACTCTGCTTCCCGCGTCAGGTGGGGCCTGTGAGAGTGGCAGGAGCCCCGCGGACCCCCTCTTTGAATGGGTCTGGTCGTTCTGCGGAAGGCGTGGTGCCTGGGGAGGATGAGCTTCAGCGTCTGGGGGAGGCCGGGCCGAGTCTTGGTGCGCCCCTTCCACCCGTGACGCGTAGCAGGACTCCCCAGAGCCGGCGGCCGCCCATCCGCGCGACAGAGGGCCGGTGAGCGCCAGTCGGTCACGCCTTCGAGCCACACTCTGCGCTCCGCGGGCTCCGTGCGCCCCGCATCTTCGGAGGGCGAAGCGCACTGGTGGGGCTCGCGGAGAACTGCAGCTGCCCGCCCCTCCACCAGGGTCACCCAGCTCGGCCGCACGGAACCGATGCTTGGACGCGGCCGAGGCGTGCACGGCGGACGCGCGGTGCCAACGGCTGCGCACCGAATACGTGGCTCAGTGCCTGGGTCGGGCCGCGTCCGGGGGCTGCCCCCGCGCCCGCTGCCGCCGCGCCCTGCGCCGCTTCTTCGCCCGCGGGCCGCCCGCGCTCACCCACGCGCTGCTCTTCTGCCCGTGCGTCAACGCCGCGTGCGCCGAGCGCCGGCGCCAGACCTTCGTGCCCGCCTGCGCCTTCGCGGGGCCCGGCCCGGCGCCGCCCTCCTGCCTCGCACCCTTAGACGCCTGCGAGCACAGCCGGATCTGCCGGTGCGGGGGCCGGGGGGGGGCTACGTGGGATGGGGCGGAGGCGGGGCGGGGCTGGGTCGCAGGTGCGCACCGCCGTGGGAGCAGCGGGGCGGGGCCTGGGCGGGGCCGGGCGGGGCCTCCCGCTCACCGCCCTCCGGTCGCGCCGCGCAGGCCCCGCCTCCTGGCCTTCCAGGCCTCCTGCGCGCCCGCCCCCAGCGCCCCCGACGGCTGCCTGCAGGATCAGGGCCCCCGCTGCCTGCGCGCCTACGCGGGCCTCGTGGGTACGCACTGCCGGGATCCGGGCGCGGGCTGGGGCTCTCCCGGGGCTGCCTCCGCCTGGGTGGGCCGATTACCCAGCCCTCGGCGTCCCCGCAGGCACCGCGGTCACTCCCAACTATGTGGACAACGCGAGCGCGCGCGTGGCGCCCTGGTGCGACTGCGGAGCCAGCGGAAACCGGCGTGAGGAGTGCGAAGCCTTCCGGGGACTCTTCACCAGGAACCGCTGCTTGGGTGAGGGGCCCAGGCGGGGCGGCGCTGACCGCCCCTTCCCAGGTTCAGGCTGGCGGCACCTTATTTTAGCGGTGAGGAAACAGGTTGTTTGCGGCAGCCACGCGGGTGCACACCCCCTCTGCTGTCGACCTGCCCCTCGAGACATCCGCGCCCAGTTCTCTCCGGAGACCAGGTCACAGATCAAAGTAGGATCTTCGCGATGTCTAGGCTGGTGACCCTGCGGGCGGGCGGGTGGGGGGCAGTCAACACAGGTTTCCCCGAGTTCCTGGAATGCAACTAGGCGAAATTCTAGATCGCCACTTCTGAGGTGCTCCCACCCCCAGGGCACTCCCAACGTCCCCACTGATGATCTTGCCTTTTGGGTCTGAATAAACTGGGTGGCCTGTGAAGTCCATTCTGCCACTTAGCAGCCCAGAGTTAGTCAACTCCTCGAAGCTTTTTTGTGCCCATCTGTAGTATGGGGCTGCTAATCGGCACCCTTCCCTGTGAGGGTGACAGTTTGTAAGGGACTAGTGGCACAGATGTCCCTATTTTGTTATTCCTTGTCATGCACCTTCCATTCCAGAAGCCAGTCCTTGCAGATGTCCTATCCTCCCGCCCCGCCGCAGGATGCCAGAGGTCTCTGTTTGTCCCCGAGGAGCTGGGCCTTGTGCTGGGGTTTCCCAGCCTAGCCCACCCTGGACCCCTTCCTCCTTAGATGGTGCCATACAGGCCTTTGATGCTGGGTGGCCTCCAATCCTGCAGGACCGGCCAGATGTCCACCAGGACCCTGAGCACAGCCTCCTGCAAGTAGGTGTAAGGAGGGGATGGTGAGCTGGCAGCCCCTTGCACTGGCTCCTTCCACACACTTCCATTCCAGGTGGGCCTCGATGAAGGCATGAGTGGCCTGGGATGGAGGAGGTGGAGGCAGAGAGCAGAGCCCAGCTTCTGCCTCAAGTCCACATTCTGCTCCCACCCCCAAGGTGTCCTCCGCAGATGGGCTCCTGGTTGGGAGCTCCCTGCTCTCCATGCTCCCTGTCCTGGCTCTGCAGCCCCTGCTCTGACTAGGACAGCTGACCTTGGACAACACCACTGTCCCATCCTGCCTGGGGTACAGGGCCCCATCTGCACCCTACTGCCCCACTGAAAATGGACTGGCTTGCCTCCCAAGCTGGTCCCAGTGCTCTTGCCCTGCTGCCCTTTTTAGGTCTGGACACCCTGTGTGCCTGTCCCCTCGAGTGAGGGATGTGGGTTGAGGGCCTGATGCAAAGCCCATAGTTTCCCTTTCAGTGGGTTTCTTGGTTGTAGGTCCCTCTCTCCGCTGACCTTCGAACAGTTGGGTTCTCCCACAGGGTAGGGATGGGACGGGGTCACCTGTGTAGCTGAGGCTCGCTGGGGCCCCAGATCACCTAGAAGTCAGAAACCATCCAAATTCCCAGAATTTTAAGAGCTTTTACCAGCTTCCCCAACCAGAACATGCCCTAAGGAGTACATCTGAATAGACTTCAGGTAAAACTGTTTTGGATGCTGCAGGCTTTCATGGCACCCTCCCAGGGAGGTACCGCTGGTCATGATAGCCACCTAGGCCCCACTGACTAATGTTGGTAAGGTTCTTCCCAACCATGATCCGCTGCTTGGTGGGCACCACCTGGAGTGAGGATCCAATCCCCTGTGTTGCACTGGTCACATGACCATCTTTCCTATGGGTTAACCTAGCACTACGAATGGCGTTCCTAGCTCAATAAACCCACATGCACTGAGACTGGCCTTGCTTTCATGTGATCTGTCCTGGGAGCCTGGAGACCAGGTCAGCCACAGGGGGGTATGCTTCTGCTGTCCTGTGTGACCTCAGATGGTCTCAGAACCAACCTGGGCTACCTCTGCTCACCTTCGAGGCCAAACTGAATCAACTGTTAGATCCTGGTGGCAGAGATTTCTGTTGCTTTGTCTTCTTTGCTAGTACTCAGATTCAAAAACTATGCTTCCCAGCCTCCCTTGCAGCCAGGAGGTGGTTATGGGACACAGTCCTGGTCATAAGTGGAAGTCACAGGTGAGGCTTCCAGGAGAGTTCTTGAAACAGGAGAAGACTTGTTGGCTGGACCCTTCAGCCTTTAGCCTCCTCTCCCTTCTTCTTGCCCAGAACTTGGTGGCCATGTCTGGGGACATGGGTGCCATTTTGAAAATGGAGCCACGTGACATTGTGGAGCCACCGTCCCAGCCTCCATCTGCCTCCCTCTAGACTCTTCATTATATGAGAAAAATAATACCTTTAGTTTGTTTAAGCCTGTTTCTCCACAGACATCTGTCATTTGCAGCCAAACATAGTCTCTGATTGTCTCACTGCCACTTCTGGGGGGCCAGGGAGCCCCGGGATCACTTAGGAGACCCCCTCCTCATGTGCACAGAGCCCAGCCCTGACAGACACTTTAGAGTGATGGTCATTTTGTTGTTGTTGTTCTTGTTTTATTTCCACATATTCTGCCTGCTTCTGTCCATGGGGAGAGTCGAATTCTTTCCTGGAGTCTAGGGAAATGTGTCCTGTTTTCACAAGCCCTTGTGTGTGGCCGGTGTGGACCCGCGCGTGCCGGGGGCGTTGTGTTCATGTGCAGGTCTGCGAAGGTGTTCGGGAGGAGAAGGCAGAGCAGTGGCGGCCGAGTATGAAGTCTTCTGCCCGCTTCCTTCTTTCTCAAGAGCTTGGAGACCCTGATGAGGGAAGGGTTACAGAGTCTCCAGGCCGCTGCTTCTCAAAGCGGGTTGAGGCTTGTTAGGGGCCACGAAAGCGATGGAAGGGCACGTTGTTGGCGCCTTGCTCAGAGACTTCTCTGGGCCAAGCTGCTGGGGACGTTGGGTGCTAACCCCGCTCCCAGCTTCCCCCGCTCTAGAAGAAATGCCTGTAAAGATACCCTTTGCTCCCTGAGGTAGCCTGCAGCCATGCGGCCGAGTGGCGATTCCGTGCGCCATGCATGCTCCAGAGCTCCCTGTGGGATGGAGCTGAAGCTAGATCCCAGCTGAGACCACAGCCTAGCACCTTCCCCTGCCGGCTCCTGCCTCCCTCACTCAGAGGTTCCCCGGAGGGCACTCGCTCTCCTAAAGCATCCTGAGAATCCCTGTCTTGGGCTTGGTCTCTGGAGAACCTGACCTTAGACACAAGGGTTCAGTGCAGATCACACCAAAGCCCAGGCCTGGGGCTGTCCTGACCAGAAAAAGAGCCACTGGCTCTGAGACTCTGTATTTAGCACTCAGAACAAACCCACAGACACCACATGCAGCAACTACCAACCAGCCTGGCCACTTCAGCCAGTAATCTTATCGGAACCAAACACAAACCAGACGTGCTGGGGTAGGCAGCTGAGCAGTCTGGCTTCAGGCACGGCTGCGTCCGGGGGTTCGAGTGCTGGTGGCCCCGTTGGTCTGCGCATGGCCTCCTCCGTGGCCAGGCAGGCTCTCTCACCGCAGGGTGGGCAAGAGCCGTCCACAGCTCCACAGCTGCGGTCTCTCCTTTTAGGAACCTCAGCAGAGAAAGGCACGTCTCTTTCCCATCATCCATGGACTGAGTCAGGCAGGACCCCAGTAGGCCCAGCGTCATAAGCCTCTTCCAGTCGGCCCAAAAAGATCACATGGAATGGGAAGGACAGTTCTCCAGAGGAAGAGAAGTGGGGGGCTACTGGGCAGAGGGAAGCTCCGAGTCCAGCCTCTTCTCACTTCACGAAGAAGGAATGTTCTCGACTCTCTTCACCTGCATGGGAACGGGCACCTGTGTGTGGGCTGGAGAGAGACCATTTATGTGGGCTGGGAGCTGCGGCAGCGGGGTGAAAGCTGTTCACCGTGATGGGGCGGTGGCCCAGATGAAGGATTACGGGTCTTCTGGATGACGGGCCACACGTGCCGGTGTGTTAAACTCTAGCACTTCATTTTTTAAAAGTTTGTTTGTTTGTTTGTTTAATCTCTACACCCCACGTGGGGCTCGAACTCACAACCCCAAGATCAAGAGTCGTGTGCTCTACCGACTGAGCCAGCCAGGCGCCCCCATCACTTCATTTTTTTTTTTACTCCGATAATTAGAGTAAAATATAGGCATATACCTTTCAAAAGATTGCAAAGATGAAAAAAAGAGCAGCACTTAGTTGAAAACAGTGGCCCTGTGGCTGTCTCCCCTCTGTACTTCTCTCCAACTCAGGCGCGGGCTTCAACCGAATAGAGCCGCTTTAACGTCAGCGTGCCGCGGAAAGGAGGCTTCCTTTTTTTTTTTTTAAGATTTTATTTATTTATTTGACAGAGAGAGAGAGACACAGCGAGAGAGGGAACACAAGCAGAGGGAGTGGGAGAGGGAGAAGCAGGCTTCCCGACGTGGGGCTCGATCCCAGGACCCTGGGATCATGACCTGAGCCGAAGGCAGACGCTTAACCGACTGAGCCACCCAGGCGCCCCTTATTGGGAGCAGCGGGAAAACGAAAGTTCTCAGGGCTCCTGCTTTCTGGCTCTCTGTTCTTCCCCCAAGGGAACGGTCCCATGCGGGAGGCTTGAGGCCATTTGGGGCGTGGCCCCGGGCAGCTCTGAAGACAGAAGCCAAGAGGAGGGGACCGGGCACCATGGCTTACAGAGGCCACCCTCTGGCCACCCCTGGGCCCACTGACTTTCCGAGGGTTTTGTTGTTGGAATGGGCTGAATGGCGGCCCCAAAGCTATGTCCACATCCTAAGCCCTGGAACCTGTGATTGTTACCTTAGATGCTGGCAGAAGAGTGAATGTTACCTAATGTAGCAAAAGATGTGATCAAGAATCTGGGCAGGAGGAGCTTATCTTGGATTATCCGAGCGGGGCCCTAAATGCAGTCCTGTGCATCCTTAGAGGCAGGGGGAGATCAGAGAGATGATGTGAGGACAGAGCAGAGACAGGAGAGCCGGCGGCCACCAGAAGCTAGAAGAGGCTGGGAACGGGTTCTCCCCAGAGCTTCTGGAAGGGGCGCAAGCCCGTCAACACTGAGATTCCGGACTTTTGGCCTCCGGAACTGTGAGAATGAATTTCTGTTTTAAGCCACCGAGGTTGGGGAATTTGTCACAGCAGCCCCAGGAAGCCGAGAGTTGTCGGAGTTCAGTTTCTGTCACTTCTACCTGAAAAGGTCTGCCTCATACATGGTGTTAAGTCTGGCCAGACACCTCAAGGCTGAGTCCCGCTGCGGCCCCCATGACCAGGAACGGGTCCTGCCCTGTTCGTCCACATCTGTGTGTCGGCCTCCGTGTCCTTCCAGGTAGCCTGCTTGCTGTCATTCTCTCGTGTGCAGCCCTGGCCTCGTCCCCGTGACTGGGCCTCTGCTAGCTGCTGTCAGCACTGAGCCTCTAGCTGGCAGGTGGCTGGGGGCGGGGGAGGGGGTCAGGCAGAAAGGCAGGTGCTAGAAGCATCCATGGATTTATGGGTGGAAACTTCACGGCTCATGAATGTCCACTCTGGCTTGGGGCCTGGGTTGATACGGAATCTGCCTGTTGCCCCCTCCTGCCCTCTCCGCCGCATAGCTGAGTCAGGCAGGGCCAAACTCCCAGGAGCAGCTCATTTTTCGAGGAAGTGTGGACGCTGTTCGGTTAGATTTCCAGAGTAGCAGGAGGACAGGGGCCATGTGGGGCTTCAGGAGACATCCCCCAGCTGGACAGCAACTTGCCAGCGAGCTCGGCATGCGTGTGACAGGAGACAGAGCTGTGGCCCTGTCTTGCTGGCCTTCAGGCCCTGGAAGGCGTGAGTTGAAGGATGTCTTGGGAAGCTGTTTTGCCAAGAACATGTCACCCCACACTCAAAGGAGCCTCCAGTCCAAGGCAGAAGATACAGAGAGAATAATTAAGATGAGTACACACCAGAACAAAATACACAACCTCAGAAGCTGAGCCCTCATGGGATCAGGATTAAGCAAATGAGGAATGGCCTACTGGGTGTGTAAATGGGCCCCGAGCCAGGTTGTCCCCAGCTCCCCGTGCAGGACGTCAGGATGTTGCATATGGTCAGCAGGTCTTCCGGTCTGTCCCCTTCTTGTGTTGGCGACACAGGACAGAAGGGAATTCTCGTCAGGTGTGTTACCCAGCCAGCAACATGGGGCTGCGGGGTGTATCTGCACCCTGCACGTGTGTGTGGGTGGGGTTGGGGGCTCAGACACCAGGAAGGACAGTGCCATTGGGGACAGCATTTTCCAAAATGATGACCGGCTCTGGGTAAAGTTTTGAAGGAAACAAAATGTGCTCTTCCCTTGATTTACACCATAGTTGCATTTCTGGGAAACTGGCTGCATCAAACCAGCTCTCAGATCCTTGTGTTTGTAACCGGGTTGGGTTCCACACTTAGATGATTAGGAACAGGTTTTCTCATCTACACAAATACCCAACAAGACGTTTCAAAATCGAGGGGGAGGTGGGTCAGTTCTTGGTTGGGTGGGACAGTCCCATGTGTCACAGGATGACCACCTTCAGGCTCACCCACTAAATCATAGCAGCACCTCCCTGGGCAATGCAATAACCAAAAGGGCCCTTACCTCTTCCCCAAATGTCCCCCAGGGGGTGGTCCTCTGCCAGTTGAGAACTATGCCCCGCAGGCCCCGGCCAGGCCCAACTCCCAGGACTGCTAGGGAAGCCCACTTTGTTTTAGCCACTCTGGCCACTTTGGACCAGCTCAGACCCACCAGGCATGCCCTACCTCTAGGCCTCCGCACCTGCTGCTCCCTCCATTTCTGGTTGTTCTTGTCCCGAACACGCGTGTTCTTGTCCCGAACACCTTCATTCAGCTCTCTGCTCAGCTGTCACCTGTCAGAACGGCCTCCCCTGTCCCACTAAAGAGCAATCCCTCCCCCCCCGCCCCCACCCCGCACTTTCTGCCCCCTACTGCCTCGGTTCTTTCACAGAACTTACCATCTGATGTTGTATCCATTACCTGTCTCCCCAACTGCCTTGTACGCTCCATGAGGACAGGGATTTTTGTCTGTTTCGTTCCCTGAAATCCCTGGTCCCTACGCAATGTCTGGCCAGCAGATAGTGGCCAGACAGGGAAGGACACTCTCACGCAGGGAAGAGGAGGATGGCAGACATGCGGCGATTCTGAAATGCTCTGGGGCCCCGCGGCGTGTGCCCTCAGACATAGCTTGCACAACCATCTCCTGCCTGCGCGTGGTTCTAATGAATCACAGTGTTGGTTGGCTGTTTACATTTTTAAAGGTCAGACTAACGGTTTCTTTGGCAACGTCATTCCCTCAAAAACCTACACTTTTTTTTTTTTTAAAGATTTATTTATTTTAGAGAGAGCAAGCGGGGGAAGGGCAGACGGGAGAGAGAGAGAGAAACAGACTCCTGGCTGAGCACGGAGCCTGACTCGGGGCTCGATGTCACTGCCCTGAGATCATGACCTGAGCTGAAATCAAGAGTCGGACACTTAACTGACTGTGCCACCCAGGAGCCCCCAAAACCTACACTTTTTATTTCCCAGGCAGATCCAGGGTCAGTGATGACATTCCTGGTTCTTTCCTGGACGCAGTTCTCAAGTTGGCTTTCTATCTTTGCTTCCTTGTTGCCTCTCCCTCAAGATGCTGCCCTAGAGGTTACGAGGCCCAGGCGGGAAGACCACACCCTCCACCTGCTTCTCACCCCGGGAGGCCGAGAATTACTGGGTCTCTGTGGGTCGTGAGCGCCTCTTAGTGTTTGGAGGCCAGAAGCAGGAGGAGTTGGCTTTTCCAGCACTGCAAGACTCTGGATTTCAGGATCCTCCATCCCTTTCCCTTCGGCTTGTAAACTGGCTAATTCTTTCTGGAAGTCAACTCCTCCTTGTGGTGCCTCGCCAAAAGCAGCCAATAACAACATATGCCACATTCTGGGTTTCTTTCTTTCTTTGTTTCTTTTTTGACCTTCTTCCCTCTGAGCTAAAAACTCAGCAGACATGTAGACGGCTGAACTTGAACAGCCTCACCAGATGTTTTGCGCCTGCCTGGTGGGGACCCCAGCTGTTCTGCTGCCACCATGTTTGCTCCCTGCCTGCCACCTGGCCACGACCTAAGCCAAAGCCCTGCATTTTAGGTTTTGGTGACGGTTGCCCTGAGCTTCAGGGTACCAATCTATCAGCGAGAGTAAGAAAAGCCACTTGTGGTAATAAACCCCCAATCTCAGTGGATCAGTTAGAGTGGAAGTTTCCTTTTAGTGAGGCAAAGACCAGCACACAGCTCTTGCTGAGCAGGTGACTTGCCTCTAACTGGTGACTCAGTGACCCACATGCCTTCCAACCTCCTTGGCACCTGACCTCCAGGGAGTCCCATGCGGGAGCACCGTATGGGCCACGTTTGGAACTGGTGTCCATCCCTTCTTTGGCCACAGCTCAGTTTATGCCCCCCCCCGGGGGGGGGTCCACTGGCAAAATCTAATGGATTTGGTGAGCACACGGTGTTGTTTCTGCCACAAACCACACACTCCCAGGTTTTCATCCTGTCTTAAGCACTTGGTGGCTCCCACAGCCCTCCCCCGCTGAACAGTTTCATGGTTTTCTCCACCCTGGCAGTGGCCACCAGTCCAACCATTTACCTCCCCAGCCCAGTCCCAAGCGCTGGTGGGCTGGCGGGACCTGGTGCCCCGGCCTCCCTCCCCTCCAGCAACCACGGCATTTCCTTGTGTCTCCTCTTCGGTTCTCCACCCCCCTTACGCCGACCTTCCTGCTGGGGCTCCTGCACTCCACACCAGGGTGCCGAAGTGCACCATTCTGACCCTGCTCCACACGCAGGTGCCGCACCCACAGACACAGCTTTCTGGGTGAGAAGAAGATCAAAACCTCCGAACCAAGGACAACGCTGTGGCCGTGGAGTACTCAACCTGTCAGCACACCCGAGACTGAGCAGTCTGGAAAACCTAAACGTTCAGGAACCCATGAGAGAATGAGAAGATGAAAGACCAAGGGCAGCTGGGGTGCCTGGGCTGCGCCCAGCCCCCGCCAGGCCCCTACCCCGGGGACCCTCCCATGCCAGGGCAGAGCTGCCCTGCACACCGATCTCCTCCCCGCCCCCACCCCCCAGCACGGTCGCTTCAAGGGCAACGCCAGCTACAGTGGGGACGCTGGGAGTCTGCTCACAAGCTGCGCAGGGCTCTCTGTACCCCGTCACCCCAAGAGGTAGCCGAGGTGCCCACCCTGCTGGTTTTATACCTTGACCTTCACTCAATGCCAAGTGCTTCCTCTTAGTCTGAAAACTGGTAACCATCTTAAGCATTTCCCCCCCTTTTCGTAAGGTTCTAATGACCAGACTGTAAAAATAAAGGAAAACAACACAAAATCAAAATTCAACACTTGGAGCAAAAACCGCATTTTTACCAGATCTACTTTTATTTCAGAAGAAAATTTGTATTATAGTATTTACTTTTGTTTATATACAAGTTCTTCACATTTGTGTTTAAAATGCACAGACCTCCCTTAATTCTCTTGTTCCTGCTTAAATTAGCTGTTATTTTACAATACAAAAAATACCAAAAAATTGCAGTCCTAAATGTATGTATAACACCCACAGTCCCCAGCAATGAAATAGTTTACAATACTTACTCCATATTTACATGAGTGCAAGAAATGCTAAATTATACATATTAACAAACTAAGCTTGAATCCAAACCAAAAATAAAACAAAAACAAAAACCGTAAATACCTATAAAACAAAAACATTTCCAGAGCCAGAATTAGTTCAACGAAACAGGCTTCACTAGTGTTTAGAATGTTTTGTGCACAAATTTCAGTTTCTGAAAGTCAATTCCATTATTGCCTTTGAAAGAGAAGGCGCCAGTTCTCCTCTCCAGTCCAGATCATCTCCCTGCAGGTAAGGGTGTTCAGGAGTTTGAACGATTCCGGGCAAACGTCTCTTGGCGGGCCTGCCATCACGGTGATTTTTATGGTTGGAGCCGAGCTTGGTAAATTGGGCACACATTTCAGACTGAGAGCTGGTGCTCGGCCCCAGGACAGACCCTCTGCCTTCCTGGGTCTGTCCTCAGGGCGGCCAATTCTCACAGAAACCGCCACGAGGAAAGGTCTCCTGGGATGAGGGGCGCGAGCTGGGCTTTGCTGTAATTCCAAAGAGCTTCTTTCCGTCTCGGTCACTGCCCTAGCGTTAGCTCAGGTTGTTAGTAAGTGCTCAGGGAGTATTCACTGAGGGTGTGGATGGATGAGAGAGACTAAAGGATCAAAGTGTTCTCAAAAATGACACCAGCACCGGAGGAAGTGAACCCCCACCCCCTCCCCCGTTGAACTGACGGAGCGAGTTGCACTGAAAAGGTCCCATGTCTTCTTTCTACCGAGAGGGCTCTGGTCTTCTCGCGCATCCACGTCCGCCCCGGGCTTCCCGATCGGTGCGTCTCCCATCTCCCATCGGGGGCTTCAGGCCTCACCCCCAGATGTTCTGCTGTTTTCCTGCCAAGGGCTGCTTTTCCTCCAGGGCAGCTCGGGGGAGGCGTGGGGGGAAGTGTGGCTTGCCTTCTCTCCACACCTCCTCCATCTCTTCAAGCTGATCTCATAGGGAGTGCTGTAAGACGAGGAGTGGGGCGCGGACAGGAGGCCAGGCTGGGCGTGGATCCGCAGGAGGGAACGGGAGCGATCTGTCAGTGAACCGGCCATCCTACTCCCACCCTGCTTTTCAGTACAGGAAACCACAGTCCCGGGAAATGGTCATTCAAATTGTAGACCAAACGGAACAAAAGGCAGCCTGGAAAACCCCTTTCTGGAAAATCTGAGAGAGTCTTCGAACTGAGAGACTAAGAGAAACGCTTCTCAGGACAAGACTGGTCATCCGTGGCCAGGCACAGTAGCAAGAGGCTAACAGAAAGATTCATGACCCCCTGCAGAGCCTGCAGGTGACAGCGACATGCCCGCTGCCTTCAAGGCTCCTCACACAATGCTGTTTAAATGTACTCGACGCCTGAGTTCTCCTCTGTGTACCGGCAGACGATTTCTGTTTTAGAATCAACCAATTCGGACCAGATGCATCTGGACACACTGGCATGATGGGGATGCCCCCCCCCTTTTTTTGGTTTTGTTATCAATGTATCAGGGCCCAATGAGAGGACTTCTTTAGACTTGGATATCCGGTATGTGTCACAAAAACATATTAGGTAAAACTCAGACACCGTTACATTTAATAAAAATACATTGACATAGTTTTGTTTTATGTACACTCTGAATGTCTGAACATTCTGGACACTACTGTATAATTATGTACAAGTGCAACATCAATGTTTTCGTGACTATTTTAACTTATATACAGGCTCTCCTGTGACACGCAGGCATTTCTCTGAAGTTCCAGATGATTCCCTCTTGGTAACTGGCTCCTAAGCTGAGCGCCTCTTTCTCCTGCCCCTCCCTTCCTCTGGCCTGAGCCCTGAGGAAGCTGTTTGCTATTGGCTGCAAAGGAGAAGCAGGTGGATTCAGCTGTTTCTCCACTGTTGGAGCAGAAGTAAACATCACTTGCTCCTTTTTCCTTCCTTTTTAAAAATAAACTATCTTTTAGAAAAGCAAAACACCAAACCAGGTGCTATGGGACACGGTGTATGTTATTTCAAGGCCTGGGAAGCCATGGGGAAGAGACTTCTTTGGCCAAAGAAACACTGGTCCTTTGAACAAACAAGGATTTTCCTTGTGGGGGGTCCTTCTCCAGCGGCCTCCCTCTCTCTGCCAAGAGGCCTCATGGCAATTATAGGGGTAAAGCGCCAGTCTGAGGCAGGCTCTCTGTGGGTGCTGTGATGTGGAGCAGGGATGTGGGAAGCTTGAGAGAGAAGGGGGTCTTTTCTAGAATTGTCTGCTCTTTGTCATTGATGTGAAAAAGCAGCTTTTTGAGAGGCGAGTCTCAAAGTAGAGGTGTTTTGTGCATCAGACAGTGTTTTAGGGTTCAACTTCCATGAAAACATCTTTCCAGGCAACTTTTCATGGGCGAGGGCTGGGAAAGAGACAGCGTTCCTACTCTAGGCACTGCATGTCAAGGTGAAAAGCTGCAGTCTTTGCTCTTTCGAGTATTAATTTCTCCAAATTCACAAACGAGTGTGGTTGTCTAGAGGGCCATCCCTACGGGGTAATGCTAGAGAACCCCAAGTTTTGAAGTGGAAGAAAGACCTGCAGAGGCTGCCGCGTAATGCCGGAATACAGAGCACCATACACAGGGAAACCATGACCCCCAGGCAGCGGCCTGCGGAGAAGAGCAGGACTGCCCCGCCCCACTTCAACTTGGTCACTTTCCACTTGGCATGGTTATTCCTCCTTATCTATATTCTCTATGTGCTTTTCATCCTTCTCAGTGGTCACTGCCCTGCCCACAGCCACCACCCGGGGCTGGGAAGGAGGATGGGAGGGCCAAGCTGACCCTCTCCTGAAGGAGAGCCAGCAAACAGTTCCAGGTTCTTCTCCAGGCTTTGGGCGTGCAATTCCACCTGCAGCCTGAGGATGGCCCACCAGCTCAAGGCAGGCTCTAGGGCACACTGTTGCTCTTTGATGCAGGGATCCTAAGGGCTGGCATGCTCTTTTCTGCCCAAGGGAGACATGTAACATGGACGAGTCCCTGCCTCTGTGGTGTCCTGGCAGGAGTGGCTAGAAGGGCTGGAGCCAACGTCAGGCCTAGAGTGGGGGGCGGGGGGCAGGGGGCACATGAGGACCACACCTTATTTAGTGCTCCTGTCTTTTGACAACAACATAAACAGGAGCTTTCACAGTTTCGTAATTTCCGCTTTCCTCTCAGTCCCTGCTGCTAGGTTAAACGTTCCCTGGGGTGAGAAAATTCTTTCCTGGCTGCAAATTAGATTTTAGAAAAAGAGCAGATTGCCAATGGTAGCTATTTAAATTTTATAAGAATGTAGGAATGCAATTATGGAAAAACTTAGGCTTACTAACTTTCCAATTGCTAGATCTATTTCAAGTCTAGGCACTTAGTGTGTGTGTATGTGTGTGTGTGTATGTGTGAGAGAGAGAGAGACAGAGAGAGAGACATGAGAGAGGGAGAGAGACAGAGAGAGGGAGAGGATTTCAAATGGATTAAGAATAAATTAATCAAGTTGCTATAGAAAACTACCTATTACATCAGTTTACATTCTAAGTAACACTGCTGACCTTGACATTTAAAATAGCCCCCTTCTACCTTAGTTTGATATGATTCAAAAGAGATGGACCTTTGTTTATTCTCAACTAGAAAAAAGCTACTCCCTGCAAGAGAGAGGTTTGCCTACGTCATGCGAGAATAAGTAGCACATCTTTTAAAAAAGATAGCAGGCTTCAGATGAGAACAAATTCATTCATCTGACTAGTTTTTAAAAGACCATGTTCAAGAACGACTGGTGGTGAATGTCTACTTGTAAACACTACATCTTCTGTTTTTTGCAAGTTGAGACAGCCCCAAGAACAGTTTTCCACAAGTGAACCTGAGTGTTGCTCCCAGCTCTCTCACTGGCTCTGCCCCGGCCTCCTCCAGCAACAACTGGGTCACCCCTGGACCTGCCATTAAATAATTATTTCCTATGCAAAAGTAAAAGGTTAGATGCTGGAGCACAGATGGGAGAAACCGGCAAAGAAAGCTCGTGAACATGCAGAGGAGTCGGATGTTTCGAGGGTTTCCAGTCTTCGGCCCACTCCATGGAGCATCTCCCCGCCTGCCCCCTCCCTGCTGACGGCGCCGCACGCCAGCCCCCCCACCCCGCCGGCTCGCTCACGGAGAGTCTCCGCCCGGCCTCAGATGCAGGTCCCGGGCTGCGCGGGGGGCTGCTGCTTCCGGTTTCTCACGGCTCCTGACTTCTCTTTGTACACCATTGGCATCTGCTGAGAAATGTCCACGAGGGCGCTGGCCACCGCGAGACCTGGGGAGAGCCCATGGGGAACACGTGGTGAGGAGCAGCTTGCTTTGTCTTTAAACATAATTTCAGGAAACTTTTTTTTTTTTAACATTCCCGGGGTGCAATGAGCAAATAAATAAGTATAGAGGGGAAAAGCCTTCCTTCCTTCCGCGTTGTGCCTCCCTCCACCCGAGCACTGCTTTCAGTAATCTGTATATATCCTTTCAGGGTTTACTGATGCAAATACACACACATATTCTTCTCCCCTCCCCACTTTTTACACAACAGATGTAGCTTGCTGTTCAGCAGATCAGTGAAGCAAAGAGCTCTGCCTGGCAGTTGGAGCATTTAAGAAAGATTGCAGTCATGCTCTGAGTGCTACATTTTTCTGCGGGCCTCCAAAAGGGTGCCAAGAAAAAGCAGCACTCTTGATCAGTAAATTCAGATTCATTCCACATCACTCAGCCAGCACTAGTTATTTTCGTATCTATCCTAGACAGGTTAGGACAGACTCTGGGGCCAGGCTTTGGAATACATAAGGATCTTTAACCGCCCCATGCCTCCGTTTCTTCATTTGTAAAATGGGGACAATAACAGGACACGGCATGTGTGAGGAGTCACTGAGTGAACCCATGTGAACATCTTAGAATGGTACCTGGCTCGTCGCCCCACCACCCCCACCACCCTTGCTTTAGGGTCTAGTGGGTTCCATTCTCCTTTTTGTACTAGGAGCTGATTAACCTGATGTTCAGTGGGGAAGGCACGGTTCTGGGGGAGCTGGATTCTCAACGCATGTGAATGAGCCAGTGGAGGCTCAGCGCCCAGCTGAGGTCCTCATGAGCCACGTTAGTGCCACCTGTTACTCCACTGAGCCTATAAAAATGGAGGAATGGGGGGAGTGGGGGGGAGGTTTTATGTGCCTGGCGTGCAGTGGGGAATCCACACCAGTGACACTGTTTAGCAAAGGCAGAGTCCAGAGGAAGGACCAACTAAAATGGGGGGTAGAGAAGAGACCATCTAAAATGGGAGAATGGTCTCACTTGGGGTGGGTCTCAAGCAGTGAGCCGGCCTTCATCAGGAACTGAAGGGGATGAGGCCTATCAGGGAAAGGACAGGGCAGGAAAGGCCACAGTACTGCAAGCCTGTCACTTCCCTACTCTAGCCAGGGCCTTGCTCTCAGAGAGCACAGGCCAAGTTCGCTGAGCTGGGAAGTAACAGGAAACAATGCTCCAGAGTTCAGGTCAATGGGTCATTCTGTCCTTGACATGGATAAGGCTGAGTTAGGAGGTGAACTCACATCCCTAGGTCAGAGCAAATCAAGCTGTTCCCCTATGAAATGAAGCCCCCCCTTAGGCCTGGCCAAGCCTAAAGGCCTCCCTCGTGAGGACCCAGAAACCATTTCGAGAGCTCAGCTGGAGGCGGCTCTAGATCTGAGGGCTGCACTCAGGAGGCTTTGGAGCTCCGGGGCTGGGCAAGGATTCTGAGACATACTTTATCACAGACACAAGGCTTTCCTTGGCTAAGGCAACCGTGACCCCCAGAATCACTTCAACTGAAAGCTGTCTAAAATATATTGTGCGGGGCGCCTGGGTGGCTCAGTCGTTAAGCGTCTGCCTTTGGCTCAGGTCATGATCTCAGGGTCCTGGGATCGAGCCCCGCATCGGGCTCCCTGCTCCCCCTTCCCCTCCTTGCTTGTGTTCCTGCTCTTGCTATCTGTCAAATAAACAAAATCTTAAAAACAAAACAAAACAAAAAAGCCCCCCATATTGTGCATCTTGTCTGACGCGTCCCTCCAAAGTACTCCGCGATTAATCAGGATATTTCCGAAACTGTATTCCATATCTCCTTAGTGTTTAATAAGAGAATGTTTATCGAAATTATGATTTGTGTACTTGATGGAATTGCATAAAAGAAACTGGTAAAATGTTACATAGCAAAGTGTCAAAATGTTTATGATAGTTATATGAAAAAAGAAGAATAAAAATTAAATCTATACAATCATTTCAACAAAGCTGCTGCCAGGGCTGGAAAGGAAAGAGAACAATGAACACTGGTGGGTGCTGGATGGTAGGATTGTGAGTACCCTTCCAAGACTTCCTTTAAGCTGTTATAATTGCTGTTTGTGCCTTATATTTAACAGAGTGAAAAAGCAAAAGACAGGCAGTAGTGCTACAAATACCAGTTTGAGAGTGGACAGCTTGGAGGAGCCAGCTGGGAGCCACGAAGAGTAGGTAAGACGACCACGGAAGAGCATAGGGAAGGGAAGGTAGGGGCGGAAGCGTCCATACCTCCGGGAGGCCGAGGGAGAGGGGCAATCCCAGCTTGTCCCTGGGAAGGAACCTCTGGACAGACAGTTTAGGGAACACCAGGGACAATGGGATCATCTCCCCAAATCCTTACAATGACACGAGGTAGGCACGTGCCTCCTGTTCACTATCGCTTCTTTACCCAAGTTCACGTCTGGTTTGTCACTGGCCCTCATCCACTCACCTGACTGCCCAGGAGGAGGGATTCCACAGAGCCCTCGAGGGAGCCTCACAAACACAGAGAGGACAGCAGCTTTGTTGCCAAAACACGGCTCCAGGGCAATGGGTTTGGGAACAGTCTGGTGGGAGATAACAAAGAATTACCTAAACCAGTGTTTCTCAAGTGTTAATGATGCAGCCTTCACAAGTGATTTTTTTTTCATTTTTTTAAAATTTAAATTCAATTAATTAACATATAATGTATTATTGGTTTCTGAGGTAGAGGTCAGTGATTCATCAGTCTTATATCAGTCTTATATAATACCCAGTGCTCATTACATCAAGTGCCCTCCTAAATGTCCATCACCCAGTTACCCCACCCCCTCGTAATTTTTAAAGATGCCCTCTATTAGTTTCTATTGCTGAGTAAACTTAGTTGCCTACAACAGCACCTATTTATTATCTATCTCAGTTGGGCAGGTCGGAAGTCCAGGAGAGCTCTGTAGGGTTCTTGCTTACAGATACAGGTCTGTTCATCTCTTCCATCAGTTCTGGAAAATTCTCAGCTCTTATCTCTCAAAGGTCTCCATGATCTCAGCTTTTATCTTCACAGGTGGAAGTCAAGTTAGCATCTAGGCCGGCTCTTTCCTGCAGGCTCTAGGGAAGAATCTGTTCAAAACTCATTCAGGCGGCCTCAGATGGCCGGCAGAATCCAGTTCCTTGCAACTGTAGGTCTGAGGTCCCCACTTCCCTGCTGCAGGGGGCTACCTTCCAGCTTCAAATCAGTGGTGGTGTGCCAAGTCCTTTGCATGTTTCCTCTTCTGCCACCAGCCAGAGAAAGTCTCTCAGTGTCTTAAGGTCTCAGCTACCTTGGGATTTGTATGACTTTTGCCCAATCCCTTCAGAGCAGCACCTAGAGTAGTGTTTGACTGAAAAACCATGAGCTGGGAATCTTGGTGGCCATCTTTAGAATTCTGCCTGCCATACCTCCAAATACATCATTCATTTCTTCAATTTGGTTGAAGAAAATGACTTCTGGAACCACTGTGGCCGCAGCACAGGGAAGGACGGGGTGGGTGAGAGGACAGTGCAGTGATAGGGGTGTAGGTGTGTGTGGTGGTGGAAGACAGAACCAAAGACATGTGCTGATGGACTGGCTGTCTGATGAGAATGAGAGCAAGCACGGACCAAGCACAGTTCCAGGATTTTGGCCTGAGCGGCTAGGATGAGGTACTGAGTTGGGGGTGATATGCCAAGAAGAGGTGTGGGGGATAATATCCAGAGCTCAGCTTTGGCTATGTTAACTCTGAGATGGCTGCTAAGACATCCAACTGGGGATACCGAGTAAGCAAGCAATTGGTTATAGGAGTTGGAGGTTCACAGGAGAGGTCCGAGCAGAGAGATGGTGTTAAAATAAACCCATGACGGAAAAGATCACTTCTTGGTCTGAATGTTTGTGTCCTTCTAAAATCCGTAATGTTAAATCTTAATGCCTAATACGATACTTGGAGGTAGGGCCTTTGAGAGACGATTAGTGCCCTCATAAGAGACCCCCGAGAGCTCCCTAGCCCCTTCCACCATGTAAGGTCAGAGTGAGAAGGCACCATCTACGAACCAGGAAGGGTGCTTCCACAGACACTGAATCTGCCAGCACCTCGATCTTGGACTTCCTAGCCTCGAGAATTTGTAAGAAATTTCTGTTGTTTCTAGGACACCCAGTCTCCAGCGCTTGGTTATAGCAGCTCGAACAGACTAAGTTACCAAAGGACTGGGTGCAAAGAGACGTGAGAGGAGGCCCAAAGACTGAGGCAGCCCTGCACCATTAGTGGTGTGGGGCCATGGAGAGGGCTGCACAGAGAACACTGAGCAAGAGCCCCCAGAAGGTGAGAGAGTGTGTGTCCTGGAAAGAGCGTCAATAAAGCGTTCGACGGAGTAACCACCTGGGTCATATGCCATTGACATATGACATATAGTGCTGCTGCTTAGTACTTTAGATTTGTCTGTTTTATTAATCCCACAAATTGTTATTTTATCACATTCGCTTAGATTTATGTACATGCTTACCACTTCACTTTCTCACTATTCCTTCTCATTCCTCAGTCCTGGGTAGTTTGCCTTTCTCCGAGCACATCCTGTAGACATTTCTTTTGTACAGGTCTCTGGTAGCCAACTCAGCTTTCCTTCTCATCGGAAGAAATCGCGCTTCTGTCCTTGTTCTCGGAAGGCAGTTACTGGGCACGCTATTCTAGGTTGGCAGTTCTCCTGATGTCATTTAGAGACATTCTTCCACGCTCTTTTGGCTTTTGATGTTACTAATGAGAAGTCAGTTGTTGCTCTGTCATTTCCTTTAGGTGATCTTTTCTTTTTTTTCCCCCAGTTATTTTATTAATGTAGTAAATAGACTAACATTTACCATCCTAACCCTTTTTTTTTTTTAAGACTTCATTTATTTGAGAGAGGGAGAGACAGAGATGGCGAGAGAGCACAAGTGGGGAGTGGGAGAGGGAGAAACAGGCTCTCCGCTGAGCAGGGAGCCTGATGTGGGACTCGATCCCAGGACCCCGGGATCATGACCCGAGCCAAAGGCAGACGCTTAACCAACTGAGCCCCCCCAGGAGCCCCCCATCCTAACCATTTTTCAGTGTACACTTCAGAGGTATTAAGTAGATTCATATTGTTATGCAACCATCATCACCATCCATCTTCAGAACTCTTTTCATCTTGCAGAACTGAAACCCTCCACCCATAGTGACTCCCTATTCCCCTCTCTCTCAACCCCTAACAACCACAATTATACTTTGTCGCTATGGACTTGAGTATTCTAGATAACTCAGAAAAGTGGGATCTTACAGTATTTGTTTTTTTGTGACTGGCTTATTTCACTTAGCATAATGTCCTCAAGGTTCACCCATGTTGTAGCAGGTGTCAGAATTTCCTTCCTTTTTGAGACTGAATAATATTCCTTTGTATGTGTAGACCACATTTTGCATACCCATTCATCTACTGATGGACATTAGGGTGCTCCCATCTTTTAGCTACTGTGAATAATGCTGCTATGAACATGGGTGTACAAATATATCTTTGAGACCTTGTCTTCCATTCTTGCAGGTATATATCCAGAAGAGGAACTGATAGATTATATGGTAATTCTATTTTTGTTTTTTTGAGGGAGACCAATACTGTTTTCCACAGCAGCTACATCATTTCACATTCCCACTAACAATGCTCAAGGGTTCTAATTTCTTCACACTGTGGCAATCCTACAGTATAGATATAAAATACATGTCAGGTCTTCTCATTTTATCCTCCATATTCTTATCATTTGTCATAGTTTCCATCTTCTTGTGTCTCTGTTCTGCATTCTGCGCAATTTCTTCAGATTCATCTTCCAGTTCAAAAGTTCTGTCTTTACTTGTATCTGATGTGCTGTTTAAAATGTAGACGGAGGGCGCCTGGGTGGCTCAGTTGGTTAAGTGACTGCCTTCGGCTCAGGTCATGATCCTGGAGTCCCGGGATCGAGTCCCGCATCGGGCTCCCTGCTCGGTAGGGAGTCTGATTCTCCCTCCTCCCTCTCATGCTCTCTGTCTCTCATTCTCTCTCTCTCAAATAAATAAATAAAATCTTTAAAAAATAAAAATAATAAAATAAAATGTAGACGGAGTTATTTAAAAAATTTCAACCCCTATATGTTCCATTTATTTTTTTTAAAGTTTATTTATTTATTTAAGTAATCTTTATACTCCACATGGGGCTGGAACTCACAACCCCAAGATCAAGAGTCGCGTGCTCTACTAACTGAGCCAGCCAGCTGCCCCTGTATGTTCCATTTCTAACAGTTCCATTTGGTTCTTTTTTAGATCTGGTCACTCTTGATTCATGGTGTCCTCATCTTTATGATTCCATCTTTCACGTCTTTAAACATTTCATACAGAGCTGTATTATACGCTTTAGATGCCGCTCTAATGTGTGAAGTCCTGTCTAAACCACTGTCCATGGTATCTGCTAACTCCTATTCCTAGTGGCTTGTCTCTCTTGTCCTTGGTGATCTCTGATTGCTTGATCTTGATCTCTGGGGATCCTACATGGCTGAAATGGGGATGCTTTCCCACAGAGAGGATCTGCACCTATGTCGGCTGGGAGTCATGGTGTGTTACCAATCTGGAACCACTTCAGACCACACATCGTTCTGGTTTTGGTTCACGATTTGTTCTTTTTTGGGGGAGGGATAGGAGAATATTTCCTGGGAATTTCACCTACTTCCTATGAGCTCAGTAATGCTTTAATAAGTATTTTAAAATTCAGGTTCTATAACTCTTTCCCCAGAGCATCTGAAATAGTTCATCATTTTGCCAAAAGAGAAACTTTTCTTTCTTCATCATTTTTCTGGGAGGAGTCAGAAATATTTACATTCCATGGAATGCATAGTGAATTATAATTTTTGCCCCTTTTAAGAAAATTCCCTAAACTACTTATAAAAAGCAGTGTTTCAATTTAGCTCTTTTCCAATATAAATTTTTAAAGTATTACGCCACAGAATACTTAACAAGAATTTGAGACAAACGATTCATATTTTTAAATTCCTTGAACATGAGAATGCTTAACAACATGAAAGACTGAAAAATGAAAGCAAAAGAATATCTGACAACATCAGCGTGTTGCCTTATTGTTAAAAAGAGAGAGAGAGGAACACATAATTATGAGGCAACAGAATAAGGCTCTTGTTCTCTGTGGTCTCCCCAGACTTAGAAGCCTGAGTTCTGACAAGTTTTCGGGACTTTTGAACCACATTCTCACCTTTATACTCCCCCCAATAAGATCAGGAGGCTCTTCATCTGTTTCCAAGGCAACATTTACGGAGGCAAAGGGACGACTGGCCATCTGCTGCATCTCTCGAAGAAGTTGCTATGGAGTAATATTGTGGCAAGCGTTAGTGCACAGAGTACTGAGGGGATTTTATTAGGGAACAGGACATATTAAAAGTACCTCATCCTGCCCGCTTCAAACAAATCAAGTCCAAAATGACATTTTTGAGACAGCTGGAGAAAACTGGACACAGACCAGGTACCATCAGGACTTACTAAATTTTGTTGGATGTGATAACAGCACTATCATCATATTAAAGAAAAAGTCCTTGCCTGTTACAGATACATGCTAAAGTACTGATGGACAGAATGCTATGCTGCCTGTTTGTTAAGTACATACAATAAATGATGTAGCCCTGTCTCCTCATATTTTTGTTACTAAAGCCAGCCTTTCTTCTTTCCTACTGAAACTTGAACCAAGTATTGAGACCACAGATAGGAATGGAAAGAGCTCTTTGTTCACAGGGGTGGTATAAGCTGAAAACAAACAAATGTGAAGTGTGGCAAAGTCAGAGGGAGATGCAGGGGCTCTGGATTTAGGGAGGCTTGGATGTGAACCTTTGATCCAATACTTTCCAGCTGTATCACCTTAAAAAAGGTGTTTAAAGTCTCTGGGCTTCAGTTCCCTCTTCTCTGAAATGGGTTTTTAATCCTAAGAGTGTTAGTAGGTTCAAAGGAGACACTGAAACCAGCTCAGCGCCTAGCACATGGTGGATCAATATCTATCAATCATATATCATTTAGGATATTGGAGATCTGGGTATGTCACTGAAGTTTGGAGGTCATGCCACGGAAGGCAACAAGGCCTGACTTCAAACCACCCCCTTGGAACTATGGTAGGAGACAGAATCTTAGTCTGGATAGATCAGCGCTCAGTTTTAGAAGGATATTTTTATGTGAAACATTTTCTTAAAATACTAACATTCTACATCTTGTCAAGCTGTTGGTCCACTTACTCAACAAATCTATGCAGCAACCCTACTCTGGGTTCTGTGCTATTCCAGAGCTGGAGTCACAGTAGGACAGGGTGCCTATGCTCCCCCAATTCAGAAGTTCCTTTATGAAGAGTGCAGAAGATAATGTGTGTAAAAACAAGTAAAACGGAGCCTGGCGTCTAGCAAGCACTTAAGCTGTGTCAGCTGCTATTATTTTTGTTGTTATAAATCCCATTAAGTCATTTCTTCTACAGTTCTGAGAGGGTTAAGACATGACTGAAATTGTTGAAATGCTGAAATATATTTTGAACAGTCAGGTTCACAGTTACAGAGAAATTTTAAATCACAAGGGTAAAAGCTTAGTTAATTTTTTGATAACAACTGTGTCATAAGCGTACTTTTTTTAGGCGTGGGGGAACTCTTAAAGAAGTTTAATCTGGGATTTTTGAAGAAGTTTAAATGATTTAAAAAATAATATGCTGAAGAAACTGTTATTCTTACTGAACCTAAATAAAGCCTATCCTAACCCTGTGAGGTAGGAATCTTCTAATTCTTCCTTCCTCTTTGATAAAGCATGCTCCCCGGTGTGGCAAAAGAAAGAAAATCTTTCCTCCACCAGACATTCACCATTCCTATAGAATGAAGAAATATCTTTTTAAAATTTTATTTAGATTCATAAGCATACTTTTTAAAAACCTTTTTTTTTCTACAAGGCGTTCATCCTCTCCGTATTTTCTTTCAAGTATGTTTTCTAGTTGGCTGTTTGTCTTCACTGATTTATTTTTGATATACTTAAGTATTTTTGATATACTTATTACTTTTTAGGCAGGCAAATCGCTACTATACAGTATGCATCCATCATCTTATCTGAAAATCGTAATTTTGTCCCCTTTCCAATAGTAATAAAACTTCTTATTTCTCTTTCTCCGAGTGCACAGCCTAGAATACCCAGAACAGAATTAAGTGACGATGCGGACTACAGGACTAGGCACGTGGCCTGTGAAGACCGAAGTCCCAAGTTGAAAGCCCAGTTTGGCCTCTTAGTAACTGTGCAATGGTCAATTATTCCACCTCCCTGAGCCTCAGTTTCCTCATCTGTGAAACAGGGTCAGTAACTATTTCATGGGCTTGTTACGAAGGGTAAATTAGTTAATCTATATAAAACCTCTTAGAACAGTGCCTGGAATTTAGAAATGCTCAAATGTCAGCTCATTATGACAAACTTGTCTAGATTTTGTTGGTACAACTTCTAGTATTTTTATGTCATGAGTGATGTTGGTTATCTGGATATTCTTTATAGTGTTAAAAGGAGGTATTATTTTTGAGTTTACTAAGAGTTTTGTTTTTAAACCAGGAACCAGAGTTGAATTTCAATAAATGACTAAGTGATTACTTGGCCACTACTAAAAATTTAGGTTCTATTTTTACCCACTGAAATAACCTATTCTGATAGGTTTTCTGGTAGGAAATGATCCTGTTATTACACTGGTAAATTAGACTGCTCCACATACACTCACTGTGTGACTGGCCTTTGTTTTGGTTTCAAAGTTTTTGTGCATATAATGAATTAGGACTCCTTAAGCTTTCCATCTTTTCCCTTACTCTGGAACAGTTTATATATTTTGGAAATAATTAATTCTCCTAAGCACTCAAGGAGAAATAGACTATTATTATTTCCATAAGTTCATTTCAAATGGAAACCCCCTGGGGTAATGCCTTTCATGGAGAGAGTAATATTTTGACAAGTTTTCAATTCCTTCCCTGGCTACTGGTTTATTGAGGCTTCCCACTTCTTTCTTACTCCATTTGGATAACTTGTATTTTTTTTTTTTTACAACACTGTACAATTCATTGGGATTTTAAAATGTCTTAGTAATGGAGCTATTAAAAAATCCCTCTGAATATGTTACCCACTGAATTTTAAGAAGGATAATAAAAAGGATGCAACATTATTACCTCTATGCTAACATCACCTTTACATGGGTCAGAAAAGGGGTCATGGCCCCCAGGAGGAGGCTCTCATTATAGACATTAATGTTCAGGGAACAATGCTGCGTGCTTTTGAGTTCTGATTTGGGATATTTCCATTCTCTTCTAAATCTTATCTACAGATCAATCTTTTTAAAAAGATTTTATTTATTTGACAGAGAGAGAGACAGCGAGAGAGGGAACACAAGCAGGGGGAGTGTGAGAGGGAGAAGCAGGCTCCCCGCCAAGCAGGGAGCACAATGCGGGGCTGGATCCCAGGACCCTGGGATCATGACCTGAGCCGAAGGCAGACGCTTAACGACTGAGCCACTCAGGCACCCCCTATAGATCAATTATTATATAGAAAAGGGCATGAGTAGATACAGAAGACCGAGGAGCGAATGTCAGCCTAGATCTCAGTGCCCTTCCATTATCAACAATGCAACAATAGATGGGACTACTAGAAGGCAGAGTAATAACATCGGTGAAAGTTGCGATAAAGATTTTATGTTGTCACTTTTAACCAAGTTTATTTATTTGACTTGTCAACCGTAAATATTTGCTTGACTTACTCTTTTTTTTTTTATTAACATATAATGTATTGTTTCAGGGGTACAGGTCTGTGATTCATCAGTCTTACACAATACACAGTGCTCACCACAACACATACCCTCCCCAGTGTCCATCACCCAGCCACCCCATCACCCCATCCCTCCCACCCCCTCCATTCCAACAACCCTCAGTTTGTTTTCTGAGATTAAGAGTCTCTTATGCTTTGTCTCCCTCTCTGGTTTCATCTTGTTTCATTTTTTTTTTTTTAAAAGGATTTGTTTTTTTTTTTTTTTTTTTTTTAAGATTTTATTTATTTATTTGACAGAGAAAGACACAGCGAGAGAGGGAACACAAGCAGGGGGAGTGGGAGAGGGAGAAGCAGACTCCCTGCCGAGCAGGGAGCCCGATGCGGGACTCGATCCAGGGACTCCAGGATCATGACCTGAGCCGAAGGCAGTCGCTTAACCAACTGAGCCACCCAG
>NC_138378.1:26659044-26753392 GCF_054177405.1 Leptonychotes weddellii | reverse complement strand
TCATCTTGTTTCATTTTGATATGACTTTTGGAATGGAGCTCTGGAAATAAGTCAAGACTCATTAAAAAGTAAAACTCAAGCAAAAACTTAACTAGACACTGATTTATCTTTCTTTGAGTGATGAGACATTTCTGAGATGCTTAGCTGGTTGATTTTACTCTCATTCTCATGAAAAGCTCTGCTACTGAGCCCTCAGATCTCCCGCCTGAGTTAAGGACAGAGGGCTGGTAGAATGAGTAGAATGGGCAGCTATGGGTCAATGCTAAAGATTCCTTTTAGAAAGTTACAAGCATGTGGTACAGAACTCATTATACTTTATATAGACTAATCAAAATCTACTGACCATATTCTGCAGAATGGGCAGCATTAGTCCCCCCTTTGGTATGTCTATCAATGATCGCTAAGTAGCTAAAACTAACCTGCTCTGAGAAATAAAAAGGAAGAAGCTCTTAGAGGCATTCAGGAACCTTTATCCACTGAGGCTTACCTCTCTACGCCTGGAGGCCCAACAACTTTGTTTGATCTTCCAAACCACAGCAGCCACCAGGAGCAAAGAGAGGAAACAACTGTGAGAAAGGAAAGTACTGAGTTATTATCCCAGCCCCCAGAATCAGCACTGTCACCCACGCCTCAGGCCAGGCAGGGAGAGTCCCCCAAATCCCAACTCCAAGCACCTTTCTCATGACTCATCGCAACCATGTCCCGGTTCACAGGAAGTGAGTGTGAGAAGACTCTGATAAGCTGAGCTTCCTGATTGTTCTGTCCCCAAAGGCACTGGGAGAAAGCTCTGACCTGCCACCGGGCCGTTCATGAGAATGGCTCCTCGTGGCTTATCCCAAAGAAAAATAAATCTAGGACAATAATAACGAATGACAAGCATGCTATTTAATTGACTTAGCAAATCTTTACTGATAAAGTCTAAAAAAAATGAGAAAAGTTACTTATTAAAGTAACAACCAGCTTTTCATACGGAAGAGGTAGACCCAAGAGGAACTAAACGTATATATAATAACATATATTCAATTATATATATATATATTTTAAAGACTTTATTTATTTACTTGACAGAGAGAGACACAGTGAGAGAGGGAACACAAGCAAGGGGAGTTGGAGAGGGAGAAGGAGGCTTCCCACTGAGCAAGGAGCCCGATGCGGGGCTGGATCCCAGGACCCTGGGATCATGACCTGAGCCGAAGGCAGTCACTTAACGACTGAGCCACCCAGGCACCCCTATATTCAATTACATTTTTTTTTAAAGATTTTATTTATTTATTTGAAAGAGAGAGAATGAGAGACAGCATGAGGAGGAGGAAGGTCAGAGGGAGAAGCAGACTCCCTGCTGAGCAGGGAGCCCGATGCGGGACTCGATCCCGGGACTCCAGGATCATGACCTGAGCCGAAGGCAGTCGCTTAACCAACTGAGCCACCCAGGCGCCCTATTCAATTACATTTTTATAAAATAAATTCATATAATTTTTATAAAATCAAATGATCAACCTCAAACCAAACAACTTTCTTAAAAGTATTAGCAGAGAATAACTCCCACTGGTCTTGTAACTGCAAATGCTTTCAACATTCTCTCATCTGTAAACCAGGTGTGAATGGTTGGAAAGCTACCCTGACAGCAGAGAGCATGACTGACGTCTGTTATTGCAGACACGGGGCATTTGCAGCACCAGTCGGCTTCCAGAATGGCAGCCCAAGTGCACCCAAGTGCTGGTGGGAGGCAGGCCCTCAGGCTGGCTGGAGAGGGCGCTCTGAGGTGTGCGGATGACTGAACTTCCGCCCTCTCAAGGCTCCCACAGCCTACAGCTGCCCCAACATGAACGGGGTAAAGACATCTATCTCCACTGAATTCCCTGACTAAAGAGAAGGGGCTTGCCAGGGTCATCACTCAGGGGAGAGCCTTCAGTTCCTGTCTTGTTGGGCCTCTCAGCTGTCCTGACTCTCCTGCTCCTTCGGCCTCCCTGACGGCCTCCATTTTCCTTTTAATTACTACTTTAGAGACAGGTCCTGTTCTAGGCCCATAAAATACACTGAGGAACTGGACAAAAGACCACTGTTTTCATGGAGCTGACATTCCAACAGGTGGAGATAAAAAGTAAACAAAATAAACAAGCAAATTACAGAGCAAGTTAGAAGGTAGTAAATGCTACAGAAATAAAAAATAAAAAATAAATAAATAAATAAAAATGGTAAGGAAAAGGGGGTTCAGGAGTGCCACTAGCACTCTAAAGCAGAATGGTCAGAGCGAGTGCGCCTTACTTCTGGAGAAGGTGACATCTGAGCAAGGCTTGGAGGACGCGTGGGAGGTGGCTCAGGGGACGTCTACAGAAACACGCCCGGGCAATGGGCTCAGCTGGGCACAGCCAGAGGCAAGGAGGGACCTCAGGAGGCCAGCATGGCTGGAGTGGGGGCAGTGGGGTCACAGGTAAAGGCAGAGAGGTAAGCAGCAGACCATGGAAGGCCTGCAGGCACTATAAGGGTATTGGATTTTACTGAATGAGATGAAGAGCTAACTTAGGTATTTGAGCAGAGAAGTATCATGATTTCACTTATGCTGAGGAGACCTTTAGGGTAGCAAAGGCAGGAATAGGGAGACCACTAGTCTAGGAGAGATGATGTGGCTCAAGTCAGGGTGGTGGTAGCAGGGGTGTGAAAAGCACTTTGGAATCTGGACATAATTTGAAGGTTGAGACCACAGAATTTCCTGATGTGCTGGAGGTAGGGTATGGAACAGAGAATTCAGGGATTTTTGGCCTGAGGAACTTGCCATCAACCTTGACAGGGAAAGCTCTGGATGGAGTGGGTACAAGACAGCAGACCATATAAGACATGCTGAATTCTTAGCTATCTACCTAACCACCAAAGGGAGATGTTGTAGGCAGGTATCTGAGCCTGGAGGCTGGGTGCCAAGTCTGGCTTGGAGGTGGCATTTGGGAGTCATACGTATACACAGTTAACTCTTGAACAATGTGAGGGTTAGGGCTGCTGACCCTCCGCACAGTCGAAAATCATCCACATATAACTTTTGACTCCCCCAAAACTTACCTACTAATAGTCTACTGTTGACAGGAAGCCTTACTGATAATATGAACAGTTGATTAACTCATATTTTGTATGTTATATGTACTATATGCTATATTCTCACAGTAAAGTAAGGTAGAGAAAAGAAAATGTTATTAAGAAAATTATAAAGTGGTGCCTGGGTGGTACAATCGGTTAAGTGTCTGACTCTTGGTTTCAGCTCAGGTCGTGATCTCAGGGTGGTGAGATCGAGCCCCAGGTCAGGCTCTGAGCTCAGCACTAAGTCTGCTTGAGATTCTCTCTCTGCCCCTCCTGCTTGTGCTCTCTCTCAAATAAATAAATCTTTAAAAAAAAAAAAAAGGGAAAATCATAAGGAAAAGAAATTACATTTACTGTACTGTATTTATTGAAAAAAATCCACGTAGAAGTGGACCTGCTGAAAAGACCTGTGTTGTTAAGGGTCAATGGTGTCTTGTATTTGAAGTAATAAATCTGGGTGAGGTCACCTAGGGAGTGAATACAAATATAGAAGAATGTCCTGGGGAGTACACCCCACCACTGAGAAGTTGGGGAGAACAGGAAGAAGCAGTAAAGGAGTCTGAGAAGAGTAATCTGTCTTTCTTGGTTTCCACTCATAATCTTGCTTTTTGTTATTTTTATTCTAATAGAAACACAAGGAGGCAGCAAACCCACATGGAAGGGCAAGGAGGGAATGAGAATAGCTTCTACGTCGGTCAAGACGCTACTGATGCAGTTGAGTTACAGGGCTGTCCTCAGAGGCGAGCACCTTGGTGCCACTCAGAGGCCTCTCCTGGGACTACCCTCAATCCAGAGGTATAAAACAGTGCAGCTCAGAAGGTCTGTGTCCCCTTCCCCCCCGGCCTACGTGGGGCTTCCATCTTCAATGCAGACTTCTTAAAAACAGCAATAACCCAGTTCCTTCCACGGGTTCCAGCTTTTCTAAGAAGTGACATAAACATATACTAACACATAGTGATTGTCCCTCAAAGCTGATTATGTGTATGATTTTTCCTAGGCTAATACAACAACAAAAAACATTCAAGTTATTTCAAAAAAGGTGGCACTCACTGATTTACCTCCCTTCTTTTCTTCCTACCACTAATTTGGGTACAGGTAGCGCTGTAACTCAGTGTTCACCCTACTGCAGTCCCTCTTGTCAACAGTTTTCTAGATTTTTCTATGTAAATGTAATTTAAAGAAACATTAAACCACGAAAATTTTCAAACATACACACACGTAGAGGGAATGATCTAGTGAATTCCTATGTCCATTACTTAGCCTTGACAATTATTAACATTTTGCCAATGTCATTCAAAGATCATCAAAGAAGTGTATTCCTCTCTTTCAAAACTAGGCCACTAGCTCCAGGCTAAGGGTCTCTCACTTCCTGTCAGCTCTGTACCTGAAGAGAAAACAAGAATCCTTTCACCTTTTTGTTCTAAACCTGTTCCTCCTTTCAAAGGCTTGTACTTTCCTGAGACTACTCTCAAAAAATCCATGCCTTGATTCTAAGTTTTTCTTTCTACCTTTCGTCTATGTCTTTTGAAAACTCCCAATTTGTGTGAGAGCTCAGTGTTTGGGACATCTGTTTCTCACCAGCTTAACTGTAATTGTGCAGTTAGAATGACATTTTTGAGAGTGTCCTGAATTCTCCCTCCAGAGGGCAAGACTATTAATTAATGGTTATCGTTTCCTGCTCTCACAAATCTGGCTTTTCTAAAACTATGTTTATGCATTTTCTTGGCCTGGCCTTGAACACAGAGATACCACTGCCTCTTCCCAAGTTGCTGTGATTTGCACTTCACCATTCTGGTCAGAATTAGATCCAGAGTGGCAGGAACCCATAATCACTTCTATCTTCTGGAATATGAAATGGACTTGTCAAAATGTCTGCTGTCAGTGTGGCAAGGGTCTAACAGAAGTTCAAATAATTAATTTTTACAAGAACATTCTATCTCGCCTATAACAGAAATTCCCATTACATGCCCTCCTTTTGGCCAGGTGACGTGACATCACCTATTTCTCCTTTTTATTCTCACTCAGACATTGCCCTCTAAGGCAACTGTGACCTCAGCCACAAAGACGTCCACAGAGTGTTAGTCCCTCTTACTACTACCAGTTGTCCTCACCACTCTAGCATATCACTCCCAGATACAAAGCCCTTTCACATACATGACCTCACCTGATTCTCACAGCAAGCAAGCGAGTGGGTCTTATTATTTCCCTCTTCGTTTGCAAGGCTCCTACCGGAGTCTAGAGTAGCATCTCGTTAAGACACAAAGAGGGCTTAATGGATTTGTCAGAGTCTAGAATTTACTTCACTATGCCTGAGTCTGGAAGTTCTCTAACTCACCTCACACTGATTTTCTCACTTGAATCACTGAGTGCCCTGCCCCTACCACCCCACTCTAATTCTCTTTTCTGTGTTATCTCAGCTATTCTTCAGAGTGCTGCTTAGGATTGTCTGGATACCTTTCTTCTCCCCTTATTTTTACTTAGATCCTTTGGGACCTGGTTAACTTGCTTGGGGAAAATATTTTGTTCCTCATGCTCATAAAAAGGACTCTTCTCTCAGTTAAAAGATCATCATCATTCTTAGTTCTTAAACAAAATCCGGGGCGGCGTGGGGGGGAAGCTCTGGATTCTTTTCCAAAGGTTCCACCTTCAAAAGGAAGAAGTGACAAAAACACCATTTGTCCTTGTTTACTACACAAGATTCCATGCTCCCAGTCCATTCTGATGGTGCCATTCAGTCTTCCACCAGTCAGCAGAAGGGACTACTCCTCACTGGGCTGGTGCTTGGCAGCAGGGGTATCTCATTCTGTATGCACGTTCCAAGAACATACAGAACACCTGCTAATTGGAGCTACCGAATCAGCATGCACCCTCTACATCCCCATGAAAGTGTGCCATCGACTAGCACCACTAACTCTTCCCACAGAGGCTGGTGCCTCCCGTTCCTCGAGACTCAGCCCTTCTCCTGAAGGTCTAGTTTACTTTCCACATATATTTGCACATGACTGTGTGCTAGGTGCTGGAGGTCTGTGTGTCTATAGGGATGCCCAAAAGACCTGCTCTCTTGAAGCTTAGAGTCTAACTGTGGGCACAGATAGGAAGCAAGGAAAAAACTGTGAGAAGCACCATGATGAAAACTAATACGGTTCTCTGGGAGAGAACAAGGGAAGACCAGTTAGTTTGGGGGTTCTGGGATGAAATCTTGGAGGAAGTGATACTGGGCCAAGGATGAAGGATGAGTGTGGTATAATTAAAAAATAAAAAGTTTGGTCTTTGTCCTGAGTTCCTGGTACAGAGCTCCTAAAATTCTTAAAATTTCCTGAGTGACAGGAGTGTCGCCCTCCCCACTTTTTTACACAAATGTTCACAACAGCTTTATTTATAATAGCCCAAAACTGGTAACAGCCCAAATGTCCATCTCCATCAAGAAGTGAAGAAATAAATTGTGGTTGATCTTTACATAGAATATCACTCAGTATTAAAAAGGAATGAGCTATTTTAAAATTGGATTAAAAAATTTATATCTTTGGGCGCCTGGGTGGCTCAGTTGGTTAAGCGACTGCCTTCGGCTCAGGTCATGATCCTGGAGTCCCGGGATCGAGTCCCATATCGGGCTTGCTCGGCAGGGGGTCTGCTTCTCCCTCTGACCCTCCCCCCTCTCATGTGCTCTCTCTCTCTCAAATAAATAAAATCTTAAAAAAAAAATATTATCTTTAATAGTTTTTTGTACAAAGTAATTTTATATAAAGAAAGGTATAATTTAAAAAATGACAGGGCCTCTGGGTCTGAATGAGCTTTTTTTTTTTTAAATAACAGATTTATTGAGATGCAATTCAGGAGTGTCCTTTGTGTGCTAGTGAATGACTCATGGGAGGGAGGGACCCAAATAGCTTCAGGAAGGAGGCTGGTCACCAGAAAAACCAACCACATGATTAGAGAGTTAGAATGTTCAGAACCCTGCCCCATCCCCCAACCTGAGGGGAGGGGAAAGGGCTGGAGATTGAGTTCGTTAGTCACGCCTATGTAATGAAACCTTGAAAGAAACAAGGAGCCGAGAGGTTTGAGGGAGCATCTGGGTTGAACACATCCATGTGCTGGGAGGGTGGCACACCTGGACAGTGTCGAAGCTCTGTGCTCTCCACCCACCCCCACACCCTGCCTTATGCACCTGTTCCATTTGGCTGTTCCTGAGTTATATTCTTTATAATAAAACTGTAATTTTAAGTACTGTGCTTTTCTGAGTTCTGTGAGTCATTCTGGCAAACTCTCAAAGCTGAGGAGGGTCACGGGAACCCTCAAATTTGTAGCTGGCCAGGCAGAAGTGTGTGTAGCCTGGGGACCCACTGGTGGTTGACATCTGAAGTGGGGGCAGCCCCATCAGGCAGAGCCCTTAACCTGTGGGGTCTCCAGGTAGCGTCAGAACTAAACTGAACTGGAAGACAACCAGTTGGTGTCAGAGAATTGGATGTTGTTTGGAAAAAACAATCAATGAGTAGAAGTATACAGACGAAGGGTAAGGAGAAGAAAGAAGGAAAGCATTTTCCAGAAAAAAGGATAAGCGTGTGTAAATGGGAAAGAGCCTGGCGCTTTTGAGAAGATAGCTCATGTGGCGGGAATGCAGAGGAGTAGCATAAGATGAATATGGAGGGGTGAGCAAAGGTCAGTTCACCTTGGTTTTTATTTTGGAGACAATGAAAAGCCACTGAGTATGAGATAAGGGAACAGAGGAAGATGAATTCATTTTCAAGGTCTCTTCTGGACTTTATGTGAATTGTAGAGGAGCTCTGACTGCTGGGGTGGGGTGGGGGGGTGCCTGCTGTGTGGAAGAGAGGTGGCAGGGTGACGCTGCAGTCAGTGATGTGGGGAAACCCGCTTCTGCACGTATTGTGCTGCAGATGGGATGGCAGAGTTCAACCGGGAATACAGAATGAGAAGATGACCAGGGTCGAGCTCTGGAAGAACATCAACAGCGAGAGACTGACCAGAAAAGTTCAACAGAAGAGTGGCCTCAGGGCAGTCTGGGGTCAGAGAAGGCCAGAAGAGGGTCAGTGATGGGTGGTCAGTTGCTTGATACTGTTGAGAATCCAAAAAATGAGAACTGAAAAGTATCTTTTGGATTTGGCAATACAGATGTTCTTGCTGCCCGCCACACACAAAACAATTCAGGTGGGGTGTGGGGATGGAAGTCAGATTTGAGAGGGCTGAAAAGCAAAAAGGTCTCCAACACAAGGATTTTTAAGGTAGTGCAAATACTTGGTACGATATTACGATGCTGGATTCATGTCATTATATATTTCTCCAAACCCACAGAATATAGAGTGAACCCTAAGGTCAACTCTGGACTTTGGATGATTATGATGTTCAATGTAGGCTCATCCTTTGTAGAAAACGTACAATTCTGGGGCGCGATGTTGGTAACGGGAGGCTGTGCATGTGTGAGGGCAGGGAAATGGGAAATCTCTGTACCTTCCTCTCAATTTTGTTGTAAACCTAAAAGTGCTTTGAACAAAGCTATCTAAAAATTTAAACAAACAAAACAAAACAAAATAAAATAAAACCAAACGTGCTCCAAGCCCACAGCCAATGGACACAAGGAGGGAAGGGAACTGCCAGAGTGAACAAGGGGAGCCAGAGTGGCCACACCGGATGGCTTTGTCCCCCTTCTCTGTCCGTGCTGAGCAACGGCAGACAGCAGCTAAGGCAGTGAGCCCTGGGCCTGGGGCCAGGGAGGCCAGACAGGATGGAGGCTCTCTCATTCAGAAGACAAACAGTACAGCCCACCCAGCAGCACAGTCTGCCCCTACCCCACACTCACTGGAGGCTGTGACACACGGAAACAGCATCCACACACAGGCAAGCGGCAACCTTCAAACCAGCACTGTGAAAGACTGGAATCAAACAACAAGACCCAAACATCCGAGGAGAGTTAGTAACAACAGCACAAAATAAGACATAAATAAAATATAAAAAAATAAAAAATAAAATAAAATATTAATTAATCTCACAAAGGAATACGAAAGGAAACTGCATTCATAAAACGGACACAGGTTATAAGGAAAAACATACTAGAAGTAAAATGCAAACATTAAAATTAAAAAAATATCTTATCAGATGGGCTCAACAAAGGAAAGAGACCCAATTTTGGATTAAATTAATGAGCTGGAAAATACTGCTGCGGAGCTCATCTAGAACACAGAACAAAAGAAAAATGAAAGAACAGGTGGGTTCAGTTAAGGAATATAAAGGACAGATCCAGAATCTCCTTCACTAATGGAACAGAGAATTCTAGAATTCAAGCAAAAGAATAGAAGGAAACAAAGAGACAGAAGACAATGTTGCAAAGCTCAAGACTCCAGTCTTCAGACTGACCGCCCTCCTTAACCCCCAGGATCAATTTCTTTCTCAGGTCCTTTCTGAATTACTCCTACAGTCCTGCACAACAAAGACATCCAACAAAGGGGAAGATGTGGGACACATAAGATGGTGCAAGAAAAAAAAAAAGGTAAAACTTTTAAAAATTGTTCCTATATAATATAAAGGAATCACAATCTAGAATTTAAATCCCAGATAACCGCTATGTTGGAGGTCACTGGACGGCTGTGGGGGAATGACTCTTAGAGCCTAACTTAAAGCAGCCAGCTCTTGTCGGAAGTGGAATCATGAAGCTGCCAGGAGCTGAGGCCACGTTCCCATCCCCTAGGCGGTTACATGATCTTCTTTCCCATCTGACCTCCTATGCGTTAGCTTGCATGTGGATGGATGTAATACGGCCCCAGGCCCTGAATTCACACAACTTTCGGCTAATGCTGGGTTTCTCAATGCCAAATGAACATAAGAATCACTAGAGGGGGCGCCTGGGTGGCTCAGTCAGTTGAGTATCTGCCTTTGGCTCAGATCATGGTCTCAGGGTCCTGGGATCAAGCGCCTTGTCAGGCTCTCTGCTCAGCGGGGAGTCCGCTTCTCCCTCTCCTTCTGCCTCTGTGCTCTCTCTCTCTCAAATAAATAAATAAATCTTAAAAAAAAAAATCATTAGAGAGCCTTTAAAATATCACAAGAATCAGGTCCCCTAGGAGACCAATGAAATGGGCATCCCCGGGGCCTGGGGCCCAGGCTGCTCTTGCTTCTTTTTAAGCTTCCCAGGGAGTTTCACGGAACAGCCGGGGCTGTGAGACATGAGGTAACCGTTTCAGGCTCTCAAACCCAATTTAAAACTTGTAGGAGAGGCTTCTAATGGGGCCTGTTCATCTTCGCATGTCAAACTGTAGGTTCATCTATGTCTGAGCAGACTGCTGAATAATTGCATTAAAGGGGGATTAAGTGCTATAATAAGAACATGCGTAGGGCAGAGTTCCAAAAGGGATGGATTTTGGAGTGAATGTGTCAGGAGAAGACTTCATGGAGTAGGCAATTGGGTTGGGTTCTGAAGGGGTACGCCTCTGACAGGTCAGCAGGATTGGGTCAGTATCTTTGGGGCAAATGCAGAGGAGAATCAGGTTAGTCCACCACCCCTCCAGGCCCTGCAGCTCACGTGGGCAACAAGGAAGGACATGACGGCTATCTTGGGGGGGCTCATAATCTGGTGGGAGTCACAGGGCAAAGATTCACTGAATACCGAATCTGCAAGAATACAGAATGATGCTTTGGCCCCACTCTGGGAGAACCATGGAAGGTGGCTCATGTCAGTGACTCCTGGCTGCCCGGCACAAAGCAGAATAAAAAACTGCCGGAGGGGTGGGAAGAGATCTTGGGATTTTAATTTTTTTCCGTGGTAACATCAGAGAGGGCAGTTTCCTTTTGGAATCTAGACTTCTGTGGAATGAAGAGATTTTCTTGTGAATGGGAAGTCATTTCACGAAAGTGCCAGCACTCCATATTGCTGGCACTGCCTCATTTGGGACGGAGGTTCTGTGATGCCCACTCAGCTCCAATGAGCTACGCTGAGCATTCTGTGAAGAAGGGAAAGACAGAGTGAGTTCCTGCCCTAGTGGATGGTGTGGCCTTGGAGCTGAAGTAATTAATATCTTGACCTAATTCACTGACAAGTTTCTGAAGGATATAGTAAAGCTATACCCAAACAGATTCCAGATGGACACAGGAACACCTAAACACGAAGAGACAACAGGGAAAATACCCATGAAGAAAACGGGGAGGGACTGAGAGACCTGCTTGATGGAAAATACCATAAATGGGGGTCGAAGACAAACAAGTGAACACACACATCTGTTAGTAGTTGCAAAACAAAACAAAGTTCTAAATTTCAGCAAGAAAAAGGCAAATATCCCAAAAGAAATATGAACAAAAGGATAGGGACCGGTAATTCAAAACAAGAACTGTAAGAGATCAGTAATCATAATTAAAGAAATCCAAATTTAGGATACCAGTGATACCTCCCAGACTGACGAAATTAAAAATAATGACAATTTCTCAGGTTGCTGAGAACTAATAAGAGAAACAGGCAGAAATAATAAGAGAAATTATATTTATTCCTGCTGTAGGAGTATAAATTCACACAACTGTTCTGAGAGGCCATAGCAGTGTTTTTGCATTTTGATATAGCAATTATAGGACAAAAAAACTATCCCAGAGAGATCATCACAGAAAAATGTAAAGGCATATATAACAAAAATTGAAGACAATCTAAGAGTCAGTCAAAAGAGGAATGGTTAAATAAAATGTGGTACTCATACTTTGAAAAAAGCTGTTTAAAAATGAAGTGAATCCCCACATGGGAAAAGTTAACCACAGAACACTAAGTGAAAAAACAAGTTCTAGGACAACATGTAAGGAGGGAACGCATTTTATAAACCAAAGAATCAGAAAAACCATAACTTGCGTGCAGTGTATATACACAGAGAAAAAACTGTGGAAACACAAACATCAAAATATTAACCCTGGTAATTTCTAAATAGTAGGATTAGGGGAAGTTTGAGTTTTAGTTTTTACATTGTTTGAAGATTTACTATGAACATAAACTACACTTCTGGTACTTTATAATAAGAGAATTATCTTTATGCTGATTTTCTACTTTAAAAAGTCTGAATGAGGACTTACTATTTTGTTTTCAAATACACGGGATTAGTTTGGCATTATTTTATCATATCTTTTTATGTTGTCCCTACAAAACTTTCCCTTTACTTTAAGCATTGTTGTTCAACAGAAATTTAATGTGAGCCATACATGTAATTTTAAAAGTTCTAGCAGCCACATTAAAAAAAAAAGAAACAGGTGAAATTAATTTTAATGTTTTATTTAACCCAAGATTGCCAAAACATCATTTGAACATGTGACCAATATAAAAAAGATTGAGATATCTTACATTCTAATATTCTACTAAGTCTTCAAAATCCAGTCTATATTTTATACTAATAAGCACATCTCAATGCGAACACAATTTTTATCAGAAACTATTTGATCTGTATTTAAATTTCATAAAATTCACATTTGAAAAAGCAGAGTTACATATCCAGGTTGTTCTAAACACACAAGTTCTCTGGTAACTGAATCAAGTAGTTTTAAAATGTGTATTTAAATTAGTTTTAAATTATATTTAAATTAGTTAAATTAGACAAAGTGAAAAATTCAGTTTCTTGGTCATACTAGCTACATTTTAAGTGCTCACAAGCTACATGTGACTAGTGGCTATTAAGTCTATACCGATCTTTTAGCTTCTTGTTTATAACGGTCTACTTTTTATTTCTATTTAGTTTTTCATCACTTCAAACAAATCTGAGACTTTTAAACTTTTATCTGTTTCCTTGGTTATGTACATATTCCACTGGTTAATCTGATTTTGTGCAGTGCCACACTGATCACTGTAGCTTGACGAAGTGTTTACTATCTGGGAGGACCAGCCGACGGTCTCCCCACCCTCTCCATTTTTTCTTGGTAACTCTTTCTTGATCTTGTTATCCTGTAATTTCGAAAAATCTTATCACTGAAGTAACACAAACATGTAAATTTCATTTTTGTTAGTGAAATCTAGAAATGTAATTGATTTTTTCCCCTAGAAACACTGAATGCTTTTATCAGATTTTCTCTCCCTTCAAGACTGGAGGGATGCAACAGTTACTTCTTGGTGGAGATGTCTTCATTATCCAGAAACTAAAGGCTACAGTTTACAGCAGGCAGAAATGGGTCCATCAGGATGTGGCTGAATCTTTTTTTTTTTTTTTTTTTAATTTTATTTATTTATTTTAGAGAGAGAGCACAAGAGGGGGGAGTGGGAGAGGGAGAAGCAGACTCCCTGCTGAGCAGGGAGCCCGATGCGGGACTCGATCCCGGGACTCCAGGATCATGACCTGAGCCGAAAGCAGTCGCCTAACCAACTGAGCCACCCAGGCGCCCCAGGATGTGGCTGAATCTTGACGCGAGGCCATCTGCTCCCCGGCATCACTTAGGAAGGGATTTCTTTCATGGTCGAAAGGGGAGGGCACCTAATGGCTCACTATGGGAAATACAATTATGTGGTTTTCATGCCACTATCTGCCTTTACCAATAAGAGCTGCAAAAGATGTATGCCTCCGAACGACAAAGAGCTTTTTAATATTGCCCTTGTGTCTAGCAACTTTGCTGAATTCACCTGTCAATTCTAGTATTTTTCCTGCAGATTCTTTTGAATTCCTAGAAATACAATCATATTGTAAGTGTGATGATTTTCTTCTTTTCCAATTCTTATGTATTTTATTTTTCTTGTCTTACTGTATTGGCTAGAACCTTTGTCACAATGTTGAATGAAGTGACTGATAGAATCTTTTTTTTTTTCTTTTTAAGTAGGCTCCATGACCCATGTGGGGCTTCAACGCACCATCTTGAGATCAAGATTGGCATGATCCACTGACTGAGCCAGCCAGGAGCCCCTGACAGAATCTTTGTCTTGTTCCCAAACTCAAAGGGAAAGTTTGTAACATTTTACCATTAAGAATGTGGTTTGCTGTTGGCTTTATATATTGGTCCTTTATCAGATTTAAAGAAGCTTCTTTCTATTCCGAGTTTCCTAGGAATTTTTTAATGAATGATATCAAATTTCATCAAAGGCTTTTCCTCACTGATTAAGATGATCACATTATTCTCTTATTATGCAATTAATGTTAATTACACAGATTGATTTTCTGGTGCTAAATCAATTTTGCAATTCCTGGAATGAACCCAACTGGGTCATGATATATTTGCCTTTTTACATTACTGGTGGATTTTTGCTTCTCCATTCATAAGTGAGACTGGCTTGTAAATTCCATTCTCATAATATTCTTGTCAGGTTGTGCTAAGTTCATAAAATGAACTGGGATGTATTTCTTTCTTTTTTGTTCTCTAGAAGATTTGGTTACTATTGATATTATCTTTCTTAAAAGATTATAAGCCGCCTGGGCCTAGAGTTATCTTTGTGGGAAAATTTTAAGTTACGTATTGTTTTTAAACAGATATAGGGCTATTCAATATTCACGTTCCTATTCTGTATCAGTTTCCGTAAGTAGTATATATTCTTTGTTTTTCTAATTGTCCATTCCATCTGTTCCACTTCCAAAATTATTTGCAGAAAGTTGCTCATAAAATATTCTTATGGAGGAAAAAATTGTCTACAGGATTTGGAGTAATGCCTCCTTTTACATTTCTGATATTATTTATACCTTCTCTCTTTTTTCCTTGGTCAATCTTGCCAGGGTTTATTAATATTATTCTTATTCTTTTCAAAGATCCAACTTTGTGGTTCTTTTAATCCTCTCTACTGTACTTCCTCCCCTATATGATTAATTTTACTCATATATAATGCTTCCTTCTACTTTCTTTAGATTTAACTGGTAGTTCTTTTTTCTGAGTTACTGAGAAAGGTGTTCTTTTGTTTTTTTTTTTTCCCTTTTCCAATTTTGCTTTTATAAAACAGTGATCCTCAACCTTAGCTGCATGTCACAATCACCTGGGGAGCTTTCAAATGCTTGAGTCCCATCCCCAGAGATTCTGATGTGACTGGTCTGGGATGTGGCGTGGGCATCAAAAGCTTTCCAAGTGATTCTACTGTGCAGCTACAGTTGAGAACCACAGATTTAAAGCCATACCCTCTAAGTACAACTTCAACTGTATCCTGTAAGTTTTTAATTTTTCTCAATCATTCAAACTGTTTTAAAATTTCTGCAGTGGGGGCGCCTGGGTGGCTCAGTTGTTAAGCGTCTGCCTTCGGCTCAGGTCATGATCCCAGGGTCCTGGGATCGAGCCCCACATCGGGCTCCCTGCTCCTCGGGAAGCCTGCTTCTCCCTCTCCCACTCCCCCTGCTTGTGTTCCCTCTCTCGCTGTGTCTCTGTCAAATAAATAAATAAAATCTTAAAAAAAAAATAAAATTTCTGCAGTGATTGTATGTAAATTTTTTAAATGGGCTAATCCAATATATGGTTTTAGAAATCAAATAAATAGTTACTTTGGGGAAGAAGAGGGTTGTGATTGATGAAACACATGGGAGCTTCTGAAGTGCGTGTTCAATTTGTGATAACTCACTGAGCTTATTTTATAACTGTTTCTGTAATTTTATAGTAAACTTCAATATAATTTTTTAAGAGAGAAATAGATCTCATACACGGAGTGGGAATTATAACGGCAATAACCTTCTCAATATTAATACTAGAAGCTAGAAGAAACAGCATAATGCCTTCTCAATTCTAATGGAAAATGATTTCCAAACTAGAATTCTGTATGCAACCTTTTGATCAAATGGGAGGGTAAAAATTAAAACATTTTCAGACAAAGAAGGTTACAGAAAAGTTACCTCCCCTGCCCGTTTTCTCAAAAATCTTCCTGGAGAATGTGCCCACTTAAAAAGAGGAAATAAACGGGGAGATGAAAACACAAGATCTTATATTTAATATCTTATATTTCAATATAAGAGGATGGCAAGAGAAATTCCCAAGTTGACAGTCATGCAGCTGGCCTTAAAATTAGTGCACCTGGGAGCAGCAGGCTGGAGGGTTCTAGATGCAGAAATCCAAGGGAAACTAAAACCAGAAGAGCGCCTGCTTGTATTTGACCACAGACAGATTTTTCACTTCTGTCAGAGTACAGGGAAAATCGGGTAGCCTCTCAGAAAAACCAAACAATTAGAAAACCAAAATTAGGGTACGAAAGGAGTGATTACTCCATCCAAAAAATGGGGAAGTACAATCATTGTTCAACTCAGCTGTGAATGGGGGTTTTACAGTTAGAACAACATAAACAGGGAGCACTGATTTAGGCAAGCACTGTGATGTAACTCTATGACACGAGGGGGAAGGAAGGGGATTTTGTCTGCACTCTGGTGTGTGGGGAGCTGTGGATGAGGTTACATGAGATAATAAATCCTCATCTACAGTGGGACATCCAAAGAGAAACTGAACTGAAAAATCAAGAAATAGTATAAGCACAGAGAAGTGAAAAATAGCTAAAACAATTTAAACTCGGGGGAAGTGAAGGATGGGAAGGTGTGGAGCAGGATGCTGCTACTTTCTCTTATGAGCCCTGGAGTATGTGTCTTTTTCAATTATGTGTCTACAGTATTTTCATAAAAATAAAATTAAACTTAAAAAAGGTATAAAAAGAAAAGAATCCCAAGAGCCTACCAAGTCACTTTTAGCTTTAAAACTCTGGATAATCACCGGAATCATCCCTGAACAAAAGGAAGCATATCTGTAGCACAGATTAGTAATCATTATTAAGTACTGTTTCAACCCCGAATTCTCCCCCATATGAAGGGCCAAATTATCTACATTTTAGTACAGAGTACATGAAAAGCTGGAGCGTATAAAGCAGATGTTTTCATTTATCAGGTTAGGCTGAATTTACATTATTGCAACTGACGTGTAACTTTTCAGAAAGGTCTATGAAGTTAGTTTGATCTCTTGTACCAACACAGGATTACTCAATTATCTTCTATGCGTTGATAATTAATGGGATTAAGTACCCGAATCAATAGGGAAGGTATGGTTTGTAGAAGTGAAATTACCTGAAGAAAGTCACGAAGAACTGTACCAGGTCCATAAAATTGCTGTGCTGGGAGAAGGCGATCTGTGAGGGAGAAACAGGGAGTGTGAGGAGGGAGGCTACACAGGAGCACCGGCAAACTCGGCCTTCTCAGTTCAAGAGACACACTTGAAATGTTCAAGGAGAGATTAATGAAATTGTTTTTCTTGAGGAAAAGTGGCTTATCCCTTTAGTTTCTTTCCTGGCTTAACCGCCAATCCAAAAGTAATATCATGAGCCTTCAACACGAACTCCTAGAGTGCCCACCTCTCTGCTCTTGACATCAGATCTAAGTTCTTTTAGTGTGACCTTGAAGACTTCCCAGATTCCCAATGTGAAAACCCCAATGCCAGGCAAGCCAGGTCGCTCGCTACGTCCTTGGGCCTTCCTCTGGACAAAATGCTCTCCCTGTTTGCTTCAAGCTGGAATTCCTGGATCTGCCTTGAGGCAGGGAGTCTCATCTGTGCCCTTCATCCCTTTGATACTTACATGCTCAGTGAATATTCACTTCAGGATAGTATCCTTTTTTTTTTTTTTTAACTGTATCTCAAATTTTACTACATTGAGTATCATCTGATAGTCAATATAACACCAGTTGGAACATAAATAATTTTATCACACAATTAATAGTTTTTATGCCAAGAATATAAAAAATCCCTTATGTAGTTCATCTAAGACACCACTGACTGAAACAGGCATTATATGATATACTATCAAGAAAAAACACTGCCAATTATACTGACAAAATATGTTAAAAATCATTGACCGTAAGATGCATCGTGATTTCAGAGATATCAGAACATGAAAAAAATGAGCATGTCAGGATTTATTACTAAGTGTGATAACTGTGTTGTTATTATTATCTATAATACTCATAGTATTAGCCAGATGTTACGGCATATTCCCTGCTTTTTTAAAGGGAACAGAGCCCTCCTTGGGGAGACAATGGTACCATAACTAAAACAATTATTGAGTAAGGCAATGGTTGCTCCATACAATAATTATGACAAAAATCAGAGAAGTAAATGATTAGCCGCTTCTTTTTCTAATCTCACCCAACTCCCTATCTTTGTCAGGCAGCAGCTCCCATCCTATGGTAATGCAAGAGAAGTGCGAGACCCAGGCCCCGGCACTGGGACAATTCAATGCTTTGTGTTCTTTTTATGGCCAGACTCAAAGAGGCAGAAGAGGTTTCCAGTGTCTGCCTTTTTTGATGGTCTTATTTTTCTTCTGATGTTCCACAAATAAAGTCCCAATACTACTTATTCAGGCCTTAGGACATTATGGGGCATAGAATTTGCCGTTCTTGTGTCTCTCTAGTGCCCATTTAGAATCAGAAATACAAAGATACATAGACTTTATGCCATAGGTAAGGAGAAACCCACATTCTTTGCTTTTCCTTACTTTTTTAGAGTAACTAGTCACAAATAAGACTCCTTGAGAATACTACAGCCACCGTCCTTGCGTAAAGCTTTTTAATAAGACTGGAGAAGGACAATTATTTAAAGAAGGTTATTCGATCTTGAGGAATGACGATTCCAGGTTACAACACATAAAGAATGAGAAGGAAACAGATTCTAGTCCATCCAATTCTGTTTGTAGATTTTAATCTTTTCAAGCATTAGTATGTCCTCAGTGTTTAGACTTAAACAGATCCTGAGATGCTTTTACTCACTTTCAGGTGCCACAAAGTATGGATGTTAATTGTACCCTCCGAGACTACCAGGGGTCTGTGTGTGCTGTGCCACGTAACACTCCCGCAGTACTGGGATCACAACCATTAGCCTGACTTCTTGCTGACACAGGGCCACACCACGTTCATGTCTAATTCAAAACCACAACGAACCAACAGAAACTGGCTGCCAGGGTGGCTGCTACCCAAGACTCACATTACTCTAAAAGGGGATTTCTTTTGTTAAATGTTATTCATCCAAGTCTCCACGGTTACAAGGTTTTGTAGGGAAGCAAAAGTCCTAACAGAAAAATGTTTATGAATAGACTGACCACTTAGAAACGTCTAGTCTTGTTCAACACCTCACCCACCATGTCAGTTGATTAATCTTTGACTGACAGGCTGATGAGCTTATTGTCCAAACTGTGAACTTTTTTCTTTTTTTTTTTTAAGATTTTATTTATTCATTTGACAAAGAGAGCACAAGCAAGGGGAGTGGCAGGCAGAGGGAGAGGGAGAAGCGGGCTCCCCCCCTCCCCCGCCCAGCAGGGAGCCCGATGTGAGATGCGGGACTCGATCCCAGGACCCTGTGATCATGACCTGAGCCGAAGGCAGACGCTTAACTGACGGAGCCACCCAGGCGCCCCTGAATTTCATTTTTCAAGACAATATTTTGATCAGCCCTTTCTTTCATGATTTATTATAAAATAAACATTAAAACAGACATTGAAGTGTTTATGGCTTTTCTGACACTGAAGATAATGGGGACTTCCTATAGTAAGATATACTTATTGCAAAGAAGAAAATGTCATTACAGACAGTAGGTATCACTCCCCACACTCCAGCAAACCTAGAATTTATGTCCCCTTACATAACCTGCTTCTGCCTTACTTTCAGTAATAAGTTTGATTAAAGTGTGCTTGCCCAGAAATAGGGAAAGGGTGGGGCACGATATATTTTTTTCTAGCAAGGCTTTGACAGGCTACTTGACTTTATGCCATTGAATAATTTCGATTTTAAAAAAGATAAATTTAAAAAGATATGGGTTGGGGGACGCCTGGGTGGCTCAGTCGGTTAAGCGTCTGCCTTCAGCTCAGGTTATGATCCCAGGGTCCTGGGATCGAGTCCCGCATCGGGCTCCCTGCTCTGCGGGGAGCCTGCTTCTCCCTCTGCCTCTGCCTCTCTATCTCTCATGAATAAATAAATAAAATCTTAAAAAAAAAAAAAGATATGGGCTGCATTGAGTTGATCTTGTATTTAACTTACTATTCCCCGTTTTGTTTTTTTTTTACAGTGTCCTATACTTACTCCTACAAAGTATGTGCAAAATTTCACCACACTGAAAAACAGATTCTGTAGAACACAAGTGGCCATGATCCATGCCTCATTTACAGTATTAAGCCCACCAGGTCCATTATATTTTATTTTTATTTTTACACTACATTAAAAACTAATGATGCACTATATGCTGGCTAACTGAACATAATAAAGAAAATATGTGAAGTCTTTGTATATTCACTATACATCAATAAAATGGAAAAAAAAAGAAAAAGAAAAAAACCCAATGCTAATACTTCACATACCAAAAAATAACAGTAATAATAATTCAAATCAACCACGGTGTGGGGGAGCCCAAAATGGAATAAAAATAACAAGAAATGAATTTAACTCTTTTAGTAATAAACAACAAAACCAGCCACACCAGAGGAGTGGGGAAGAAAAAAGCTGGTCTAACTTTGGAAAGCATGATTTTGATGATACATGGTAGAATGAAGATAAAAAATGAATATGCACCCACATTTTAGTTAGTGAATTTGTTCCTCAGAAGATTATGGGTTAGCAATTCTAAAACTACTTAAGGTGTGGGGCACCTGGCTGGCGCAGCCGCAAGAGCATGGGACTCTTGGCTCTGAGGTCATGAGTTTTAGCCCCACATTGGGTGTAGAGTTTACTTAAAAATAAATAAATAAAAACTACTTCTAAAAAATGAAAAAAATTACTAATACTTCTATTACAAAAGAGTACAATGCATATAGCATTACAGAATAATCTAAAAGCAGGGATGAAAAAGAGGAAGGAAAATAAAAATGAACCTTAGGAAGCTTCTGAGAAACTTATTAATATTTTAATATTTCATTGAAATCCTTCTCAGATTTTTTCAAAAATGTAACCATATAGATTTACATCTTATTTTTTTATTCAGAAAAAAATCATGAATATAATTTTATATCGACATACCTATGTCACAAATAACTCAATCTAACTTTGAATATTTAACTTACTCTGGGATTTTTTTTCTTCTATTATAATCATTGTTGCATTAAACATACCTTGAGCCATAAACAAACAAACAAACAAACAAACAAATAAATAAATAAAGTGTGCTTGCCCAGAGACCCTCTGGGTGTGTTAAATAAATCTGACAAACGAAACTCAGAAGCCCAGCCAGCCCCAGGACTTAGGGTAGGATATGGTGGACCTGCATTTCCCAAGCACTAATTCTGTGCTTCAGCCAAACACGTGTTTTCAGGTTGCTCTAACTGCACTTGGTCCTTCCATCACCAGAGCGCCCTGCCCACCCACCTGCAGTGGAGCCCCCCTGGCCCTCGCTGCCCAGCCCAAACACTCCCTTCCTCATTCAGGCGCTGGGAACTGGCTCTCTCTTCTCTACACTCTCAGTGCCTGACCCACTTCCCTCCCAGGGCATGCGACAGTCATATTCCACTTTATTCTGTGGCTGTCTATGCAGTGATGTCCTAGAAAAAAAAGATTTCTGTACTCTTCTGACTTTCTAACTGTTGCAGGAAAAAGAATGGAAAGGCAATTCCCTACCCCTTCCCCCGCCGTCCGAGGCAGATACACCTACCTCCAGAGAGCAAATAACACCATCTTATTCCAAGAACTAGGCCATGGTTCTCAAACTCTAGAGAGCTTGCAACAAAGTGCAAATCCTGGTTCTATTCCTACTCCTCAAACTTTAAACTCCCCAGGTGATTCTGATGCCAGTGCCTAAGACTGTACTTTAGGAAACTGTGAAACAAGGAATTAAGGACAAAATCTACCCTGCTCCTTCCCCAGAACAATTCCTTTAGTGTTTCAGGCACTGCACTGAAAAAAAGTTGTCATTTTTACTTGGAAGGTTTGGCTCCGAAAGAAATTAAACTGGATCTTCTCCAGGGGTAGGGGTGTCATGGGGATGGTGTACGGGAAGGATGAGGGTAGAGAAAGAGAGGGTAGTGCTTTAGAAAAACAGAGAGGCGTGGCCCAAACCTTGAGATCAGGAAATGGAGGGAATGGAGAAGATGTTCTAGAGTTTTGAAAGTGCCGAGGAATATGGGAGGACTGCATGGTAGGCCTGGGGAGGCTCTCCGGCCTCATTGATTATTCTGTGCCCACATGGCCAAGCTTGTCACACATGAGAATGAGGACAGTTGCCTTCAAACAAACCTGATGGCTGTAAGTCAGGGTACCTGGAGCAGGACTGACTAGTGAATGCAAATCAGAGGCTCTCTCTAGATCTCTGGGCTCCAGTAAGCCCTGAGGTTTCTATACTTCCTGAGAGAAGGGGATGGGGCTCTCTGGGAATGAGTTTCTTATCATCTATGGTAGGGAGGGTGCTCTAAAACAAACAAAAAAAGTGACACATTTCTTATATTCAACTACCACAGAACAAATTCTTTTTCTAACATCTGTATTTCTAACACTGCATTTCTAACATTTCTAACATTTGTGTAATCCACAAAATAGGTATTCGGAAACAAGTGAACAAATGGATAAATGATACTGAACTGATAGGGAACGACCACTGTTTAATACAGAAGGTTTGAAAAGAGAGAGAGGGACCTCTAGTTTGCATTTAGCTTCTCCACCAAGAACAATCTTCACTGTTATGAACACACAGGACAGGCAGAGGATGGGAAAGGACAGCTGGCCCCCCTGAGAAGTAGAGATGGCCAGCTCGTGGCAGCACCTGTCAGGCTCTGAGAAAACCCAAGGTCTGTGTGTACCTGGCAGAATCCTTGTTGGGGGCTCCCATGGCTCCTGAGGCCAACAGCTTCACCAGGGCTCAACTCTGCCCAGTCTGGGAGCTGGTCAAGACCAGGGCCCCTCTGCTCTTCGACTCTCCCCAAGAGAAGATGCTCTGCAGATGCTGAAGATCTCACTTCAGGACCTGAGAGGGCCAAAGTGGCCTTGGCTGCCATCTGGGCTCCTGGCTTCACCATGCCAACCTTGCCGCATAGTTCTGGAACTGCAAGGCTGGAAGCCAGGAAAGAACAGATCCTCCCATAAGAACTCAGGCCTGTCTACAGACAGCTTCCCCCTCAGGCCTCAGCTGTGTCAAAGACAGAAGACTCTATGACCATCCTAACCTGGGCTTACTGCCACTGCCTCCTTGAGTTTTGCTGTGACACAAAAAACCTTTCTTGTAGGAAATTTTGCCATTTGCAACCACATGGATGGATCTAGAAGGTATGATGCCAAGTGAAATAAGTCAGTCAGAGAAAGACAAATACCATATGATTTCACTTATTGTGGAATTTAAAAAACAAAACAAAGAAAAAAAAGAGACAAACCAAAAAACAGATTCTTAACATAGAGAACTGATGGTTACCAGAGGGGAGGGGGCGGGGGGATGGAGGATAGAGGTGACGGGGATTAGGGAGTGTACCTGTTGTGATGAGCACAGGGTGATGTATGGAATTGCTGAATCACAATATTGTACACCTGAAACTAATATTAATGCTGTATGTTAACTATATTGGAGTTTTTCAAAAAAGAATAAAGAATAAAGGAACACTAAAACAAACAAAAAACAAACCAAAATAATTTTCTTTAAAACAAAACAAAAACAAACCAAAGTTCTATATGGAACTCTGCTGAGACCACGGGCCCTGGACTTGATCCCGGTGCCCATCAACTGGCCTCACACACTACCCACCTAATGCTGGTTTATGCTGGCACAGAAACTGTATACCCAGGCTCTGGTCAGAGTTAATTCCACTGAACCACTCATTCCTGACGTGCAAGCTAACACTCACCATCTGTGCACGCCTAACCTCCCAGCTCAATACTGCTCTGTACTCACTTCCCTACGTATCCTTCCAGCCATTGCTTCCACCACTCTCTAGAACTCCTATTCCACCTTATCATGATCATTAATAATTTAAAAATCATTAAGAACTACATATACTTGGTTGAAATACCTACAAGGGCCAAATAGCTAATCATGCAAAGCAATGGTTCCTGCTCCCTACGTCCTCTCCTTAAGGTTTCTCTCTTTGGCCCCCACCTTTATTTAGGTTTCTTTTCAGTTCTTCAGGGGTTACCTTTTAATCACTAATAAGTTTTTTAAAAAATTTGCTATTTCTTGACTTAACCATTTTGGGCATCACTTACTGACTTCCTACTATAATGGAAGGTGACTGAGGCCACCATCCCCACTTGCCCTTTCCAGTCTAGTTACATCATTGTTTTTAGTGCCTCTGTCGGTTTTGGTGTCATTATTATGAGGGTGATGGTGCTGGAAGGATGCTAACAGAGACGGGAATGGACAGAACACCCTTGGACACAGGGAAAGGATGTGCCTGTTACCCATAGGCAGCTGTAGGCGCAGGAGATAATGCAGTGTGGCCCGCTGCAAGGCAGCGTCCCAGGCCTCACAGCCCGCGGGGAGGAGCCCTCAGGCCTCTAATGCACCCCTGCTTGGAGGTGAAGTCAGTGGCTCCCAGGGAAGCTCCCTTCGCCATTTCACCAGGGTGAGGCGTGTTAGACAGGGTTTTGTCCCTGACTCCTGAGTGTTCTAGAGACTGCCCAACAGCAGTCAATAACTGGTAAAACCTTAGTAAAATGCTGTGCACTTCCTGCAAAGTAAAAAGAGAAGGTCAGTTCCAAGATACATCCCAGATGGCCTAGATGTGCTAAGGTCTCAGCTAGCTTAGGCTGCAGGCCCAGCTGAGGCTACCTTCAGGAGGTTAAATAATAAGGTGGACCTTTATTATCTTTTTTCTATCACCTGTATTATCTTTTTTTCTAATTTTTTATTACAGAATTTAAAACTTCTTAAAAAGTAGAGAGAATATTATGAACCCAATGTGCTCATCACCCACGTGTAGTAATTACCAGCTCAAGGCCAGTCTTGTTTCATGCATACGCTACCCACTTTCCCCAAAATCGTATTATTTTGAAGCAAATCCCAGGTCTCCTATCATTTCATTCTTAAATATTTCAATATATATAGTACCTCTTAACTACCCTCTTTGTAAAATTAGGATGTTTGTGTCCTCATCCCTTTCTTTTCTTCTACCTCTCAACTCTTCTGACAACATGCTAGAACAATTCAATCCCCTAACACCAGACTGTGCAGACTGGGATGACAAATTCTTGGTCTCCAACCCCAGCTAGCACCTTAGCCCCGGTCGGCAATCATTCTGATAATATCAGAAAAAGCTGTCAGTACCTTTTAGAAAAGGTGCAAAAGTTGCAACAAAAAAAGAACAAAGTTCTGATACCAACCCAAAAGCTCCCGTACCTACAACTACACATCCGTCTAGTACACATCTGTGACATGTCTACCACTGATCAACACTATGCTGTGACACTGAGGACACAGAAATGCAAGACATTGTCCTTGCCCTTAAGGAAAATCTCTGTAGAGTGAAAAGCCAGATGAGCCTAGAGCTGTGGAGGCACAGATGAGAAAAGAAAGTTGCTATGGGATACACCTGAGGGTCACCTGATGGACCCCTCCCCTGGGTTTCTAAACAAGAATTCTACCTGGACTCCCCAACTCAGGTCCAGCTCCTTCCAATCCATCCTCCCAACTGCTGCCAGAGGGGTCTTTTCTGAAAACACCGATCTTCGGTCGCTTCTTGGCTTACAACATTTCAACGACTCCCAGTGGTTTTCAGGCTATAGTTCTAAGCCCTCAGCCGAAACCTCCAGTCTCTTCCCGACAGCTTTCGCTTAGTTCTCCAGCACCTTGCTCATAGCGCTGCCACTTCACGTCTGTGAAACTCCCGGTAGTTCTTGAAGGTGATTGGGTATGCCCTTTCCCCACCCCAAATACCCCTACTCCCCCACCTCACGCTCCTGAGACTCAGCTCTGGTACTGCCCATCCTCAGACTCAGGCGGCACGGGACACTCCCCTCTCCTCCCAGGGCTCCCAGGAGCACGGGGGCACAGCCTGCCACCCAGCATCGCACAGCTCCTCCTGTCCATTCAAGGCTGCTGCTTTGGGCCACAAAGTTGGCTGAGTGAGCAGATGTTAAAGGAAGATGTTAAAGGAAGCCTCCTGGGAGAGAGATCTGCTAGAGATGGAGATTTACTTCCCAGCCATAGGTGGTATTCACCGATGGTGTGGATGAGACTGTCCAGGGAGAAAGGGTCCAGAGGAAATTCAAGGGAGCAATGATACTGAAGAACTAAGAAGAAACAGCCAAAGCCATGGGTGAAAAGGGGAAGAGAAGAGGCTTTCAAGAAGAAGGAGTAATAAATAATGATCCTAATGAAAACCACAAGGTAGTACAAGAACCTTAAATGCCACTTTGAAATAAAGAAAGATTTATACTTTGAGTAGTTCATTTCTAAATGTATTTCATAGCTTTATAATTCTTTAAAATTCTTACGGCACAGATACCTAACACCAGGAGGTATGTACATACATCATCACCATTATTATACAAGAAATATAAACATTAAAAGTGTACCTGACATTATTCGTAATAGCCAAAGAGTGAAAACAACCCAAGTATCCATCAACAGATGAATGGATAAACAAAATGTGGCATATCCAGACAATAAAATATCATTCGATCCTTAAGAGGAGTTAAGAACTCAAACATACTAAATATGGATGAATCTTGAAAACATTACGCTAAGTGAAAGAAGTCAGTCACAAAGGACCATATGTTATGTAATACAATTAATATGAAATGCCAAAATAAGCAAATCTATAGTGATAGAAAGTAAACTGGTGGTTGCCAGGGTCTAGGGAGAAGAAGGAACGGGCAGTGACTGCTAATGAGTACAGGATTTCTTTTTGGGGTGATGAAAATACTCTAAAATTGATTGTGGTCACGGCTATATGACTCTGTGAATATACTAAAAACTACTAAATTGTGTGCTTTAAATGGGTGAATTGTATGGTATGTGAATTATATCTCAATAACACGGCTACCAAAACAAGTATATGAGTCAATAAAAGTTTCATACATCCTTTGCTTAGGACAGCAATCCTGTTAGCACCCATAACATAACTCTAAAGTCTAAATGAATGCTCAGTTCTCAATACAAATTCTGTGTTGCCTTCGCTTGTGAACACTAGCCTCTTACATAAACCAGCAGATGAAACACCCAGCGTGGAGAGGGCTTTAATATTAGTTCCACATCACAATAACAACCTCTGTTGCAGAGCCAGTAACAAGCCAAAACCCCAGCTTCACCGCCCACCTCCCCACCTCACACAAAACGTCTGCCTGTCCATTCTCTATCTTGAATACCTACCCTCCCAAACCATGGGCATGGCTATGCCAGCTGAGTCCTTGCTCACTGGCAAGGACACTCAGGATCGCTTTCAGAAAGCAAAGGCTGGGCGCCTGGGTGGCTCAGTTGGTTAAGTGACTGCCTTCGGCTCAGGTCATGATCCTGGAGTCCCTGGATCGAGTCCCGCATCGGGCTCCCTGCTCGGTGGGGAGTCTGCTTTGCCCTCTGACCCTATCCCCTCTCATGTGTTCTCTCTCATTCTCTCTCTCTCAAATAAATAAATAAAATCTTTAAAAAAAAAAAAAAAAAGAAAGCAAAGGCTGAGGGAGGGGCACTCACCCACAGGAGCAACTCCCCAGAAAACAGACACAACCGGCCCCAGCACACCCATTAACCCTCCTGCACACAAGGCCTTCTCAATCTGGGTGGTTTTTTTTTTTTATTTTAAACTGCATCTACAAAGATTTTTACAGTTGGGTTTCAAATTCCCTCAGTTAGCAGTTATAGGTTTTGATCTGTTCCTAATTATGGAAAAGAATCCTGGGATTGGTTCAGAGTGAAGGAACTTGAGTTTAACGTTACCATTTTTAAAGCACCAAGGTTTACATGAATTCTGAGTAGAGAACTAGATTTCCTCAGTTATTTTGCTTTAAAAAATGAGAGTCAGAGACAAAAAGGCTTTTGCCTGCACTGAAAGCCATACTAAAATTTAACCAAATGGCCTACGCTGCACTCTATTCTCTCCCTTCAATGAGTCTCTACATTTATACTGAATCTGGATAGTCTCTAAGTGTGCATGGGTGTGTTTAAGAGCGAACTACATCTAGGAAAGCTCAGGCTCTGAGATTAAGAGCAGTACAGAAAGGCAAAGCCCCCTCTGTTGAGCACACCACTTCATGTGCCCAGGAAGACGCAAGCTCAGCCCTCCACACGCACACCCCCACATACGGTCCCAAGTACAGAGATCCGGTGTCGTGTGAAGACACCGAGAACACACAATGTCACAGATCCAGTCACGCTGCTTGCAAATACTACAGTTAGTTGTACAAAGAGCAAAAAGACACAGTTCAAACAGAACTTACCTGCTTGTTCAAGGAGAGCTTGGCAAGCTAAGTGGTGAGCATGCCATAGTTTATTTTCGAAAGTGCTCCTGAATACAGCTTTCTTAAGTGGATCTTATTCAAGTAAGTGATCTAGCCCAGGTAAAGAGCCCCCGAAAATCAAGCAGCAAATCAATGTCTCTTTGACTCTTAAACTTAAAATTAGTACTTTAAAAAAGTAAGTGTGGGGAAGAGATCCCTCTAGAAGGAAATGCTCTAAAACCATTTCAGTGGCTTTCAGAGGGTGGAGCAACAGAGTATTGGGAGGAAAAAAACTAGAACTCAGCATTGGCAACAGCACGACTATCTCCAGCATAAGAGCCTGTTTATAGGCACAGAGCCCTCTTTTCAAATGGGAAAAATGTCAGCAGTATAAGTTAAGATTTTCACTAAGAATCTTAAAAATGTTAATCATTTTTCAGCTATACACAACAAAGTCTGAAGTTCAATCAGATTCAGAAATAATAAGGTATGTCAGTATGAAAATAATCTCAACTTAAAACAAGCCAAGAAATAATATTTACTAGACCTCAAATCAAGTATTTTATAAAATTGGATAGTGTTAGATGTTACCAAATTGAAATTGTCTGACTGGAGCCTAGAGTTCAACCTTTATGGGGTCAAACAACCTAAATCCCTGGTTGGCACCTAATACTCCCTTTACCTTGGTGTTGTGTACACTCTATAATCCCTCCCCTTGAGTGTGGGTGAGCCTGACCCAATCAGGTGAATGTATTTATTTGTTTATTTTTAAACACAGGGCCTGAACTCATCACCCTGACATCAATACCTGAACCGAGATTAAGAGACACTTAACCGACTTAGCCACTGAGTCGCCCCCAGATGACTGCTTTTAAAAGAGGTTCTTGAGGTCAATCAGGAAAAATCAGAAAAAGTTGAAACTTCAGTAGATATATCTGTATTTTTGGTCAAAAATTTTAACTTTTAAATGTTATAGAAATGGAATCATACAGTATGTAAATTTCTAAGATCCCTGCCCCCAACTCAGCAAAATTTTCTTGGGATTCATCCAAATTGTTGTATCAATAGTTTGTTTCTTCTTATTGCTGAGTGTTACTCCATGATATAAAATAAATAAATAAAATCTTCAAAACTGTGGCCAGTTTGCAGACTGCTGGGGGTCAGTGCTGCAGGACTGTTCCCAGGCTGCAGAGACTCTTCCCCGTTGTCTGCCCAGCTCGGCTCCACAATGCCAGTGGACCTCAGCAAGTGGTCCGGGCCTTTGAGCCTGCAGGAAGTGGACGAGCGGCTGCAGCACGCGCTGCAGGTCAAATACATCAGGACAGAGGTCGACAAGCTGGTCAAAGTGCTGACACCCACCCAAATTAAGAACCGGCCTGCCAGTATTGTGTGGGATGGCCTTGTTCCAGGTAAACTCTACACCTTGGTCCTGACAGATCTGGATGCTCTCAGCAGGAAGGACCCCAAATACAGGGAATGGCACCATTTTCTGGTGGTCAACATGAAGGGCAACGACATCAGCAGTGGCAGAGTCCTCTCCAATTATGTCAGCTCTGGGCCTCCAGATAGATCTGACACAGGCCTTCACCACTATGTCTGGCTGGTTTATGAACAGAATGGGCCACTGAAGTGTGACGAGCCCATCTTCAGCAACCGATCTGGAGACCCCTGGGGCAAATGCAAAGTGGCATCTTTCCACAAGAAGTACGAGCTTGGGCCACCGGTGGCTGGTACGTGTTACCAGGCGGAATGGGATGACTATGTGCCCAAACTCTATGAGCAGCTGTCTGGGAAGTAGGGGAATGCTAGGAGACAGAAACCGTCCTGGAAGTCTCAACCAGTGTTCTCCAGTTCAGTGATGCATGTAGATTTCTCAGGTGAGGCCTGAGCAATCAGATAATGGTTTAGAGTGACTTTTCCTTCTGCCGGTCCTTTATAATTCTAGAGGGTCACGCCCCCGTTTATGTTTTGATCACATTTGAACGCTATTTTGGGGGATATTTTGGTACTGTGTTGGGGTCATCAATTCTTTTTTTTTTTTTAATATTTTATTTATTTATTTGAGAGAGAGAGAGAGAGAATGAGAGAGAGAGAGCATGGAGGGGGAGGGTCAGAGGGAGAAGCAGACTCCCCGCCGAGCAGGGAGCCTGATGTGGGACTCGATCCCAGGACTCCAGGATCATGACCTGAGCCGAAGGCAGTCACTTAACCAACTGAGCCACTCAGGCGCCTGGGGTCATCAATTCTTAATATAAGAATAGCAAACCAGAATTTAAAGAAATAAAAATTCAGGTAAAAAGACCAGGTCTATAGTAATAGAGCAGAGCGTCAAAGAATCTTTAAGGGAGGTTTAAAAAAAAAAAAAAAAGATTCATTGCCTCTGCTTTGTGAGCCTGAGTCTGGAATTGTGCATGAGGGCACCTCTGGGTCGTGTTTTCACGGCTGTGTCTCTCACCAAGACAGCCAGAGGCTGGCGTGTGCACTAACCCCCAACGTGGTACATCTCGGACTATATTACTAGGGATCGGTGTCTTGTTCTAGCTCCTCTGAAGAGCAGTACTGGGAAGAGCAACAGGGAAAGTGGCTTTGTAATTAAGACACAGCCATCTAGGGCACCTGGGTGGCTCAGTCATTAAGCGTCTGCCTTCAGCTCAGGTCACGATCCCAGGGTCCTGGGATCGAGTCCCACATCGGGCTCCCTGCTCCGCGGGAAGCCTGCTTCTCCCTCTCCCACTCCCCCTGGCTTGTGTTCCTGCTCTCGCTATCTCTCTCTCTGTCAAATAAATAAATAAAATCTTAAAAAAAAAAAAAAAGACACAGCCATCTAGATGAGCTGCAGGGCTGCATGAGGCCATTGTCAGAAATCCCTAAGTCTGTGTCTGTGGAAGTCTTGTCTATAGAAAAGCCGATCTGGAGTTGCGAATTATTGTGTTAATTCTGCTGTTTGCTTATAGTTGAATAAAAAGAAAAACATTGTGTGGATGAAAAAAAATCTTAAAAAGTGTTAAAAAAAAAAAAAAAGAAGTCAAAGGATGCAACTGAGAAAGAAAAGGACATGAAAGGACTCAGTTAAAAAAAAAAGATGTATCCTGAAGATAAACCTTTATCACCGGAGTCCTTATCAGAATCAGATTATATTGAGGTGGTATGGGCAAAAAAGAAGAAAAGCAGTGAAGAATGAGAAAAAGTAACAGTAAGGGCGCCTGGGTGGCTCAGTTGGTTAAGTGACTGCCTTTGGCTCAGGTCATGATCCTGGAGTCCCGGGATTGAGTCCCACATCGGGCTCCCTGCTCAGCAGGGAGTCTGCTTCTCCCTCTGACCCTCCTCCCTCTCATGCTCTCTTGTCTCTCATTCTCTCTCTCGCAAATAAATAAAATCTTAAAAAAAAAAAAAGAAAAAGTAACAGTAAGAAAAAGCAAAAAAGAAAAAGCAGCATAAAAAACAGGATAAGGAGAAAAAGATGGCTGCAAGTTCAAGTCCTGACTGGTCATAACAAGAAAAATCAGGATTCCTTTATAAAGAAAGTGCAATGTCTAAGGAAATTTCAACTGTAAGAATTAGGACATAATTACTAAAATGCATGAATGTTCCTGTTTTTAGAATTAGTCCTGGACTATTCAGTAGCCACGTGGATGCCACTGTGTGAAAGGGCCATAATTGTTGCCTGCTGCTTGAACATCTATTTTTTTCCCTTCCAGTGCTTAACAACTCCGGGAGATATTACACTGCAGTTGTGCTAGTGGTTAAGATATTTGGGGATAGGGGCGCCCGGGTGGCTCAGATGGTTAAGTGTCTGCCTTCAGCTCAGGTCATGATTCCAGGGTCCTGGGATCGAGCCCCACATTGGGCTCCTGGCTCAGCGGGGAGCCTGCTTCTCCCTCTTTGTCTGCCTCTTCCCCTGCTCATGCTCTCTCTTTCTCTGTATCTCTGTGTCTCAAATGAATAAATAAAATCTTTAAAAAAAAAAAAAGATATTTGGGGATAAAGTTAACATTGCTGACTAGAAGTATCTCATGATAAATTAACAGAAGTTGAATCTGGATACATCATTAAGGTATAATCAGAAATGATCAGGTGACTCTAGAGAACATTTTTGTAACAAACTATAGAAATGATCCCTGAAAGTAGAGTCTTAGATAACATTTTTGAAATAGGGATCACATTGATATTTCAAAATCCTTACTCTATAGATAAATGTATTTTAATTTTTCCCCTTCTATACTTTTATTTACCTGGGGAAGGAGCTTTTGCGGGGGGGCTACTAACTCTTCAGCTAGCAGAAGAGCATGCTTTTTATCCTCACACATCCTACTTCTGCAAACACAGTAGCCATGCTTCATGGGGAGGGCAGAGCTGGGTACAGCACTCTTGCCATCGGACATCCTTGGACTCTGTCGTTTGCTACTTTAAGTGAACCAGAGAAATAGGCCTTTGCAGAATGACAGAGCCCCAAAGGCTCTGGAATTTACCTCCACTTCAGTAATGCTGAATGTTTTTTAGCATTAGGAAGTGTTATAACGTTTGAATTAATTTTGACTACACTTTGACTTTGGAAGGGAATCATTTCAAATAGATACTGGTACTTTTTGAAATTGATTGCCAAAAATTCTAAAATGCATGTTTTATAGTGTTAGGTTTTAACTAGTCAGGAATATTTTATGTAACCAGTGATAGTTACTCTTGTTTGGAATTTGGTTTAGGTTGTAATGTTTAGCTTTTATTAACTCCTTATTCCTTGCTGTATTTAATGGCATACTTGCCAAGATACCTAGCATGTAAAACAAACAAACAAACAAACAAAAAACCCCACAAGGCTTTTGGGGTGCCTGGGTGGCTCAGTCATTAAGCGTCTGCCTTCAGCTCAGGTCACGATCCCAGGGTCCTGGGACTGAGTCCCGCATGAGGCTCCCCGCTCAGCGGGGAGTCTGCTTCTCCCTCTACCCCTCCTCCCTGCTTGTGCACTTGCACTCTCTCTCGCTCTCTCTCTCAAATAAATAAATAAAATCATTTAAAAAAACAGGCTTTTGATTTTTTTTTTTTAAACAGCTTCATACTGAAGCTGAGACTTACCATAAACAAGTTGAGTGGCAGGTCTGGTATGCTATGTCTTGTTACAAAAAGCTACTGCCAGAATCTTAGTAAACACAATATTTTAAAAAGTTGTCTTTGTATATTCATAACAAAGTATGACAAGTGAGAATTACATTATGCTCTTCCTGTGTCATATTTTACTAAAAATTTGTATCTCGTAGCTCCTGCTGAATTGTTTACTAGTAATGTTAAACAGAACTGATAAATCATTTTTACTTTATATTTTTATATAATCAGGTAACATGAAATATAATTTGATGTACAATTTTGCCTGTTACAGAGGGCGTGCATTATAGTGGTATATACACAAAACATTTTGGCATGACAAGAGGCTGAATAAATAGCTATTTCACTTTAAAAGGAAAAGGCTGTGATCCCTAATAAGTTGATTTTGTGTAAGATGTGATGATTAGGCCGAAGTTCATTTATCTGTCGATGGTTGTCCAATTGTTCCAGCACCACTTATTTGAAAGGCTATCCTTCTTCCACTGAATTGTCTTTGTTCCTTTGTCAAAAATCAGTTGGACACATTTATGTGGTTCTGTTCCAGGGTTCTTTATTCTATTCCTTGATCTGTGTCTATCCCTCCACCAATAACCACAAAGTCCTGATTACTGTAGCTAAACAGTAAGCCTTAACATTGTGTACAGTGATTCCTCCCACATTATTCCTCTTTTCCACACCTGTTACAGCCATTTTAGAAGCTCTGCCTTTTTGTATAAATTTTAGAATAAGCTTGTTTATATCTTCAAAAAAAAATCTTGCTGTGTTATTTAAAATTTTTTATAATTGGGGATGCCTGGGTGGCTCAGTCAGTTAAGCGTCTGCCTTCGGCTCAGGTCATGATCCCGGGGTCCTGGGATCGAGTCCCGCATCAGGCTCCTTGCTCAAGGGAGCCTGCTTCTCCCTCTGCCTCTGCCTCTCCCCCTGCTTGTGCTCTCTCTCTGACAAATAAATAAATAAAATCTTAAAAAAAAATAAAGATTTTTATAATTGGGTCAAAAATATTTAAGATAAAATTTACTGTTTTAAGCATTTTTAAGTATATGATTCAGTACTTAAGCACAGATGCTGCAAAGATTAAAGAATAGTGTGAATACCTTTGTGTCAATACATTTGAAAAAATGAAATAAATTAATGCCTAGAAAAAATTATCCTAAATGACTGAAACAGAAAGAGAAAACCCAAAATATCCTACAACTTTTAAAGAAGTTGAATCAACAGTTAAAAAAAACTTCCACAAATAAAAAATACTGATGCTTTTACAAGGGAGATCTATTAAGTAAGTATTCAAGTTTCACATAATTCTAATCTCATATAATCTCTTCCAGAAATGAGAAGAAATCTCCTCAATTTATAATTATTAAAGGTTAGTTTAACCTTGATACAAAAATGCAACAAGGACAGCAAAAGAAAACTAGATGAATGGTGGTGGCATTCAGAGAAAGGAAGCATGGGGTTTGGGGCTAAGGTCACAAGAACGACTACGTGCCGACAGCAGGAGCTTGTGATTGTCCAGTTAGAGATGTCTAAGCAGCGACCGAGAATACTGGTCTGGAGCGCAAGGAGAAGCTGGGCTGGAGACAGAACTGAGAACCACCCGTACAGAAAGAGCACCGGGGGCGCCTGGGTGGCTCAGTCGTTAAGCGTCTGCCTTCGGCTCAGGTCATGATCCCAGAGTCCTGGGATCGAGCCCCACATCGGGCTCCCTGCTCGGCGGGAAGCCTGCTTCTCCCTCTCCCACTCCCTCTGCTTGTGTTCCCTCTCTCGCTGTCTCTCTCTCTGTCAAATAAATAAATAAAATCTTTAAAAAAAAAAAGAAAGAGCACCGTAAGTCCTTTAAGCGGGATGGAATTACCCAGGGAAACTGTGTGGGATGAAGACAAAAGAGAACCAATGCCTGATTCCTAGACAACCTCAATGTTTAAGGAAGGAGATTCCCTAAAGAGCCTGGCCAGAGAATCAGGGAAAGAAAGGACCAGGAAAGCAAGAAAAACAGCGACTCCAATCACTCTGAGAAGGAGAGGAGAGTGGAGAATTTGGTGACTGGCATCCGCTAAGACACAACAGTTTCAGGACGTGGTGAGGGAAGGAGGCACCACGGAAGGCTGTTGGATGAGTGGGTAAGAGGAAGCACAAACAGGGAGCCAACACTAGAGAAGGCTGGCTGAGGAGGGAAGCAGAATGTGTGTAAGATCAAAGGGAAGAGCAGACTAGAGGATGAACACATGGGTGGACCAGCTAGACAGAGAAAGGGAAGCAGTTGGTGAGAAAAAAACAACACAGAGCCTATCCCCACATTCCAGGAATGAAAAGATTCTTCTGGAAAGATTCTTCTTTAGTCACAGTCCCAAGACATGAACACACAATCACCAGGACTCGGTTTCAAGCCCCCCCCAACTGATCAGTGACGACTTGCTTCTGAGAGTCAGCAAATGGCCTCAGACCAGGCCCGTGACCATGTTTCTATGGCTAACGCTGCACCAGTCCCTGAAGGTCCACCCTGCCCTGGATTCCACATTCACCCAAAACAGAGAAGTTAAAATTGAAAAGTACTCAGGCAAGGCCTGGAGGACACAGTGGCAGATGACAAAGAGCAGAAATGAGGCCATGGGTCTTAGATAAGAGGGAGTCCATGGATCCCCTGTGAAATGAGAAAAGGGTGGAAGTTGATAACATCGGCGGCAGCAGCAGGTGACCTGCCTTCAGGTCACATACACAAAACTCTGTGATGTGGAGAGGCTACGTGATCTGTGTAGGAGAGGCCAGGACTCACACAGAGCCCGTGCTCGCGCATGCAACCTTACGCGGCTGCTCACTCCACTGCATCCTATCTTTACACTCTGACAGCAGCTGCAGCATCTTGCCATGTGACACTTTCCACACTCGGGCTCTCATCAGTGTGGTTCATGTATACCCACCTGACTCATTCCAGAACTGAAGCTCTACAGGCTTTTACATGGGAAGTGCTCAGTGAAGAAATGAATCCAGCTGCAACTGCCAAACTTGTTACACGCCAACTTGCTTTCAAAAGGGCTTATAATTCTCTTTAAGTGATTTAAGCCACCCCTACCACAGCCTTCTTTATGGTGGTCATGGGCTCAGCACTCCTTTGCCATAGATACCACGAAGGCCGAGCAGTATCGTACACCTCATTTACCTCAAGGTCCAAATTAGTGGAGTTAGTCTCCACTGAAAAGATTTCGCTATGTCTGCAGGTTGAGACCAAAAAGTACTTCTTACCTGAATTTTGATGGGCCAGGTAAAATTACTGACATAAACGAAGAAAGTGATATTTGGGTGGTTGCGAAAATCAAACTTCTCATTAGAGAAGCTATCTTTGTACTCCTTAATGTTGGTTTTTGAAACAACAGGCATCTCTTCTCCAGCCTGGGTTCCAGCTGTCAGGAAGAAAAGAATGAAATACAAGGGTCTTTTTTGGGGGGACAGAATCTGCCTTCATTAATAATGACAACAGTTAGCATTTACTGAACACTTACTACGTTCCAGGAAAAGCCTGTAAGAGCACAAGCTCATTTAATTCTAACAACAATTCTTACTATTCTCATTTACAGATCAGGAAACTGAGGTTTGGAGAAATTAAGTAACTTGGTTCAGGTCACACAGCCAGCAAGAAGCAGAGCTGAGATTTGCAGTGGGAAGGCTGATGATACACAAGGCTGTGCCCTTAACCAGAATAGTTCTGCCAGGAGTCTCTGCGGCTCCTCTCCACTTAAACAGCCGACACCTAGCTGTGAAAATACAGATACCAGTAGAATCCTACTAACAAGCAAGGACTTTCATTCTGCACGTAGCACTTCCAGCTGCTTTGCATATCCCTTTTAGACCTGTTTGTCAGTGCTCCTGATCCCCAAACCAGGGACACTGATCGACCTCTCACTTCCTAATTAGCAGTGACCTCATGTCTCAACAGCAGCAGGGAAGGAGTCACCCAGTCCCTTCTGCTATCAGCTACAACTGTATTTAAATCCCCCCAATCTGGTATAAATTCATGCTACTCCCAAACAGTCCTTCAACATTCCATTTTCTCCCTCAGCCTGGAATTCTGGTGTCTACAAAGATTCGTAAAATAGATTTTTAGCATGTCTGCATTAAATACTGTGACTGGAGCCCAGACTGCTGGGTCCTCATTGAGACAATCATTGAAAAGCATTCACATGCTCAGAGATGTTGCCCTTCTCCCAATGTTCTGACAATTCAGACTTTTTTCTTAAAAGTGTCTCCTCACTGCAAGTTTCAGAACCTTTTCTGAATTCCACACAATCTTAAAAGATGATAAACATAAGATGTGCAAAGGTAATGCTTAATTTTGTTTCAGTCTAACTGGTTGTGTTTTGACCAAAAATCAATACTGGAAGAGAATCGATAAGGAAGCACGGTTACCATCCAGTGAGAAACTGCTGGGTTTCAAGCACTACGGACTATTTGTTTATTGTCTCATTTCAGTCTCACTATGCTGTGCACGGCTAGGTGTTTCTACCATCCCTTGTATCCACGAGCAAACCGGCTCAGAAAGTTTAATCTGTCCAACCGCACAGTTCAGCACGGTTGGTAATGGGCAGAGTTCAAACCCACGTCTGTCGGGTCTGTCGAGCTACGTTTGTAAGTGCTACATCAGGCCCGCCTGTCACTTCCTCAGTACATCTTCTGCCCAGATGGTCTTCAGTGAATCGTAGAAAGATAGACAAGAGAGCAAACACTATGCTCTTAGAGCTCGATTCAATTCCCAAATTACACCTCCCTGTACCTACCAAGATCTCATTCTAAATATTTCCATTTCTCACTTCTGAGGCCTGGATGGGGCCGACGGTGGGAGTGCCAGAGCAGGGCTGCAGCTAGTGTCATGGGCAGCAAGGTTGGGGGGGGTGAGCGTGCACTGAGCCTGACACGACCGGAGGCGCATGCCTGTACGACCTGATTCAATCGACACAACAATTCTAGGAGGTAAGTATTGCTGTCTTCTCTTTGTGACAAATAACGCTAAGGTCTAGAGACGGGTTTTGACACTTGTTCAAGGTCTCCCAGGTCGTAAGTGGCAAAAGTAGGTTTCAAACCCATCTGTCTGTCTCCAGAGCCCTCTCTCTCAACTACACGTATTTCTCAATCTACTACCAATCTACTCCACTTGGAAGGTCTTCTTCTAGGTATGTCTTTACCTGAGAAGCTGGCGGCCCAGGTGATGTTGAGGTTGAAGTTTTTGGAGGCATTGATGAACATGTCCAAATCCCTGTTTTGCTGAAGAGCGGTGCAAATAGTTAGAAAATTAATTACAACAGTTTCCAGATTTTAAAATAAAGTAGCAATTAAATTTTACCACTCTCAATTTTCTTAACTACAAAACAGATATTTTACAATGTCTTAAAAGAAACTCACACTTAGTCAGTAACATTTCTAACCAATATAAGCAATATAACCCAAGTAAATTTCATTTCTCTCTCATAAATGTGTATGTAATTTAATGCTTTATCAAATGCCTAACTCCATGAGAAAGTACGTTTTAAAAAGCCCCTGACCAGAGCACAACAACTTTAATCCTATGACCCATGTTAGGGGAGTCAGCCTCCTAAGGATCCTCTGGGCAGCTGTTTCCAAATGTCTGGAGAGCCCATGCTGATAAGTAAACACTGAACCAAGACCTCAATTTATGTGTATTTATAAATTAAAGCTATGTACTTCTGAGCTGATAGATTACATATCCTATAAAGTTCTCCAAAGTGGAAATGGGCTCCCTGCTCAGCAGGGAGTCTGCTTCTCCCTCCGGCCCTCCCCCATCTCATGCTCATTCTCTCTCTGTCAAATAAATAAATAAAATACATTTTTTTTAAAAAGCTGAAATGAACTAACTTAAAAAATAATTTGACTGTATTCATTCAGGACTTAAAAAACATTTTTCTCTCACTAAAAATTTTATTTCAAGAGAAGTATGATTGAATATTCTTTACTAGCTTTGAAAATCTTATTTACCACTTGGAGATACAACAATTCGAAGAGCTAGTGTAGTTTATTTTGATTCTTGGTTTTAATGACTGAGAAAGACCTCTCCAGGAAATGTGTTGAGCCGACAGGTAGAAGCGTAGCACTGCTGGTGACACCAGGGAAACTATAATACGGATTTTTAGTTTTCACTGAAACTTGACTAATAAATCTCTTTCTTGTGGTCAAAGAATTATTTGTGCAAATGAATCAGATGTTGTATTTTTATATTTTACGAATGGATCCAATCCTGCTGAAATTCTTTATCTTGAAAGGCCAGAAAACAAGTCAGAACAGTAAGATTTTTAAGGGGGTTGTTTTGATGGTATTTACAGCACAAAATCTTAACAGTGGAAACATTTCTAAATAGCCGTTTTCAAAATGTGATCTCCAAACCAGGAGTTTCTCTCCCAAAGCAGTCAGTTACCTTCTTGTTTACTGATATAACCTCACCCTCCTCTTGCAGGGACAGCTCAAGTGTTTATTTTTTTTTAATATTTGGTGGAAGAACACTACTGACAATTATTTCTTTCCATAGAAAGGATCAATAAACTTGATATCCTGGTGCTTTTATAAGAGACAGAACATACATCTTGGATAACTCTATTAAATACTCTGTTGTAAGATAAACAGGGAACTCCAGAGAAGTCAAAAGATTTTCATGGTCACTCACCACATTAAGAAGTACTACCAAGAGTCTATTATGTTTATTTAAAATAAAGTTAACAACATCAATTACATCCTGAAAGACTGAGTACTTCAACCAATGCTTATGAATAAGATATTAAATAAATTTCATGTGTGGTACTTTTGCTATAATCTTATCCTAATTTTTTTTTTTAATTCCAGTCAACACAGCCATTCAAATGATATGATATAGTCTGTCCACATAATATTTTCATTTAAGTTCATCTATTATTTTTACTTAAATTCACTCTCTAGTACATTTCTTCTTAATTTTATCATTAAAATGGAATATAAAAAACAAATCTTACTTTCATTTAATTGTAAACATCCCGCACTCTGGATTTTGTTCTTCTACTACTTTATTTATATTTTAGATTTAGCAAAGCTTGTTAACAGTAACATTTGTTAACAAAGGAGCACAACCTGGCTCACTGTCATATTATTTTCCATGTATTATTTGTCATGTTTATGGTGACAGGAATTTTGTAATGTTAAGTGGCTTTGTAATGTTAAGTGCATGTTGATGAGAAATAAGAAACCTTCAAGGAGGTTCCTAAATAATGTATCATCAAGTTTAGTAAAATTTCATTATGTACTGGAGTGGCCATTGAATGACTTTATATTTCATTGAAGAAACTGTACAGGTGTGTCTTCATGTTCTAGATGCTTCACTTTTAAATGTCATGCTATGTTGGCTCCCTTCTACCACCAGGTTGTACCTTATGTCAGGCTAGGATTCATCATTAATGAAAGTAGGTATAAATCCACATTTCAAATAGTCATCCTAATAATTCCAATTATTTCTGGTTAACTTCTTGTTGGACCTGACTACACCTTCGCAGTTGTTACCTCCTAACAAGGCTAACAACTTCCTGTAGGCACAGAAGTATCATCTCTGCAGCCTTCCTTGTATTGGTGGCATTAATTTCAAACCGCAGTTTCTTTGCAGGTACTTGTTAAGCCTCTGGTCTGTTTTGAGAGAGTAAATCTGGGCCCTGTCATATGCCCCTCTGACTGGGGAGGTCCCCTTGTAGTCCCCTCTCCTTTTCTGTAGGGGCTGTGATGGGCTGATGGGCAAACCAAGTATGTGTGGAGTCAGTGTCAGTCTGGGTGTCAGATCCTGGTAAATCTGAACAACACCATTCTTGCCTTTGAGATGGAGAGGAGATAAAGTGTAGCTTTTAACATTTCTTTCCAGCACCTCTAAACACAGTCCTGTGTACTCCGCTTTGGAGACCACTGCTAATGCTTCTACCCATAAAGATCAAGAAAAAGATCTACATGAATTCAAAACAAGCAAGAAAACTTTTAAAATCTTACTTCATCAGGCGTAGCCACAAAATTGATGGCTGTGTAATAGCGGTCATCTTCCTGGGATAGGCTGAAGGTGAACTGATAATCAATGAGAAGAGTATCTATGGAAAGAAAGAAATGTGTATTTAAAAATTAAAACAAAACCAAACAGAATAGATCTCGAAAGATACAGATTGATCTTCTTATAAATATTCAATAGGCAGGAAACACTTTTAGCTCACTTATACCTGGGGACTGGGAGGCTTTTCAAAGGAAGTCAAGTCTGTGGACAATATCATTTTACTTGGAATAACCTATCAAATTCTCCTTATTATCATGACCCTGGTTGAGATTTTAGGCTCCAACCTAAATCACCTACAAATATTAATTGTACCTCTATTACATGCTAGGTTTTGCTTAAGGATACAAAGCTATAAATTAAGGATATAAAAGGAACTAAGACTCTATGGAAAAATGGTTGATTCCAGGTCTGGAGCAAGGAATATGTGCCTTATCTTATTCACGAAAGCAAGAAAGCATTCAAAGACTAAGGTGATGTAGCAAAAGAAAACAGCTTTAAAGAGAGCCTACTGGACAAAGATGGTATAGTTTTTTTTTTTTTTGTACAAAAAGGTGATTTTATTTAAGAACAGGGACAGGACCCGTGGGCAGAAAGAGCTGCCCAAAGATGGTATAATTTAATTCTAAAAAGTCTATTGTACAACTCAACAACCTGATTTAAAAATGGGACAGAGGAATTGAATAGATATTTCCCCCAAGAAGATATACAAATGGCCAGTAAGCACACAAGAAGATGCTCAACATCATTAATCATTAGGAAAATACAAATCAGTTAAACCACAATGAGATACCATCTCATGCACAGTAGGATGGCTACTATCAAAAAAACAGAAGGTAAGTGTTGGTGGCGATGTGGAGAAACTAGAAACCTTGTGCACTGCTAGTAGGAATGTGAAATGGTGCAGCTAATGTGGAAAACAGTATGGTAGTTTCTCAAAAAATTAAAAATAGAATTACCAAATGATCCAGCAATTCTACTTTGGAGTACATACCCAAAGAACTGAAAGCAGGATCTTGAAGAGATATTTGTTCACCATGTTCATAGCAGCTAAACATCATAGCGATTATTCACAATAGCCAAAAGATGGAAGCAACCCAAAGGTCCATCAACAGTATACATAAAGTGGAATATTAAAAAAGAAGGAAATTCTGACATACACTACAACCTGGAACAACCTTGAGGACACTATGCCAAATGAAATAAGCCAGTCACAAAAGACCAGTACTATATGATTGTACTTATATAAGGTGCCTAGAGTAGTCAACATTATAGAAACAAAAAAACAGAATGGTGACTGCCAGGGGCTAGGGGAAGAGGGAAATGGAGAGTTGTTGATAAGTTTATTTTTAACTGTTTAAGAAACTGCCAAATGGTTTGCCAAAAGGCCTACACCATTTTATATTCCCACAAAGATGGATGAAGGTTGTGCATAAAGGTTCTAGTTTCCCATATCATTGCTAAAACCTGGTATTTGATATTGGCTTTATTTTTTCAAGATAGATAGGTTACAATGTACCAGATTACAAAAAGTTCACTGATATGGTGGGGCCCCTGGTGCCTGGGTGGCTCAGTTGGTTAAGTCAGACTCAAAACCTGAGTCCAACTCTTGGTTTTGACTCATGATCTCAGCGTCATGAGACTGAACCCTCCCTCGGGCTCAGCAGTCAGTGGGGAGTCTGCTTGAGATTCTTTCCTTCTCCTTCTGCTCCCCCCGGCTATCTCTCTTTCTCTCTCTAAAATAAATAAATAAATCTTAAAAAAAAAAAAAAAAAAGAATTGTTTCTGGGGGCACCTGGTGGCTCAGTCGGTTGAGCGACCAACTCTTGATTTCAGCTCAGGTTGTAATCTCAGGATGGTGGGACTGAGTCCCACATCTGGCTCCACACTCAGCATGGAGTCTGTGGGAGATTCTTTCTCTCCCTCTGCCCCTCCCCCTGCTTGTGCTCTCTCTAAATAAATAAAATCTTTTAAAAAAAATTGTTTCTGACCTATATCCTAAATGTGAAATATGTTGACCCCAACCAGGTAATGGCAAATGAAATTAAGTTTCAAGAGAACATAAATGAGGAAAGCCAGAGGTGTATCTCTGTATTCTCCCCTGATATCTGCTATGGATATAGTAACATAAACCACAACCGTAATTAACACAGCTTAAAATGGTGTTCCTATATGTAGTAAGTGTAATAGAATGGAAACACTTCCATGAATGGTTGCTATATTCTTAATAGCACTTACCGTTCTCAAACCATATTAAAGCAAATAACAAAGTTTTACTGAACTACTTTGCTTCTAGACAAATATGAATTGCAAAAACACTTACAATAACATGTTCCTTTGAGAGGGTTTCCCTGGTATCGATTTTCTACCTCGCATCTAGGGGGATAAAATTGAAGATTATTTTCTATTGCTAGTTAAAACAAAATCTACATTCATCTTAAAACCAAGCAGATCCTTTTATATAAAACTACATCACAAACAAGTGTGAGTCAACGTAATCACATTCTTCACTGTCACTCAGATCAGGTAGGCTGAGGAGAGTCTGCGTTCATGTTGACTACTGCCCACCCAGCAGTTCACACCACCCGCCAACTGATAAACATTTGCCAAAGTGCAGGAGACAAATCCAAATGTAATAAATCTAGATCCTACTTATTTTCATGAAAAACACATTTCCACTTCTGTGTGGACTAAATATTCCTCTAAAAGTGAAGTTAAAACATTTTTCAAATATTCATTTCTCACTTCCTTCCTATTCTCCCTGGATAAAACTGATCCTGCTCTTTAAAAATAAGAAAAGGCTAAACACCAAGAATCACTTTTTTTTTTTTTTTTAATTCCTTGAACATGGTTCACCAGTCTGGAGAAAAAAATAAGTTCTAGTAAAAAAGAATCATTACTTTCCCGCACAAATATCATCTGTGAACATCAGCAAAACCCAGTCTCCCACTTCACAAGGCCATTTATACTGGTAGGGCCAGCAGCGAAGAGCTATTAAGAAAGTGGAGAAAGCCTGGGTCAAGCACTATTCCCAGATAAATAATACATGATATTGTGTCCTTGGATCCAGGGTGATTCTTAGTGCTTGCTTGTATCTAAATCTCTTGAAGAAAAAGTCTTTCACTGGACCTACACCTCGTTTCGTTATCGCATGCCTAACTGAGGGCAGGAGTGATTAATTTTGCTCTATTATATTGTTCTGTTGAAAGGAACCTAGGCCCAAAAGCTAAACTTAATTTTTGATTAGACATTTCTTCAAGGCATCATGAAACCAGTAAACATGCCCAGTGGTGTAAACTGTAAAATGTAGACAGAGCAATTCCTTCCTTGAACATCACTTTACTACCAGTGTTGAGAACAATGAAGTTTACCAATGATGTATCTGCTTGTCTCAGCTCAATGTTGTGATACTACTAAACTCTCTCTCTTAAGTCTCTTCTTGAGAGAATGAGTAAACCCGGAGCATGTGTTTTATGAGGTTTTCTAGTGAGGCAGACAAGTATATGTTTGTCGGGGCACAATCTCGTTTCAACTCACCAGGTCACTAAAAACAATTATTGCTAGTCCTGCTATTGATGGATAGGGAAACGGAGGCTCAGCTCAGTAAAGTGATTTGTCTCAAGAGTGCCCTGCTTCGTGGAGGCAAAGCCAGGGCTAAAACTCCATGTCTGTCTGACGCTGTTGGCATCCTCATGGATGGGAACCTCAGACTCTTTCCTGGAAGATGTCTAACACACTTCACCAAGGAAAATGCTAGAACAGGAGGGAAGTGTTAAAGGCCAGGGGATCATTTCCACTATCGGACAACCAAAATGCTAAAGAAAACGCTGTCCTGGAATACCAACTCTTCCAGCTCTTTCTCGGGAAAGAGTACAATCTCCTGATGTGACAAAAATTGAACAGTGGTTGAAGTTAAAAGACTGATCAAGTCAGCAATGCAGGAAATGTCAGTGTCATTCAAACATAAAAATGTGACCTAAAGAGCCACCAAGTAATTGCTGCTGAACCTCCTCAGTGTGGAGGCTGACCGAATTAGACCTGTCTGAAATAGAAAAGGCAGAATTTCAAATTCATCAACCCGGGGATCCACCCAGAGCCCAAGACAAAAGGGCACAGGGAAGGGGTGGCTCTTGTGGTCCAGCTGCTTCATAGTCCCTTGGCCTCCTGAGTGGTACAGACCCAGCTGGCCTGGCTGCCAGTCACTAAATCCAGGTGTGGCCTGTGGCAGGGGTCCCAGGAGTGTGGTACTCACAGCTGGCACTCGTCCCCCTTGACGCCCTTGGTGGTGCAGAAGCACTTGCCCGTGTTGGTGTTACAGAGCGATGCATGCCCATTGCACTTGCATGCTGGGGAGAAGAAAAAGGAATGGAAGTCACAACCGGCTTGAAAGATTACCACTATCAGAGACTCTTCCTAAAACACATAATTTTATCTGAATCGGATTCAATAGGAAGGACAGATTAGAATGAAAGCATTTAATGGGTAAGATTCAAGTTTTCCAGCTAATGATTTATCTCAAATAATGTAAAGGCAACATTAAAAGAACCAAAGTCCAAGGACAGGAGGAAAGAGAAGGCTGGCTTCTACTGCCACCTGAAGCAACCATTTTGATCTATTTTGATCTTCTCAATAGGCTGTTTTTCACTATTATGACTCTTTCATTCATTCAGTAAATATTTATGAAGCATCTCTAGTGTGCCAGGCGCTGGGCATGGGGGCACAGACAGAGTCCCCGCCCCCAAGGAGATGCTCTGAGCAATAACCACTCCTGAGGGCGAGGCTTGGTCTGGCTGCACTAAGCCTCAGATGAGGGGCCTGCCCCACAAAGGCCACGTCTCAAATCCTAGCAGGGCTCAGAAGTGAGGTGAAATCACAGTAGCTGGTCAGTGTTTCAGAGGCCCCGCAGGACTTGCAGAAATGGGCACCCATGTCTCGGGGGCCTCGGGCATGGGGTCCTGTGCATAGTCCCCACCCAGTAATGCCAGGCACTGTGATTACTGTCAAACGGATGAAGTCCAGTCACAAGGAGTGGGAAAAATATTTTTACTAAAGACCTTTTAATCTGAGCAGGAAACGTTCTTTAAGAGTGGCAGGCAATGGCCGTAGATTACTAATAACTCCCCACATTTCCTGAGTGCTCACTATGTGTTGCACACTGCTCTGACCACTTCCGTCTCAACCACCACCCTTTTATCCCCATTTTATGGATGAGGAAATTGAACCCCAGAGAGGTTAAGGGACATACTGATAAAATGCCAGCTCTCTCCTGGTTGCTCTGGGATCAAATTCTCAAGGGCCAGGCTAAGGAATTTGGAGGTGGGATTTCGGGAGGAGGTAGAGATTTTCCTTTCTTATTTATTTTCCTGCTCAGAACCCGAAGGGTCTTCCCATTGGAAATAAGAACAAGCCAAAAAGCAGTTTGCCAGCCTCCCTGGTCATTTAAAAAATGTATTAATTTATGTTCTAACACTAAAAAGTCCTTGCTTACAGGAATCTATTTGCCATGCATGGGAAAACAGAAGACTATTTAAATCTTTAAAATATACTAGAAGTGGGGTGCCTGGGTGGTTCAGTCGGTTAAGCGTCTGCCTTCGGCTCAGGTCATGATCCCAGGGTCCTGAGATCCAGTCCTGCATCAGGCTCCTTGCTCACTGGAGAGCCTGCTTCTCCCTCTCCCTCTGCCTCTCCCCCTTGTTTGTGTGCTTTAATAAATTTTTAAAAAATAATAAATAAAAAAATAAAATAAAATATACTAGAGGTACTGAGGAATCCAGTTCCTGGTTAAAACCCCATGTGTGATTTCTTGGACTTGACCACAAGCCAAATCCCAGGCTTAGCCAGCAGGTCTCCTGTGCCCGGGGGCCATCTCTGAGGGGAGCTGTAGTCAGGGTCTCAGGCACCCCCACCCCCCAAGTCAGCCATGTTCGGTCACACGCTTGTATTCCTAGCGCAGGCACCTTCGTTCCTGAGTCTCTTTATCTGGGCCTTGGGCAGACCTTCTTCGGGATCCTTGCTGAGCCTCCTCAGGGGAAAGGGGGGGAAGCCCTGAGGATGCGGTCCCCACTCTCAGTCCCCAGCACTTACCCCCCCTTCCCTCCCCTCTCCAGGGTCCGTGACAGGCTTTTGCTGGAGCCTTCTGTTCAGGGCTCTCCCCACCTCAGTGCTGATCCACCTGACCCTCAACCAGTATCCAGTCCAGGAGGGAAAGGAACGTGGGGACTCAGAGCTTTCTTGCGTTTAGGTTTAAGGCTCTTGCTTTACCACCACAGTAACTGATTAAAGGTTTAACTCTTCCATTTTCGGCTTGTTGGCGTTAACTGGCTACTCATACTTGGCAGCTCTGCTCACTCTCTCCCAGGCTTAGCTGAGCTCCTGAAAAGTATGACAAGAAAGGCAGTATCCAAAACCAAGTGGCTTCTGTCCTCCTAGATACTCAAGTCAAATCAAGGCACAGTGTTCCAGCTGGTTTGCAATCAAACCCTGAGGGATTTGACTTACGCTGACATCTCCCCCCGTTGGTGGGATCACCATAGAAGCCAGATATGCAGGTCTCGCAGTGCTTGCCTGTGGTCAGGTTCTCACACTTCTCACAGATACTCTGATTAATGCACTTGCTGTGGCCATTGCACTGGCATGCTGAAAGAGAAAGCATTAAAAAAAAAAAAAAAAGGAAGAAAGAAAGCGTTTTAGGGGGCCTGCCCCGTGGTAGAACAGGGTGGAGTAAATTCCACGAGATTTATTTGCAACTATCTATTTAATTCCTTATTACCTCTAAATACAAAACTATTAAAACTGGCACACTAAAAACGAGTTTGAGAAATAAGATCAAAACATCCATCCAATTTGCAACGACGTGGATGGAACTAGAGGGTGTTATGCTGAGCGAAATAAGTCAATCAGAGAAAGATATGTATCATATGATCTCACTGATACGAGGAATTCTTAATCTCAGGAAACAAACTGAGGGTTGCTGGAGTGGTGGGGGATGGGAGGGATGGGGTGGCTGGGTGATGGACATTGGGGAGGGTATGTGCTATGATGAGCTCTGTGAATTGTGCAAGACTGTTGAATCACAGATCTGTACCTCTGAAACAAATAATACATTATATGTTAAAAAAAAAAAAAAGAAGAAGATAGCAGGAAGGGAAAAATGAAGGGGGGGAAATCAGAGGGGGAGATGAACCATGAGAGACTATGGACTCTGAGAAACAAACCGAGAGCTCTAGAGGGGAGGGGGTTGGGGGAATGGGTTAGCCCGGTGATGGGTATTAAAGAGGGCACGTACTGAATGGAGCACTGGGTGTTATACGCAATGAATCATGGAACACTCCATCAAAAACTAAGGATGTAACGTATGGTGATTAACATAATAAAATAAAAGAAAAAGAAAAAGAAAAAAAATCCATCCAGGGTTAGTCCAGGAAAATCAGAAATATACCACAGCAGGATGAAAGTTTACAGCCATTAAAAAAATAATTTGTGGTTGTTCATAAAAATAATGTATGTTCATGACAGTAAATTTGAAAAAATATACGGAAGAGGGGAAAATCATATTCAACTGCACCACGCACAGATCACTGTGCACATTTGGGATTTTTAGTTCCAGGAATTTATTTTTTCTATATAGTTTTACACAGTTGTGCTCATATTAATACACAACTTTGATTTTTTTTTTTTACTTACAGCACAATTACTTTACATTATTTCATCCATCATAAACAAAACCTTAAATGGCAGAATGATTTCTATGAATCATAACAGCTATTTAACCATTCCCTTACATTCTGATATTTAGTTTGCTTTCAATTTTTCTTTTTTAGAAGAATAACCATCTTTATATATAAAAACATTCCCACAAGTGTAATTAATAAGATTCTTGATGCACATAGGACCTTACAACTAGAAAGGCATATGAAACCTGGACCTCTCGGGACTGCTCAGGACAGCTGTTTAGGCTGTGCACTGCAGACTCCAGTGGGGCCATCCACAGAGTGCACAATCTACACCATTGCAGACAGAAGACCTGACTCTGCAAATCTGTCTTTTTCCCCCAGCTTTACTGAGACACTACTGACACGCAATATTGTGTGAGGAGTAGAATGCACTGATTTGATACACTCATATATCGCAAAATGATTTCTACCCATGGCGTTAGCTAACATCTTGTCACATAACTACTATTTCTTTCTTGTGGTGACATGTCAGGTTTACTTTTTTAGCAACTTTTGCAGATCTCTCTTGGCTGATCAATGTGATATAGCTTTCCACCATTGTGGCAACTTTTCATAGCCTTGCACCTGTAGTTCACGTACCTGTTTCCTATCCCATCGCTAATGTATTTGACTTGTTCTATACAGGCTGTAACTGAAAGACTTAACTATGACTATAGCAGTCATTATTGCACCAAAAATACTTCAGAGGTGTGGGATATGCATGTCGTTCCTGTGAAGATGACCAACTGTACGGATACCAAAAGGGAAAAGCACAACACACACACACAAATGCAATACCTAAAATCATTTACCAATAAAATCTGTATTCTAGATAAAAAGACTAGAAACACGCTTCTCTCTCTCTTCCCCTTCAAAATCCCACTGAAATTATGGAAAAAATGTAAAAACAAGGATAAATCCATAGGAATATGGGGTAAGAGGAAAAGGTGTATCAGATGTATTGAGAGGTACTTCTGAATTACTGAGCAATTTCTAGAAATTATAAAACAGATGGTGTCAATCTGACAGAAAAAGGGAGTTGAGACATCTGTCTTCCTAATGTAGAAGGAGGGGACAGTGAAAGTGACTAGATGCACTTTACCAACTGACACCTGAAAAATCCAGCTCGGGCTGGGAGACAGAACAGGCCCAGGACGTGCCTCCTGACCAGTTCCATGTCTGTTCAACCTCCCACCACATACAAAAATAAACCCAAAATGGCTTATGAACCTAAAGAAAAGAGAAAATCTATGGAACTTTAAAAAGAAAAGATAAGAGTAAATCTTTGTGATCTTGGGTTAGCTAGACACTGATTTCTTAGATATAATACCAAAAGCACAGAGGATAAAATTTAGAACTCTTATGTTTCAAAAGATACCACCAAAAAAGTAAGAAGAAACCCTCAGAATGGGAGAAGGTATTTGCACATCATTTAGTCAATAAGAACTTGTATCTAGACTTCATAAAGAATTCTATGGGTCAATAATAAACAAATGAACAATTTAAAAATGGGCAAAGAGGGGCGCCTGGGTGGCTCAGTTGGTTAAGCATCTGCCTTTGGCTGAGGTCATGATCCTGGGGTGCTGGGATCGAGCCCCGCATTGGGCTCCCTGCTCCACGGGGAGTCTGCTTGTCCTTCTCCCTCTACCCCTCCCCCCTGCTCATGCTCTCTCTCTCAAATAAATAAAATCTAAAAAAAAGGAGAGAGAACTTTTTAAAGAATGGGCAAAGAATTCAAATAGACATTTCTCCAAAGAAGACACAGATGGCCTGTAAGATGCTCAACTTTAGTCATTAGAGAAATGCAAATCAAAACCAGAGATACCATTTCTCACACACTACAACATCTGCAATTAAAAAACAAACAAACAAACAACCCCCCCCCCCAAAAAAAAACAGACACAAGTACTGATGAGCACGTGGAGAAGTCTTAACCTTTTCAGGCTGGCCAGTGAGGGTGAAAAATGGTACCGCTACTTTGGAAAACCCCATGCCCTTTATTCCTCATTCATACCCCCAGCCCCAGGTGATTGCTAAGCTCTTATTTGTCTCTCTATATTTGCTCTTTTTTGGACATCTCACATAAATGGTATCATATAATATGCAGTCTTTGCATCTGACTGCCTTTACATAGCATGCTTTTGAGACTCATCCGTGTCACAGACTACAGTACTTCATTCACCCCTTTTACCATTTAGCCGTATCCATCATATGAACGTATCACATTTTGTTTATCTATTCACCAGCTGACAGACACTGGGTTGTTTCCACTTTTGTCTATTATGAATAATGCTGCTATAAGCATTCACTGCAAGTTTCTGTGTGGACATATGTTTTCAATTCTCTTGGGTATATACTGGGCCATATGATAAGTCTATGTTTAACATTTTGAGAAACTGCCAAACTGTTTTCCAAAGTGGCCACACCATTTTACATTCCTTCCAGCAATGTGTGAGGGTTCCAATTTCCCGAATGTTGTTGAGCATCTTTTCCTGTGCTTATTGGCCATTTGTGTCTCTTCTTTGGAGAAATGTCTATTTCAATCTTTTACCCATTTCTTAATTGGGTTGTCTTTTTACTGTTGAGTTTTAAGAGTTCTTTACATATTCTGGACGTTAGATTCTTACCAGACACTGTATATGATTTGCAAATATTTTCTCCCATTCCGTGGGTTGCCATTTCACCTCATATACTCTTGATATTAATAAAAATGCACAGACTTAAATACTTCATGAGTTAAACTAGTAGATTAGAAACAGAATGACAGATCCTTTGACATCTTAGAGAGGAAAAAAGGGAACACAGAAAATTTAATTCAATTTGAAGGGAAAAGACTGGTTTCTTATCTTGCATTTCCCTACTCTGTTTCCTTTTCTGAGAAAGACTTCTTTACATCCATTGCCCGCTTTTTCTGTTGAGCTGACAGCGCTTTCTTCTGGAGGGCAGAGGTTTGCATACTCAGGATGATAATCACTTATTACGTGCACTGCAGATATGTTCCCCCGCCCGTCTCTTGCCTTTCACCGTTGCTCACAGTGTTCTTTCCGTTACAGAAGTCCTCACAAAGAGCCTTGTTGTCAGCGGCACCTTCCCACTCTTGGAGATGTTCCTACCCACCAACCTCCTGGGGGTCTTTGCACCTGCCTAACCTCCCCCAGCTGTTCTGGAGGCCCATCAGCATATTCCTGAGTATTTACTGAAAGTCTGAATCAAAGGCCAGTTTCTCAGGACAGCATCCCCAGCAGGTGTAGACTCAGGCTTTAGGCCAACTCATGATCTATTCCTTCTGGCACCAACCACTGGAACGAAGGAGGGGAAGGGAGCAGAGGGAGAGTAGGAGGGAGGCAAGGAGCGAGAGAAGGCAGATAGGCTTAATTTTTCCTCTTGCCAGAAGGGATAGGGACCTTTTCCCTCTCCCTTTTCTTAGAGCTTTTCAAGAAAACCTGTATTTACAAATCCTTTCTCTGTTCCTTTGATATGTATATGTATGTAAATCTTTTTTTTAAAAAAAACTAAATACCTTTAAAAAAAACCTCTTGTCAGCACAACAATCCAGGAATGTTTTTCTTAAGGCCCTGGGAGCCATCACTTTGAAATGTAAACATCAAGGAAGGCAGCACTCTATATTCCTATCACTTTGGGAATTCAGTCTGGGTGCATTTGTGCCGAAGTGTAACCATCTGCTTGCCATAAAGATAAAGGAATTTTTTCTTTTTTTTATAAAGGCAATTAACTAACACAGGTGGCCACCCCAATTCCCAAGTAAATTCAGGATAAGCTATGAAAGAAGGTACAACAGGGCGCCTGGGTGGCTCAGTTGGTTAAGCGACTGCCTTCGGCTCAGGTCATGATCCTGGAGTCCCTGGATCGAGTCCCGCATCGGGCTCCCTGCTCGGCGGGGAGTCTGCTTCTCCCTCTGACCCTCCCCCCTCTCATGTACTCGCTCTCTCTCTCTCAAATAAATAAAATCTTAAAAAAAAAAAAAAAAAAAAAGAAGGTACAACAAACAGTGCTGTCAAACCCTCTCAGATGAGGACAAGTTATAATTCATCTTCAAAACATTTATGTACTGGATTGTATATGCCTGGCTATTTAAAAGGGTGAGATTTCTCTGTTTTTGCCATCTCATTAGTGGACTGCCTGTAGGGTGCACCACAGTCTGGTTTGATGCTTACTCAAAATAAATCCATTTTCCTTTTTTTCTACATTTGTGGAGAGGAATTTCTGGGTTGGTAGGAGTTTTTTCATTCTTCCCCTAGCAATTACCACAGTGTATTTTTCAGTAAAAACCAAACTACAGAACAATATATATCGTATTAATCCTGTATAGCATAGTATTTCCTGTTTTTAAAATAGACGGTTATCTGTATTAAACCATTAAAAGTTTTTACTTCTGTGAAGAACTGGAGAGGAAGAATTCCGGTGTTTATTTTATCTACAGCTGCAGGATTTGTTCATAATGAACATACTTCAATACTTCCACAGTGAAAGCAAAACACCTCACTGGATCTTCTGTGTTTTCATGAATTGACATTAAAAATACTGTTCATAAAAAAAAAAAAAAAAAAAAGCATGTATATATTTTTCCATGCAAAACCATTTTTCCTAAGATGATCTATTTTTTTTCCTAAAGAAAATTCATATAAATAGTGTAGCTTTCACAGTTTTATTCTTTGTAGATAGGTAGCAAAACACTTGATTTTGGATACACGAGACATCTTACCTGGACAATGAATGAAAGACCAGTTGTATCTGCTGTCCTCCAGGCACATGCTGGCATTGAGAAGGGGCTGGGGGTAGGAATTCCCCACAGGGGCCTGGGAAGGCATCTTCACTGGTCCTTTATAGGAGCCCTCTATGCATCTGCCTTTGCCCGTGTTGCTGGGATCAGTGCACCAGCCACAGCCTGGCTGCTCCAAGCAATGGCTGCAGGTACAATAGCCTGAACAATTTTCAGCTGTAAAAGAACACAAGTTGCAACTCACTACCGCATGTAGCTTTGAATTCAGTGCATTTAAATTACCTTTTCTAAAAGTGGTTTTTTTTTTTTTTTTTAGATTTATTTGTTCACTTAAGTAATCTCCACACCCAACGTAGGGCTTGAATTCACAACCTGGAGATCAAGCGATGCGTGTTCTTCCTACTGGGCCAGCCAGGCGCCCCTAAATTACCTTTTATTTAAACAGGCTATTCTGTCAGTCAACATTCCTATTCTAAGGTGATTTTTTTTTTAAAGATTTTTATTTATTTATTTGAGAGAGAGAGAGAGAGAGAGAGAGCGAGCACACGTGCACAAGCAGGGGGCGCAGCAGAGGGAGAGGGAGGAGCAGGCTCCCCGCTGAGCAGGGAGCCTGATGTGGGGCTTGATCCCAGGACCCTGGGACCATGACCTGAGCTGAAGGCAGACACCCAACCGGTTGAGCCACCCAGGCGCCCCTCTAAGGCGATTTCTTAAATGACACAATAAATTGAAAGAGCCCAATATCTTGCCCAACATAGAACAGGGGTTCCTCCCCTCCTCTATCAATCCCAGGATGTGGAGGCAGAAGGGACCTTAGCGGTCATCCACCAGAAAGCACTTATTTCATGCATCAGGAGAGGAAGATGTGGAGACATTACATGGATTGAGCAATACGTTTCTGTACTCTGTACTCTGTCCTACAGGGCTTGATTCTTTTTTTAAAAAAAAACATTTATTTGAGAGAGAGCGAGAGAGAATGAGTGGGGAGAGGGGCAGAGGGAGAGAGAGAACCTCAAGCAGATGCCCCAACTGAGCAGGAAGCCCCGACGCAGGGCTCAATCCCACGACCCTGAGATCATGCCCCAAGCCGAAATCAAGAGTCGGATGCTTAAGCGATGGAGCCACCCAGGCGCCCCTGCAGCGCTTGATTCTGCATGAAGGTTCCCCTCCCCTCAGGCAGTCTCCGGTCTTGCCGCTCCGTTTCACTTACGGGGGCAGCTGCTCATGGTGTACCACTCCATACACTGGCCAAAAGGGAAGGAGGCCACGTAGGCATTGGAGTCCACGCACTGCTTCATGTTGCTGCACCACATGCACTCAGAGCTGCCGCTGGTACACTCTCCACACGCCGTCCGCAGGGCACACGGCGTCCGGCACTGCTTCGCGCTGTGGTTCGCTGGGAAGCAAACCCAGGACACTTAGAGCTCCCGCCACACTGGCCAACATCAAAGGCTTTTCGGGATGGCTTGTGACCCACTAGCGTGTCATGAAATCACACCAGTGGGCTACATTAAATGTAGGAGAAAACCGAAAACACAGAGTCGTCCTGTACTGGGCTAGTCAGGTACATTCACACGCTGAGGGGAAAAAAACTCCTTCTTTTCGAAGAGCGTTAAGGACAGACATGAGGGAACAAGCGAATCTTTCCATAAGCGTGGCAGTTCTAAAGCTCCTTGCAGTGTATGGGACTCAGGATGACCTTCAGAGGTTTCACGACCCACCCGAACATGAAAACTTGTATCTGTATATTTGCGGGAAGAGGGACCACAGAATTCATTACATGCACCAAAGCATTCAGGACCCAAAAGGGTTTCCCCTACAGGAAGCTCAGAAACCATATTTTAAGACGACTCTTACAGGGCTATGAATTCTTTTCTACACCTCTGTACTCCTCAGATGACTTAGAGTACCTTCCTAAAATGAGACACGATGTCAATGGCGTCCCAAAAAGCGCGCACAAAATTCCACCTACTGCACGTGAGTCCCTCTGCAGGGTAAGATGCTCGTCTTGGCTCGTCTGCGCGCTGCAGATGCTGCCCCTGAGCCTGCCCACGGGAGGCCTGAATGTAGCCCACGGGGGAGCTGTGAACCCGAGAAGCTCCCCAGTGTGTGCTCCTCAGTACTCTCCCACAGTGCTAACACAGTTCCGGCCAGCTTCTGCTTTCTGTTGTGTAACTGCTCTCCCCATTTTTCTCCCCACTGATGCTTTCTGTCTACTGTCCCTGCAGTGACCTGCTTGCTTTTCTGATACTTTCTTTGCATTTTTTGTCCTTTTCTTCCACAGCGTTTCTCTGCCAACCTTAAGACATTTGCCTTTCAGAGCAATTCTCAGTACTTTTTACGGTCAGCAAACCAATCAATCTCATTGCTAATTACAATGTTAGCTTCTTTGAATAGTGTTAGTTATTTTTGTTTATGCTTCCGGCTCATACTATTCAGAGCCGGAGATTATTTCCTTCCACTTTTAAGTGCTGGGTTATACTCCACTTCATGTGCTTGAAATCAATACTCCCCATCTGTTTTTCCTGATCATCTCACACCTTCCAGTCTTTCACTACGCCTCCTACAGACGTCTCTCTTTCAGTGAACTTCCAATGATACATCATTCACTCAGATACTTACCAGGCCTTTCACAGACACTGCCATTGAGTGGGTTGATGCAGGTTGCAGCCTTCAAGCCCCGAGTACTGGGTTCTGACAAGATTCCACAGAATCCAGCATCACTGGGCTCAGACGGCATCCACTGGAGCAAAGTATTTGTGAACGGGGACATATCTTCCCAGCACCAGTAGGACACATTGATCTTCCGAAGGCCAACCCATGGGGTTAAGGTGAGCTTGGACTATAGGCAAAAGAGATACAGCTTTGAATATAAGAGATGTCTTGAGCAAAAGAGCCTTCTAGATAAAAACCACTAAGTTACATATGCCCTGCAGATGAAGGAAAACCTCCCCATCCCAATCGAGCCACGGCAGATTAGGACAGACCATCATGTCACCCCCCTCTACTACACTCATGCACTAGAACTCTGCCTGCCGGGCACACCACGGGGAAGCTGTATGGGTGCGCCCAGGACAAGGGTGGGTACTAGAAGCTGAAGTTCTGAGGACGTGAACTCACCATGCTCTGTGATGACTGCATTATTCGCAGCTGCTTAAGGACAAATTCTACCTTCTTCTGGGTTGTCAGAGAAGCCAAAAAGGCATTGTGGTTCCTACAGGACAATTTAGCATTGTCATAATTCTCCTTGGCAGTAGTAATTTTCAAACAGGAGTTTCCGACCAAATGCCAGCCAATGCCACAGATATTTTCTTTTGTAAAGGGGAGAGGGAAAAAAAAAAGTTTTAGAAATCACACAAAACTACTACACTACCAGTTCGAATGATTGGAAACCTAAAAGGTTTCTGCAATTTGAATTCCGTGGTACTTTACTAGGATGTGGTGAGGGCATCCGACACATTACTAAGGACCGATGCAGAATATAAGAATGTTAGACTTCACCAGTCCTATTTCCTGGATCTCAAGAGGCATAGTCTACGGTCAACTCTCTATGTCTTAGAAGAAAAAAATCTTAGGTGCCAGTGCTAGATTTCTAAACCCCCTTTTGAAGAACAATTAGAAACAAGACTAAAATCCTAAGTAAAGAACAGAAAAATGAGTATGCGGATTGGAAGGGTGGGGAAGAAAACTGGAGGACGGAAGTGAGTCGCTGAGTGAACAAGATGATGATCTTCAAAGCTTCGTTGTTTCACATCAAGTGGAAGGTAAAATCAAGGGTACACAACATCCTGAAAGTGAGGTGGAAATATCCCTCTCAGAAAAAAACAAACAACCCTACGTGATACAAGTGCAGCACACAAGGTAAGACTGGAATCTGCTCCTGTGATCGCCCCGAAGCCACCCAGTTCAGCTCCATGCCCCAAACTGCACAGAAGCTCTGTGCACTTCCTGGGAGACAGGGAACAAGCAAGGCAACTTTGCCAGAACCCAGTACCCTGGAGATACCACCAGCGAAGCCCGGGACTAGTCAGTGAGGCAAGTGGAAGGTGCCACAGGAAAGGGATCATGTAAGAGCAAATAAAGCATCTGCTCTTCCAAGTGTGGCATCAGTGTCCCTCCTCATTAAAATGTAGATTCTAGCCCCCCTCCCCTGATGTGTACCAGAATCTGACTTCTGACAAGACCCTCAGGTACTCCGCAGTACACTGAAGTCTGTTGCAATGAGGTAAAGAAAAGCAGCTCACGCTCATGCAAGCTGAATCAAGTACTCCCAAAGGGCACTGAAAAGGGGCCTGGCAGACCCTGCTGCCCTGTGCATGCTTCAGGTGCTGCACAGAACCATCGATGTCCCCCTTCTCGGAAACCCCAGTCGAGCAAATATATCACAGAACTTCTGTTGTGGCTGGCTAGCCTGAGGTCCTCAACTCTTCGTCCTGAACCTCAGATGCCATAAATTGAGGTATTCAGGACTGGAGATCACCTCACGGGGGTGCTGCTGATAAAAGCATCTCTCCTCCTTCTTGTCAGAAGGTGTTGACAGCCTAATCCCAGTGGTCAGTATGAAGTCTTCTTCACAAAGTGCCCTGCAGACTGGCTGCCAAGACTGCTGCTTTCTATAGCCAGGTGACCATAGCAGAGGCGAGCGGGGACAGGGCAGCAGGCTCGATGATATGGAGCCAAGCTGTCATTCTATTCTCCAGAGCAGGAGATGATGCTTCACTTTATTTCAAAGGACAAGAGGAGCAAATGCTTAAGAACTGTATTTTCATTTTAAAAAATAACCACAATAGTGGTATGGGGGAATGAATGGATAAAATGAGTTTGTTCCCTCTGCTGGGTTCAATCTAGGCTGCACAGTATTGGGGTGGGGGTGTGTGTGAAGTCTCTGGACCCACACACATCCAGATGCCCCTACAAGGCCTACCGGGCAGGGCGATGCATTCCTGATTGCGGGGCTCCCACTGGCAGTTCTGGTCCAGGGCACAGCTCCTGCAGCTGGTCTTCTTGTTACAGTAGTACATGGGGTTATCCTTGGGACAATTCTCGTATCTGGAAATGGAGATCTAGAACACAGTGGACAAAAGCTTTTCTCTTAATCCACGGACAGAACTCACGGGGAGGACAAACAGGATACTAAAATCAACAAAATCTAATTGAGGAAGCAAACTGCAAATAAAGAAATAAGTAAGATGCAGATAAAGCAGTCCTGCAGGGAAAACAGTGTGCTGAAATCTTCTGCACAGGGCATGCCCTGACATGGCAAAGAGGCAATGCGCTCTTTTAAACACCATGCTTTAACCTGCTCATCTGTGAAATGGGGGTGTTCAACCTGCTGCTTTTCAAATGCCTCCCAGTCTAAAACTTTCATATTTTATGAACTGCTTTACAGAATAAGCTGTCAAAAACTACAGAGGCTGAGTCACTGTATTTTTTTTTGCCCTATAACCTAAATAAAAAAATCATAAATGATGAGCATAAATTATACTGAGCCACGATGTAACATAAGACAAGGAGATTTTGCAAAGTTGCCTGACTCACCTTCAGTCTCAAGTCCTAACTTGCTCCCAAGAGCTTGCACAGGTAGAGTGAGCTCACTGTGACAAGCCTCACACCAAGCATCTAGGACCTAGCGACAGCCATGCCTAGGGGATGGGGAGTACACAGAGTAACAGTCCTACCTTCTTCTAAGATACTACACACCAATCCTTGTGGCTAGCAGGACCTTCGAAATTAGGATGTATATAGCATCCCTTCCTAAAAGAAAGCCTGAGCAATAATAAACTCTAAAACTATACTGGAGGTGTTAAAAATCCCTCTGGGCCAGTATTTGTATCATACACACCATAATCTCACACCTAACCACCCCCCTGGGGTTTTTTCATCCTCTGAAACCCTTGAGAAGCGGCCCCTGACCTGGCCTTCCGTGCAGCTGTGGTTCACGGGGACACAATGGTCACTACACCAGTGACAGTCATTGGTGTTGGCTGTGCAGCTGTAACAATCCGTGTGCTGGTCACATCTGTCGTGGTCAAGAGCTATGAAAAGAAGAAAAACTCATCAACTGTGACAGCTTCTCCTTAGAATAAGTCACAGGACATTTACAGCTGCTGTTGAGCACAATCTGAGACTAAGGTTTTTTTAAAAAAAAGTAACAAGGGTTGGCAAGTAAAATAGGAAGAAAAACTGGCAGGAAGATATATCAGTGTGTTCAGGTTAAAAGAGTACTTAGAAATAAGTAAACAATATGAAGAAACACTATTCTGTAAAGCTCCCTGCCCCCAACAAAAGTACAGAGAGAGGGAAAAACAAAGATAGGTTACTTTAACTCAAGGACAATGAGATATAATGGAAGTAGGTCTGCTTCTTTGAATACTTTTCTTCCCAAAAAAAGCAACCAGCAACAGAAACACCAAGAGCTGCCCAAGAGCCAAAGTAATGTAGAAGACCAAGCCGTCCCCCCCAGCTACAAATGCAAGGCTAACCTGGGCACAGGAAGCGGGCAGCACCACAGAACCCCAAAGGAGACACTAGGCTGAGCTACAATCTACACATGTATGTAAGTCTAAGAGTGCAAGTTTCAGAATTCTGGGCTACTACAGACCTGCTGCATCTCCTACTGACCCTAGACAGGTCAAGGTCAGCAACAAAAAAGAGGCTGCACAACCATGTTGCTTGATCTACTGATCCACTTATGGTCATGGCACATGGGGGAACCCATGGACAAGATAAGGTAGTCCCCCCTCCCCCCGCAAAGCATGCTCCTTAGGCTACTCTACCTGCCCTGGTCATCACCCCCAGGACTGGGTCCACACAGAAAGCAGAGTGACCAGGGATGCGACATTTGAGATGAGTTCACGGCAAAGAGGTTTATATTGAACCACCTATAGTAATTAAATATTACTTTCTATACTCTTGCACATTTAATTTGAACTTTTAAAATTTGGTTAAAAAAAAAACCAATTTCACAGATTTTATTCCTTCGAAGAGACGGTGTAGACACTGTCTAACCCTACCAGGTTCTGGTCCTCTCAGTTTTCCAGCACTCACTGGGAAGTTGTCTGGGTGTCCTTTTGGGGATTTATGCTCACCTTAATTTGGAGCATTCCAGTAGAGTGAAAGCTGACTCTATCCACCATAACCCTCAAGGTAACTTGCTACACCAACTCCAACAGTTAAGAAATTCAGTCAACATTCTTTAAAATAATTGAAGTGAACAAATATTTCGCAGAGACTTTTTTTTTTTGAAGGATTTCTCAGCTATTACATCACTGTATTACACTGTGCTCTATCTCAGAGCAAAAACATAAGCAGCTAAGTAGGCAAGATGAAGAAAGCTTGGAAAACATAAGGGGTGGTTTTAGAAGCCAGGACCACTGGTCAACCTCAGCAACTCTCTGTCTTGTTATCACTGCTGTGCCCAACCAGAGAAGCTAGAAAGGAATGCTTTGCAAAGAGGGCACCACTACCTCCATCCTCTACTCCACCATAGTTTTTCTGGGCTGGCCCTCTTAATCTCATCCTTAACATTAGAACTGCATAATCCAATAAGGTAGCCACCACTAGCCTCATGTGGTTCTTAATTTTAGTTTAAAATTCAGTTCTTCGGTCACACCAGTCTCATTTCAAGTGTCTCTGGCTGGTAGCTCCCATACTGGGACAATGCATAATAGTACATTTCCATCATCACAAAAAGGTCCTGTTGTATTGCATTGCCTGGGACCAACTGCCAGGCTTAGGAGTTGGTATACAAAATCTGTGCAATGCCAGGGGGGTTTTGTCTCCATCACTCACAGACAGCTTCTAGGAGCCACATGGTGTTCCCATCCACTGTAAAGAGGTTTACAAAACTATCTTCAAACACCCAAAAGGCCTTTGCACCAGTTATTACCAAACAATTTGGGATAATAAAATGAACACAAAAAATGCACATATGCTAAATACCTTCATAATTCAGACAAAATGAGATTTCAAATTAATTAAATTTTAAGAAAAGGAAAAAGACATACTTCTTTTGGAAAAACATTCTGATTTTAACTTTTCTTCTTGTGCTTCAGATGCCAACTCCCAGGAGATACACTGAGATGACCCTGTATCCCACACACACCGGATGCCAGGTCCTGCTGCCAGGCAAGCAGCTTCGCTCCGGTGTGCTCCACACCTTTCTGAGGTGAATACAAGGATGTCACTGAGAAGGAGACTATTGAAACCACCAAATACATACATGGTGCTAAAAGGGGGGAAAAAAAAGGAGAGGAGTCGTTTACTGAAAGTTTCTATATACAGATGCATGATAGGCTTTCTACAATCTTTAGACAAAATGTCCCCAAATATCCATCAATTCAGGATGTGATGTGAGTAAACTATGGTACATCCACACAATGAACTAGCAGTTGGTAGATGTAAAAAGGATTGAGGACGATTTCTACATACTGCTATGGGGTGATCCTCAGGATATACTGCTATGTGAAAAAAAAGGAAATGCAGAGAAAAGTATATATTGTATGCAACCATTTATCTAGTGAAGGAAGAAGGAAAACACACACACACACTCTTTTTTCATTTTAAAAACAAGAACAATGGGGCGCCTGGGTGGTGCAGTCAGTTAAGCGTCCAACTCTTGGTTTTGGCCCAGGTCATGATCTCCGGGTTGTGAAATCAAGCCCCGCGTCAGGCTCTGCATTCAGCATGGAGTCTGCTTGGGACTCTCTCTCCCTCTCCCTCTGGCCCTCCTCCCCCCTCAAATAAATCTTTAAAAAAAATTTTAAATAAAAACAAGAAAACAAAACAAAGCTTCTCTTTAACTTATCTTCTTTTTTAAAAAAGATTTTTATTTATTTATTTGCAAGACAGAGAGAGAGAGAGAGCGAGAGAACGAGCGGGGGAGAGGGGCAGAGGGAGAGGGAGAAGCAGGCTCCCCGCCGAGCAAGGAGTCGGATGCGGGGCTCAACCCTGGGACCCTGGGATCATGACCTGAGCCGAAGGCAGATGCTTAACTGACTGAGCCACCCAGGCACCCCTCTTTAACATATCTTCTTAAAAGGGCTAGAAACAATGACCAACCTAGTAGCAATGGATATGACTAGTACTTAGATTGTGGTATCTAAAAACCATTCTTTCCCTAACCCCTCAAAAAAAAGACTAGGACTCTTTAGAGGTAATCCCTAGGAAGTCAGGTTTAAAAATAAAAACAAGAAAAAACAACTAGGCAGAAAAAATCAGCAGTGGTACACTGGGGAGACAGACTCTAGAATTAGTCTAGGCAAGACACTAAACAAACAGTAACAACAACCCCCAGTGGTGATGGTGGGAGAATCAGAATCCACATCTGATTATTACCTAAAAGGCTTGGTTTTCAATGAAATGTTACAAGATATACAGGGGAGTCTGGATGGCTCAGTCGGTTAAGCATCTGCCTTTGGCTCAGGTCATGATTCCAGGTTTCTGGGATTGAGCCATGCATTGAGCTCCCTGCTCAGCGGGGAGTCTGCTTCTCCCTCCACTCCACCCCCTTGCTCGTGCTCTCTCTCTCTCTCAAATAAATAAATAAATAAATAAAATCTTAAAAAAACAAAAACAAAACCAAAAAACCAAAAAAGTGTGAACCAAACAGAGGAAGCAAAACAGTCTTTGAGGGGACCCACATGTTGGACTCAAAAAACAAAGGCTTCAAATCAGCTATTACAAATATATTCCAAGAAAACTATGTCTGAAGAATTAAGTCAAAATAGGATATCAATGACTCAATAAGTAAAGACTATCAATAAGGAGACATAAATGATAAAGAATAATTAAAAGGAAACTCTGGAGTTGTAAAGTACAATAAGTGAAATGAAAAATTCACTAGAGGGACTGAGGAGACTTGAGCTGGCAGAGGAAAGAAACAGTGAACTTAAAGACACATCAATAGTGATTGTATAATCTGAAGAAAAGAAATGAAAAAATATCAAAGAAAATGAAAAGAGCTTCAGAGACTTGCAGGACACTGTCAAGTATCCAACATAAGCATAATGGGAGTCCCAGAAGGAAAGAAGTGAGAGAGAGCAGAAAACATACTTAAAGAAGTAATATTTGAAAACTCCCCAAATTTGATGAAAAGGATTAATCTATACATCCATCCACAAAGCTCAACAAACTCCAAGTAGAACAATCACAAAAAGATCCACGTTCACACACATTATAATCAAAAACTGCTGAAGCCCAAAACAAAGAGAAATTCTTAAAAGCAACAAAAGTAGGATAACTCTTCACATACAAGAGAATCACATTAATATTAATGGCTAAGACACAATGGAAGCCAGAAGGCAGAGGAATAAGATACTGAAAGTGATGGAAAGAAAAAAAAATTTGTCAAATAAGAATTCTCTATCCAATAAAATTATCCTTCAAAAATGAAACTGAAATAAAGACCTCCCCAGATAAACAAAGACTAAGAAAATTCTTTGCTGTCAGGTCTGCCTTATGAAAAATAGTAAAGTAACAATAATAGTTGAAGACTTTAATATCTCATTCCTAATAAGAGAACAACTAGGCATAAAATCAAAAAGGATACACAAAACTTGAACAACATTATCAACCAATTTGACCTACTGGCATCTGTGGAACACTCCACCTAAACAGAGCAGCACACATATTCTTTTTAAGGGCACATGGAACATTCTCCCGGGGAGACCATATATGCTAGGCCATAAAAAAACAAAAACAAAAACAAAACTCAGTAAGTGTTTTTTGTTTTTGTTTTTTTAGGAAAGGAAATATTCAAAGTATGTTCTCTGATCACCAAAATGGAATTAAATCATAAATCAACAGGTAGCAAATCTGTGAACTCCACAAATACTTGAAAAATAAACAACATATTCTGAATAACCTATGGGTTAAAGAAGAAATCACAAGGAAAATTAGAAAATACTTTTAACTAAATGAAAACAAAAATATGCCATTTCAAAATTTATGGGTTGGGATTAAAGTAGTACTTAGGGAAAAACTTACAGCTTTAAACACATCTATTAGAAAAAAAAAGAATCTAAAATCAATAACCTAAGCTTCCACCTTTATTTTTTTTTTGAAGATTTTTATTATTTATTTATTTATTTATTTGACAGAGAGAGACACAGCGAGAGAGGGAACACAAGCAGGGGGAGTGGGAGAGGGAGAAGCAGGCTTTCCGCAGAGCAGGGAGCCTGATGCAGGGCTCCATCCCAGGACCCTGGGATCATGACCTGAGCCGAAGGCAGATGCTTAACGACTGAGCCACCCAGGCGCCCATGCTTCCACCTTTAGAAAAGAAAAGCAAACTAAACCCAAAGCAATCAGAAGGGAGAAAATAATATCAAGAAGAAACAATAAAATATATACAGAAAAATAATAGAGAAAAATGAAATCAGAAATTTGTTCTTTGACAAGATCAATAAAATTGACAACCCTTTAGCTAGACTGACCAAGAACAAAGACAGAAGATAAATTAACAAAATGAGGAATGAAGAAGGGACATCTTATTGACCTTACAGAAATTAAAAAGCATATGAAGAAACAGGAACTTTTATACCAACAAATTAGACAACTTAAATGAAACAAATTCCTAGCAAGACTGATTATCGGAACTATCTAGTTCCTCAAAAAATTTAAAAACAGAACTACAGTATGATCTAGAAATTCCACTTCTGGGTATATAACCAAGAGAACCGAAAGCTAGGACTCAAAGAGATATTTGTACATCCATGTTTATAGCAGCATTATTTGCAATAGGCAAAAGGTAGAAGCAAACCAAGTATCTACTGACAGAAGAATAGATAAACAAAATGTGGTATACATATATGAGAATATTATTCAGCCTTAAAGGAAAGAAATTCTGACACCTGCTACAACATGGATGAATGAACCTTAAGGATATTATGCTAAGTGAAATAAGCCAGCCACAAGAGGACAAATACTGTATGATTCCAGCTAAAGGTACCTGAAGTAGTCAACTTCATAGAGACAGGAAGTAGTGTGCTGGTTGCCGAAGGATGGGGGCAGGGCAGAATGGGAAGTTAATGTTTAATGGGTAGAAAGTTTCAGTTTTGTGTGATGAAAAAAATTCAGGAGATGAATGGCAGTGATTATTGCATACAATGTGTGCTATTAAACCCACACGTCAAAATAATTAAGATGGTAAACCTTACATTATGAAAATTTTATCACAATCAAAAAAAAATCTAAAAAAACTGCTTGGCAAGAAATAGAAAATCTGAACAGATAAACCTATCACAAGTAAAGACTGAATCACAATTTTAAAATCTTTCCACAAAGAAAAGTCTAGGCCCAGATGAATTCTACCAAACATCAAACATGTCAAGTGTAATACCAATCCTTTACAAGTCTTTCCAGGAACTAGGAGGGGGAAAGAATACTTCCTAATTTATTCTGTCCAATATTAATCAGACAAATATATCATAAAAAACCCCCACAAAACTATGGAGCAATATCCCTCATGAATACAGACAGGACATTTTTGAACAAGGACATTTTGTGGGTAATGGATATGTTATCTCAATCATGGTGATCATTTCACAAGTGTATACTCACGTCAAGTTATCAAAGTATATGCTGTAAGTATATTCAATCTGTTGTGTGTATCAACTCTACTTCAGTAAAGCTGTTAACAGGCCATATATGCAGAATCACACATATTCAAAACAAAAGCAATTGTGTAGTAGCTCCAGGGAAAGTTCTTAAAATGCTACTGTGGGAGGCCAATGCCAGCAAATGATGCAGTTGGTCTCGAGGGTACACTGGGCCATATCCACCACATACACAGTATGTCTGTGCCTCTCGTGTGACATTTGCTGGGACATCCTCAATCCTGCCAACCACTGTGCCAGATTAGAACCTGAAGAAAGAGTTAGGCTGGAGGCTATATAGACCAGAGACACAACGCTATCCTTAAACATAATAACCTCTGGCAAAAATCTGAAGAACAGAAACAAGATCATTTGGCAGAAGAGACAGAGAAGTGGATTCCAGATAATATAAAGGAGAACCTGCTAATGACAGGTGTCTACAGAAAAGGAAGCAGCTTCCTTCTTAGGTGGGTTTTCCATCCCTGGACATGTTTAAAGGGGGTGACTGCAGTAAGTGGAAATTTTGAGCAGATGACTTCAGATCTCTTCCGACTCTGAGATCCTATGATCTGCCAGGAAGTTGAGAACTAACCCACAGTGAGGCATCAAGAAATTCACTCTCACTTGCCTCAATTTCCTTCAAATTAACACAAGACTAACTTACTAAACGCATAAAGACTTTTGTGGCTAAGTATGTGTTATACACTATATCTAAAAATGGACACATTTCAGTGACCAAAAATGGTCACTGAATTTCTAATCTCACTATTGGTTTAGTATCACATTTTTTTAGCAGTCTGGATTCAACTCGTCAATCTGCTGCTTAAACCAAATAAGCTCCACCACCACCCCCCCAGGACAGCTGGTGTTTTCAGCAATTCTGAATCCATCTGGTCACACGTGGGCTATGTGAGGTACGAAGAGCCCTTCAAAAAGGCCTGGAGCAGGCAAGTGAAAGGAACAGCTGCTTCTTCGCAGCCCCAGTGCCTCACGGCCAGCTCCTCACCCCACCTCCCTCACAAAAACCACGAGGACAGCAACTAAGTGAGGTATGGCCGACCCAAAGCTGCTGACGGTCTAAGAAAACCACCACTTGGAATAAGAAGAAATGATACCAAAGTTTCTCTCCCAGTAAATTCTTTCACAAAATGAAACTAGTCATGGCCTCTCTTGTCATCGGCTGCCCCCTCCAAACGGATGATTCACAGATAGGCCCAAATACACCATTGGAATTACACAGAAATGAAAACATTATTATAAGTCAGGCTAAGAGCTGCTACAATTTAGAGAATGTCTATGATGTGCTAAATACTGTGCTAGGAGAACCATGGGCACAAAGATGAATAAAGCAGAGGCCAGGCGCCCAAGGTAATGACAAAACAGCCCCACTGCTTTTCAGATGAAAGCATTAAGAGGGACTCACTAGAAAACTTCAGGGTATTCCTCACTGAGGAAGTATCAGCCTACAATTTAAGACGACACTTCAAATGAGTAAGGGTGTCAGGCTGTACTCTCCCATGTTCTCACAGGAAAACCACGTTTATCACTAAATTGCAGCTGAGTGATTACTTTAAAAAGTTGTCACCTTTTCCCAATATCTAACTATCTGAATTTTGTCAATTCTTCCTTCATGACATTGGCAAGACATGCTGCTGGCTCATCTTTTCTAATTCCAGGTCTTCATCTCATCTTGCATCATAACAACAGAAATTTTGAAAGCCAAGGAATCCTAACATAATGTAGGTGTTGTAGCACTTAAGTAATTCCAGGATCGATAAGGCTCAGAATTTTAGGAGGAGAAACAGACAATACTCATAACAGCTGAAACAAAATGGGAAAAATTAAGAACGTGATTAGGCTGTTTAACAGATCACCAATTTTTATTTATTTTTTTTTTAAGATTTTATTTTTAAGTAACCTCTACACCCAATGTGGGGCTCAAGATCACAACCCTGGGGTCAAGAATTGGATGCTCCACCGACTGAGGCAGCCAGGTTCCCCAACAAATCACAAATCTTTAAAGCACACTGTGAGGAATGGGCAGAGTGTCCATTCTGGATCCCCCTTCTCCAGGGGCAGATTTATTTAGCTCAGGCCAGGCATCTCTGAGTGATGCAATGAAATGCAGTACAGACTTCAGAATATCCAAAGACTGCAGATTTATCTGTTTGAAGCTTCACAATCTCCCCACCTCTGTTCCTCGATCCTATCTCCCATCCGAAGTGTCCTCTCTCCTTTTTTTTAATCCCTCCTTACCACTCAGATGCAGTGATAAGAAACCTGACAACCCAAGTACTGCAAACAACAGTGACCAGCGGGGGACATAAGACAGTAACTGCACAGAACTGTTGTCCCATGCATTCAGACAGCACCAATCATAGCATACTCCCGCATGCTAACAAACTTGGCATCAGAAGTAATTCAAATCCACATCAGACATTTAAAAAAAATTTTTTTTAAAAAGATTTTATTTATTTGACAGAGAGAGAGAGATAGTGAGAGCAGGAACACAAGCAGGGGGAGTGGGAGAGGGAGAAGCAGGCTTCCCATCAAGCAGGGAGCCCAACGTGGGACTCGATCCCAGGACCCTGGGATCATGACCTGAGCCGAGAGCAGACGCTTAACGACTGAGCTACCCAGGTGCCCCACATCAGACATTTTAAATAGAAATCAGGAAATTCAGACCTACATAATTCTGTGACAAACTAATGGGCTGAAGGGATCCTGCAAATAATATGTTAAGTCCAATTCCACTTCTTCATGTTCAACTTTGCTTACATTTTAAACACAAGAGAAAAGGGACAAGCGCTTCTTCAGTTAAGTACCTGTTGTGTAAGACTGCTGAATGGCCAAATCTGTTGACATCATGGTGGAGATCAGGTCTGGGAAGCACTGACCAGCGGTCACAAGCTAGGAGCAAAAAAAATACATTTCAGATGGAACCGCTCTTCCTAATCAGTGGGAAATGGCATCTTCTTTGGGGAGAAGACTGTGACAAGCACAACCTCATAAAATGTATCTCTTGGTTTTTCTTAATCACGCCATTATTTCTGAGGTAAAATACAGCAAGAGCAGAACAGGAGGGCATGGAAGAAGGGTAGAACGATACGGCAATTCTAATTCATGAATGCATCCAACATCCATGACACTCACATCACTCATTCTGTTGCCCATCAATTTTACCCACTAGCACGCTTCTTAACTTAGGTAAATTTTATATTTTTCAAAACTTATGTAAGTAAAATATGTGCATTCTGTAATTATTTTCCACTCCATGTTGATTTGCCCAAACTCAGCAGCTAAAACAGGAAAATACAGGTGAAAAATGAAAAATAAAAATAAAAAAAAAATTCAAACTTCAAGTCCTTTCCTAGAACCCCTAGGATCTACTGATTTTCCTTTGTTCTGACCCATGCTAGCAATTCTCTTCTGGACCTTAATCTAATTGACACCGCAAAACCCTGCCAACCTCACTCATACTCGCTCTCTGAAACACTCAGACATTCACGCTCACTAAGCAAACACTCTTCTATTCGATCCAGACCTTTATTCAATCTTAACAACAATAGCTTTCACTTCCTCCTCCCCAGACTAGATTCCTTGGTCTTCACATGGAGAAGAGGCCATCAACTCTCATAGCTTCCTGCCCACCCACCTTGCTTCTCTCCCTAAAACCACAAGGTGGCAGGAGCTCCTTCCTCTTGTCCCATCTGGCTTTTAAATGTGCTCTAGGAGGCACTCAACTATGCCTTCTCTTCCCTTCACAGAGAAGTGGGTTTTTTTTTCGTTTTCTCTTTTTTTTTTTTTTTTTTTTTTTTTTACTATAACAGTCAACCTTCATGGTGTACATCTCACCTTACATGACTGCAATCTGGATTACTCCTTCCTGTCTAGAGGCTAACAAACAACATCACTGTTGCTAAATCCAAAAGGCTCTCCAGGCCTTGTTTTCCTTAAGTCCCCTGCAGCCACTAGTAACTGCTCTCTCACAGCTCACCGATCTTGCCTCATGTTCCTCCTGCTTCTCCAACATGCTTGCACAGTCTCCACTCTCCCGCAGACTTTTTACCCATCCGTTCTCTGGCTCTCTGCTCATCCCTGATGATACATGCTCCGTAGAGGCTCGCCCCTGCTTTGGGCTTCCCACTGACCTCCGTATGCCTCGGTCCCATGGTCATCTCCAGCTGAACATGCCCCCAAACCCATTTTACTCCCTTCCTCCCAACCCAGTCCCTCTCCTTCTACTTCCAGCCTTGGTAAAAAGCACCGTCTACCACGGTTTTGACAAAACACCACCAAGTACCTGGCAATAAGGATGTGTCCGCCTCTCTCAAAACACACCCCAACAATCCCCAAGTTCCCAGCAGTTCTCAAACCCACCTCTCTCTTTAACCTCACTGCCACTTCAACAGCCTTGGTTCCAACCCTCCTCGGGATTTTGCAACAGCCTCCGAACTCCTATCTTGCCCCTTCCCAACTACTCACCACAATGCCACAAAGACATCTTCTTAAGACACAAATACTACTCCATCAGCTCTTCTGTAAGATTCTTCAAAAAGCCCAAATTCCTTAGCATGATGTAACAGGTCTCTCAAGATCTGACTAGTCTGCTAGCTCTTTACTTCTCTAGTTCTGCCAGAAGCCATTCCTCCCCGATGCGCAGCTGATAACAGCCAAAACTACTCAAGAGGCCCCAAGTATGTGGCAGGGTCTCTTTTTGCCTCTGTGTCTCCATGTACTTGGGCTTCCTTCATGTGGGAAGTGCTGCCTAACCTCACCTCACTGACTTCCTCGGGACCCATACCCTACTCAAGAAGGCTTGCCCTGATCATAACCCTTTTGCTCTTGAGTTAAGGCATGCCCATAGATGCTCTCATATATTCCTCTCAGAGCAAGTAACACCCTGAATTGCAATTATATTGTCTGCTCAGCTTTCTGCCTCCCCCACTGTGAGGGCAAGCACTGTAATTTACTCATCTTACAATCCCCAAGCTCAGTGGCTGGCACACGTATGTCTGCTAAAAAAGAACATCTGATGATACTTAACACAAGAGAATTTCTAGGATTTGTTTTGCATGAACAAATACTGCCCTCTTCTGGTCAAGTATATTACCACTCCAAAAAACGTTTAAATTCCATATCAAAGTAGACTTCAAAAATGTGTAAAACCAATTTTTTAGGGAATGCGATAAAGCTATTAGTTAAACCAACTTAACACAATGCTGGTGGTCACAACTACATAAGACTATTTTTCTTAAAAATTTTATTTATTTATTTGACAGAGAGAGCGCACAAGCAGGCAGAGCGGCAGACAGAGGGACAGGGAGAAGCAGGCTCCCCGCTGAGCAGGGAGCCCGACCGTGGGGCTCCATCCCAGGACCCCGGGTTCATGACCTGAGCCGAAGGCAGACGCTTAACCAACTGAGCCACCCAGGCGCCCCCTACATAAGACTATTACATAAGGCATTTGTTTGTAACACAGAAGAGCAGTTGGTCACCCCAATTCACCCTCAAAAATTAACATTCAACCAATTAATGGGAGTAATTTCACTTAATAGAACTTAATATAGAAAAATATATTAAAAACTTAAATAAGAAATATAAACAAGAACTCAATATAGAATGTTTTTTTTTTTAAACAGATGTATAGTATTTGTCACATGAATATAAAAAATACCATTTGGACCTCTTTCAAATGGCCTGACACTTCCAACTAGCGATATTTTCAGTTTCTTTTAAAATGCTGCTTACAGGGGCACCTGGGTGGCACGGTTGGTTAAGCGTCCGACTCTTGATTTTGGCAAGGGTCATGATCACAGGGTCATGAGATCGAGCCCTGCACTGGGCTCTGTGCTGGGTGTGGAGCCTCCTTAAGATACTCTCTCTTTCCCCCTCCTCTGCCCCTCCATTCCCGGCTCCTGCTCTCTCTCAAAAGAAGAAAATGTTGCTCATAGACAAAAAAGATTCTTGAAACTAAAATGGCTTTAGGAAACTTACCAATGTCATAAGCCATAAAATCCGAAGAGAAGCATTTGGCACCATGGCTCATGGATGTGTCATTGTGTGTGTTTCCTCCAAACACCAGCATGGTTCCACTCACTATCACAGCTGTGTGTAAGTAACGGAAAAATCGGCTGTCCTTAAGAATGGTCCTTTTGAGTTTATTTAAAGATAATAAATACAAGGTTAGTTTTTTAGAATATTTATCATCTATCTGCTAATGCAAACACAACCATTTTCTTAACTTCAGATCCAAATGTGCAAATACTTCTAGATTTTTCCCTATATATAAATAACTTTCTCAACAATAAATAAATATGTAAAATCTTAAGGCCTGTGAGAATTTTGACAAAACATATTAAGAGTCTTAAAACTGTTCCTACCTCATATGACCCTGTACTTCGTTTCTGGGTAGAAATCACATCAAATACAGACAAAAGCTTATAATACAATGCCTTAATAATAAAACAACTAGAAACCAGAACTTCTAACTGCCCCATCTCAGTACGCCCACATGACAGAGTATTTACCCAGCCACTAAAAATGATAGACAGAATGTAAAAGGGTATCCCAGAGCATGGTCTCAAATATGTAAGGAAATACAAAAAGAAAGAAGAGAAATCATTGCTTTATATAATGACATTATTTCATAACTCAAATTTGTTTTACATTTATTAAAATTATCACACTTTATATATAGTTCAGTTTATAGCAGAGGGAGGAGAGTTCTAATTCAGGTCCTGAGACCACCTCTGTTTGATGATTTCATGCAGGGATGCCAGTAACTAACCCCAATGATGACACTTTAGTCATCAAGAAAAGGTTAAAAAATGGGTATGTTTTACTTAATTACAGCAATGTGCATACATTACAGCTTTGTAGAACAATTTATTCCTCAGGGTTTTGAAGAGCTAAAATTTTATAGAGGTACTGAGTTTATGAAAATTGAAAAAATAGTCAAAAAATATCAAGCATTTTCTAATCAATCTACTACAAAATTACAGAATAAGGCTACAAAATAAATCCTAGCTACATTATTACCTTCTGCTTCTTTCCCAATTTCTCTACCAACAATGCTGAAGAGAATTACCTGTTAGGCCTGAAAACAAAAATATAGCCCAATATTTTCCCGACAATTGCTAGAATTCACACCTTAGAGTAAAAGCTCAAGAAAAAGCACCCACCACATCTGGGTGTCCACATCGTATCTATAGAGATCATCTGCGAGCCGGTATTTATTGGCGCTGAAAGCCTTGTAGCCCCCATGAACATACAGGGCCTTGGTCCTGTGGTCATAGACACTGCTATGACCATAGCCCCCTTGGACAAGGGCACCGCTGGTTTGTAATATACTCCATGTGTTCTTAGCTGGAAGAGGAAAACAGTTAAAGGCAAATATTGCAGGCTCCTCCTAATACTTAAAATGACCAATTGGTTTAAAATAAGAGATTTCAGGAGGCTTGATACGTATAGATTTCTTTTATCTTTTTATTTTTAAAAGGAGGCCATCTAAAACTTGTAACAAAGCCAGGTGGCCAAACATCAATCTGTTAAAATGTTCTGACGCGCTACTATACCATGTAGGAAAATAATTACATTAAATTTAAAAGACTCAGATTTCCCTCAATTGAACACTTAATACCCTGAGACCTTCAGTGACCAATACACAGATGTACTTTATGGACCTACTTTCTCAAACTATCAATTAGAGGTGGTGCTCCCACACCACAACAGATACAATAAAATTTAACCAACGGCAATATTACACATTAAGGGGAAATCACAGTCCATTAAACCAATCTCTAAAGGGTCGTCTAAATTTTTTTCTTCAGAGTATCTGTTGTTCCAAATCATTTTTATTTCTTTTTCTTTTTTTTTAAAGATTTTATTTATTTATTTGACCGAGAGAGACACAGTGAGAGAGGGAACACAAGCACGGGAAGCGGGAGAGGGAGAAGCAGGCTTCCCTCGGAGCAGGGAGCCTGATGTTGGGGCTCGATCCCAGGACCCTGGGATCATGACCTGAGCCGAAGGCAGACGCTTAACGACTGAGCCACCCAGGCGCCCCTATTTATTTATTTTCAACACCAAAAGCATTTAGTGTCATCCTTAGCCCCTCACCAAATTGATGGTAACAAATATATACTACACAGCAGCAGCAATCATCTGCATTTCACTGGTAACACATCAACATCAACTGCATTTCAAGATAAAGTACTGGGGTCAACGTTAGGTGGAATCTTGTTAAACAGCCATAATAATAAGGGTAAAGGTTTTAAATTTGACATTCAAAAAGGATCCACTAGAAAAAATGCACCTACCCAAGTCATATTCCTGTACATTGCTTATATATCCATAGAGAGGGCAATGACCAAAGATGACCAGCATGACCACTCGGCCAGTTTTCAGTGTGACAATGTGCGCCGAGTGCCCGACCACTGCATACTGCTCCTTGGCTTTAGGGGTCAACAATACCCATGACTCATTATGAATATGGAACACTCTTAACTCATTGGTCACATTCCCTGTTGAATCAATTTTTCCTCCATACATGTAAATTTTATCCTAGGGAAAAAAATGCAAACAAAATTCTAAAAAAATCAAAAGCAGCAAACTTGAGAAAGAAAAGTTCAAAACCTCGATGTTATTCTTAGCTTAAGAAGTGCTAGTGAAATACACCTTTTAGTGAATTATTAGGAAAAGAATGAAAGGAACAACATAAAATAAAACATCATATTCTGTATCTCCAACACTTTGCCACTGTTCTTGGACTTCCTTATATGAGATGTCTCACGGTATAAAACGGCTTGGAAAAATAAAGTTGAAGAGTTCCCTCATCCTCCCGTAAACCATAAAAACAAGGAAATGAAAGTGATTATTCAGTTATATTGCAATGTGGCTATTCTTGGCTAAACTTGCTAATTAACATAAAAGCTGATTTACACAGTATTAATTTTTAACCATTTAGTACTACAATCATAATATCCCAGTACAATCTGAATCCATTAAAATCTCTCAGGTCAAGCTGGTTTCAACTTTAATTTCCACTTACAACTTAGCCAACTGTATACACCCCCCCCAAAAAAAACAGAAAGTTTCTCCCTAACTAAAAACCAAAACTGAAGTCAAAATTAGAGAGACAGAGAGTAAAATGGTGGTTGTCAGGGGCTGGCGGGGAGGAAGGATATGGGGAGTTACTGTTTCATAGGCATAGAGTTATATTTTTACAAAATGAAAAGAGTTACAGAGATGAGTGGTAATGATAGTTGCCCATTAGGAATGTATTTAATACCACTGAACTGTACACTTAAAAATGGTTAAGACAGTAAATTTTACGTTATGTGTTTTTTACCACAATAAAAAAGATTAGAGACAAAACCCCAACACTACGTACCTTTTCAACTACATAATATAATAAGGCATGTGTGGAAGACTGGAGTTTCTAGCTTGGTACAGAAGGGAGACACTTTACCTTGTATAATGCTAAAGAATGGCCATATCTGACAACCACACTGTTCACGGAACGGTTCAGGGTAAGCCACTCCCTAGAAGCAAGGTCATACCTACAAAATGAACAGATCATATTTTCACCCAAATGACAAAGCAGAGTATCTTATATTCTTCTATTTGATATCATGCAGTTTGGAGATGCTCCAAACAAGCAATGCAATGAGGCAGCTCTGCAAACAAACAAACTTAACAGCTGGGTCCATGGGGCATATCAGAACTTGGGAAGGGGGGCTGGGCTGCACAACCCTGGGATGAGGAAAAAAAAATCTACTGGAAGTTTCTACGCTTCCTGAAAACCTTTTCTACATACAGTCTTAATCACTTGCAAGTTGTGTTATACTGAAGGGGCATTCACTGCCATAACTTCTCTTTCATTTAGTCATTTGAAATTGAAGACAGGTACTGAAAAAGGAATGATGATTAAGTAAAAGAAAACTAACTTTTCCTTTTCTTTATCTAATTGATTTTTTTAAAGTCATATGTTCAAGAAAGCTAGAATATCATTTGGCATTTCAATTATACAATGAATTCACTTAAAGACTTTTAAAATACGAACATTTAGTAAACATCATTCCAGACATTTTTCGATGCATATATACAAACAGAAGAATACACTGACAACATATATTTATACAAAGGGGATCATGCTATAGATACTTTTAATAGTGTTAATTTGTATATAATTTAATAGAAAAAAGAAATCAAAGGGAAACCAATGCTATTGTTCTACTTTAAATAAATGTTATTTTCTGTAAGTTTTCCTGAATAATCCAAGTTTTATATGATGAAAAACATTATTATGTAATGTTTTAAGAAGATATAAGAAAGTTTTATCGACATAAAAAGCAAAAAAGGATACAAATAAATGTCCATCAATAGAAAATGGATTAATAAATTGTAGTATATCTGTATAATAGAATTATACAGTGAAAAATACGCTCAATACATTCTCAACATAAATCTCAAAACAATGTTAAGCTAAAAAATCAAACTGCAGAATACTGTTTTGTAATGACTGAAAACAGAAAATTTATTAATTCTAATATATGTTCATGTATATTAGAAGTGTAAAGATATGTATGTGAACAAACGACACCACAAAATCAGGATATTGGTTATCTTTGAGACTGGGGAGGAGGCATGCAGGGGTTTTTAATTATATTAGCAATGTCTTATTTCCTAACCTAGGTGGTGTATGCATTAGTATTCATTATTCTTCTCTAAACCTTTCCTTTTGTCTTAAATATTTTACACATGATCTAAAACAAAATGGTGACATTTACTGAATATGAATACTACATTAATACCAGCTATTATTTTATGTATTATTTGAATATTCCACATTTTTAAAAACACATGAAAAATTATTTAGAAGTTGGATTCACTTTAGTTTTTTAAGTTACATACAAAATTAATTTTAGACAGAATCCACTAACTTCCTGCCTTGAAAGTTGAAAACCTTAGCACCCACATTTCCTCCCATTTCTTCTCCCAATTTTTGTTATGTAATCTTTACACTGTCCAGGTCTGCAATACATTCCACTCTATAACTGTGATTCCATAATTCTTTAGTACTGGACCTCTTTTTTAGCTGAAGCAATCTCCTCACCATCCTCTTACTACAACTTCTCCTTGAGTCTTTACTTCTTAATTGGCTGGGTTTTGCTGCTGAGTGGTTATTTTCTTGTGGAGCTCATAAATGGCTCCTTTCCCTAAATTCTCTGGTGTTTAAGAATATCTGCTTGCTAGCTTTACAGCTGAATGACATTTTGGCTGGGTATAATATCTTGGGCCATCCTTTCTTGCCTTCAGAACTTTGCAGATGCTGCTCCCCTGAATAATACGGATAGTGAATGCTATGATGGAGAAGCCCAAAGCCAGTCTGATTTTTCCTGTTTTTATGTGGTTTACTTTTCTGTTTGGAAGCCTGAAGAACTCTCAGTCACTCTCATTTTCTCTCCTCCTCCCTTTCTCTCCCTCCTTTCTTCTTTCTCTCTCACTAATTTTTAAAGTCACAATATTATATTTTACTTAGGCAGAAATAACTAACATCCAAACAGGGTAATGTCTTTACAAAATGGACTACGTACCACTGCAATACTTTTATGGAGCTCTGGCTGCAGAAGGTCTTTCCTGAGGACTAGCATGGCTTCTGAAAACACATGATACGCCTAATGTTCAAGCCAGAGGCCTGTCTCTCTAAGCTTAAAAGAGAGGAAAGAGGGAGCCCAAATCTCTAGATGATTTAATCCCCTTCTCTTTCAAGTGACGTGGAGGGTGCTCAATCTGTATCTTAATGCATTTTGCTCCTCCTAGTCAATGACAGGTCAGCTCTAGCTCAAGAGCTTGTCAGAGACACTAAGGCACTGGCAGGTCCCAATAACTTGGCGCACATGAACTGCCAAAAGATCTTACATAACAGGTTGTGACTCTTTTTACAACCCAGAGAAGAAAATACAAGTTAAGAAAAATATTGAGGCAATAAAGCATAAGAAATTCCAAGTACTAAATAAATTCTTCCGGGAGCTCAGTCCAAGATAATAGAATACTGAACAACTAGTTCTAAGACCTGGACAAGCAGATAAGCAAAGACAAACTTCAGGAATTCAGAAACAGGCGTCTTCCAGCTCTGCAGCCATCTCTCTCACAAACTCCTCCTTGCTGGCTGGTCTCATGATGACCATCATGGCACAGGGTAGACGGTCCACCATGCACAGTGGCCTGGTATTCCAATCACAGTGTCTGACCATCCAAAGACCATGGCAAAGGCTCTGTGCAGATTGAACATGACCCCAGCCAGAGGAGGCACAGAACTCCCTGAGGCTTCCCACCCAAGAATTTGTCCTTTATCCTAAAAGTTCAATAACTTGATCAAATTAGGTCTTGTTGAACAGCTATATAATCTTCCTGGAACTTCTTGTGCAATTTCAATCCGTTTGTCCTATTTGTTAGGTTCCTTTCTTCAGTAGCAGCAACTATCTTTATATTGGATCTCCTGTCTTCCATGTGTCTTTGCTTTTCTAATTATTTCAACCTATATTCGTTGGAATGTCTATAAAGCTGTCAGTGACTCAATTTTCATTCCAGCTTTTTCTGTATGTAATTTATTTACATTTCCTTAGATGTGTAATCTTCCATTTTATCTCACTGTTATCATTTTCTTGTCTGTTTTTTTTTTTAATTCAAATTCTCATTAGGTTGATGTGCAGCATCAAGCAGTTGGAAGCAATCTCCTTATTATTTTTCCTCTATGATCAGTTATCAGCATTTACGTGCTGTTTTCTTCCTCTTTATTTTCCCATCATAGGACATTTGCGTTAGCTACAACGTCATTTCTTTCATCTTGCTTGTGGTTAGATATTGCTCTCCAGACATTTGCAAAGCGTGGGTGATTTCTTAATTCTTTTTCTGCAGTATCTAAGACAACTTTACCCTTCCATCCTAGCTGTAGTGTGAGAGCTGACATTTTATGTTCTATCCACTGTTCTGAAGTCTGAGGACGTGCTGGGGCTCAGACAGGGGAGTATGCAGTCTATTAGAATAAACCACCCAGACTCTGCTCTCCTTGGAAATTTTAAGTGTCCTGGGTCAAGGCATAGCCCAAATTAGAAGCAGCCCTGACTTTTGGGCAGAGACAGTCAGCCACCCAATCAATTTCCCCTCTTTCCACCCAGCCCTCCACAGCAATAATTTCTTCTACTCTTCAATTAAGAGAGTGAAATAACAATGATCCCCACTCAGTTTGCATCTTTCCAGATTTGGGGTTATTTGTAAGCGCTCTCAGAATCTCACCCATATGGTTTCTGTGGGGCAAAAAAAAAGGTCAGTTGTATGGTTTCTGTGAGTCTGTTTTAAAGTTTACTGGATTAGGTGATACTCCTTTCCTCATTTGGTTACCTTCTGCTCAAATCTTTTTTTTTTCTCTTTTAGTTTTTTTTAAGACAGAGAGAGAAAGAATCTGAGTGGGTTGGGGAGGGCAGGGAGAGGGAGTGAGAGAATCTTAAGCAGGCTCCACACTCAGCACAGAGCCCAAGGTAAGGCTCGATCCCACAACCCTGAGATCATGACCTGAGCTGAAATCAAGAGTTGGATGCTTAACTGACTTGAGCCACCCAGGTGCCCCTTTACTTTTTCTTTTTAAACTTTTTTTTTTTTTTTAATTTTCTTAAAGGAAGGAAATTCAGTGATGAAGTTTCAACTGGAAATCTTAACCTAGGAGACCAAGACCATTTGTCTAAGAGGACTCTTGGGTGACATAAAATGGGGACTGCTTTTTAATGTAACTTAAAAGTTTTGGATTAACAGGGTTGTGGAAAAAATAGTAAGCTCAACTGCTGAAATACACTTATGTAAGAGCATAAATGATGATAAAACGTATAATCTAAGTTTCAGAAATCCTTCTAAAAGGAGTCACTGTATTTTTACTTTCCATGAGTTAGTAAAAATTTATTTGAAACTATATTAATTTTCTACATGAAACACATAAAGCTGTAAAAATCATGTTTTGATCAAGTACAAGCAGAAAAAATTTTCCAAACACATATGGCTCAGGAGGTATACCAGTCACATAAAAGCAAGAGGTGACATTAATATTTCCAGGAACAAATATTTGTGAGGGAAATAAATAATTCGTTTACTCTCCTATTCACCTGATAAACACTTATTTGAGCACATTCAATGAGCTAAGCTCTGAGCTGAGTGAGCAAACAAGGTCTCTAACCTCAGAGAACATGTAGTGGAAAAGGCAAAAAATAAGCAAATTCAACAAGGGGCACATACAGCATTAAAAATGATGCCCACTGCTCTAAAGGAAATGAGAACTATGAAAAAGAACAGGGAGAACCTGCCAGAACTGGATGATCGGGGAAGATCTCTTGTGGTACAGTTAACTGAGATCTAACAAGTGAGAAGAAAACAGCCCTGGGGTACAACAGCAGGAAGAGTCTGGACCAAAGGGGGGAGTGAGCACAAAGGCCTTTAGAGTAAGGGTGCACCCAGAGAGTTTTAGGTAAAGCTAGAAGGCTGAGGAGGCAGGAAAGGAACAAGTTGAGTCTGGGAAGGTAAGCAGAGTCAGATCAGGTAGGCCCATTAGGTCCAACGGGAAAAGCCAATGATGAGTTTTAAGAAGATAGTAAATGATATGACTTACGCTTTAAAAAAATCATCCCAGTTGATATTTAAAAAATGGATTAAGAGGAATGCATGGAGGGGCTCCTGGGCGGCTCAGCTGAGCATCTGCCTTCCGCTCAGCTCATGATCCCAGGGTCCTGGGATTGAGCCCCGCATCGGGATCCCTGCTCGGTGGGGAGCCTGCTTCTCCCTCTCCTGTTCCCCCTGCTAGTGTGCTCCTCTCTCTCTCTCTCTCTAATAAATAAAATCTTAAAAAAAAAAAAAAGAGGAATGCATGGAAACATACAGATTGCTAGGAATCTACTGCTGAAGTCTAGGTGAGCAATAATGGCAGGCTGGTCACAGAGAAAAGAATGAATATGATATGTATTTGGTGGGCTTGATGAGTTTAGCATATGAGGAGGTGAAGGAGAGGATCAAAATCACTCCCAAATTTTTTGCTTTGAGAGAGGATGATGCCAAATACAAGCGTAAAAATCAGAGAAATGGTAGAATACTTGACTCTCATAATATCTAAATGATAGCGGAAGGGACAATCACTTTCACACCTTTAATTTTACCTTATTTCTCAGGGTGGTGGCACGAGAAGTAGTGAAAAGTGGTTACAGTGGGGGTAGATTTTAAAGGTAGAGCTAACAAGACCTGCTGACATACTGTAGCAGACAGCCACTGGGGTGGTGGTCTTCATGATCTCCCTTTCTGGGTATTCATACCCATGTATAATACCCTCCTAAGTGTGAGCAGGATCTATGACTTGCTACTAACCAACAGAACATGGCAAAGATGATGAGATGTCATTTCCACGACATCTGTCCTGCCAGGAGACCAATCTAAAGAGAGACTCTCCTTGCGATCTAATGAAGCAAGCAGCCACACTAGGGAAGTCAAAGTGATAAGGAACTGTGGGCGGCCTCCAGAAGTTGAGGGCAGCCTCCACTTGGACAGCCAGCAAGAAGCTGAGGCCCTCAGTCCTACAACCACAAGGAAATGGATTTTGTCAACAACTCTAGTGAGCTTGGAAGTGGACTCTTCTCCAGTTGAACCTCTAGATGAGAACACAGGCCAGGTGACACCCTGACTGAAGAGCACCCAGTTAAGATATGCCCAGACTCCTGACCAGCAGAAACTATGAGGTAATAAATATGTTCTGTTTGAAGCTGCTACGTTTGTGGTCATTTGTTATGCAGCAAGGGATAGCTAATTTACACAATGAAATGGGCAGTGAAAAAACAGGAAGTCAAGGATGGCTCCAAAATGTTGGGATTAAGCAAAAAGAAGTATGAAATAGTCATTAACTGAGATAGGGACATCTGGGGCAAGAACTGGCCTGGAGGAAAGATCAGTTTTGGACACATACAGTTTAAGATACCTCTTAGACAGCCAAAAGATTGAGATGTAAAATAAAGAGGTGGCGATATGGGTTCAGGTGAAGTCTAGGATGCAGACATAAATCTGGGGGTCATCAACATAAAGACCAAGATATTACATGAGATCACCAGGAGTGTGAATATATACTCTCACAGAAGAGGACCAAGAGCTGAGCCCTGGAGTACATCATCATTCAGAAGTCAGTCAGTTGAAGAGGAACCAGCCAAAGAGGCTGAGAAAGAATAAGTAGTTGGAACAAATACCAAGAGAATATAGAATCCTGGGAGCCAACTAAAGAAAGTGTTTAAAAGTGGAGGCAGGCAGGCACCTGGGTGGCTCAGTCTGTTGAGCTTCCAACTCTTGATTTCAGCTCAGGACATGATCTCAGGTTCCTGGGATCAAGCCCCGCCTGAAGCTCTGTGTTCGGCAAGAAGTCTGCTTGGGGATTCTCTCCCTCTCCCTGCCCCCTCAACTTGTGTGTGCACTCAAGCATGCACGCGCTCTCTCAAATGAATGAATAAATCTTTAAAAAAAAAAAAAAAGGAGGGAGGGACTAGTTATATCAAATGTTGGTGAAAAATCAAGTAAGATGAGGACCAAGAATTGAAAATTTGAAGTTCAGCTCCTTGGTCACATTAGCCACATTTCAAGCTCAATGACCATACATGGCTAGTGACATGACAGTGCCCCACTGGACAGTGATGATGTACAGAAACAGAAGACGGGATAAATGAGCATAGATGTAGGTAATAGCTAAATATGGCGGTGGGAGTTTGTGGAAATCCTCTTTGGATAACCGTTACCTTTCAAAATAGAAACAGGAAGCAAGGCCAATAGCTAAGAATGAAAACAGGAGAAAATGTGGTAGAAATTTGAAAACTAAAAAGAAATATGGCGGCTGAGCAGGAGAATGAGAGCAAGACTGAGACAAAACCAATGGATTGTGAACCCCTGTGGGAGCCAAGGATTGCTGGAGGTCACCCAACTTCTTGCATGTACATGCATGTCTTCTGCCAAATTTGGGCAATTCTCAGCCATTATTTCTTCAAATACTTTTTCAGACACTCTCTCGGCTCCTCTCTTTCTAGGACTCCTCCAGTGACAGAAATGTTAAGATTTTTTTTGTTATGGTCCACAGGTCTCTTAGGTCCTATTCATTTTTTAAAATATTCCATTTTCTCACTGGTTCAGATTGAGGGATTTCTATTGTTCTATCTTCAAGTTCACTGACTTTTTCCTCTGTCCTCTCCATTCTGCTGTTGACCCTGTCCACTGAGATTTTTGTTTTGGTTACTGTATTTTTCAGTTCTAAAATTTCCATTTGATTCTTCCTTCTATCTTCTATTTCTTTGATGAGGCTCCATTATTCATTTGTTTCAAGTGTGTCTATAATTGCACACTAAGGCATTTTTATAATGGCTGCTTTAAAATCTTGTCAGATAATTCTAATATCTATGTCATCCTGCTGTCAGCATCTCAACTGCCTTTTTTCATTCAAGTTAAGATTTTCCTGGCTCTTCACATGAGAAATGATTTTCAATTGAAATCTGAACATTTTGGGTTTCATGGCATGAGACTCTGGATCTTATTTAAATCTACTGTTATAGCAGGCCTCCTCTGACACCCCAGTAGGGAAGAGGGAAGGCCAACTCATTACTGCTGTTACTCCCGGGTGGGGTAGAATCCAGGCTCCCCACAGGGTCTCCACTGACATCACAAGGGTGGGGGAAACCTCATTCCTGCCTGGTGGAGGAGAAAGTCCCAGCAAATATCATGCAAAAACAAAAACCAAAAGGCTAAATATTAACTAGGTTACACAAAAACCAGACTGCTGAGAAAGTCCCAGCTCCCTAATTGGTCTTTTCTAACACTGGCAGTTGGGGGATGGTTGGAGCACCTCACTAGATCCTGGCAAGAGTAAAAATCTAGACTCTACACTCAGACTTTGCTGACAGGAGTGAGGGTGGGGCCAGTTCTTTCTGTAGTGTTTGGCTGTAGTAAAGCAGTTATTTGCGTCTAAAAGTTTTCTGTCTTGCTAAGCTGCCCCTCTCCTAGTCCTTAGGCTAGAGAGAATAGGTGGGCTTATTCATGGGGCTTTTTCGGCTTGTGCCTATTGGCATTTCCAGATTGTTGCTTTTTCCAACAACAAATCTGAGATATATGAGACAAAAGAAGACCCCTGGAATTTACCATTACCTCATTCCTTAAGTCCCGAGGTCCCTAGCCAGACTGCCTTCTCTCTATCTTTTAAGAGTTTTCTCATGTTTGCATTATATATAATGTCCAGGATTTTTAACTGTACTTACCATAAAGAATAGGGGAAAAGTGACCTTCATTTCTTTGTGATTTTTAATAATTTCCTTTTTCATATTCTATTACTAAAGGAGAATTGGGGCACCTGGGTAGCTTAGTCAGTTAAGTATGTGACTCTTGATTTCAGCTCAGGTCATGATCTTGCGGTCGTGAGACTGAGCCCCACATCAGGCTCCGCACTCAGTGAGGAGTCTGCTTCTCTCCCTCTCCCCCTGCACCCCTGCTCCTGTGTTTGTGTGCGCCCGCACTCTCTCTCTAGAATAAAGAAATAAATCTTTAAAAAAAATAAAGGAGTATCTTATTTACTTTGTGTTCCTCCTGGTTTGTCTTCAATTCTGAAATTATTTTAAAATTCTTTCCTAACTTCTACCATCTCATTTCTGGATTTTTCTACCTCTGATTCTATTGTTCTTTCATGTCTTGCATCATTTTCTTCCTGTATTTTAGCTTGTTTGGGAATAGTAAGTTCTCACTTTCATCAGTTTTGTGAGTATATTTTTCTATTATGCTTTCACGTACAAAGGGGGGTTATTCTACCAGGTGGTCTCTTTCTTCTTTCTATGTTACTTTAACTTTTAATTTTCTATGTTATTAAAACTTGATGCTTTTCTGTTGCTCAGTTTTACATAAAACTACTTTTTCCTGAACTTGTACAGGAGAGGCCTGGGTTAGGACCATCTTCCTAATTTCTCAGCTCTCTAGCTCACTCTTCTGTTGTCAACAGTGTGGTGTTCAAAACACAGCAGCTTACTTGTTGAGATATCTGGCTCTGTTCCCCTCCCTGACTGTTATCTGGACACTCTTTTAACTTTTCCTCTAAGGTCCCTATCCTCTTCAATCTGAATTCTATTCCCAGCAGTTTCTCCCTAGTGTGGAACTTTCTCTTGTGAAGAGACTGGCTAGTTCATTTTGAGAGCTAAAAAGGCACAAACTGCTCTAGCCGCTTCAGATCTTGCTACAGATACCTTGTGCTTACCCCCTACCAGAATACACAAATCTTTCCAATTCTGGCTGCCGTTCTCAAAGCAGCTTCTTCTAGGTATGCTGGAGCCTGTCAGCTGACCACTTACTCCACTTTGCTTACTCCTGCTCAGATGCCAACACCACACAGGTTTTCCATCTGTCAATTGTTAGCACCACCCATCTGTGTAGACACCTTCCGACCAAGTTTTGTTTCGTTACCCATGTGCTTTTTCATTTTGCTATCCTAGTTGTCTATGTGCTTTAATGACTATCTGAGGGATTCAGAAACTATGCCATTGCTGCCATAGTTTCTGAATCCCTTAAAGAACAGATGCTGGTTTTTGACAATCTTCATTAATAAAAAATGCCTAGAAAAAATTTCCAGGGCACAAAATCAGCATGAGTGTGTGTTCATAAATTTCTCCTAAAATCAATCTTCGTAAGTAAATTCATGATTCCACTGTGATACCATATAGTCTCCCTTTAAGATAAGTAACATAGGACCAGCAGACAGACCTTGAACTCTGGGTCAAGTATTAGACAATGGCATAATTTCCTCTAGCAAGCTATAAATTCAAACCATCTGATCTACAGAAATGCTAATTAAATTTACAGGTAAGGTAACCCCCAATTTATATACAGTCTAAAGCAAAATATAAGAGATGGTATCTAGAAAAGATGAATTCTTGCTTATTATAACAATGCATTCTTTGTGGCTCCCAACTTCAAAAACTAAGAATATGTCCCAAAAATTCTGGAACACTACTACTAAAATATTAACAGGGATCTTCCTCAGGTAATAGAATTACTGATGATTTCTTTTCACTTATCTCTACTTCATAAATTTTCAAAATGGAAAACTAGTAAGCTTCTTGCAAAAATGTTTAAAACAACTTACGCTAGAACCATGTTGTAATCTGAGTGGTTGAACATATATCCTCCAACAACCCACATTATATTCCCATTGACCACAGCTTTGTGAGAGGCTCTGGGGAGCTTTAGGTTTGAATATTCCTCTCGAGTCCAAAACGACTGGTTAGCTGGTACAGGAATTGAACATCCAGGACCTAATAAAACAGAATAAATTAGCTTCACAAAATGCAGCTTTAAAATTACTGCACTTCAAGTTTTAATCATATAAATGTAACAAATATCTAAAGAAGAGTCTTTCCTTTAGCATCTAAATATCAGACAAAACCCTTTAATTCATGCTTTCAGTTCACTCAAAGCTGGTGACCAAGGGTCATCTCCAGTAAAATTCAAAATCACATACTTTCTCATGATGACGTGACCATATCCAGGTTAGGATTTTTTAGTAATGAAATACTTGCTTAAGCAGCTCTCAGAGGAAAGAGTAGACAAAGAAATTATTAATTCAAATGAAAAACTTTAGGGTTAAAATGTAAGGACTAGCCCTGGGAGTAATAATACAACCCACCCCATTCCTGGAAAATCAAGAAACTCCATTCTTGGGGGGTGTGGCTCTGCTGCAACCTGTGCCCAGAGGTAGGTCCTCAAACACTTCAATTACTTAACTCGTTGACATCAGCCAAAGCACACAAATGAAAGCATTTAAACAAGCACATTTCCTTTCAAAATAAAAGTACTCTGAAGAAAAGGGTAAATGTATAAAGAAAATTACTAAATCAGTAACAGGTATTATCACACAACCCTTAAAGAATTTGCTAAAGTTTCTCTGATAACCTCTCTATCTGCAGATAATTCCACTCGCTGTTTTAGGATTCTATTGTATAATCGACCCCAATTTTTTCCGAATTTATTGAAAGTTTCTGAGAGATACTATCATTGTTAGTTCTCGTCCCGCCTCCTAGGCTTGGTTCTCTGCTATGTTTTCTTGAGGCTGAGACCAAGTCCTCCAATTTTCATGAATGAATTGCAAAGAATATGAAACCCCTCCACAATTCTAAAGAGACCACAACCACACATCTATGAAATGGAAAGATTTTTAAGAATCTGAACAAGGAGACGCAAAAACTTCAATGCTACCTGATATCTGATTAACATAAGTGGTACATATGCAAGGAATGAAGTCAATGTACAATTTACTGAACTAGGAAGATGCTGTAAATTGAAGAAAAACAAAGATAAAAGAAGCTCCTACCCTGCCACTCGGGGAAGCAGGAGCATCCTCTGACATCACTCGAATTGCAAACGCCTCGATCAGGAAAACCACAGTCATGGACACAGTGAGGAATGTCGCATGCTTCCCCTTTCCAGTTTTCCGAACACTCACACTGGACAGTGTTGCTGCTATTACTGCTCTTACATTCTCCTCGGCCTGAGCAGTTGTTCGGACACATGTCAAAACTATAAAAACAGTGGCAGAGAATGAAATCAACACAAAGCAACACTTCAATTAATTTAGCAGAACTTTCACCTACACAAGGTTTAAGACTCTCACTGGCTTTCCAGTGCATTCACAAGCATAATGGCAGTACTTACCAGCTGGCCTAAATGGGATCACACAACACTGCATAGGCAGGTAATGAAATCAAATCCAACCCTGCTGGATTCTCATAAGGGGAGACAAGTTAAAAAACTTAAAGGGAGAAGAAATTCTTGCAAAATGTCCAGGCTTAGCTTCTCAAGGGTGGGATGACTATGCTGTTCTTGGTGGCCCCACCAGTGATGAGCATTAGAAAACTGTCAGCTGAGGAGCACCTGGGTGGCTCAGTCAGTTAAGCATCTGCATTCGGCTCAGGTTATGATCTCAGGGTCCTGGGATTTCACCCCATGTCGGGCTCCCTGTTCAGTGGGGAGTCTGCCTCTCCCTCTCCCTCTGCCCCTCCCCCTGCTCATGCTCACTTGCTCTCTCTCTCTCTCTCTCAAATAAATAAAAATTAAAAGAAAAAAGAAAATTGTCAAATGCAAGCTTGCAAGTTTGGAGGAAGAGGATAATACAAAGTGCTAACAATATATCACCCATCCTGGGGCACCTGGGTGGCTCAGCTGGTTAAGCGTCTGCCTTCGGCTCAGGTCATGATCCCAGGGTCCTGGGATTGAGCCCCTCATCGGGCTCCCTGTTCAGCGGGGGGCCTGCTTCTCCCCTTCCCTCTACTTCTCCCCCTGATCATATTCTCTCTCTCTCTCTCTGTATCTTGAATGAATAAAAAAAAAAAACTTTAAAAAAAATATATATTACCCATCCTCATGGTGTGTATACCTCTGGACAGTCTCTGAAAGTTCAGAGAATTAAAGATTATTGCCCAGATTGGTGTATTTAAAATTCCTCAGTAAGTTTATCTACTCATGTCAGATGGAAGAAAAGGGAGGACCAGTTTAACTCAATAGTTTAACTATAATGTGTCGCATAATAACATGACTTAAGATAGTGACAGCACTCTGAGAAGACATAATTCAGATTTTTAAAGGGGGGAGCAATAACCGAACTATCAGGATACTTCTAAGAGTGCAGATGGTTTCTTCTAAGGCCTATGAAGAAAACTAAAAAGAAATTTTGTAGCAAAGCATGTCAAAAAATCAGGAATCAGTTATTAAAAACAAGCTAATTCATGTTCACACCTACACCCAAATATCAGTTTATGATACTATAAATATTTATATACAGTATTTTTATAATCTATGTAATTAGAATGTAAGAAATGTGTATACCTACTTTTCAAGCCCCAGTAAGCAGAATAAGTACACAAAGTATTTGGCTAAAAAAGCTGAATGACATTCTTTTTTTTTTTTTTTAAAGATTTTATTTATTTATTTGACAGAGAGAGAGATAGCGAGAGAGGGAACACAAGCAGGGGGAGTGGGAGAGGGAGAAGCAGGCTTCCCCGCAGAGCAGGGAGCCCGATGCGGGGCTCGATCCCAGGACCCTGAGATCATGACCTGAGCCGAAGGCAGACACTTAAAGACTGAGCCACCCAGGCGTCCCCTGAATGACATTCTTATAGGCCTCTAAAAAGTGGTGTCTACTGTCTCTATAATAATACAAACACAGAAGAGAAGCTTCAATTTCATCTTTATTAAGAAAAAGGCCTTTGCAAGACAACAGTTTATAAAAACTAAAAGTTTAAATCGCAGATTGGACTTGTTACGGTAAAATGGCTACAATAACCCACTTTGTTTTTATAAAAGGCCTAGAATAAAACTGTAGTAAAGCATTGCCATGATGTGCTCACCCTTATGCCTCACATCAAAAATATGTCAAATTATAATTTCCTACTGACACACTTATTAACTGTATACGAGAGAATGGCAAACAAACAAAACTTAATGTTACTGAAAAAGGAAGAGGAGGCAGTAACCCTTAGCACCTTCTAAGCTAAAGGAGGGCAAATATTGCAACTTCCCCTGCCCCTCAACTTCTCCACTCCAGTGCCCTCAGGCATACATTTACTTCATGTGCCAAAAATTAATTATGAGCACTTTTTAAAGTTACATAAAATCTCAAAACACAAAAATCATTTTTGAATCTCTGAAAAATGAAAGTGGCAGGTAATACATCAAAACATCTGCTTGTATGTCTAAATTGGAGTAATGAGAAAATTAGTCTTATATTAAAATGTGACTGGGAAGTAAGATGAAGAGCCAATTTGTGTGAAAATAAAATATAACTATTTTTTTCTTCTTTGAAAAGAAAATTTGGCAACACTGAAGTAGCTGTGGGTACTACTCTCAAGGGTCCCCCAGCTGAGGTCGGCCCAAAGCTAGGATTCAGTGCAACCTGAGGACACCTGGAAAATGATAACAATGTTTTATGTATGTCTTTCTGGACATTCTTCTGGGAATAAAGAACATTGTTTTATTTGGCTTTTCAAAGGGTCTAAAAGCCCCGAAATGGTTTAGGGCTCCTTTTTAAAGAACAGAGATCTTGTAACCAAGAAGCTAGTAAAATTTAGGATAACCTCAACATTCCTCCACTTAACAAATAAATACTAATTCTGGTCTCCAGAAGAGATCAAGGCCTCCCCTACACCAATCAGGGTAAGAATAACATGAATTTCGGGGTGCCTGGGTGGCTCAGTCATTAAGCGTCTGCCTTCGGCTCAGGTCATGATCCCAGGGTCCTGGGATTGAGCCCCGCATCGGGGTCCCTGCTCTGCGGGAAGCCTGCTTCTCCCACTCCCCCTGCTTGTGTTCCCTCTCTCGCTGTGTCTCTCTCTGTCAAATAAATAAATAAAATCTTTAAAAATAAATTAAAAAAAAAAAAAGAATAACATGCATTTCTTGGGAAGATAATGGCCACAGAGCTAGCAGAGCTTTCCAGGGTTGGGGCAAAGGGCTTCCGGTATCAAGGGGTACTTGAATTGCCCTCTCTCTAGGGTGCTCCCTTCCTGGAGTTTCTCTTCTCCCCCAAGGCTGCTACAATGAGGGGCCTTGCAAGAGGGAAAACTGTGCCTAAGAACCTATAGGGAGGGGCACCTGGGTGGCTCAGATGGTTGAGCATCTGTCTTCGGCTCAGGTCATGATCTCCAGGTCCTGGGATCGAGCGTCCAGCTCTCAGCTCAGCGGTGAGCCTGCTTCTCCCTCTCCTTCTGCCTCTCCCCCTGCTTGTGCTCTCTGTCTCTATCTCAAATGAATAAATAAAATCTTAAAAAAAAAAAAAAGGATCTGTAGGGAGCCCAGAATGGGGCCTAGATGAATGGCTAGGGCAATGCTCCTCAGAGTATGGATCATGGACAGGCGGCAGCAGCATCATCCAGGAGCTTATCAGAAATTTGGATTCTCAGGCCCCAGCTCTGTCAAACTATGGTCTCTGGAGAAGGGCCAGAGATCCGTGTCTTAACAAGCCCCTCCAGGAGATCCCTGTGCATGTGAAGTTTGAAAAGTACCGGCCTAAACCTCTCCCTTCCCCTTCAGAGCTGAACTTCTTCCCAGAGTGTCCCACTCTCGATGCTGTGACTTTCTAACCTTCCATTCTGAACTATGCCCCTTGTAGGCCTCTGCCTCCACCCTCCCCAGCTAGGGTCACCTAGGGCATGCTCTGCTTACTCAACCTCATAGCTGTCAGTTCCCTCCTTAAGACTTTCTTTTCCAAGCTTCTGTGACAACTCAGCCCCGTGGCATTCCTCTGCCCTTCAGCTGCCTCTATGGCCCCTATCCTCCCTGTGCACACGCCCCATAAGCCAGTCACTGTCCATGTGCCAATGATTCCCAGAGGATATCCCTAGCCCTGACAGCTCTTCTGGGCCCTGGATCTGAATACCAATGTCCTGCTTAGACATCTCACATGTACCCAACCAAACTCATCAGTCTTTCCCCTCAACCAGCCTTTATGCCTGCCTGGCTCACTAAAAATCACCTTGCTAGTACTGATATGCTGCCCAGGCTGCCAAGTCACAAACCAAGGGCACCTGAAAAGCTAAATCAGCAAACCAAGCAAGACAGAGATGGCTCTAGATAGGCCTGAAAGAATCCGGAGACCCTGAGAAAACTGGCAGAAAAGGAATCCAGCATAAAGGTTATACAGGGAGCTTACTGCTTCTGCCAGGAGTTGGCAAACTTATTCTGTAAAAAAACCAAATAATATCTTAGGCTCTGTGGGCCACAGAAGCTCTTTATCAGAGACCTCTTGCTTAGGGCACTTTATGGATTTAACTACTTATGAAAACAAACATTTCTTAAGAGGAAAAAAAGCAAAGACAAAAGTTAGCCTCTCTCCTGTCACGACAAATTCCCAAAGCTGTCTGGGTCTGTTTGTCTACATTTCCGTTGTAACCTCAACTAAGTCCTCATCAATGGGCCAACCACTGAGTACATGAAAACTACTAGGATCTGTTAAACTGCACTTAGCAAGAAACCCCAATGTCTTCATCCATTAGCAGAAAAATGCCCCTTTTCTGGGAGAAGCTCAAAAGTAGTTAAGACCTGGGTTGAAATTGTGGTCGCAGCACTATGACAATGTATTTTACCACTTCCCACCAGTTTCCTCAATTATAGAACAAGTGAAAACACAGTGCCCGTACCCCACGGAGTTTTTAAAAGAACTTGAAATGAGAAAACCCATGCATACTGCTTATTGCAATGCCTGGCACACGGGCAGCCCTCAGTATATGGTAGTCATTCTTACTGTTAAAACAAATACAGTCTTGGAATAAAGTCACAAAGATTAGACTTAAATATCTTACTTGTAAGTGATATTAAATCCAGTCAAATTATAAGCAGCATCACTAAAAAAATGCAGCAGGGCATAACCTGATGTGGCAACGACCTCAGGGACAGTCTCGTTGCCATCTCTCTCGGGAACGATGAGACCGCTGAAACGAAAACACATTTCTTACAAAGGGAAGCATGGTCACCAGGCACGGCACATGGCAGCACACAAATTCAAAACTGGAGTTCATCCTTAGAATTTGAAAAAACACTTTCAGGAAGAGGGGCAAATTCTTGTGATAAATGCATCACGCCACCCAATTAGTTCTGGATCCAGTTCTGAATCCTCTGAGGAACAGATCTGAATCTTTCGCTAGGCTCTCCTTCATCCTGGGTAATATTTCTAATGAGATTTGCACTCAATGGCCCTATTCTTCTTCTTCTTCTTTTTTTTTGTATATAAAACTATTTATGTTGCTTCTTCGAAAAACTGAGTAAACCTTCAAAATCACAGAAAGTAACAAACCTTATGAGTTGATGAATGCCAAATATAAACTACTGAAAAGCATGAAAAGTAAAAATATAAATAAATAAACTTGATAAACACCCACAATCCTAACACTTATCATTCTGATATACTTTCTTTGCCTAACTGATACCATGTAACATCTTATATTCTATTTTACAAGAAATACACCATAAGCATTTCCCCTCTCATTCAGAGTCCAACACACAATGTATTTGCTAGGTGTCTAGAGAGCATTAAAAATTATCAAGTCAAAGGGTCTAAATGATGGCTTTAAGGCTCTTGATCCATAAAACCAACTTGCTTTCCAGAAGCAATATGCTAACTTGAAATCTCATCAATATGAGAATGGACGGCGCCTGGGTGGTTTAGATGGTTAAGCATCTGCCTTTGGCTCAGGTCATGATCCCAGGGTCCTGGGATCGAGTCCTGCATCAGGCTCCCTGCTCGGAAGGGGGCCTCCTTCTTCCTCTCCCTCTGCTCCCCCTGCTTGTGCTCTTTCTCTGTCAAATAAATAAATAAAATCTTTAAAAAAAAAAAAAATGAGAATGGAAAGGTCCAACCTACCTCACTTGACAATAGGAAGTATTGACTACCAGCCCTATTTTAGCTTTGGTAATTTAGTAAATGAAAAGTAATTCTTTTTTTTTTAACTTTAATTTTATTATATTAGTCACCATACATCATTAGTTTTTGATGTGTTCCACGATTCATTGTTTGTGTATAACACCCAGTGCTCCATGCAATACATGCCCTCCTTAATACCCATCACCATGCTAGCCTATCCCCCCACCCCCTTCCCCTCTAAAACCCTCAGTTTGTTTCTCAGATTCCATAGTCTCTCATGGTTCGTCTCCCCCTCCGATATCCCCCCCTTCATTTTTCCCTTCCTACTATCTTGTTTCAGAGGTACAGGTCTGTGATTCATCAGTCTTACACAATTCACAGCGCTCACCATAGCACATACCCTCCCCAATGGCTATCACCCAGCCACCCCATC
>NC_138378.1:26631805-26658544 GCF_054177405.1 Leptonychotes weddellii | reverse complement strand
CCCCCACCACTCGAGCAACCCTAAGTTTGTTTCCTGAGATTAAGAATTCCTCGTATCAGTGAGATCATATGATATTTGTCTTTCTCTGATTGACTTATTTCGCTTAGTATAATACCCTCTAGTTCTATCCATGTCATTGCAAATGGCAAGATTTCGGGGGTTTTTTGATGACTGCATAATATTCCATTGTATATATATACACCACATCTTCTTTATCCATTCATCTGTTGATGGACATCTTGGCTCTTTCCATAGTTTGGCTATTGTGGACATTGCTGCTATAAACAAGTAATTCTTTTATATTGTGGTTTTGAGTTTCTTTTACACTCCTGAGGTTAATCATTTTACTTACTTACCTATTTACTTACCTTCCGCATTTCTTCATATGTGCACATCCTTTGCCCAATTATCAATTCACTATCACCACCACCACCATGTTCAGTGAAAACCTGAATTTACCAGGCCCTATGCAATCTGCTCCACACACACAACCCCACCTAATGAACAAACATCTCATCTATTACTCTCTTCGCTTCACTCACTCAACCCCAGCCACACTGGCCTCCTTGCTTTCCTACAGCACACATCACGTAAGCTCCCCACTCAGGGCCTATGACAATCTTCAGTGGTTGTTCACTGTGACCTAGCAATTCTAAGTTCTTTGTAGAACTAACACTTGCTCATGTATAAAAGACAAATATACAACAATCCTCACTGCAGCACTATTCAAAATGGCACAGGTTGAAAACCACCTAGGGGCAGGCTCAGTTGGCAGGCCATGTGACTCTTGATCTAGGGGTCATGAGTTCAAGCCCCACGTTGAGCATAGTGATTACCTAATTAAAAAAGGAGGAGGAGGGGCGCCTGGGTGGCTCAGTCGTTAAAGCATCTGCCTTCAGCTCAGGTCATGATCCCAGGGTCCTGGGATCGAGCCCCACACAGGAAGCCTGCTTCTCCCTCTCCCACTCCCCCCTGCTTGTGTTCCCTCTCTCGCTGTGTCTCTCTCTGTCAAATAAATAAATAAAATCTTAAAAAAAAAAAAAAAGGAGGAGGAGGAGGAGGAAGGGGAAGAAGAAGACCACCTAAATGCTCATCTGCAGGGAGTCAGATGAATGAATCATTCCTTATCTGTAAGTCTGCAGAACCCAACAAGGAGCTCATCAAGGAATTCTGATAAGTAGGGGAAAAAACAAGTTGGAAAACAATGGGCCTAGTGTATGTGTACATTTACACATATTTAGATAAGTGCATATAAAAATAATAAAATTGAAGAATACAGAAGCGAGAAATAAGAAGGAGGGGCCAGGATTTTCATTCAATAAGACTTTTAAATATAAAGACAGAATTCTAGGAACTCGAGAACTCCAAAGGTGCTCCGGGATTTACAAAACAGTGAAGCATTTTGCATCATGTAGTCAACTAACCAATATTTACCAATGCTGCAGGTGAGGCACTGATCTAGGTATCAGAAACACAGCAGTGAAGAACACCCTGCCTCCACGGAATTCACATTAGAGAAACGCCTAGATATACCTAGATATACTCCCTGCCCCGACACACAGGTGTTTATATGTAGCACCAGGCAGAGGTAAGCGCTATGGAAAGAAAAAAACAGCGGAAGAACAAAAGGTGCTACTTTAGAAAGGGACAGCTAGGGAAGGCCTCTTGGGAAAGGTGACCTTTGATTAGAGACCTATATGAAGTTTTCAACCATCATCATCATGCTTTCATCAATTTTATGTACCAGAACCCCCTGAAATGCTGAACAGGGAAGTACCTGTAAGAGGGCCACCTCAAAACAGGTACGTTGCAAGTAATCTTCTCATAAGAAACACCTGCCCAGGAATGACTGGGGGCTTCAGTCACATGTGGAAGACCCGCACTCTTCTCCTAGCATGACCTTCAGGACCAGAGATGGGAACGTTGATCCTCACTCCACATGCCTGGGCACGTCATGGACATCTGGGAACCTCAGTGTCCTCCAATGCACACGGGCAGAAATCCTACCTGCCCCGCAGCAATATGAGAAGCAAACTATTACAGCACGTGAAGTGCTGAAACACTGCCTCACACTAGTAGGTGCTCAGTAAGCGATGGCTCATGGTATTTATTATTCATATGGTAGGGACATTTAAGGGTGCAAGAACGGGCGGAGGGAGGAAGGACAGAGTCACGGCAGGGGTGGGAGGGCCGTCTGCACCAGATGACCATGATGCTGGAGAAAGGGGGTCAGCTTCCCCACTGTCAGAGAGACTCGGGCATTGGCTTCTTTTCACTTTGAAAACTTGACATTGTGACAGCTTTGGAATGTGCCACTTTCTCCCAGTGAAAATAAAACAACCGGTTTATGACAAAAATAAACTTCTACAGTAAATGAATACAAACACAGCCTTACCCCAGCACGCAAGGCAATGGAAAGTGCGTGGGTGAGAAAGCGATGCTGCAAGCGTGCCATTCAACTGTCACCCTGAGCCGCCTCCCACCGCCCTCCCCATCTCCTGCCCCCAGGTAGATAAATACAGGCAGCCACAGCTTAGGTGGCAGCCACTCGTTCAACCTGAGCAAACCAAGAACTGCCCTGGGGTTCTGTATAATCTTCTATTTTAAACCATTGGTAAGAACCATTTTTGAAAATCGCTGTTCAAAAATATTTTCTTAATTCATTAGAACCGTGCCAGGCAGACATGGGCTCTCTGAACACACCTGGGGCACACCCTGCCTTCACCAACTACACCAGCCGAGTTTCCCAGTGATCCTAGGTTTGACACACCTGTCTCCCTGCAAGACTAGATGCCCCTCAAGGGCAGGGAGATGTGCAAGGGAAGCCAGGTTCTTAAAGTCAGGAGTCAGAGGCTGGTGACGGGGCTAGGCAGGGTCTGTACTTCTGCCTGGTGAAGGAAGGTCCACGAACCTGTGAGGTGCCTGCCTTTGACTGCTTCTCTGTGTGCCGTGGTCTGACCACGGCGTCAACTGGGTCAGCTGAGTGCTGGACAACTGCCGGACTCCTGCTTCCACAAAGCTCTTCTAACAGCTCTTCATCACAGTCTAAACAATTGCCTTATCAATATATGACTCCCCACCCCCACCCCAGAAAAAACAACCAACTCTAAAAGGAATAATGTTCTGATGAAGAAAGTTCTCAGAAAGGAAAACCATTCTCCCCACTCCATCACCACTACCATCTCTGCATCCCCAACAGATCCTCGCAGAGGAGCTACTCCACAAAGGGGCTACATTTACACATTTGTTGAACTGGATGCACCACAAGATCAAAATGTGGTAGAGCTGGAAGAATCCTGCTCTGGCGGTTCTCAGATTTGTCTGCTAATGGAACTTGATCTGATACACAAATTTTATTCAGAACTTCAGTATGTAAAAGGTAAATGTGATCAACCAGTTCAGAATCAAATGGAACTTCGCAGTTTGCAACACACTCAGAGGAAACATGGTACAACACTGGGACTTGAGGCAGCAGAAGCCGAGGACTAGAGCACTTACATGACCTGTCCGAGTTGACACGGGGACTTGGGCAGAACTGACATACACAGTCCCCACCTTCTAAATCCCACGGGGTTCTTTTCTCATTAGCTGGGCTGTGTGTCAGCAGGCTCTCACCACTCTGCCCTCCCTCCCCCTCAACCCGCACATCACCACTGGGTTGATTCTTCCCTCTAAAGCTCTCCTGATCCAGCAGCACTCCTCAGCCCCCATCTCGTGACGGCGCCCTTATGGCTTCAACGGTGGTTTTCAAGGTGTTCTGCACGTCACTGCTTTTAGGGGTTTTGTATTTCAGGCAAATTTCAATTTTTAGACACAGATTTTCTATCATTTTAGAAATTTCACACTAAATATAAGTTTAAATTTTAAAATAATCAATGTGTTAATTTATATTATCAGTTAGCCAGCTTTTTTAGAGAGACATAAAAACCTTCCTGTTATTTGTACATCTACTTTGGCTTCTCTCAGAAGTCACGGACTAGAAAAATTATACCCCCCTGCTTGCTTTGTTGTTGGTGTTGCTTCACATGTGTGCTCATCAAATACACAGTCCAGGGGAGCCACACGGTGATGCACCTGCTTGGCTGATGTTCCCACAAGGGCCACTGGCAAGCTGAGTCATAGTGCCTGGCACACCATAGGGACTCCCTGAATCTCGATTCATGAACTCAGTGTCAAGTGAACCCCCAGCAAGTATTACCATGATAACATCTTAATATAGACAGTTTTCATGCTTGTGTTGAAATCTGGGGTGCCTCTTGCCATAACCCAAGGTATGCTTCAAATTCTGGCATAAAAATATGTACACCCCACACTTGGACAATGACATTTTACTGCTTAGCATGGCCTATTTACCCTGTTCTTTGGCTCCATTAGTGAACCTCTGAAACCCAGAAGATGACCTTGGTTCTCAGTTCAAAGATATGCTGGAGAGAATTCTAAGCCAAAGGAAGTGGAGAAATATAAGGGCACATTAGTCCCCTGATTTCCTGTGTCCTTGGACTGCTCGTGTACTGTTTATTCTCTGTTACCTCCTCACTGACATGAAACAGCAACTACACTAGCCCCATGTGAGGAATACAAACAAATATTTGTTGAATTGATTTCTTTTTAAAGTCAGGGAACAGGGCGCCTGGGTGGCTCAGTTGTTAAGCATCTCCCTGCAGCTCAGGTTATGATCCCAGGGTCCTGGGATCGAGCCCCGCATCGGCCTCTCTGCTCAGCAAGAAGCCTCCTTCTCCCTCTCCCACTCCCCCTGCTTGTGTTCCCTCTCTCGCTGTGTCTGTCAAATAAATAAATAAATAATCTTTTAAATAAATAAATAAATAAATAAATAAAAATAAAGTCAGGGAAAGAAAATGTCTGAGAGAAAGAAATCCAGAAAGTCAGCTGCAGATGAAAAACTGACAGCTATGGCTCTCTAAGGGGATGTACATTTTAGAAAAATGTATTTTATAAATCCTCTATCAAGGAAAAGGAAGAAAAATGGATGGTTTTGAATTCCCATGTACTCAAAAACATAATAAGCAACACAGCTACTTATTGTTAATAAAAACGAAAATGCCAAAACAATAGAGAACACTCCATATATTTAGTGTTAAGCTGTTTCGTTTAACTACTAATAGAGAATACACTTGCTAAAAAAAAAATACATAATTGGTATTTTCCTCATTTTCCCCAGGCTACTCTTCATTTTCTGTGTATTCTTCCAAAAAGTTTCCCTCACCCATATTAATGCACACACACACACACACACACAAACTAGATCTGGATTCAACAAATAACTCCTGAAGGCCTATGTGATGAGGAACACAAGGATCAAGGTTCACAATTTAAATTTTTCACAGAAATAATATCCAATATACTACTCACAAAACATTTTTTAAATATAAACTTGATACTACTACCACGATTTTATAGATCAGGAAACTGAAACGAGGGGTCCAGTACCCGGCCCAGAAACTTACCCAGTGGCTACAGGAAACCAAGTCAGGCCTAGCGCACAAGTGACAGAGGACTCCAGAACTAGTACCCTCTCCGTGAAATAAAGGTGGTAAGTGACAACAGAAGTTTGCAATCTAGGACATAAGTCTGAATTCAAAAATCTAATAATGATTAACCAGTACTTATGTGATAAAACTTACCTAAAGGCAGCAACTAGTGGGGCATAAATTGAGTCTCCATCATAAACATATAAATGGTCCCAACTACACTCTGTAGCAAAATGAGTGAAACGAAGTCTCATTATTCTATTTGGCCTGAAAAGAACAAAAAGAGCAGTTTATAATAACCATCATAACTATAAAACATGTGAGAAGAAGATAGAGATCGATTTTTAAAGAACTTACAGGGAGAGAAGAAATAAGGGCACATTAGTCCCCTGATTTCCTGTGTCCTTGGGCTGTTTGTGTACTGTTTATTCTCTGTTACCTCCTCAATGACATGAAACAGCAACTACACTAGCCCCATGTGAGGAATACAAACAAATATTTGTTGAACTGATTTCTTTTTAAAGTCAGGGAACGGGGCGCCCGGGTGGCTCAGTCGTTGAGCGTCTGCCTTCGGCTCAGGTCATGATCCCAGGGTCCTGGGATTGAGCCCCGCATTGGCCTCTCTGCTCAGCAGGAAGCCTCCTTCTCCCTCTCCCACTCCCCCTGCTTGTGTTCCCTCTCTCGCTGTGTCTCTCTGTCAAATTAATAAATAAATAATCTTTTAAATAAATAAATAAGGAAATAAATAAAAATAAAAAATAAAGAATAGTATATAAACGACATTCCTTCATTTGTCAAAGATTTATTTCATACTTACTATGTGCAAGAGACCACTAAGCACACAATGGTAAACAAAATCACCATGGTCTATGCCTCTCTGGGCCTTACAGTCCATACAGTGGCTGTTCTTTAACAGCCTGTGAAACAACCCATTAGCCCTTCTGTTTCTGCACTTCCTTCCTTACTCAACTTCAGATACCAGTGTCATTTCACAAACACAAGTGCCAGTTCTCTATACTTGCCTACCCTTCTGCGTTTGCATGGAACTACCTGGCAAAGGCCCGGTCTAGAGGACACCAGTTATCTGCTCTGACTTAGATTAAATGCAAAGAAAACGAAGCCTACCACTGGGTCCTCCAGACCACCGCGTAGGCTGCTTTCGGGACCGGTCACAGCTCACCAACTTCCACCTGGCACTTCAAGTCTGCCAGCAGTGCTACTACTCATTCTCTCTCTCCTTCTGTACAGTTGCTGCTCACTCCCAATTACTGTTTCAAACCATTCGCTCCCACCTCCCTGCTTCAGCTCAGCACCCAGACAAAAATCTCTCAACTCCCCATTTTCCAAAACAGATACACCCACCCACTCCTCTGTCCATCTCTCAAACACTTTACATCTCCCTCCCATCTAGAACTTTCCACATCCTCATTTTAATTTCCTTAAGTACCACATATTTTACAAAAAACAACAAAACATAAAAACGTCAAATCTCAACTCTCCTTCCAGCTATTACCTCTCTCTGCTGAAGAGAGTGAACCTCCACACAAGACTTTGCTTTCTCGGTTTCCTCACATCCCACTCACCCTCTTCGCTCTCAAACCTGGCTTCCACCCAAACACTCCACTCAAAAACCTCTTGGTAATAACAGCACCGTTTATATCCTGGTGATGCCTAATTATATGTCTCCAGCCTAGGCCTTCCCTCTACGCCACACTCGTCTACCTAACATCTCTAAGCAAACAACTAAGTAAGTTCATAAACAAGTTAACTCAGCTGATGATGGCTACCGTGAAGATATGAAAGGAATGTGATGTGTACAACAGGTGGTAGGGAATTACCCCAAAAACCTTTGGAAGAGATGAGAACGACAAGAAATAGGCCGTGTGAAATGAATAGGGAACCATGTTTCGGACAGAGGGAACAGCAGAGTCTTCAAGTCCAAGTGAGAAAGGGGTTAATGTGTCCAAGCAACACGAAGAAAACCAGTGTGTCTGAAACACAGCAAAGAGAGGACACCACATGAGATGAGAAGCGAGAGATGGGCGAGGGGCAACAGCAAAAGCTGGGAGGCCAATTTCAAGGCTATCACAGTGGTCCAGGAAAGACAGGATGGTTGGTGTCTCACAACAATTGTAGAGATGAAGATGAAAAGAAGGGAGATGGAGTGGGAAGACGTTCTAGAGGGAAAACGGGCAGAACTTACGGACAGGCTGAATATGGGGATAAGGGGCAGAAGGAGTTAAAGGTTTTGCTCAGGCTGAGGAGGAACCACCAAGAGCACCTTCAGAGGAATGCTGCAGAAGGACGTCAGATAGGAATGAACTGATAGGAAGCATAGGGGCAAACAACTCCTTAGAGCAGCAGTTCTCGAGCTATGGGCCTCACAATGCCAGGAGGGGCCCTGGGACTCTTTCAGGGCAGTCTACGAGGTCAAATCTATGTTCACGATAATCCTAAAATGTCTATGAGGTCAAATCTATGTTCACGATAATCCTAAATATCACGTGCCTTTATCAGCACGTTGGCATTTACTAACGGTGCAGGAGTGATGGTGGGAGAAACAAACTGCCGGCACCTTAGGACAGCGAGGCGGAAGCACCAAAATGGACCAGTAATCACTGTTATTCTTCACCACTACACGCTCACAGAAAAAGGAAAAATGGGTTTCACGGAAGGATATCTTTATTAAGTGGTAAAAACTATTAATTTCATTAAATCTTGACCCACGAGTACACATCTTTTGAGTATCCCACCTGACAAGACAGGAAGTACGGACAAAGCACTTCTGCTACCTAACACAGGACAGTGGTCTCAAGGAAAATCACTTTTGCAATCGTTTGGGTGGTGAGCTGAACTAGTTGCTTTTTCCCCCAGAATGCCATCTATCGTTTTTACTTAAAAGAACAACTAACAAACTATGGTTATGCAGACTTGTATATTTGGTAGATACTTTCTTAAAAATGAACAAAGGGGGCGCCTGGGTGGCTCAGTCGTTAAGCGTCTGCCTTCAGCTCAGGTCATGATCTCAGGGTCCTGGGATCGAGCCCTGCATCGGGCTCCCTGCTCGGCGGGAAGCCTGCTTCTCCCTCTCCCACTCCCCCTGCTTGTGTTCCCTCTCTCGCTGTCTCTCTGTCAAATAAAGAAATAAAATCTTTAAAAAAAAAAAAATGAACAAAGCAAGTCTATCACTTCAAAGAAAACAACTGACAGTACTTGTTGCCAAAGATAAAATGTAAGCTTTCAAGCAATAATTAGTTATGGAAAATTTGCATCTGCCACCCAGATGCAACTTCCCAATGCTTCAAACTTTCTGATGAGATTAATGGTGATGTTAACCAAGTGATTTTTCACATTATATCATGAAATATATCAAAATTTGGAAGATCTGCATAATTCAGTGAACATGATTTTCCAAATAACCCATATATCCTGTTACAAAACCATGCAAGGGTTAAAGAGCCATTCCAAAGTACAAGAAAACCAACAGATTTTAACTTAAGTTCTAAAAGTTCATGAACATTGTTTCAGATTCCACACTGCAATTTACTTTTAAGAAATCAGCACTTGTCAAGCTTTGATGTAGTATCAAAGAAGACCATCCAAAATTATTTAGAAGGGTTATTAAAATATCCTTCCTTTTCCTACTACATATTCAAGTGAAGACTAATTTTCTTCACATACTTCAACCACAATAACATATTGTAACAAAGTGAATGCAGAAGAAAATATAATAATCCGGCTATCTTCTATGGAGCCAGACACAAGAGATTGTACAAAAATGTAAAACAATACCATTCTTTTCACTGATTTTTTAAAAATACAGGGTTTCCTTTTTCATAAAAATATGTCACACGTGCTGACATAGAGTAGGTTTATCATGCCTTTAAATGAGTTAATGAAGAGTTTCCTTAGTGTTAATTTATTATATAATAAACACAGATAACCCACAGAAACAAAAATTACTTGGAATTCTCAAAATTTAAGAGTGTAAAGGGGTCCTGAGACCACAGAGTTTGAGAAACACTGCTTTAAAGATTTGCCATTAAGAATGGCGCCTGTCAGGACTCCTGGGTGGCTCAATTGGTTGAGCGTCTGCCTTTGGCTCAGGTCATGATCCCAGGGTCCTGGGATCAAGTCCCACATCGGGAATCCTTGCTCAGCAGGGAGCCTGCTTTTCCCTCTGCCTGCTGCTCCCCACTGTTTGTGCTTGCTCTCTCTCACTCTCTCTGACAAATACATAAAAAATCTTAAAAAAAAAAAAAAGAATGGCGCCTGCCTGGGTGGCTCAGTCAAATAAGCAACCAACTCTTGATTCTGGCTCAGGTCCTGATCTCAGGGTCATGAGTTCAAGCCCCACACTGGGCTCCATGTCCAGGGTGGAGCCTACTTTAAAAAAGAAAAAAATTGCCATGAAGAGAAGAAGGCAAAGGCAAGAGCTGAAGGGTACAGGGGCCCAGAGCAGAAGCCATCTGAACAGTAACAGGTATTTTTATTTTCCTGACCCCAATAAAAATAGGTACTTACAAAAAATGATATAATATTGTAATTTTCTACTGCTTTAAGCAAACCATTTCAAATATTCAAGAGTTTTAACTATTATAATTGACAATATACAAATTTCTGGTGTATATAATTCATTCACAGCTTTAAATCCAACCCAAAACTTTTTTCAGATTAACAATGAAGATTAAGAAAAATGAAATCAAATTCACTTGTCAGATGAAAAATTATCAAATGAAAAATATTTTTAAGTACTTTATGTTACAGATTGTTAACTGTGCTTGTAAAAAAAAAGTAATGCCACACTGAGCTCAGAAAAAAAAAAATTAAACCAGCCATTACTACTTACTGTCCTTCAATGAGCCATGTGCACTTCGTTTTATATTTATAATTTCCAGGTCCATCTGTTACAAACCCAGAAGATCCAGTTAGTCTGTAATGCAAATTAAAAAAAAAAACTTAAGTCCATCAAAATTTCACATATCAATATCTTTCTTAATTCTCAATTCAATACAAGTTAAGCATAGTGGGTACATTAATGCATAACCAGAAGAAAATCACTGGATAGTTAATGGTCAGATTATACAAATCTAGGTGAAAAGAATACTTGCCATAAACTTAAGAAAAGGGGGTACAAATACATTAAAACCAACAGGAGTAAACAAAAACATATCTAAATCTTTCTAGCTGAGATAAGAAATCCATACTTTGTACCATGAAAATGGCTGTAAGAACTTACTTATAAAAATGAGTTAGTTTTTAAAAAGTAAGATCACACAGTTACAGGTATAATTAAAACGTATTTAATACAATAATACTGTGGAGAACATAACTGAGATGGGCAAGCACATCAAGCCACAACACAAAATGGACCCATCACACTCATCTTGCTTCTGAAGGCAATCTACCACACCCATGAGCAGTGTCCATCAGCACCTGTCTTCCCACGCATCTGCTGAGTACGAAGTTCGTCAATATTTTTAGGTCTTGCCAGTATGATAGGCATATCCTGAAATCTCATTAATGTTTTGACTGGACTAACCCTGAAGCTTGAATATCTTCTCGTATGTTTTGGTCATTTGCATTTTCTCCTTTGTGAATTAAAATTTCATATTCTGTGCCCACTTTACCACCAAGTTATCTTTTCCAATTAATGTTTAGGAGCTCTTTTTATATTAAGGAGTTCCTATCTGCATGTTAAATACACTATAAATATATTTTCTCAGTTTACTTTTTTCTTTATATTTTGTGTCTGTTATCTTTTGCTATATATAACTTTTTAATATTTAAAAAGGATGCTATTTCCTTCCTCACTGCTGTTCCCAGATCATTTTTCCTCTGTCTTCCATCACCAATGTCAGCCTTTCTGAAACAGATGTTCTCCTCTGGATCTGCCTCCCCTACTTTCTGAGTTAACTACTGACATCCCAGTTACTCCTTCTCACCCACTGATACCAACATCTAGTTCACTGTCTTCCATTCAACTACATCAACATCCAAGATGTTCCAATCAGAACCCAAGCTCTCCATTTCTTAACTTCACCATTAACGGTCTTTTCGTCCACCCCACATTAGTCATCCACTCCTCTGGGCCCTGCCATTATCTGTAACAGCAAAAGCACCAAAATCTTCATTTTAGGCATCCTACGTTATGACCACTATCTCTTTTGTCTCAAGCTCATTTAGCCTAGCTCCCCTTTTCCAGGAAGTCATCAGCTCTAAGGGGACCTCCAATCCACTGATCACTTCTTCACATTCATCACCCACCACCCACACATTTGACTTTCCCACTTACCTAGTTAAGATTCCATGGTCCATCACAATTATCATCACCTGCAAATCCCTTGGCTTCTTTCCCCTTCTCTCCCTCTGCTGTACTTACCTGGAGATTGATATCTCCATGCCTTACTCCCAATATCCATTTTACCCCCAAGATGTTAGTCTGAGCCAATCATGGTTTTCTGTGCCCCCTGCCAATAACTGATTAGAAACATGTATCAGTTAAGATTAGGTCCTAATGCCCTGTACCTCTGAAACAAGATAGTAGGAAGGGAAAAATGAAGGGGGGGTGGGGAATCGGAGGGGGAGACGAACCATGAGAGACTATGGACTCTGAGAAACAAACTGAGGGTTTTAGAGGGGAGGGGGGTGAGGGAATGGGTTAGCCCAGTGATGGGTATTAAGGAGGGCACGTACTGAATGGAGCACTGGGTGTTATACGCAAACAATGAATCATGGAACACTACATCAAAAACTAATGATGTAATGTATGGTGACTAACATAACATAATAAAATTAAATTAAAAAAATAAAAAAATAAAAAGATTAGGTCCTAATGCAACTGACAGAAAAACGTAAATAGTAATGGCTTAAACAAGATATAAAGTCCAAAGGAAAGAAATACAGAGCACATAAGGGATTTCTATAATCATCAGGGACCTAATGCTCTTCTGTCTTGCTCTGTCATCCTCAACATGTGGCTTCCACCCATAATCCAAGATGGCTGCTCAAACTCCAACTTTTACTCCCACATTCTACCCAGCAGGAAGGAGGAAAAGAAAACAAGGTGCACATCCCCTCCCTCTAAGTCAAACAAGACAATTCAACTTCTATCCCGTCAGCCAAAAGTTATTGACATATTTAAATGTAAAGGGAGGCTGAGAAATATAGCCATTATTCCAGATGACCATGTACTCAATGAAAAATCAGGATTCTCTTTACTAGCAAAATGGAGAAAGGCAAAGAAGGGTCATTACTAGTCTCTGTCACGGCACGTAATCTAATACTTAGATGTGAGGGCAAGTCTTGATGGAGGGCTTCCAGGAACTATTTTTTCATTCTTAAGAAAGACAGTGAGATGTATCACATAATCTCCCCTTTGAGGAAGGACTTACTGCCTCGTCAACAGGCAGCCTCCAAGTGTCAGTTCCTTGAGGAGCTGCCCTGCCCCAGGTCACACCCTGCTCAGGGCAGCTCACACCACAGAGGGTAGAAAGGCTGGAACATTTCAATCCAACATGAAACAATTCTGACAGACAATCCTTTGCTCTAAGCTCCCCTTTGTCAGGCCTGCACTGAAGCTCAACTTCTTCGTTTGCCCAGTTCTGCTTCCTGCTATTTTCTCTCACAGATGTTATAACCAACTTGTGCCCCAAACTCCATCTCAGCAATGCAGCCATCATGCTATGAGGTTGAACACAAAGCCAACACCAAGAATGACAAACCAAAGGAATGCAAAGGTCTACGAAGAGCAGTACCAACCAACCAACCACAGAGGCCACTCCAAGTTTATGGGCTAATAAATTTCCCACTGGTTACTGGTTCATTGTGTATATGTGTGTGTGTGGACACACTTTAGGCCCTTATAGCTCAGAAAGTTTTCTGGCTTTCTACTATGCTTGTTTTGCTCCTAAGAGTTTCTATTGATTTCACATACATAGACATACTCAGGTCTTTGCAAAGCAGCATCACTTTTAGAAAAGATACAGGTTGTTTTAATTTTAAATATTCACTTAGTATCTTTAAAGCTAGCATTGATGTAATTTTACAAATAATGAAGAGTTATGATCACTGATAGCCTTTTGTCAACTAACTTCTCTCCCCACACTAAGATAAACATTTAACCACCTAGTAAGCATTCTTTTTTTTTTAAAGATTTTATTTATTTATTTGAGAGAGAGAGAATGAGAGACAGAGAGCATGAGAGGAAGGAGGGTCAGAGGGAGAAGCAGATTCCCTGCCGAGCAGGGAGCCCGATGCGGGACTCGATCCTGGGACTCCAGGATCATGACCTGGGCCGAAGGCAGTCGCTTAACCAACTGAGCCACCCAGGCGCCCCACCTAGTAAACATTCTTAACTATTTTTCTTCATACTCATGAGCCCATGACATATGCACAGTTCTCTTCAATTAATTTTTGGCTACACAAATTATTATACAAACTTCTCTGCATCTTCCTTTTCTCCTACAACAAAACTTTTTGAGACTCTCTTCAACTAAACAGGTATTAGTCTAATTCACTTTTTCCACGAAGCATAATCTTCTAACCTATTGAGGTAGCATTTTTTTCTGCCTTTCTCCTACTAACATTCATTTTGTTTTCAGTCAGCTGGCATTATGCACATGGCTGCAATAAATATCCCTATACATATGGCCTTACTTGTGCTTTAATTTCTAAGAATAGAATCTTAGGAGGAGGATTACTGGGCCAAAGGAAAATGAATTTTAATTGTTAACCAAGCTGCCAAATTATTTCCAAAACGGCTGTAACGATTCACATTTGCACCAGCAGTACATGAGAGCATGCTATTCTCCATGTCCCCCCCGTATTAGGTATTCTTGTTTCTTTTAAATTGTTAACTTGAAATTTTCTGTGTTCTAGTGAGTGGCCAACATGTGTTTATTGAAAGGGGAAGGCCAGGAATATCAGCTACATTTTCAGGTCAAGCGCTGTATTATCACTGATGATCCAGGTACGGACAACAGTACTGCCTGTGCTTACTTCCCCAGCAGTCACGCAAAGGCATCTGATTGAAACAGAAAGACTCTTCAACAACACGAAACCAGAAATACTGAGAATTAATAACTCCTTGCTTCTACCAAGCTTCCAGTTCAAGAATACACTGAGGGTGATTCTGCAATAGAAACAAATACAGGGAAAACGGGAACCCTCCATAGAAGGTGGGTTTCAAAGGAGTCACCTTATAATTATTTCTTTCTAATTATTAGTATTATTACCAAGCAATGTGGCCTATAAAAAAAAAAAAACAAAACACCTCAACTTTTCTCACCTGTTTATAGATTTTCTTTGTGGTCAAGTGTGTTGGACATCGATAAACTTTGACCAAAGTTCCTTGGACACTGGGGAAAAAAAAAATCTATCGTAGGAATGTAAACTACTACTGATGTGTAATTCAGTTTATTGAATGCACTAGTCAACTCCTTTATATTCTCACCTGTTACCTACTAGATCTATTTCTGAGAAAGGTGTATTGAAATCCCATACCATGACACATTTGCCATGTTATTTTTGCTTTATGTATTTATTTAGCCATATAAGCCTATAACTATTAAATCTTCATAAACTGTCCTTTTATCATAATAACCATTTATATAGTTTGATGTTCATGTTTCACCTTGTCTATTATTATAATTACTGATTTTGTTGTTTTCTTGGGCCATAGATCTTTATCCAACTCTTCATTTTTCATATTTCCTTATCAAATTTTCAAAGTTTCTTTCTTCAAACAGGACATGGTTAGGTTTTGTTTCTCAACCTAGTCTGACAGTTTTACTGGCACAATATAATTTGTCACATTTACTGTGACTGCTATACTGATTTGATTCCTTCCAACCAAAATTTTAAATCAATCTTAGTGAGGAGTAATTTATATACAATAAATGGCACTTTAAATGTACAATTTCTTAAGTTGTGACAAACGTATATACGTGTGGAACCCTCCCAAACAGCACATAAAACAGGTCTGTTACCCCCAAAAGTTCCTTCACTCCACCCTGCAGTTAATCTCTCCCAACACTGATCCTATTTCCATCACTATAGACCAGTTTTATACAACATGATTTAATAAAACCATACAGAGACCCTCTTGTGCCTTGCTTCTTTTGATCAGCCTGATGTTTCTCAGTATTGTATCAGTAGTTGGTTCGCTTCCTATTGCTGAGTAGCATTCTAATGCATGAATATACCGCAACTTGTTTATTCATTCTCCTGTTGATGGACACTTGGATTATGTAGTTATAGGCTCTTATGAATAAGGCTGCTAAGAACACTTGCGTACAAGCCTTTGTGTGGACATTCCTCTTGGATAAATACATAAAAGTGAAATCACTGGATAAAATTATAGATATATATCAAATTTAAAGAAACTGCCATAATTGTTTCCTAAGTGGTTATGCCATCTTACACTTCCATCATCAAGGAATCTTCACTGTTCCCAGGTCTCCCAGTACACCCCTTGCCTCAAGCACAGGTAAGATTCTGCCCATCCATTTAGCAATATATTGACCTTATGGAGGTCAGGAAAATCTACTATACATCACACTATCCAGGATCTGAAGCTTCATGGTCTTTGTCCCTTGCTACATTGGCCTGGCTATATACCAGTTCTCTGTCTGGGAGGATCACAACAGATCCTAGATCTTATAGTTTCCTATAGGTCCCCCCAGCAAGCTGGCTCAAGAAAAGCAGAGCGCTTGCAGTTGGAGAGCCAGGGAAGCAAGCTTCATTTAGACTGCCATGTTCCTTTTTTTTTTTTAAGATTTTATTTATTTGACAGAAGGAGACACAGTGAGAGAGGGAACACAAGCAGGGAGAGTGGGAGAGGGAGAAGCAGGCTTCCCACCGAGCAGGGAGCCTGATGTGGGGCTCGATCCCAGGACCCTGGGATCATGAGCTGAGCCGAAGGCAGATGCTTAACAACTGAGCCATCCAGGTGCCCCTAGACTGCCATGTTCCTATCAGGCTGCCATGTTCCTCATATCCCTCTTGGTTCCTCTTCATGGCTAAAATCCATTTATGTTTGGATTTTCTGTTGCTTTCAAGTAAAACCATCCCAATTACTAATTTTACCAGTTCTACGATGAACACTTTTCCCCTAATAGCTCAGAAATCAGGATGTACTATAAACTCAATGGCATGTCACAGTTTAAAGGAAGTGTTTTTTCTTTCTTAGTCGTACACAAGATAAGGAGGCATTTTACATTCAATGGCATCTTAGCGAGCTGAAGTTACACATATGGCAAACTCTAAACCTGGATGAACCCAACTCTGCTTACTCTGCATGTGCAACCAAGTAGCTGGATAAAACTAGAGACACAACATTGTACTGACTGGTCTCATTACACGTTTATAAACACACATCTCAAATAAGTTCTCAGTACTGCAGGACAACAATCTTTCCACTTTCCTGGCCAGTTCACTTTTATACCTTATTATCTTTCAACTTCCCTAACCCTCTTCCCTCTTTTCAATTTCAACTGATGATCAGTGGATTGCTTTACTCATTTCATGTGTATTTCCCCCCAGTGGAACATAAACTTCGTAACAGTAAAGACTTTTGTCTCTTCTGTTCACTATTTCCAGTGCCTAGAAGCGTGCCTGGCATCTTAATGACACTAAGTGAATAGCAGTGGAAGAAATAAATTAGAAGAACTATATTTTCTCTTCCCATTACTAAATGCATGTACTTTCCCCTAGTTACAATGGATAAACTATCTAAACTCATCTAGGGTTAAATCCTCTACCTGGGCCCAGAATTCTCAAATTCTACTCAATCAAGGGCACCAGCAGAACAAACCTAATTCCAACCCCAACCCCACACTTCTCTCTACTGGATCAGCATGAGATGAGCTATCAGATTCCCTTCTTTAAAAATAAACTTTCTTCATCTTATATTCCTATCACGCTACTGCCACTTCTGTGCTTTTACAGCAAAAGTCTTGAGAATTATCTACTCTCACCGACAACTTTCTCACCTACTAATTTCTCAACCCATTCCAGCTAGGCTCTAACCCTAACTTCCCCAGCCCCGCAAAATCCTTTAGTTAAGGTATATGAGCATTTGAAATAGTTGATGCCTCCCTTTTTCTTTTTTTTTTTTTTTTAAGATTTCATTTATTTTTGCCAGAGAGCGAGCGAGCACAAGCAGGGGGAGCAGAAGGCAGAGGGAGAAATGGCTCCCCGCTGAGCAGGGAGCCCGATGCGGGGCTCGATCCCAGGACCCTGGAATCATGACCCGAGCCGAAGGCAGACGCTTAACTGACTGAGCCACCCAGGCACCTGATGCCTCCCTCTTTCTTTCTTTCTTTTTTTTTTTTTTTAAGATTTTATTTATTTATTCATGAGATAGAGAGAGAGGCAGAGGCAGAGGGAGAAGCAGGCTCCCCACAGAGCAGGGAGCCCGATGCGGGGCTCGATCCCAGGACCCTGGGATCATGACCTGAGCTGAAGGCAGATGCTTGACTGAGCCACCCAGGCGTCACATGCCTCCCTCTTTCTTAAAAAAACACTTTCTTCACTTGGTTTCCAAAATCCCCCACTCTCAATTCACAGCTTCTTCTCAGTTCCCTATGGTAAATCCACCTGCTTGTCCCAGTCAGTCTCTAGTTGTAGGAATGCCCCAAGGCTCCACCTCAATTTGCTTCTCTGCACGAAGTCATACTGATCTTATACTGTCGCAAAACTTTAAATACCACCTTATACATATTTTTAACAATGAAATTTTCATCTCTATGATGGTAACACCATTCTCCTGGTTATCCCAGGCAAAAACTCTGAATAATACAATCATATCCTCTGTCAAAAAAACAAAAACAAAAAAACCTTTCATTTTTTTTTCCTTTCCAATATTTGTGACTTTATTATTTTTCAGGCCTTGTTACAATTAGTTAAGATCTCCGTTATCATATGGAAAAGAATTGGTGATTGGTAAGAATTGGGTAATGTCTTGTTCTCAATCTCAGGGGAAAACTTTCAGTATTTCACTGGACAGTGTGGTATTTACCCTAAGTTCTTTGCAAAACCCTTACTTAATACCAGATTAAGGACGTACCTTTCTATTCCTAGTTTACTAAAGATTTTTAACATTAGTGAGTGCTGAATTCTAGTTTTTTTAAAAAACTGTGTATCTAATGACCATTTGCCTTTTCTCCCTTATTCTATTAATGCTGTGAATGATACTGATTTTCAAATATTAAACTGACATTGAATTTCTCAAATAAACCCAACTTGGTCATGATTCCATTTATATTTTGCTGGATACAGTTTGCAAATATTTAAAATTTTTTTTAGCTTCGTAAGTTAGACTGGCCTGCTTTTTGTCAGGTTTTTTTCTTTTTAAAGATTTTATTTATTTGACAGAGAGAGAGAGTACAAGCAGGGGGAGCAGCAGGGAGAGGGAGAAGCAGGCTCCTACTGAGCAGAAAGCCCGACTCAGGGCTCAATCCCAGGACCCTGGGATCATGACCCGAGTGGAAGGCAGACGCCCAACCGACTGAGCCACCCAGTGCCCCATTTGTCAGGTTTTGATAACAAAATTACGCTCGTTGTATAAAAATAGGAAAGGAATTCACCTATTTTCCTATCTGTAGGAGAGTCTGTGTAAGATTGTTGATATTTCTTGTAAAAGTTTGGAAGAATTCACTGGTAAAGCCATCTTGGTCTGGAGGTTTCTTTTGAGCAACTTGGTTTTACTAGAGTTTGCCATTTCATCTAAATTTTTCAAATTTATTGGAATAAACTTATTACTAATATCCTATGATTTTTCCAATGCATGTAGGATCTATAGTGATGTCCTTTTATCATTATTGATCAGTAATTTGTTTTCTTTTTCTCTTTATCAATCTCTCCAGCAGCTTATCAATTTTGTCTTTTCTTTTCTTTTCTTTTTATTTATTTATCTGAGAGAGAGAGAATGAGAGAGAGCACATGAGAGGGGGGAGGGCCAGAGGGAGAAGCAGACTCCCCGCCGAGCAGGGAGCCCGATGCGGGACCCGATCCAGGGACTCCAGGACCACGACCCGAGCCGAAGGCAGTCGCCCAACCAACTGAGCCACCCAGGCACCCTGTCTTTTCTTTTATATATATATTTTTTTTATTTAAGTAATCTCTGCACCCAACATGGGGCTCGAACTTACAACCCTGAGATCAAGAGTCACACACCCCACCAACTGAGCCAGCCAGGCTTCCCTCAATTTTATTTTTCCTACTCTAATGACTTTGAGTATATTTTGTAGTTTTTCTATTTTCTTGAGTTGAAAACAGATCACTGACCTCCAACCTTTCTTCTTTTTTAGCGTATACATTTAAAACCCTTTCATTCTCAGCATTGCATTAGTTGTACCCATAGTTCTGACATATAATACTTTCATTATCATTCAGTTCAAAATTTCCAAATTCCCAGGGTGATTTCCTTTTTGATTCATGAATATTTTGAAGAGCACAGTAACTATATGGTGCCAATTAGGACAAGTGTTTTTAAAATCTTTGTTCTATTAATTACAGACAGGGGTGTTAAAATATTTTCTAACATCAATGGATGTTTAAAAAGCAGGAGGAAAACCTAATGAGGAGCAGGATATATGCATGGTTTTAAAGTGTTTCCCCACATACTGCTTATTGGTAGCAAGGAGGGAATAAAATAATAATTAGATATTGAAAAAAAAGAGAACACTCAAATAGGAGAATGAAATTAATATAAAAAATAAGGGAAAAATAGGTGTCATACACCTCCAGGTATGAGATCCTGAGAAGGGCCACCCCTTCACCTATGCAGTATTCTGACCAAGGATGCATAACTTGAATCTAACCATGAGGAAATATGAAACAAAAGCAAAATAAAGAACTGGATTTAAACGGGGGGGGGGATGTATTCATGAAAGAGTGTCAATATCATTTTTTAAAAAAGAAGGCAGTAGAAATGGTCTACATCAGGAGTCAGCAAACTACAGTCCTTAGGCTAAATCCTGCCTGCTGACTGTTCATGTAAATAAATTTTACTGGAATACAGCCATGCCCTTTTGCTTACTTATTGTCAATGTAACTTCATGTTACAAGAGCAGAAGTGAGTAACTGTACAGAGACAAAGCAGGAAATATTCACTATCTGGTTTTTACAGAAAAGATTTGCTGACCCATGTTCTAGATTAAAGTAGGCTATAGAGACAACAATTAGATGCAGTATCCAACGCTAGACTGGATCTGGTACTGGAAGGGGGGTAAGCAAATAATATAAAGGACATTATTAGGTCAACTGAAAAAATGTAGTACAAACAATAGATTAGATAAAGGTATTGTATCAATGTTAAATATACTGAAGGTGAAAACTGTACCTTAAGACTTAAGTCTCTTAAAATGATCACTACCCTTAGAAAATACACACTAAAGTATTTTATTTAAAGGGTCAAGAGCCATGAGATACATGTATCTTATTATCAAACGGTTTCAAGAAAAAACATTGTGTTTATGTGTGAGAACACAAGCAAGTTCACAAAGGACAGACTATTTTTCAGCCCTTGTCTCTCTGTGCTTCTGTCTAGGAATGTTTTCCCAACATACCTTACAGTTCATTGATTCTCTCTTCATCTGCATCTAAGATTCCTAAAATCAGTTACTGTATCTTCAGTTTCTGTTAATTCTTTTTTATATTTTCTAACTCTTAAAAAAAAAAAAGGTCTAGTCATTTAAATTCTTAAAGTGATCATTTATTTCAAAGTCTGTTTCTAATCATTTTTTTTTTTTTAAGATTTTATCTATTTGACAGAGGGAGAGAAACAGCGAGAGAGGAAACACAAGCAGGGGGAGTGGGAGAGGGAGAAGCAGGCTTCCCGCTGAGCAGGGAGCCCAATGCGGGGCTCCATCCCAGGACCCTGGGATCATGACCTGAGCGGAAGGCAGACGCTTAACGACTGACTCTTCTGTGTCTCCACTAATGTCCTTTTTCTATTCCAAGATCCAATCCAGAATGCAACACTAAAGTTAGTTGTCATGTCTTCTTGCCTCCCTGAACCTCTTTTCAACAATTTAAATTTTAGTTGAGATAACAGATTCACATCTATTATAATAATGCAGTTATAAGAAATAATAGAGTGATTCCTTATATACTTTGATCAAGTTCCCTAAATGGTAACATTTTTTAAAACTACAGTAAAATACCACAACTAGAATACTGACATTGATAAATCAATCTTATTCAGCTGTCCACAGTTTTACTTTTATACTCGTGTGTGTGTGTTTTTAAGTTCTACACAATTTTGTCACCTGTGTAGGTTCATGCATCCACCACCAGTCAAGATACTAAACGGATCCAGGGGCGCCTGGTGGCTCAGTCAGTTAAGCAGCTGCCTTCGGCTCAGGTCATGATTCCAGGATTCTGGGACTGAGCCCCACGTCGGGCTCCCTGCTGAGTGGGGAGCCTGCTTCTCCCTCTCCCTCTACCTGCCGCTCCCCCTGCTTGTACTCTCTCTCTAATAAAAGATAAAAAAATCTTAAAAAAAAAAAAAGATACTAAATGGATCCAGCACAAGGATTCCTCATACTGCCCCTTTGTAACCACACACACCCTCCACATTCTTAACCCCTGGCAACATTTAATCTGTCATTTTATCTTTATGCGATGTTCCTCTTTGTCTCTGATAATTTTCTTTGCTCTAAAGTATAATTTGTCAATTATTAGTATAGCTATTCCTACCCTTTATTTGTTTTCAATTAATGTTTGCATGGTATATTTTTTCCCTTCTTTTACTTTCTACCTACATACGTTGTTGAATTTGAAGTGACTTTCCTACAAGCAGGATGTAGTTGGATCACATTTTTTCATCCAATTTGCATTTCCATTTTAGGTAATTATTACATTTATAGTAATTACGGATATGTTAAGCCTTAAGTCAGCCACTCTATTATTTGCCTTATATTTGTTTTCTCTGGTTCTCATTCTGTTTCTCTCTTTTTGTCTTCCTGTGGGTCATTTGAACATTTTTTAAGAGTCCATCTTGATTTATTTATATTGTTTTTATATTTTTGTATGTTTTCTTAGCAGTTACTCTTGGCACCAGAATACACACATGTGACTTAGAACAATCTACTGGTAATGATGTTCTACTACTTTTAGTGGAGTGTGGCAACCTCACTTCCATTTAGGTCCTTTATCTTCATCATTTTATTTTTTTAAAGATTTTATTTATTTGAGAGAGAGCACATGCATTAATGCATTGGGGGGGGGCGGTGCATGGGGGTAATCTCAAGCAGACTTCCTGCCCAGCCCAGAGCCAGATGTGGGGCTTGATCCCACAACCTCAAGATCACGAACCTAGCCAAAACCAAGAGTTGGATGCTCAACTGACTGAGCCACCCAGGAGCCCCTATCTTCACCACTTAAAATATCATATTTAGTACCAGATGGTTTTTAAAGACTTTATTTATTTGAGAGAGAGAGAGAGCAGGGGGAGAGAGAGAGAGAGAATCTCAAGCAGACAGCCCACTGAGCGAGGAGACCAACACAGGGCTCAATCACATGACCCCAAGCTCATGACCTAAGTCAAAATCAAGAGTTAGATGCTTAGCCAACTGAGCCACCCAGGCATCCCTGGTTTTGTATTTTTTATTCAGTCATCAAATATGATTGCTAACCCTCAGGAGGAAAAGGAGAGTCTATTATTATATTATGTACCTGTATTTCTGCTCTCTCCATTGTTCCTTCTTTTTTCTTAATGCTACAAGAGTCATTCATCATTTCTCTCCTGTTTAAAGAACTTCCTTTAGCCAATCTTTAATGATAGATCTGCTAGCAACAAATTCTTTTCATTTTCCAACATCTGACAGTGTTTTTATTTCCCTTTAATTCCTGAGGGACAGATTTGCCGAATACAGAATTCACAAATGACAGTTGTTTTATTTCAACACTTGAGAAATAATGTGCTGCTTCCACTGGCCCCCATGTTTCAGATGAGAAATTTGTTATTTGCACGGGTGTTCCCCATCATTTCTCTCTGGCTGCTTTCAAGACTTCCTTTTTGCCCTTAGGTTTCTAGGCTTTTATACTGTATATATTTATGTAAGTATATACTTACATACTTTACATAAGTATATACTTACACTGTATATATTTATACATATTATATATACTGAACATATTTAGGTAAGTATATACTTATCTATTTGTAAGTATATACTTGATGTATTTGTCTATTCTTTCACCAATACCACACTATCTTGATTACTGTAGTTTTATAGTAAGTCTTGAAGTCAGGTAGTATTGGTCCTCCAACTTTGTTCTTCTCCTTCAATACTGTGCTGACTACTCTGGGTTTTTTGTTTCTCCATATAAACGTTAGAATCAGTTTGTCAATATCGACCAAATAATTTACTGGGATTTTGATTATATAGATCAAGTTGGGAAGAAGGGAAGAACTGATATCTTGACAATATTGAGCCCTCTCATCCATGAGCAGGGAATCTATCTCCATGTACTTAGTTCTTTGATTTTGTTCATCAGAGTATATAGTTTTCCTCATAAAAATCTTATACACATTTCGCTAGACCTATGCCTAAGTATTTTACTTTTGGTGGTGCTAACGTAAATGGTATTGTGTTTTTAATTTCAAATTCCACTTCTTCATTGCTGGTATATAGGAAAGCAACTGAATTCTGTGTATTAACCTTGTATCTATCTCACACATTTAGATTTCAAGAATTCAATTATGATGCATCTTGGTGTGGATTTGAGTTTTTCTTGTTTGGGATTCACAACTTCTTGGCTTTGCAAGTTTGTTTCTTTTGCCAAATTTGGTACATTTTCAGCCATTACTTCTTTCAAATACTCTTTCAGCCCCACCCTCATTTCCTTCTGGGACTCCAACTATGCAAGTGTTAGATCTTTTGTCCCACAGATCATTTGTTCAAGTCTATTTTCTCTCTGTTGTTTAAATTGCAGGATCTCTATTGTTCAGTTCTCCAGTTTACTAATTCTATCCTGTTACTGTCATTCTACTAATTGAACCCATCCAACAAGTTGGGGGGGGGGGTTGTTGTTGTTGTGTTATCCAATTCTAAAATTTCCATTTGGTTTCTAATTTCATTTGTAATTTGGTTCTAATTGATTTTATTTAGGGCTTTGCTGAGATTTTGTACTTATACTTCTTTCAAGACAATTTTCAATTGATTTTTTTTTAGATTTTATTTATTTGACAGAGAGAGACATAGTGAGAGAGGGAACACAGCAGGGGGAGTGGGAGAGGGAGAAGCAGGCTTCCCACCGAGCAGGGAGCCTGATGTGGGGCTCGATCGCAGGGTCCTGGGATCATGACCTGAGTCGAAGGCAGATGCTTAACGACTAAGCCACCCAGGTGCCCCCAATTTTTAATTGATTTTAAAGCATTTTTATGACAGCTGCTTTAAGATTTTTGTGAGAAAATTCCAATATCTGATTCATTTGGGGTTGGTATCTGTTGGTTGCCTTTTCTAATTCAAGTTGCAATTTACCTTATTGGCATGACAGGTCATTTTCTATTGTATCTTGAACATGTTGTCTATTATATTAGAAGTCACTAACATAGAGTCTTATAAAATATTTTATTTTAGCAGGTAGTCACCCTGTTTAGTTTTAGCATATGGATCATGACCCAGTTTTCTGGGCTATTATTCCAATGGCAGATTAATTTTCAGAGTCTCTGTGGTGTTATTTGGCCTGCTCTGTTTATCTGGTACTATTGGGCTCCCATGGGTCCCTGCTGGTGTTGCCTGAGGGGATGAAAGGAGTTTCTTCAAGCCAGGCTGTCAGGTGCTTCTTGGTGGAGGAGGGGTGTGATGGCCCTAAGTTCCCCCCACCAACTCCCTGCTTCCCAGCATCTCTGAGCAGGAAAGGCAAGTCTTGAGCCCACAGAGAAAAAAGAGGCCTCCCAGAACATGCTGCTTCCCATAGCTGGGTCCCTCTTGCCAGTTCCACCCACCTGCCCCTGTATCTCTGGCTAGGGGAGAAAAAGCTCAGGCCCACATAACCAAAGAGACTTCCTTGCACTAGGCCACTTGCAGCTGTGTCCTTCTTGCCAGTAGTGTTCACCCCGGTATCTTTGGGTGGGGGAAGAGACCCTGAAGTCCTCAAGGACAAAGACGCTTCTCAGACTAGAACGCTTGCTGGAGCTGAGTCTCTCTTGCTAGTTCTGCCCACTTGCCTTGATATCTCTCAGTGGAAAAGGGAAGTCTCAAGACAGGTGGGAAAAAGAGTGCTTTGTCTCCACACTTATATTCAGTGGGATTCCTAACTGATCCTCCTTGCCAATGTTACTAAGTTTGCCTGATTTTTTTTTTTTAAAGATTTTATTTATTTGACAGAGAGAGAGAGCACAAGTAGGTAGAGAGGCAGGCAGAGGGAGAGGGAGAAGCAGGCTCTCCACTGAGCAGGGAGCCCGACGTGGGGCTCGATCCCAGGACCCTGGGATCATGAGCTGAGCCGAAGGCAGCCGCTTAACCGACTGAGCCACCCAGGCGCCCTGCCTGATGTTTTCAGAAGGAGTTCCACTTGATTGGTGGAAGAAGCGAGCCTACCTGGACGGCATTCTTTTGCTAAGTCAGAGGGTCAGGAAGCACTGGGTCTGGGAGGCCTACTTCTGTTGGGTGGGGGGACGCAAGATGTGCTATGGCTATACTGTTCTTCTAGTCCTGTGGTCCCAAACCAGCTCACCTTTTTCTTACAACCTTTCAGAGTTCTCCTTTGGTTGTCTTCTGCACCAATTTCAGGATTTATAGGTAGATTTAGCAGAGAAAATAGGTCTATACTATCTCACCTGTACTGGAAATCTCCCCTATGAGTCTGCTTCAAACATGTTTTCCCTCTTGATTTTTAGTCAATTCTTTTGTTTTTATTATATATCTGGTTATTTTTTAATTTAATGCCAGACTAAATTTTATAATATACTATGTTACAAATATACATCTAGTTATATGTAAATACATATTACATATTCTCACTAAATACATAAAAACTACACAGATAACTTGAATCAATGGTTGACAGTGTCTTTCTCCAGAGAAAACTTGTATTTACTTCTAGGAAGCAATAAAGCTAGGAGCAGGTCTCCTTAATCCAATTAAGGACTGAGGTGATTTGCTTCAGCCTTTGTGAGAGCTAATCCTCAAGGTGTAGCCTATCCTTCAGAATTCCCAACTAAAAGCCTGGGGTGGTTTCCAGTGCCCTTCCTTCTTTGCAGGCCCTGAACCCCAATTTTATCCCCCAACTCTGC
>NC_138378.1:26582954-26631305 GCF_054177405.1 Leptonychotes weddellii | reverse complement strand
AGTCCCGCATCGGGCTCCCTGCTCGGCAGGGAGCCTGCTTCTGCCTCTGACCCTCCCCCCTCTCATGTGCTCTCTCTCTCATTCTCTCTGTCTCAAATAAATAAATAAAATCTTTAAAAAAAAAAAAAAGTGTAAGTGAGAAACACAGACTAGCAGCTGATAAATTTCCCAACATAAATACTCTGGAAAGTACAACAGTAGTTTCATTTCAGTTTTAAAAACCAGATTGTGTTGAAGAGAAAAACCAGTATGATTTCTGTTCAACCACAGTACCAGATATCTACTTCTGTGTTTAATACTCAAGATAAACATAACCTATAAATTTATTAAGTCAGTTCATCATATTTAGAAAAAACTGTTTTGATCATACGTATTCTGTTTTTCTCCTATATATTTAACCATCCTCTACACTGTAGTAAATAAAAAGCCTACCTTGGGAAACTTTCACAGAGGTAAAGCTTAAATGTCAGATATCTGCTTTCAAACATATACCTTGTGCAATTATATTAAGACATCAGGCTCAATTTTTCTTTTTACTATAGTAAAGATATTTTTACCTTTTCAAATAAGTAAACTCTATCTTCTAGGAATCAGCAAAAAAGTTTATTGTGTAACATTTTACATAGTTAAGTTTTTATCCAATATAACATAATTTCATACCATATACGCATGTGTTTTGTTGATTCCTCCCATAATTCTATTCCCCTCACTGAAAAATCAGGGGACAAATTACTGCCATTCAGTGACTTGACCCTACTGCTAGACTGAAACTCAGTATCACACAGTCCTCACCGCAGTAATCTCAAAGAGCCAGCATAATGCATTCCACATAGTGGGACCCTCACAACCCCTAGTAATGACTGAGTGAATTCCTGGTAAACCAGGGGACTGGCATTTCATTACTTGATACAGTATTTTCCAGAGCATTCCCAATTTTTATCACCAACACTTATTGAGTATTCACCAAATGGCAGGTTCTAGGACTATGCAGGGGTGTCACTGTTTTTACCTGCCCAGCATGGGCCCCACTTTTCTGGAACAGTATGTGTGTGTTCCTTTCTCTTTTCCTGCTCCCCCTTTCTCAGTCCATGCCACTTATTCCATCTAATGGAACTGGACCTCACATTCCAGCTCCACAGCAGGTACTCAGATCAGGTCTGATGAATCAGGACATTCCCATGACCCAAACACAGAGATTGCTTCAGTAAAGGACAAGGGACGAGTGAGATTCTCAGCATTCCTTACTTGCAACAAGCTTCTAAGAAAGGGTCATTCTTTTCCAGTGGAGGATGCTAAGCCAGTTTGATTTTACTTCTGGAGACACCATCTGAAGACAACCTGCCTGAGAATGAGGCCAGCGGAGTACAGATCAAAGCTAAGAGATGGAGGGAGAGAGACCAAGTGGTGCCCTGGATCCAGCCACAGACAGAGCCAACAATATCCCCCAGACTTTTCTGTCACATGAACCAATAAATCTCTCCTGTCTTTTTTCTCTTAAGCTTGTCTGAGTTGGGTGTCTGTCACTAAAACAACCTTGACAGAAACTGTAATACAATTTACAAATACAAATTAATGAGCCCTCAAATGGGAAACTGGCTAAATAGAGCTGAGGTACAGGGTAGTGAGAAGAGCCTCATTCTCAGGGGGAAGCTGGTCATCTGAGTTATGCAGTATCAAAGAAACAAGCTAAAACTATTGCCTGTGGTAACTTAGGGTTCAGATGTGTCCATCAACATTGGAAAACTAAGAGACTCTGCAGAAAAATGTGAGGAATTTAGACCATGTTATCAATTCTAAGAGAATACGGCTCAAACTCCCAGTACAGATTATGAAGACTTTTCATGATTCAGGCCTATGTTCCTCTGCATGTTAGGAATTGTTCTACATTGTAAGGAACAGGATATCCAACTGTAACTGGCTTAAGAGAAACATGGACTGCAGCATCTTACAAAACTGAAAGGTACAGCTTCAGGTAATGTTTGATCCAGAGATCCAGAAAAGTCATCAGGTCTCCAGTTCCATTTATCTGACATCCTCCCACTTCTAGAAGTTATTCTGACCACAGGTGGGCTCCTATCACAACAACAATGCTACCTATAACAATTCTCGGTTTTATATCCTTAGCACACAAAGCAGAAGACGACAAAGCATCTCCTTCATAAACATCCAGAGGAGAGAGGCATCCAGCAAGTCCCGAGATTCACTTTGACTGAGTCAGCTTAGATCACATGCCTACCTCAAAACAATCATTATAACCAGAGGCTGGAATGCCCTGATGGCTTAGCCCAGGTCAAGGATGCATCCTGAGGTTGGAGGGTGATGAGAAAGGAAGAGGAAAGACCCTTATCACCTCCCAGTCTCACACCTTTCCAACACATTCCTCACAAGTTATACTCCAACAACATCCATCTATATTCAGTTCTCTAAGTGCTGTGGGTTGAACTGTGTCCCACAAAAAGCTATGTTGAAGTCCTAGCCCTGAGTACCTGGAAATGTGACCTTATTTGGAAACAGTCTTTGCAGATGATCAAACTAAGAAGAAGTCATACTCATACGTCCAACATGACTGGCGTCCTCACAGCAGAAGAGACACACGGGGAGAGTACCGCGTGAGTTTGAAGTGATGGAGGCAGAGACGAAAGTCATGCATGTACAAGCCAAGGAATGCTAAGGGTTGCTGGCAATTCCAGCAGCTGAGAGAAAGACACGGAACAGATTCTCCCTTAGAGCTTTCAGAGAGAACATGGCCCTGCTGACACTTTATTTCAGGCTTGTGACCTCCAGAACCGTAAGAGATTAAATTTCTGTTGGTTTAGACTACAGTTTGTGGTACTTTGTTACAATAAACCTAGGAAACTAATACACTTAAGTAAGCATGATAGCCCGTAATTCTTTGCCTTTGGACACTCTCTTTTCTCCTTCTGGAATGCCCATCTCTCCCAGATGGTCTATTCACACTAAACCTCAAATCTGCCCAAATGGTCTCTTCTTTGTGATGCCTTCCACCATAGCCCTCAAAAGAGTTAGTCTCTCCACCATATCCTAGTCCAGCACCACATATTGCTTGCATTTTTATTATTAAATTCTAATTGTCTGTGCACATAGCTGTCTTCCCTTCGGAATTATGAGCTCTCCAATGGGAAAGCAAGGCCTGATTCTTACCCACCTTCATATCCTCAAGGCAGTCCATGGTACCTAACACATAATAATCACCCAAAAGCTATCTATGAATTGAACAGGCTGATGACTCATCTCAAAAAAAAAGATAATGGGTATGATTTCAGAGGATTGGCTATTACAGATTATAGAGAACTGAAGATGGGCCTTGAGGTAGAATCTAGATAAGTAGAAAAGAAAGAATATGGGGGCAGGGAGGAGGAAAGGTGTTAAATTTAGCAAATATGGAGAAAAACTACAAAGTAGAAAAATTTGGGTAGGGAGAAAGGAATGTGTATGGGGCAGTGGGAGCCTTCTGTTGAGGGTCACTTTACAGGTAATAAGAGGAGTAGGGGAATAAAAAGGTTTCTCAGCAAGACAGTGGCATGTGTTTCCAGGGGATTTCTATGACTAAGTGTAGAATGGACTCTGGAGATGCAAGAGACCAGTCAGGGCACAAGAGAGGCAGCTCAGCAAGGAGGTGAAGGGCCAGATGCTCTAGGATGGCAGCAGCAAGAGTGGAAAGGAAGACAATTTTAAGACTTAAGAGAAGAAAGAATAAACAGAAAGAGCAAAGGATTACCCCTATGTTCTGACCTTTGGTTATCCACGTAGGATTTACTACTGATATAAGGGAGCATAGAGGGAAAGACTATTCTTTTCGAGGAGGATAAAAGTTTGTCTCAGATGGCTTACTATGCGGTGACAGTAAAAAATCCCCAAAATGATGTCCAGCGAACAGTAGATGATGAAGTTCATGAGATTTATGAGGACAAAAGACAGATATGGCAGTTATATGGGTAAAGATGACTTTTTTCATTCCTTCATCCAACAGATTATTTATTGCACACCATGCCCTAGGCACTGTTCTAGGCTCTGGGAATAGAACAAGCAAAACTGATAGAAATCCCTGCCCTCGTGGAGCTTATATTCTACTGGGGAAAACAGACAATTTGATTCATGAACATAAATTTAGGGCTTTAGGTTAATACTACTATAAACCTCTCCAAAATTTTTTTTTACCTTTTTCTTTTTTCAAATTTTATTTTCCAGAATTTTCATTTCACTAGTTATAGGTATTTATGTCCTTGACCGGTAGCCAAACAGGTTTGAGTGAGTTAAGGTTTTGTTTTTTCTTTTTTTTTTAATGCTGGCTTTAGTGTTATAATAAATCTATTCTTCCTCCTTTGTTTCTTAATCTGTTTCTCATTGGCACTAGGCAGCCCTTCCAAAGAATGTTCATAAATGGTGACTGGACTCAGAGAAAACGAGAGGCCAAATGGTACACTGGAAAGCAAGAGAGTGGGAATTAACAAGGCCTGAATTCAAATCCCAGTCCAGTTTTCCACAGGTTGTATGAGATGGTGCAAGTTACTCAGTATCTCCAAGCTTCAATTCACCCACCTGTGAAATGGGAATAACTTGACTTTAAGGATTAAAAGGAGTAATTTCTAAAAGGCACTTGACACAACACCTAGGAAAAAACGGGAGAAATGCTGGTGGCAGCTAGTGTTGGGACTACTACTACCACCATTATTCCATATGCCAGGAACAAAACAGATGCTTAATAAATGCCTACTTCTTTCCTTATTCTAGAGAAGGTAAGTTCTTAACATCCTGCGTACTTATAAGGCTCCCATTCACTAGGCTACTCTAGTCTATCCTCCCCAAACTTCTGATGATAGCAGGAACGTAGAAGAATTAAATGCAGATTAATTTCATAAATGGACTTAATATCTTTATTTCTAACTTGATGGGATGTATTTATCATCTGAAGAAAAACCTCCACGGTGGTGTCACAAGAAGAAAAGAATGATCACTGAATTATGAACAGTAACATAAAAATGAATGAAACTGGCACTGCTTTAGAAATTGTCCACCACGGTGCCTGGGTGGCTCAGTCGGTTAAGTATCTGCCTTCGGCTCAGGTCATGATCCTGGGGTCCTGGGATCAAGTCCCACATCCGGCTCTCTGCTCAGCCGGAGTCCGCTTCTCCCTCTCCCTCTCTCTCTCAAATAAATAAATGGAATTAAAAAAAAAAAAAAAGAAAAAAGAAAATAAATTGTCCACCAAAGATTCCATAGTTATTTTTACTAAACTGACATCAATAATATACTCCTCTGTAATAATCATTTCTGTAGTATCTTTCATTTGGAAAAAAATTAAGTGATTTTCTAACTGCAACCATACACTAATATAAATTTTATAGAACACCCTCAGAGTTCTCCAGAAAATTAAATGACATGATGTATATGAAAATGTTTGACCAGATCCCTGGCATGCATTCGGTGGTAACTTTGGGGAGATCTAATCCTCTTATTATCCTACACTCCTTTCAATTACTAGAAAAGACCTTCTGGGCGCCTGGGTGGCTCAGTTGGTTAAGCGACTGCCTTCGGCTCAGGTCATGATCCCAGGGTCCTGGGATCGAGTCCCACATCGGGCTCCCGGCTCGGCAGGGAGCCTGCTTCTCCCTCTGACCCTCTCCTCTCTCATGCTGTTTCTCTCTCGCTCGCTCTCCAATAAATAAATAAATAAAATCTTTAAAAAAAAAAAAAGAAAAGAAAAGACCTTCTAACAACAATTATAACACAGGATTTATGGAACTAAAAAGATTTAAAAACACTGCCTTGATGCCATTCCATACCAGAAAGGTATTCATTTGAATGTCTCTTCATTTAATAACAAAGAGGTCTGTGAGTTAAATCAAGATACGTACCACTATAATCAAAACCAACATTTCAGTCTTCCCCTAAAATAATCCTTCCATTAACAATTTAACGTAAGTTTTTTTTAAAAGGCCAGAGACATTAAGTTCCTCTTCCTTTCATTTTTAAAAATACAAATTCCAGAAGCCCACAAAATATATTGGAATTATCAGGACCAAAGTCTTAACTTTTTGCCCAGGAAAGAGCACTGCCACCAGCTTGAACCTGCTCCAATGGAGCATCCACGACAACCAGGGGAGCCCCTTCACTCATGTGTGACACCATCTGAGACAACCAGTGTCAGGACTGCTTATTCCCCATAACAAGTGGCTCTTCTCCGATCCTCTGGATAAGAGAGAGACCTGCTCTTTCTCCCTGGCTATGTCCCTCTATACCCGGACGACTCCAACACTTATACCTGTCCTGCCAAGTGGATACCCTGAGAGCACCTAATCTCAGCATGTAGAAAACTGTTCCTCCTGTGTCCGGTAAGGTATTATATCCTCTCAGTCACCCAAGATAGGATCTAGTTTTCTTTCCCTCACCATCCCCCTCCCTTCCCAAGAACAAACCAGTTTCAAAGCAAGACCTGTCTTTTACCTCTGCAATACCACCTAGCACCCACCCTGCCTCCATTCCCACAGCCTATCCTAGGTTCTCATTACTGCCGTCCTGACCCAGTTGCCCACAACCTCTCATGCTTACAATGAGTCCACCTGCTCTGACCAGTACAGACAGACTGATCTTGCTATGCATGTCCCTCCACACCCTGTGGGCCCCCACTGCCTTCCATGGCATTCCAGATTCTCAGAACTTAAAGGGTTCTCATCTGACACAACCGTCCATTTACTTGCTTTTAGAAGCACCTCAAATTCAAAATACTCTGGCCTTATTACCTTCAAGGCCATTCCTGCTCTGGCTCCCATCTAAAAGCCTGTAATGTCATGAAAATGTGAATTAACTGTGCCATTCCACTGCTCAAGAGCTAAAGGTCAAAACTCTCAACCCAACCTACAGGGCTTCACATGGCCTGGCCCCTGCCTATCTCTCCAGTTTTGCCATGCTCCCATTTGCTCTCTGCTTCAGCTATCTGGCCTTCTCTTCAGCTTGCCATGATCCCCCTTATCCCCAAGCCTCTGTACATGCTGGTCCCTTAGCACCCCACCCCTCATGTAGGTAGTGCTATCCTACTTCTCAGATCTCAACTCAAAAGTCACTCAGCCACTAGCCTTAACATTCCAAACTAAGTCAAGTCCTCTCCTTGCCCTCTCCTTTGCCTCCATAGCCTCAAGCAAAATACTAATAAGTTGATGATTAAATTTCTTATTCCCAAGCTAGAATGTAAGCTCCACAAGAGCAGGACTGTGTCGGTCTTGTTTGCCACTTGTATCTTACAATGTACCCCAGGGCAGCCCTAATATGTGTTGACTAATGTAATTCATAAACCAGAACACCCGAAGTAAGTTACAACCCAAGATGCACTACACACTGATCATGAAATCACTTGGTTTCTCCATAACAATAAAGTAAGTGCTCAGCTCCTCAATGTTCTCTGAGTTCCCCTGAAGAACTGACATTGAGTCTAAATTCTACCATTCCAAACCTCCCTCTCACAACTCTCTTCTCTTCCATATACCCTCGTACCAGCAATACTTTACTTTCTGGTCTCCACAATTTTGTTTACAATTTTCTTCCCATCTGGAATTTTTTTCCCCAGCTACATAGTTCCAAATCCTAGTTGCTTCAAATGCTCAAATCCAATGTCACTTTCTCCTCGAAGTCTTCCTTGCATTCCCCCAGCTAGTCACAACCTCCCTCCCTGAATTCCCACAGGTTCTCCATTGTGCCCCATTCAGGTCAGATCAATGTCACTTCAAATGAGAGGTTTCTCCTAAAGTTACTCACTGGTTATAATTCTCTATCAGGCCGTCCTGTTTTCTTTTCTTGACAGCACTGTTATCTGAAATTATCTTGTTCATTTATTTCTTTACTTATGTGCTTATTTACTTATTAACTGCCTACCCCCCTCCCCCCTAGAATGTAAGATCCCTGAGAGGAGGGGCCCAGTCTGTCTGGGTCTGGGTATTTGCCCACTCCTCCACAGCTAACATCAAAAATGTTCAGTAAGATCTGCCAAAGGCATGAATGACTCTGTAGTCCTTATGACTAGGGTCATTCGTGTACCTATCTTTCTCTTGCTGTATTCCAAACTCCATATGGACTAGCCCAAAGTCTGGCTAATCTACTTGTTCATGTGTAATACCTGGAAATTCTTCCACAACTGAAGCAAATAATAGAGGACTATTAATTAATGAATTAATGATTTCTCCAGGAGGTACTGTCCCAAACCAGGCCAACTCAGAACTCCATGTTCTCCAGAAATCAGGGCAAACAGGAACCTCCTTCTATGCCCTCTCCACCCTGTTTCAATCAGCCGCCTCTGGTGAGCTTCAAAAGGCTAGTTCCCTCACTTTCCTCTAGCCAACAACCACTGATTCTTCTATCTCTGATATCTCACAATCCTAATCTAACCTTTCCCTTCTATCTTCAGCCAACAAATCACTTCCAGGGCCCTGTTTCTTCGGAGTACCCTACATCTCCAACGAGTCCGGGAACTCATCAGGCCCTAGGGAACAAGGAGATGTTAAAAGGAAGTGTTTAAGTAAGACTAGCTCGTCTTTTCTTGTACACCTCGTTTATCCAAAAGAGGCCCAGTTTCAGGGACTGGCTTTGATACTCTTTGGGACCCGAGCTTTCTTCTCCTGTACCCGCCGCACCCAAACCTCTCTGGGGTGCCTCCACCCTTGCCTCGAATCTTTTCATCTTTCAGTTCAGGAAGACCCTAGGCCAGAGACGATCATCTCCTCGGAAGCAAATGGTCCTCAATCACCGTCGGGCGGCCCTATCCTCCCCACTTTCTGTCCGGCACCTGCCTCCGGCCTGGAACCATCTCGTGCTGCCCACAGCCTCAGCCTCCCTCTGGGCCCGACCCTCCAACATCACCCCCCACTCACCTGAAGCGGCCCCCGCAGTGCTGGCATTGCTCGCCCACCCAGCCAGCGGGGCAGACGCACTGGCCGGTGCCAGGGTTGCAGCGGCCGCCGTTGACACAGGGTCGGTCACATTCCTTGGCCTCGGCTGCGGCTGAGCCCGACACCGCCGCCGCCGCCGCCGCGGCCTCGGCCGCCCAGGGCAGCAGCAGCGGCGGCGCGAGCAGCAGCAGCAGCGGCAGGAGCCGCCGCCGCGAGAGGCGCAGCCCGGCCCCCAGCCCCGGCCTCCCAGCCCCGGTCGCGTCCCAGTCCCGGCGCTGCCCGCCGTTCCTGCCCGCAGGCGCTGTCGTCGCCGCCGTCCTCCTCCTCAGCCTCGCCTGAGTGGCCGCCGCCACCGCCGCCGCCGCCACCATCTTCCCGGGGCTGAGACGGCGCCCCGCGAACACATACACACACACCGCACGGCCGGCTCCGCTTTGCCTGGCCGTGCGGGGCGGGGCTGTGCGGACGGTGGCTCAGGCGGTCAATCCTGAGGGCGGGGCCAGAGCTGCGCGACAGGCGGGGCGACGTGTGCGTGCGTGGGCGGTGCGCGGCGCGCGCGGTCCCTCCAGCAGCACGGGCGGCTCTGGAGGCGGGTGTCAGGTCCTGGGTCTGTGGGTTGATGGGACCCCGCCTGCCTCGGGTGCAAGGCGCATTAGCGCTCCAGTTTTTTGCGCGGCCCGCGGCCCGGCGGTGACAAGTTAGCATCCTCTTCCCGTTGGCTGCCTGGAACCCGTTCGCTCCGCTGGGCAAGCTGGCCGTGTTGAGCACTGCCCTCCCGGAGACCCCGGCGTCACCGCTCTGCCCCGACTCTACCTGCGGGGCAGAAAGGGCCTAGGAGGCTTCGTCGTGGTGTGTACCGTGGTGTGCGGAACTGTAGAAAAGAGTGCTGTGTTCCAGCCTCCGCTTTCTCCTCTGTAAAGGAGGGATAACGAAGTAACACGTGTGTTAAAAACCCAGTGCCTAGGCTATGCGCAATAAATGCCTAATAGAAAGACACACACAGCCCGGCCTTTCTTTTTTTTTTTTTTTTTAAAGATTTTATTTATTTATTTGAGACAGAGAGAATGAGAGACAGAGAGCATGAGAGGGAGGAGGGTCAGAGGGAGAAGCAGACTCCCTGCTGAGCAGGGAGCTCGATGTGGGACTCAATCCCGGGACTCCAGGATCATGACCTGAGCCGAAGGCAGTCGCTTAACCAACTGAGCCACCCAGGCGCCCCCAGCCCGGCCTTTCTTGATTCAGGCTGATCCAGTGGCCGACCAGATCCCCCACCTTTAATAATGTAGAGGAAGTTTGGGGTTACCTTACTCCCCACTATTTGATCTCAAACATCTCTGAAGAGAAGCCAGCATAAAATTAGGAATTGGAGCACCCTCAGCCCACCCACATCTGCTCCTAGAGCCGTTCTTTTTAGGTAGTGTTACTTTGGTAGCCCCACTGAAACTTGCCTCCTCACGGTATAACCTTATGTGGTCATCGACCCTGGAACCTGGACTGGACCTGTGACTCGATTTCTCCAATGGAAGAATGTGGCAGAAGTGACTGCCAATTTCAGAGATGAGCTTTGAGAATACCTGGAACCTTGATTTCGAGCTCTTGATAATCCTGAGCTGCTCCCCTTCTTCCACCTTGCTGTAGAAAGATGGCACACAGAGACCACCTGGAGAGGGAAAGGCCCTGAGACTACTTGGAGGAAAAGTAAGGACCCAGTTATCACCAAGAACTGAGGTCCCAGGCACATGAACCTGATGAACCTATTCCAGCTGAGGGACCCGTCATTGAGGGGAGAAGCCATCTAGGTTGTCCCAGCTATCTGAGCTGTTCCTCGTTTCCTAAAATAGAGGTAAGTCTTTCCTACTGTGCCTTTTCCAAAATCCTGAGAAATGATAAATTGGCTGCTGGTTTAAGCCTCTTAAGTTTTCAAGAGGTTTGTTACTCAGCGATAGATAACCAGAACATTGTCTGACACAAGCCTTGTGTGGTGAGGAATATTCCTGTGGCAGTTACCTCAGAGTTTGAGCACCCTGCAGTCCCTGGGAAACAAAGACTCATATACCTGTGGAGACTTTCAGCTTTACCTTAGAACACAGAATTCTAATTCTAGGATATACCCCACACTCATGCCCAGGTCCTGACCTACCTTACTGTACAGTCACTTCAAGACTGGTGAAGCTTAGCAGCACCCCAGCCTCACCCCCAGATCTCCACCCACACATCCTTCCTATTCCTTTGTGAAATGTATTGTTTGGCCTAGGCCCTACCACTGGCATTCTGGTTTGCTGGTGGTTTTGGCTACAGTGTTCTACAAGGGCTGTATAGGATGAGGTAGGGAAATGGAAGACATGGCCCTACCATCTGGCAAGGACCCTGTCAGATGGAGGTGGCTTACATGAAGCCGTGGCCTGGCTTCAGGAGGCATTGCTCCCCCTACTCCTCTAGGCCAGAAGTGGAACCAACCTTTTCCTTCATTCCCCACAGCAAAACTGAACACAGACTGTGAAGTTTCACATAATTTTACCAACACTCAGGGATAACAGAAAACAGTTTGCATCCACAGAGCAAGAATATGGCTGCCTTAGAACCTTGCTGCAGCAGATGTTTTCTCTCTTCTTTACTCCCTTCTCTGGTTCTTTTTCCTTAGCCATGTTTTGCTCAAATTATCTTGCCTTAAAAAACAAACAAAATCTTACCTTGACCTATGAAGGGAAATATTGCTATCTTCTTTCTTCTTTAATGTTGTTGTCAAAGAGTCCCCTGCACTTTATACTTCTGCATAGTGGATTAAAGATGGCTGATTCGAGTCCCTGTTCAGGTACCAAATGCACCTTTTGGGGTACCTGGGTAGCTCAGTCTGTTAAGTGTCTGACTCTTGATTTTCGCTCAGGTCATGATCTCAGGGTTGTGAGATGGAACCCTGCATCGGGCTCTGTGCTGGGCATGGAGCCTGCTTAAGATTCTCTCTCTCTCTCTCTCTCTCTCCCTCCCTCCCTCTCCTCCTCCCCACCCCCTCTCTCTCCCTCTCTTAAAGAAAAAAATATGTATATAAGTCTGTAAATTGTTTTGCACTCCTTCCATGGAGAGATGGGGACTAATTTCGCCCACTCCTTGAATCTGGGCTGGTCTTAGTGTTTGCTGAACCAATACACTGTGATGGAAGTGATACACTGGAACTTCCGAGTCTAGATCCAAGAAGTTTTGCCACTTCTTTCTGAGTGCCTTCGGAACTTGCTCTAAGGAAATCCAGCTGCCATAAAGGATGCCCAGCCACTCTGAGACAAGGAAGCCAGCCCCAGCCGTTCCAGACCCCAGCCACTGTTGGCAGAGTTCCTGTGGCAGAGCTCCTGGTTAAGGCCCCAGACACTGATGAAGCAGAGGGGCGTCATCTCTGCAGAACCCACCCCAAACTGCAGATATATGAGCAACATAAAGAACTATGCTTCTTGGGGCGCCTGGGTGGCTCAGATGGTTAAGCGTCTGCCTTCAGCTCAGGTCATGATCCCAGGGTCCTGGGATCGAGCCCCGCGTCGGGCTCCCTGCTTTGTGGGGAGCCTGCTTCTCCCTCTGACCCTCTCCCCTCTCATGCTGTTTCTCTCTCGCTCGCTCTCTAAAAAATAAAAAAAAAATAAAAAAAAAAGAACTATGCTTCTTTAAGCCACTAAGTTTGGGGATGGTTTGTTTTGGGACTGCAATAGATTACCAAATACTCTGTATCTTGCTTCCTCCAAAGACAAGAATAAGTCTTGTGAGGTAGACTTGATTAAGAATTAAGAATGGCATATAGGGGCACCTGGCTGGCTTAGTCAGTAGAAAATGCAACTCTTAATCTCGAGGTTGTAAGTTGGAGCCCCATGTTGGATGGAGAAGTTACTTAAAAATAAAATCTGGAGGGCGCCTGGGTGGCTCAGATGGTTAAGTGTCTGCCTTCAGCTCAGGTCATGATCCCAGGGTCCTGGGATCAAGTCCCACATCGGGCTCCCTGCTCAGTGGGGAGCCTGCTTCTCCCTCTGCCTCTCTCTCTGTCTTTGATGAATAAATAAAATCTTTAAAAAAATAAAATAAAATAATAAAATAAAATAAAATCTTGGGGCTCCTGGTGGCTCAGTTGTTAGGCATCTGCCTTTGGCTCAGGTCATGATCCCGGGGTCGTGGGATCTAGCCCCGCATCGGGCTCCCTGCTCAGCGGGGAGCCTGCTTCTCCCTCTCCCACTCCCCATGCTTGTGTTCCCTCTCTTGCTTCGTCTCTCTCTGTCAAATAAATAAATTAAATCTTTAAAAAAAATAAGTAAATAAAATAAAATCTTTAAAAAAAAGGAACAGCTATATAATTATATATACATATATAATGTACAATGAGTCATCTATATATAACACACAGAGAGTTCTGATATCATCTGGTTGTTCCTCACGAAAAGCATCATTGCAGGTCCAGAAGCATGTCTGTTGGACTCCTCACATCTTATCACCAATGCTCTGTGACTGTTCTACCTGAATTCCCACACCATCTTTTTCTCCACTTGTCCTTTCAAGTGGCCACTACCGCCTGGAAATTTTAATGTCAATGGGAAAAATTCCTAGAACTGCTCCAACTGCATGGCCAAGGAGGTTTGTATCCACTAGGATGGTTTGAAGTTACCTCCGCTCTTTTTTTTTTTTTTTACTCAACAAAGGCATTGTCTCTGTTCATGTGGCCCTTTGCTCTCTCTGATTTCATGTCATCATTTTCTATATCTTTGCCTTGTCTCCAGGTCAAGGACATGAATGGTTTTACAATTTTTTGGCTTTTACTCATGCATTGTCTTAAGTCAGTTTCCTTAGAAGCAGAGACTGAAACAGGATTTGAGTACATAATTTTTTATGAGAGTGCTTTCTGGAGAAAGGCAATGAAGGAAGCAGGACAGAACAGGGAAGGGAGCTAAGCCAGGAGGTGGTCTTATCTGGAGTCAAGCTTCAGGCTGATCCTATGGAGAGCCTTTGGACATGGATTATGTCATGGAGTTGATTCCACCTTGAGGCAAGAGAGCAGTGTTTTATATACATATCTCATTTAGCAGCCAGCCAGCATGCACAGCTGTAAAAAGGATCCAATAAAGGAAATATGGGAGAGGCATCAGTCTACTATATACAACGGATATTTATTGAGCACTCAATAGCAAGGATGAATGCTGCCCTGGTAAGCTATCTAATCATCTGTCTGACCTTTCCTGAGTATCACGGGACCTCACTCTGTGCTATTTGAAATATCAACATTTTTTTGTATGTCAAAGATCTTATACTTTTAGTCTGCCTGGAACAAAGCAATTCTCTGATTATAGATGTCAGGATCTTACCTAACATATAAGGTACTATATGGCCTGTGAAGAAGGTTGATCCTGAGGGTTTGGAACAAACACAACTAGGAGGGTTTTAGGTAGGAAGGAAGCTCCATTGGGTAGCAGCTTCCTTGTGAGGGATAGGTCAACTTATAAAATCCCAACAGTCCTTGGCAGGCTCTACAGGAAAATGTTTAGGGATCCTTGATCTAGGAGCACAGGGTTAGCGCCCTTAGCTGTTGGCAGAGCTCCTGGTGGCCTCTATAGGCTAAGCCCCACAAATATAGGAAATGGCCTTGATATCAACGTGAAGGACACCAGTCTTGGGAGGAGATCACCAATTTAAAGGCAGAGAACTTGAAATTTCTATTAGATGGGTTGGATGCATGCCCTCTCCCTCAAATTTCTACAGTAGAGAACCAAAAGTTTTCTCCTATGCATAGATAAGATATTATGAAAACAGTAATAGAGTTAAAAGACAACTGGCCTTCCTAAGTTTCCTGTGACTGCTGTAACAAATTACCATAAGCTCAGTGGCAAAACAAAAAAACAAAACAAAACAAAAGACAGAGATTTATTCTCTCACGCTTCTGGAGACAAGAAGTCCAAAATCAGAGTGTCAGCAAGGCTGCATTCCCCCTGGAAACTCTAGGGGAGAATCCTTCCTTGCCTGTGCCAGCTTCTGATGGAAGTTGGCATTCCTTAGCCTCCTTGGCTTGTGGCCACATCACTCCAGTCTCTGCCTTTGTCATCACATTACCCTCTCCTATATATTGTCTTCTCCTGTGTGTGTATCTTATTAGGACACCTGTCATTGGATTTAGGGCCCATCTGGATAAGTTAGGATGATCTTCTCATCTCAAGATCCTTAATTATATCTACAAAGACCCTTTTCCCAAATATGATAATATTCACAGGTTCTGGGCATTAGGATATGGACACATCTTTTGGAGAGCCACTATTTAGCCCACTACACAACCCTATACAGGATGTCAACTCATTCAGTTCATTCAGTTCTGCCACTAATATTCATTGAGTGGCTACTACATGCCAGAGACTGATCTAGGCCCTGTGGAGGCAGCAGCGAAAAAGCATATAAAAATCTCTGCCTTTCTTCACACTCATTAGGATGACTACTATCAAAGCAAAACAGAAAATAACAAATGGCAGGAATATGGAGGAACTGGAACTGTTGTGTGTTAGTGGGAATGGTAGTACACTGTGGAGAACAGTTTGGCAGTTCCAAACATTAAAAACAATTATCATGGGGTGCCTGGCTGACTCAGCTAGTAGAGCATGCAACTCTTGATCTCAGGATCATGAGTTCAAGCTCCACACCAGGCATGGAGCCCACTTAAAAAAAAAAAAAGAATTATCATATGATTCAACAATCTCACTTGTGGATATATATCCAAAATAATTGAAAGCAGGATCTTGAAGAGATATCTGTACACTCAGTCACTGTAGCATTATTCACAATAGCCAAGAGGTGGAAGCAACCTAAATGTCCATCAACAGATGAACAGATAAACAAAACATGGTGTATATATATATATATATATATATATATATATATACACACACACTAAAATATTACTCAGGGTCACCTGGCCAGCTCAGTCGGTAGAGCATGCAACTCTTGATCTTGGGGTTGTAAATTCGAACCCCACATTGATGTAGGAGGGGGAGAGGGAGAGAGAATCTTAAGCAGGCTCCACACCCAGCGTGGAGCCTGATGCAGGGCTCAGGCCCACAACCCCTGAGATCATGACCTGAGCCAAAATCAGATGCTTAACCAACTGAACCATCCAGGCACCCTCAAAATTTTTTCATTATTTTTTTAAATCACTGCCTTTACGGAACATCTAATTATATATAATTTTTTATAAACTCCGTTGAAGTATAACATATATACAGAAAAGTGAAGAGAGATCATCCATATATAGCTCAATGAATTTTTTAAGTAAACATACTCATATAACTAGGGCCCGGGTAGAAAAATAGATCATAGGATCCCTCTTGGACCCTCCTAGTCACTACCTCCATGAGGGAGCCCTCTCCTAACTTCTTACATTTTGGATTAGTTTTGCCAGTTTTTCACTTTATATAAATGGAATGCTACAGTATGGAGTCTTTTGTGTCTAGATTCTTTCATTCAGCATTATGTTTGTGAAATTCATCCATATTGTGTATAGTAAGTAATTTGTTTTTATTTTTATATTCTACTGGTTAAATGTATATGACAGTTTATTTACCTATCCTACTGCTGATGGACATTTGGGCAGTCTCCAGTTCGAGGCAACTATGATTAATGATGCTATGAACAGCCTAGGAATCCAGTACAGGTCTCTCTGTGAGCATACGTACTCATTTCTGTTGGGTATATACCAGAGATGTGCTGATAAATGTTTATCAACCAGCTCCCTGGGAGGAAAACACCCTAATGTGTAGCATTTGTTGATTTCTGTGGTGTAAATACTCCCACCATGGCCTATTTCAAGCTACCAACATGATGTCACTGAATGCAGAATCAGGAAGGTACACAGACTCTGCTCTCCCAAGCCAGTGGGAACCAACTCCAGCACTGTGCATGCCTGGAAGAGCCACAAATGTCCAGACAGACCTGCAAGAGACCCATTAGGAGAAACATCTGAGAGGGATAGAGGAAGGAAAGAGGAAAAAGCATGGAGAAGATTCAGACTGAAAGAAAAATCTGACAGCTGTGAGGGGAAGGGGGAAGGAAAGATCGACTAAGAAGAGTCTCAGACTGTGGCGCAGTTCCATAAAAGGCTTGTCCAGGCCAAATGGGAGTGCTGGAGCCAAAGCTGCCAGTTGGAGTAGCCCCGCATGTCTCAGGAATGGGCCTGCACCAGCACAGATGCAGGGGTGGAGCCAGAGGGGCTCCCGGCCCACCCCCGGCCCAGCAGGAGAGCTGAGCAATGCATTTCCATGGCCAAAATACCTGCAGTATTTCTTCGCACCATCTCCCTGGAGATGAGCGGGACAGCTTCTCAATCAGTGTCCTCTCCAAATGTCTTACTTTTCACAAGTTAATTGTGCAATGCTGGCTCAGCTGACTGGGAAGTTGGAGTGGCCACTTTAGACTGAATAAGCCCCAGGTTTCTTGGGTAATTCACTAGAAAAGAAAGAGGGATTGAAGAACAGATAAGTGTTCTAATTATTAATTAAAGAAATACAAGTTGACCATACTATATCCCCAACTGATGATTTAAACCTTACTGCTTACATAAGGAAAGAATAGAAAAATGGAGTTAGTCAGAAATAGAAGCTGGAAAAGACCTTATAATCCAAGTTACAGTTAGCTATTAAAGTAGAAACAATATGGTGCTTTAAAAAAAAAGGCCACAGATTCTTTGATATTCTCATTAAAAGTTAAAGTTTAATTCCTCTCTGTAAAGCAGAGGTCAGACTGAGTGACTCTCTTCTAACAAATAAGGTGTGGTAGAATTATACTATGTGACTTCTGAGGCTAAGTCATGCAAAGGATAGCTCCTCCTTCTCCCTCTTCCTTCCCCTCCCCCTCTCCTCCCTGTCCTTCTCTCTTCACTTGCTTTGGAGGAAACCAGCCACCACGTCATGAGGACACTTGAACAGCCCGTGGAGAGGCACAGGTCGGGAGGACCTGGGGTCTGCCACCAAGAACTAGCACATACTTACCAAACATGTATGTAAGTCAACCTGGAAATGGATCCTTTGGGTAATCAAGGCTTCAGGCGACGGCAGTCCTGGCCGACATTTTGAGTGAGACCTCACAAAAGACCCTGAGCCAGAATTGCCTAGTCAAGCTGTTCTTGAATTTCTGACCCACAAAAACTGTGATGGTAATAAATTGTTGTAGGCCACTAAATTGGGGGGCAATTTGTCTCACAGCAGCGGGTAATTAATATAGGCCACGAGAATTTGGAAGTCCCCCTATACATACCCAGCACCATAACAGAAGATATTTTACCACCAAGACAGTATGACAAACCCATGGAGGATATCCATTTCCTTGTTTCCTGCTTTGGCTCATAGAGAAGCCAACTCCTCTCTAAGCTGATTCCCATCAAAGCCCACTGTCCTGGTGCAGCCAGAAGCACCATCTCTATTCCTAGCGCTCGCCCAAGGCACTGATACGGAATGTTGCCAGTGTTGTGATCAAGGTTTCTGATGCCCACACAGCGGTCCCCGTCTCATGTTGCTGCCAGCCCACTGGCACCAACCCCCATCATCTGAGAAGCTACAGGCAGCAATACAGCCTTCATTACGGGGAAGTGGTTCTTGTGTTCACTTGTACTATGGCCGTGGCCAGAACCCCAATGCGGGAGAGGGGTGGCAGATAACCATGTGTACACAACCAGCTCACCAAAAACCTGGCCTGTGACCCAGATTGCAGTGTTTACCAAGTTAAACAGTCTAAAGGCAGAGCAGCATGTCAAAAATGACTCAAGCAACAGAGAGAGTTTAGCTATGAACCTCAGCAAGTCAGGGCCAAGGGCATTGATTATGGACAAGGTTCAAAGAGGGCAGAAGGAAAGCAAACCTTCAAGAGTCCTGGGCTTGGGACAGCCTTGAAGTGTATACCTTATGGCCATGGTCTGGGCCCCCCACCCTTAGGGCTGGCTTGAAGCCATCAGGCCCCTTTCTCCCCTATGCATTTCAAGGCTGTAGCTTTTTTTCACATGTAAAGTTCCCACAGAATTGCCAGGGCTCAGACTCAGCCTGATACTGGCAAGGAAGCTTAAACACTCTTATATTAGTTTAGGTTCCCCCAGAAGAAAGCCCCGAGGCAAGAATTCAAGGTTAATGTGGGATATAATCCCAGGGAACAGGTAGCAGAGCAGGGAAGTGAGGACAGGGAAGGGAAGGCACTGAATAATACAAGAGTTGTGTTATCAAGCCCGTGACTAGTGTGAACAATTCCACAGGGGCATTCCACAGGGGAAACTCTGGGAAGTGGAATAGGACACATACCTCAGAGAGGTAGGAAGGCTAGAGTATTTGAGGGTATTTATGTACCAACTCTAGTCAGCCGTTGTTGAGGGCTGACTAGGAGAGGGAGTGTTAATTACTGTGGGGACCAACACAGAGATGGTTGGTTGATACTGGTTGATACTGGTTTATCGGTCTTTTATTTGTTTATTGGTCATTTAGGTCTCCCCTTCTGTGAATTGAGCGTTCATAACCTTTGCCCATTTTTCTATTGGATTGCTTGTCTTTTTCTTACGGATTTGTAGGAGTCACTTATATATTTAGATACTAGTCTTTTCTTTATTATATGTGTAACAAATATCACTTTCCAGATTGTGGTTTATCAAAAGATAAACTTTCTTTATAGTATCATCCAATAAGTAGTTCTTATCTTTAATGTATAGGAACTTATCAATCTTTTCTTGATAGTCTATGCTTTTCATGTCTGGTTTAAGAAATCCTTTCCTACCTTCAGGTAACAAAGATGATAATTTACCAGGAATTTTTGCTTTTTACATATAGTCTCTGATCCACTTGGAAAGGATTTATATGAAAATGTAATATAGGAATTCAGTATTTAATTTTTATCATGGAAAATCTGAAACATACACAAAAATAAAAGAGTACAATGAACTCAACACCCAGCTTCAACAATTATTAACTTACTTCATTTGACCATAACAAATTACCCCCAAACTTAAAAAATTAAAACAGTAATAAACATTTGTTATTATTTTGCACAGCTTCTGAAATTCAGGATTTTAGGCCTTTAGGGTTGTTCCAGCTCAGGATCTGTCATCAGGTTGCAGTCATGTTGTCGGCCTGGCCTGCAGACATCTGAAGCCTTAGCTGGAGCTAAAGGATCTGTTCCAAGGTGACCCTCACCTCTGGCTGGTAAGATGTTGCCAGGAAGCATCTGTTTCTTGCCACTTGGCCCTCTCCGCAGAGCAGCTGAAGCATCCTCACGGCATGGTTGCTGGCTTCCCCCAGAACAAGTGATCCAAAAGAGAGCAAGTTGGAAGTTGCAGTGACTTTTATAACATAGTCTTGGAAGACGTACAAGATCAATTCCATCACATTGGATTCATTAGAAATAAGTCACTGAGTCCCACCCACATTCAAGGGGAGAGAAATTAGGTTCCGCTTTTTGAAGGGAGGAATATCAACGTGAGTGGATGTTTTTAAAGCCAGCAGGTTAACTCACAGCCGATCTTGTTTCAACTATGCTTCCATCCACTCTCCCTTACAAACTGGATTATTTTGAAGAAAATTCCAGACATCATATTGTTTCATGTGTAAATACTTTAGTATGGATTTCTAAAAGATAAGCCTTGAAGAAATGTCATAAACACCGTACCATAGGCACACAAAAAGTTAACAGTACAACAATAATTCCTAATGTCACCAAATACATCCAGTCAAAATTCAATAGCATTCAAGTTCCCCTGATTCATTCCCTCTCCCTCTCTCCCTTTCTCTCTTTTTAAAACAGTTTATGTCAACCATCTCTGTGCATAACTCCAGATCCTCTCAGGCTCATGTCACTTAATCCAGCCACTGCTGCCCAGATCAGTCCTGCACAGGCTCCAACCAGCTGCCCACAGGTGTAGCCTGGCCCTTCTTCAGGGCTTCTCTTTAATGTGGCAGGGCGGGAGACTGTAGAAATCCACTTGGCATGTACAACCCAGAAGTGCCAGGGACTTAAAACTCTTTGAGGCAAACTTTGACCAATGGAAATGAGAACCAATGGACAACTGCTTTCCCTTTCATCCCCAGATCAACAGTCTGAAGACACAGCGTATGTAACTTCTCACAAAGTCTGTGGGATTAAGGAATCACTCTTCATGGTGGCCAACTTGATCATGCCTTCTTGTGCTCCTCTGTCTCACTTATTGTCCCTCATTCCTGCCTTTTCGATAAAGTATTTGCACATAGCTTTACTATCAGGTTCTGCTTTCTAGGGGCCCCAGGCGAAGATACAGTTGGTTCCAAACAAGGTCTCTCTGATCCATAGATTTCATCCCCTCCCACTTCTTTTCCTTTACAATTATTTGGTTATCATAATAAATCATATCGTTTGTCCTGAGGAGTTTACCACATTCTAGATTTTGCTGATCTCTCTTGCTATGGTGTTTATCATGTTCTCCTATTCCCTATATTTCCAAAACTGGTAGTTAGTTCTAGAAGCTGAATCAGATTTAGGTTTGATATTTTTGGCAAGAATTTTCACGGGTGGTGTTACACACTTCCCATTGCATCGCATCAGAAGACATGATGTCTGTTTGTCTCTTTTTGTGATTTTAAGATGGTCAGTAAATTCAGGGGTAGTAATTCTAATATATGCATTATAAATTCCCCACCAGTCTTTCACCTAATGATTTCAGCAGCCAAAGATAATCATGCCCTAGAACTGTACTGTTCAATACAATAGCAACTAGCCACATGCGGCTATTTAAATGCAATGAAAATTGAACAAAATTAGAAATTTAATTCCTTAGTCACACTGGCCACATTTTAAGTGCTTAGCAGCTACAATGGCTACTCCACTGAACAATGCAAATATAGAATTTTTCCTTTATCACAGAATGTTATGTTTGACGGAGCTAGCCTAGAACCATTATTTCATTTTAATTCTAATATTTATTATTTCTAGTATTTCATTTTAATCCTCTCATCCTTTATATGCTTATCAGCTGTAATTGTTCTATAAAGAATAACATTCCCTCATCAACTATTTAGTTGCTCTGAGATATAGTTCATGGAGTAAAAGCGTAAGTGCTTATTGCCTTTATGTACCAGTATTCAGGATAATGAGATGATTGCCTGGCATCCTCCAAACTTGACCAAAGCATTTTGTAGTTTTTATTGTTTTGAATATCATCATGGATTCACAAACAACATATTTGATGTCTTTCAGTTCATTGTAGTTACTGTTCTTTTTGATGTTCAAGTTGTGCTGAAGTTTGTTTCCTACAGTAGTATTCTATAGGTTTCTCTTGTTTGTTTGTTTGTTTAAATTTCAAATACAAGATGTTTCAGGCTCTTCTTGTACATTTTCTGCTCCAGATATGGAATCAGACATTTCTTCAAGTATCCTTGATTCCTTTTAGAGAAAAATACTATTTAGAAGCCACAATCTGGATGCTGAGGGTACTCATTCCCAGTGACTTAGGTGGGCTTTTTTTTTAAGTATACAGAGCTAGGGCTCCTGGGTGGCTCAGTCAGTTAAGCATCTGCCTTTCGCTCAGGTCATGATCCCAGAGTCCTGGGATTGAGTCCCACATGGGGTTCCCTGCTCAGTGGGGGAGTCTGCTTCTCCCTCTACCCTTCCCCCCTTGCTCATGATCTCTCTCTCTTAAATAAATAAAATCTTAAGTATATGGAGCTAGAAAATAATCTTATTTTGTTTTTTAAAGAAAATATACCTTAGGTTAATACTGAGGTTCCAAATTTAAATTTAGGACTACAGAGTTGTGGGGTACCTGGCTGGCTCAGTAAGAAGAGCATGCAACTTTTGATCTTGGGGTCATGAGTTCAAGCTTCACATTGTAGAGATTAATTAAATAATTTTTTATAAAAAAAAAAAAGGACTATGGAGTTGTATTTAACTTCTTGGAGTTTATGTTTGTATTTTCTTTCTCCTTGACTGAGAATCTTGTGTTTTGTTTTGTTTTGTTTTGTTTTTATTAACATATAAGGTATTATTTGTTTCGGGGTACAGGTCTGTGGAGAATCTTGGTTTCTAATGTCATCAATACAAGTATTCATTTTCTTTGTCCTATAATACCTATAATAATTTCTCAATGAGCTGTGCCCATGTACTAATTGTTAAATATCTTGACTATCATCCCTTAACCCATGACCTCCAAATTCTGTGAATTAATTGTTCTCTGCTTGCATTTCCTTATTTGAGGAAGTTGCTATTCTCCCACCACCCATGATTTTGTGAACCTATCAGTCAAGGAACTTGGCCTCCCCTTCTGTGAGAGTGGGAAAGAATCCCAAGCTGTGAGGGAGTTAACACCCCATGAGTGAACTTTGGCCAGTGCAAGGTAAGAGGAAGGAACCAGCAAATAATCTTTCCTTTTCACCCCACAGTGGACGATTTCAAAACATGGTGCGTTTGCATAACTTTTTAAGAAGACTCCTGTGTAACTAAGCAACCAAGTATGTTTTCTTGAAGCTACAGTGAGCTCAAAAATATACCACCTTGTGGTTATTTTCCTTCCTTCCCCTTGTCTCTAACTTTTACTTTGGGATAGCACCTCCCATTAAGACTCTACCATGACCTTCCCCTCTCATGCTCTCTGTCTCATTCTCTCTCTCAGATAAATAAATAAAATCTTAAAAAAAAAAAATGGGGCACCTGGGTGGCTCAGTTGGTTAAGCAACTGCCTTTGGCTCAGGTCATGATTCTGGAGTCCCAGGATCGAGTCCCACATCGGGCTCCCTGGCTCAGCGGGGGATCTGCTTCTCCCTCTGACCCTTCCCCTCTCATGCTCTCTGTCTCCCATTCTCTCTCTCAGATAAATAAATAAAATCTTAAAAAAAAACCACCTTTAAAAAAAAAGACCCTACCATGAAACCTTTGCCTCTTTCTCTGTTCTCTGGGAAATCCAGGCAAGAAAATTTCCCAGGATCTTCTCCTTCAGAAAGGTATAAAGCATTTTTTTTAAAGATTTTTTTTAAAATTTATTTGACATAGAAACAGAGAGAGAGGGAACACAAGCAGGGGGAGTAGGAGAGGGAGAAGCAGGCTTCCAGTTGAGCAGGGAGCCCGATGCGGGGCTCAATCCCAGGACGCTGGGATCATGACCTGAGCTGAAGGCAGATGCTTAACCGTCTGAGCCACCCAGGCGCCCCTTTTTTTCTTTTTTTTTTAAATATATATTTTTTAAAATTTATTTGACATAGAGACAGAGAGAGAGAGGGAACACAAGCAGGGGGTAAAGCATTTTTTTAATAAGCATTCCAGGTGAGTCTTACGATTGGACAAATATGGCTGACACGACCCTAAAGCATCCTCAGGCTTCAGATCTCACATCAACAGGAATTGAGCGGCTCACGTTGTGCAGAATTCAGAAGAGGAATCCATGCCAGGAACCCTTTAGATGTAGCCTTGGAGAACAATGAACCAGAGAGATGAGCACAGAGAGTAGCCTGGAGGCAGTGAGATGGACTGAACAAGGATGTTGTCTGCTGCCAAAGGAAAGAGCACTCACTGCTCCTGTCTTGCAGGGGGGTAAGTTGTGCTGTGAACTGGTAGCCACTTGATGTTCTCTCTCTCTCCTGCTCCAAATGTGAGTTTTTATTGAGTGAGGTTCTTCCATCCCTCTTCCAACAATTTGTCTGTGAATGTTATTTGTATGTTGCTGGACATGGGGAGCCACATCTGGACCTAAATTAGAAGAATGCAGCTGGCTTACAACTGAAGGAACCTCCCCCCAACCCCAAACACACACACACACACACACACACCTTCTTGCAGCAGACAGGGCATGACTCGAGCTATTTCGGGGAGGGGATGTTTTCATTTCTGTGCCCCCAGAAGCCTATCCTGAGACAAAGACTTGACTGCAAGTAGTTTATTTGGGAGATTAAAAGAAAAATACTGGTAGGGGGGATGCCTGGGTGACTCATTCAGTTAAGTGTCTGCCTTTGGCTCAAGTCATGATCTTGGGGTCCTGGGGTTGAGCCCCGTGTTGGGCTCCCTGCTCAGCAGGGAGTCTGCTTCTCCCTCTCCCTCTGCCCCTGCTACTGTGCTCTCTTTCTCTCAAATAAATAAATAAAATCTTTAAAAAAAATCCTGGCAGAGGAGTGGGAAAGTGAGAGAAAGTAAGGCAACCAATATAGGGTGCATTATCAAGCCAGTTACCATGTGTACAATTGGAGCTTAATCCCATGGGAAACTCTGGGAACCAGCATAGAACATGCGCTACAGTGTTAATGCACTACAAGGAGTAAGGGAGCTGGGGTGTCCATACATCAAGTCCCATCAGTCATCGGTTGAGAGGAGCTCCGAGGGAGGAAGACATATCAATTCCTCTGCACTTCTGGCCTGCTGTGTAAGTGACAAAGACAAAGTAGGGAAGAATCCAAGAAAGCCATTATACAAAGAAGCACGCATGCCTGCAGCTGGAAATCAGGCCAGTATGCACAAGAGTGGCAATGGGCAAGGCAGGGACAGCATCTGCTGCAAGAACTCAGAGGGTCTCTTGTCACTTATCCGCCAGCTTCGTGACCTTAAATGGGGACATTCGTTTAAACTGTAGGCATATGTGTGTGAGTGCTGGCCAGTTAAAGAAGTAAAATGCAAGCAGTATCTGATTCTGCTTTTCAGAATCGTTCTTCTCCCATTCCATATGATTCTGGGGGGCCTCTCCCTCAAAAGGCTTCTCTCCCCTCTCCCAGGGCAGACAAATGACCCCAGTGGACCAGTCATTGTAGTCATTGTAGTAGATACTGTTGGTGCCCTGGTCTGATCCCGTTTACTGGCCAGGGCTCCCATCCTGCAGTTCAGGTGAGTGTTACCTCTAGAGGCTTACAGCTTCATTTTTCTAAAGAGAATTGCCATCAGGAGGAGGGGCCAATTTGGTTGGGATATTATCCCCTCCCACCAGGGGGCATTCCACGTCTAAAAGGAGATACAAAAGACAGCTCCTCTGCCTCATGGGAAGGTGGGATAGACAATCCTGCAGTGCAATTTATGCATCAGAACTCCCCCCAAGAGATCAGCTGGATCCTCACCTTTGCATAGTTTCTTCCCTGACCCTATCCTGCTTCCTTTGCTCCCTTATAGGATGTTCCTGAGAGCATTCCTCAATTATTCAGGTGCAAGTCTCAGGCTCTGCTTCTTGGATGCCCAGCTAGGACCCATTCAGTGGGACACAATGATGAATTGGCCCAAAGGAAGACACATGGCCCCAGCATAGCTAGGGCCTTTGGGGGCATCTCAGAAAGCAGATCTTTCTCTTAAGGTTATGAGCTGTATGTAAGAACGCTGTAGTAGATACATGTTCACTCCCAGCAATGTACTTCACTCTACTTCTGGTAACAGTACATTGATTTTGGAGGAAAGGAGAAGGAACTACTTCCTTCTCTTATTCTCAGTTCTTCTACTTTGGATGAAGGTAACTTCTTTTTGGGTCCATAGGTAGGCATATGACCCACTGTAACCACATTCAATGGCCACAGAGATTACTTGGGGTGGTCTTGTGACCCAGTCAGAGCCACTGAAATATGGGTTAAGAGAGAAAAACTCTTTCTCCCCCCCCCTGGTTCGAGCATCAAGGATGAAGGGAACCTAGGGCTACTAGAGGCCATCCTGAGGAACCTGAGTATAAAACCAACACAGCAGAAGGCAGGACATTGTGGAAGGGTGAAACGAGTCCTACGTTGACAGTGTTGGAACTCTTGGTTCAAGCTCCACTCAAGGACAGTCTGACCTCTTTGATTATACCTCTTTGATTTCACAGGCTAATGAGTTCTCTTTTTTGTTTAAACCTGTTTGGGTTGGGTTTTATAACACTTAAAACCAAAGCAGTTATGACAGATTCAATGATGATAAGCCTGCAACTACAAGAAAACATATTGCTGCCATATGCAGAGACCCTGGGTGACAATGAAACCTATACATAAAAAAGAAAGAACTAAGAGAGGGAGAGAGAACAGCAGTTGTTATGGGCATATCTAAGCACCAGGATCCTACCATTCCTGAAGCATATTGTTCCTTTGGGTTCTCAGTTATTTGAATCAACAAATTTCCTTTGCTTAAAGGAGTAAGAGTTAAGCTTTGTAACTTTCAAAGTTCAAAGGAAAGAGTTTGACTAACACCATACCTTTTTTCTCAATTTCTCTTTGAGTCATTTTATTTTTTCTTTATTGAGTTGCAGTCACCCTCTATGTATTTTAGATATTGATCTTTTGCCCATTGTTTACTATAAATAATTTATTCTAATCCACCACTTGTCTTTACTTTGTTTATGATATTTCTCGTTATCTAGAAGATTGTAATTTTATGGGCTCTAGATCAACAAGCTTAACCTTTATCATTTTTGGATTATTAGACATGGTTCTTTTGGTTGAAAGTGTTGGAAACCCAACTCAATTTAGTTCAAATAAAAGACAGTTTATTGGCTAACAAAATTGGGAATTCCAGATGTATTTGGTCCTGAGCCACAACTAGAATCATAATTCCAACAGTGTCATTAGGATAATTTCTCTCATAGTCTATGAGTTCTCCGGGCTTCTTTGCTATTAAGCTCCCTTTGCCTTGTTGGAAACATGGCCCATTTTCTTACATTTGATGGTTCCAAAGGAAGAGAGAAAGACTGTATGATGGTTTAGGCATAGGAATCCCAGGAGAGCCTGTTAACCTCATATGAATGCTCAGACCGATATGTATTATATATTGATTCCTGTGTCTGATGACTGGATCAGTCATGTCAAACTATTCAGAATGTGCTCCATATAGATTGTAAGAGTTTTGTCATGGGAGAATGAGGGAAAGGAAGACCTGATAAGCATAGAGTAGCTGTCAACTCTGCCTGTTGTGTCTTGTTTATGAAAACCTTTTTCTCCCCAAATGATGTTTATATGTATTTATATGTGTATGTGTGTGTATTTATGCCTTTTTAATTCTCTCATATTTTTTACTTTTAAAAAATCTGTGGGGTACCAGGCTGGCTCAGTCAATGGAGCACATGACTCTTGATCTCAGGGTTGTGGGTTCAAACCCCACATTGGGTGTAGAGATTACTTAAAAATAAAATCTTGGGCGCCTGGGTGGCTCAGATGGTTAAGCGTCTGCCTTCGGCTCGGGTCATGATCCCGGGGTCCTGGGATCGAGTCCCGCATCAGGCTCCCTGCTCCTTGGGAGCCTGCTTCTCCCTCTGCCTCTCTCTCTCTCTCTCTGTCTCTCATGAATAAATAAATAAAATCTTTTAAAATAAATAAATAAATAAAATCTTAAAAAAAATTTGTATTTTCACTTTAGATCTGTGTTCTACCTGGAAGGTATTCTTATTGATGGCACAAGGTAGGAAATCTAACTTAAATTTTTTCCCGTATGTAACACCTATTATCTTTTTTTTTTTTTTTTTTTAAGATTTTATTTATTTATTTGACAGAGAGAGACACAGCGAGAGAGAGAACATAAGCAGGGGGAGTGGGAGAGGGAGAATCAGGCTTCCCGCAGAGCAGGGAGCCCGATGCGGGGCTCGATGCGGGGCTCGATCCCAGGACCCTGGGATCATGACCTGAGCCGAAGGCAGACGCTTAACGACTGAGCCACCCAGGCGCCCCTGTAACACCTATTATCTTAAAACCGTATGTTGAGTAGTCTCCTTTCCCCCACCAGTTAGAGACGACACATTCATTACAAACTAAATTCTACATTTATGTGAGTCTGTTTCTCAACTAGGCTTTGCTCCATTGATCTGGCTTTCTATTTCTGTAACAATACAATGTTGTTTAAATAACAGTTAACCTCTTTGGGTAGTAGTGATTCTTTGCTTGACATTAAACTTCTTCTAACAGGCATGTTTTGGGCTGTTCTCTTTGCTCCTATTCTTCATTCATCTGATTCTATCAAATTTTTAAAATTTATTCAGTAATTTTTTTTATAAAGATTTTATTTATTTATTTACTGACAGAGAGGGAGAGACAGCTAGAGAAAGAACACAAGTAGGCGGAGTGGGAGAAGGAGAAACAGGCTTCCCGCCAGGCAGGGAGCCTGATGCGGGGCTCGATCCCAGGACCCTGGGATCATGACCTGAGCTGAAGGCAGCCGCTTAACCAACTGAGCCACCCAGGTGCCCCTATTCAGTAATTTTTAATTTTATTTTAAATCATTCATTTTTACCAAAGAACAAATGAAAATGGTTTAAAAGGTAAAATAACATCACAGAGCTTATAATGAAAAGCATAACTCCCCTTCCTGATCCCACCCAACCTTTTTTTTTTTTTAAACTTTCTTTTTTTTTTTAGATTTTATTTATTTATCTGAGAGAGAGAGAGAATGAAAGAGAGAACACGAGAGGAGAGAGGTTCAGAGGCAGAAGCAGACTCCCCGCTGAGCGGGGAGCCTGATGCGGGACTCGATCCTGGGACTCCAGGATCATGACCTGAGCTGAAGGCAGTCGCTTAACCAACTGAGCCACCCAGGTGCCCTCCCACCCAACCTGAGTGCTGAAATTATTTTGCCTGGTATTTATATCCTTCTTTCTTTTTTTTAATATTTGTTTTAAAGATTTTATTTATTTGAGGGAGAGAGCGAGAGCAAGTGCACAAGCAGAGGGGAGGGGCAGAGGGAGAGGGAGAAGCAGGCTCCCCACTGAACAGGGAGCCCAATGTGGGGCTCGATGTGGGGCTCAATCCGAGGACCCTGGGATCATGACCCGAGCCGAAGGCAGACGCTTAACTGACTGAGCTACCCAGGTGACCCTATATTTTATTTTTTTCTTAAGTAATCTCTACACCCAGCATGGGACTGGAAGTCACAACCCCAAGATCAAGAGTTGCATGTTCCACTGACTGAGCCAGCCAAGTGTCCCTATCCTTATTTATTTTTTTTTTATTTTTTAAAGATTTTTATTTATTTATTTGAGAGAGTGAGGCAGGGAGGGACAGAGGGAGAGAGAGAGAGAAACCCCAGCAGACTCCACACTCAGCAGAGCCCAACACTGGGTTCAATCTCATGACCCTGAGATCATGACCTGAGGTCGTGACCTGAGCTGAAATCAAGAGATGGGGACGCTCAGCTGACTGCTCCGCCCAGATGTCCCCCCATCCTTATTTCTAATGAGCATGCTTATAGTGCTAATTTTTGACTTTTTAATAAATTAACAAGTCAGAAAGAAAGAAAAGAAAAGAAAGAAAAGAGAAAAGCATAACAAAGAAAAGAAAAGAAAGGAAGAGAAAAGGCAAACAATAGGCACACTGATCTATTTTGTCCCTTCTGTCAGCTCCTCAGAGAAGTATGTTAAAATGGCTCATTATGATTGTAGACATTTCTATTTTTCCTTCTAGTTCTATTTAGCTTTTCATATTGAGGACTATGTTAGGTACCTACAAATTTAGAATTATTACATTTTCCTGGCAAATTGAACATTTCACCGTTACGAAAAGTCTCTAGAAATGCTGTTTGCCTTAAAGTCTATTTTGTCTGATATGAATATAACTACACTAGCTTTCTTTTGGTTAGCATTTGCATGGTATGTATTACCTGTCCTTTCTTTTTTTTTTTTTAATTTATTTATTTGAGAGAGAGAATGAGAGACAGAGAGCACGAGAGGGAAGAGGGCAGAGGGAGAAGCAGACCCCCCGCTGAGCAGGGAGCCCGATGCGGGACTCGATCCCGGGACTCCAGGATCATGACCTGAGCCGAAGGCAGTCGCTTAACCAACTGAGCCACCCAGGCGCCCCTACCTGTCCTTTCTTATTCAGCTTTCCTCAGTGTTTCTTTGTTTTCATGACCCTTATCTTTATGAAGAGTACTAGCTAGGTATTTTATAGAATTGTCTCTCAATTTGGGTTTGCCTGATGTTTGCTATTTGGGGGAAGAATAGCACAGAGGTGAAATGTCCTTCTGATCACATGATATCAGGGGGACACATAATATCAGCACAACTTATTACTGATGATGTTGACCTCGGTCATTTGGTCAAGGTACTATTTGTCAGGTTTATTGTAAAGTTACTGTTTTTCTCCTTTCCATATTCTATTATTTGGAAATGAGTCACAATCAAAGGGAACAGGAAAAAGAATTAAATTCTACCTTCTGCAAAAGAGGGAGCAGGTCTACTTATATTATTTGAAATTCTTCTATATGGGGCGCCTGGGTGGCTCAGTCGGTTAAGCGGCTGCCTTCGCCTCGGGTCATGATCCCGGGGTCCTGGGATGGAGCCCCATGTCAGGCTCCCTGCTCAGTAGGGAGCCTGCTTCTCCCTCTCTCTCTGCCTGCCACTCCCCCTGCTTGTGCTCTCTCTCTGTCTCTCTGTCAAATAAATAACATCTTTTAAAAAAGGAGAAATTCTTATATAAAGATTTGTCTCTTCTCCCCATTTGTTTATTGATTCAACAATCTTATTTATATAAGTATGGACTCATGTATATTTATTTTATACTTTGGTTTATAATGCAGTACCACATTATTTATTTTGTTTCCCACTTTATTTCAGCTTTGGCCATTGGGAACACCTCCAAGTTGGCTCTGGCATCCTTTTGACATGTCCCATCCTTTATTGTTGTTTTTGTAGTTTTTAAACACTTCCTTAATTTCTAATACTACAAAATGCCCTGGGCGCATCTTGTATTTTCCTTGTGCAAGCCTTAAATTTAGTCCTTTCTCCAAAGAGCCCAGGTTGTTCCTGGCAAACGGTATTAGAAACCAAGATCTGGGCACTGAGGGTACTTGTTTCTCCTGGGGTGTCACTGCTCCCAGGATCTCTCAGCAGATGGAGTTAGGAAATATATGTATGGACACCGACCTGTGTAGGTACACGTTTGTTTCTAAATTTATCTCTGTATCTATCCATCTGTGTATATATATATATATATATTAAACTAAACATGAGTTCATGTTGATTGTCTATATTTATACTTTAAAATTTATTCATTGTGCCTGGTTCCTGGTTAGACCTTTACCACTAGAACCTTGTGACCTTTGATTCTGGGAAATTGGATTATCCCCTTGGCAATTTCCTCTCCCAGTTTTCTAATCTCATCTCTCTCTGTATCTCTGTCTCTGTATGTCTTTCTGTGTGTCTGTCCTTCCCCTGTCTCTGTCTCTATCTCTCTGTTTCTGCCTCTCTGTTTTTGTCCATCTCTCTGTTTCTCTCTGTCTCTATCCCTATCTCACTGTCTGTGTCTTTCTTCCTCAGTCTGAATTTAGCTGGTGTTTCAAGGGTGCGCTGGGCAGGTATTTGCTCACACACCCATTCCCTGCCTGCCCCTCCTATGCTTACACCCTTTGAGCTTTGGGAGGCCGTGGCAGGCAACTGGAAGTGGGAAGAATGGAGACCAGGGTATTTCTCCCTGTTTCTATCTGCTTTGGGTGGTGTCTCTAGCAAGGGCTGAATCTCCTGCTGGGTGACCCCTACTATGATTTCGGTTTCTGCTGGCAGACTCCAGCTCCTGGAGTAACATCACCTCTAGTAACATCACTTCATACCTTTCTCTTCCAGTCCTGGGGATGATAGCAGCTTCATGCTGCAGTTAATCTCTGGGCATCTCATTTGGCTCTTGTGACTCTTTTGCCACTATTGTGTTGAATTCTCTAAATTAATGTTCTTCTATTGAATTACATTGCCTGCGATCGATTTTCCTATCTGGACTTTGATACAAAGGGAAGAGAGGAATTGGGCTTCCTGAACTATTCTTCTAATCATCATACTATTTTTCTTCTGTTTAATATCTTTGGGTTGTTTTTTTTTTCTTTGTACTTATAGGGAGCTTTTTTCAATGTCATCTTCTAAACTTTCAATCTTTAAAAAAGTTTCTGCTATAATTTTAATGTCTAAAATCTTTTTTAATGCTCATTAAATGTTCCTTTTTTATATATAGCATCCTAATCTTATTTCAGGGATATAAGATCTTCTCTAATCTCTCTGGGAATATTAATTATAGTAGATTTGTACAAGTTTTTTTCCTGCTCCTTGTCATTTTCTCTGTTTCCTCAAGTTCCTTTTTTTTTCTGTTTGCTCAAGTCTCTGATTTCCAAGTTAGCAGTTTTCCATGTTCATCTGCACAAGAACTGGAGCCTTATGTTTGTAGGTGTTTATTCATTGTGGTTTCATAGGCTAGGGGACACCTGGAAGTTTCATTGGGGGATCCCCCCAAAATGCCAATTTCTGAAGGTATTTTTCTCTGGACTGGTCAATTTCTCTATCCAAGGCACTTCCTATCTTCTGCGTGCTGACGGGGAGCATTCATGTGAGTGGAAGGGAAAGAATGGAGAGTGGCGGAATCTCTGGCTCAGAACAGGGGATGATGCCAGCCTCTCCATTCATAATGCAGACTACACTCCATTCCCCAGCGTCCACTCCAACAGCCTCATTCTCTGCTGTGCCTGATCTCCCTAAAGTCAGAGTTTTGAGGTCCAACCTTTCCAAATGGCAAATCCTAGTTTTCTGTCCTGGTAGAGAAGGACCAAGATTTTCAACTATGTCTTCCTGTTCCAACTCAAGCCCTCACTCGTGACATCAGAGCTATGTGGTATTTCCAGTCTCTGAGCCTTTCTGGGGGTACTGAAGCCCAAATTGGTTTTCCTCTTGTTGGCTCCCTCCCATCGACCTGGCACAACTGAGAAAACTGAAAGCAATGTTAAAACAGCAAACTTCTGAAACCAAGAGATTGTGAACATATATTAAAATTTTATTTAACTCCTTAAGGAAGGAACCAGCAGGTTAAAAAAAAAAAAAAGTGGTTGCCAATGCTTGAAAAACAGAAGTGTGTGTGTGTGTGTGTGTGTGTGTGTGTGTGCAAACAAACATAGAGTTAATGAAAGGAATTCCAAAGACAATTTGCTAGGTAAGATTCAAGGCTAGTTAACTTTCTACAGGGCATTAAAATTCAGTGTTTAGCTACACAACAGCTTATAACACCACAGAATCTATTGATTTCTGAAGTTAAGCTATAACTATATAGGACCATAAAACTGACCCTTCCTTCAGTAGCTGTGGATCCACTAGATATATTGTGATAATGAATTACATTCCCCAGGACACAAAGTTCTACTTCCATTAAGGTTGTGAAGGTGTTTTTCAAGGATTGGTTGACCAGGAAGCAGTCAACCATAACTTTGCCTCTTTTCCAAGTGTGGACTCATTCTCTTTCTCCCCTACATCAGGTAAGAACATCTTATATATTATTGACATTGCTAGCCTGGTCTTGCCTGCCTCAATACCTGTTCTTTTTTATCTTTGTGGGGTTTGTGCTTTTTTCTTTTCTTTTTTTCTTAATTTACTGTTATTTTAGTGAAGTTTGGAAAGGAAGTAGGCAAAATGCTTTAGCACAATTCCCTTTTTGACCACACACTTCTTTCTGTTCTGTCTTCCAGGACTTTCTTGAAACACCTGGCCTGTTGGTTTTTCAGTTTCCTGATGCTGCTGTAGACTTATTACTTTCCCTATTTCATATCTTTTCTGGATTTTGTTGGGAGTTCTCAGCAAGAATGACAGTGTGTATTCATATATTCTGTTTTCCATCTTGATCTAAGCCTTTTCCTGATTATATCAGTGTTTGGTTTCAAATATCAAAGAGCTCCCTCCCCTTGTGGATGGAAGCAAATGGTTCCCATTGTTCAGAAAAACTGCTGTAATGTTGCAAGAATTAGTAAGTATCTTGTCTCCCAACCTCTTCACCCACTTCTTAATTGTTCCTCCCCAACCGTGGAAGACAGACTTTTGTTTGCTGGTAGTCTGGCCTTTTTTGGCTCAGAAGAGTCACCTTTTCAAGTTTTAAGTGCATTGCCTTGTGGGCGTGAAGTCACTGTTAAAATAAACTGCTCAGATGGTCCTTTGGAAAGGCTTCACCTCAGCTTAAGTAGCACTAGGGGGAGCCAGTTGTAAATGTAGAATCCCAGATTCCACCCCAGAAGATGGAGAAGGTACCTTGGAATCTACATTTTATGTCAAACTTGGGGCAGCACCAGCCTCAAATGATTAATGCACCAGATGGGTCATAATGTATTGAATGAAAATAAATCTATTCATTTATATTGACATTAACACAAAACATTTTAGGGGGCATAGAAAGGAAAGTTCTTCGTAGAAGAATGCCAACTAACCAATGTAGAAGGAATGATAGAAATAGAAAAATCATTTTATAAACACATTCTAGTAATATTTAGCTCAGACAGGAATCATCTGAACTCATCAATGGAAGATAAAACCATTGCAATGAAAGGGGTTGGGAAAAAGGATAATCAAAAGGTCTGAAAGTGGGGCACCTGGGTGGCTCAGTCCTTGAGCATCTGCCTTCAGCTCGGGTCATGATCCCGAGGTCCTGGGATCGAGCCCCGCATCGGGCTCCCTGCTCAGTGGGAAGCCTGCTTTTTCCTCTCCCACTTCCCCTGCTTGTGTTCCCTCTCTCGCTGTGTCTCTCTCTATCAAAAAAAAAAAAAAAAAAGTCTGAAAGTATTACCCAAAGAATATTTAATAATTGCAAAGAGGAAAAGGTACCTTTACCATGTAGAGATCTGGTGGTCACTGTCTTGACCAATGGATTACACATGGGCCCAGATGTCATGTATGGAGATGGACACAGGTCACTTAATATTTCTACCAAAATGTGAACCCAGATTTATTTTTATTTTATTTTAGAGAGTGAGATAGACCACCAGTGGGGAGAGGGGCAGATGGGGAGGGAGAGTGGCAGAGGGAGAGGAAGAGGGACAAGCCCTCTTGTGGAGCCCTACACGGGCTCATTCCCATGATCCTGAGATCATGACCTGAGCCAAAACCAAGAGTCGGATGCTTAACTGACTGAGCCACCCAGTCACCCCAAACACAGATTTATTTTTAAGAAAATCAGGTAAAATCAGGGCCCTGTACATTATGATGTCATAGCAATTTTAAACATGATGACTTATTTAATGGACACAATCAACACTTTGATTGCAGTTCCCTTCTACCACAGCCTCCCTTATGTTCAGTGACCAGGGAAGACTCATGCCGTCCCTTAGCATCCTCCATTCTCCCTCTGGAAATGTCACCATCCAGGCTTTGTTAAGTGTGTCCAATGCCAAGGTCATTCTGTGCTAAAGCTGCTGAAATATACCTTGAGGGCACGTTCTTACAGGATGGTCCTAAAGGGACCACTTTAGACTTTCAGCATCTCACCAAGATTTCCTGACATTTAGCCATCCTTACATTTCATAAACTTGCCTGTAGTGTGTAATGCTTTGATTTACAGCTGACTTTTTTAAGCCAGTTTTTTATTGCAATAAAATATACATAACATAAAATTTACCACTTATAAGTGTGGAGCTCAGTGGCCTTAACTACACTTGCATTGTTGTGCAACCATCACAATAGCCGTCTCCACAATAGTTCTTATCTTCCCCAACTAAAATTCTGTACTTATTCAAGAGTATCTCACTATTTCTCTCTCTCTCCCGACCCTAGCAACCATCACTCGACCTTCTTTCTGTATGACTGCTTCGGATCCCTCATGTAAATAGAATCATACAGTACTTGGTTTTTTGTGGCTGGCTTATTTCACTTGGCATAATGTCCTCAACATCCATCTATGTTGTAACAGGTGTCAGAATTTCCTTACTTTTCGAGGCTAAATAATACTCCCTTGTATGTATAAGGATCTTCATGTTCAGCCCAAAGTGTCGATATCATAGGTTGGAATTAGATTCTGAGATGGAGTTTGGGGTGCAAAGAAGGAGGCAGAAGGATGACTGGGTGGCTCAGTCAGTTAAGCATCTGCCTTCGGCTCAGGTCATGACCCCAGGGTCCTAGGATCAAGTCCCACACTAGGCTCCCTGCTTGGCGGGGAGTATGTTTCTCCCACTGTGCGTGCTCTCTCTCTCTCTCTAATAAATAAATAAAATCTTAAAAAAAAAGAAGGAGGCAGAAGCCAGACTGGGAGGAAGAAGTCAAACTGCGGTGCAGGCCCAATGAAGCCTCAGCCATTCTGGCAGAGAGCTTCTGAATGAGTACTACCCAGTTGTGTTGGTTTATGACGTCGGGAGCTTCCCCGGAGGTAATCTGAAACTGGCCCCCAAATGCAGAGGGCAGGGAGAGACCAAAGAAGGAGGCAGCCCACTCCAAGTTGGTAGGTATCAGTTTTAATAAGCAAAGGGAAGTCGCCAGGTTAGTCTTGAGCTAAGCAAGACAAGTAGAACCCCACACTTGCTCACCAAATCTTAAAAGTTGATACAGAGGTCTTAACCGGGTTCAGTCACATATACCATGCACGTATTCTCAACACCATATCACTGTCTAAAGGCTATGTCCTTGGAGCAATCTCTGGGAGCAAGAAAGGCAAGCAGAACCCATATTCTAAGGACAGGGGAAGGAGGGAGGAGCCTTGCCCAGGTCAGGCTCACGAGTAAACTAGTGGTCATGTCTTTTCGATGACCTTTCCCAACAGAGTGTCCCACATTGAACCAAAAAAAGCCAGGCCTGTATCCCCTCCATCTGACCAGTCTCTAGTCTAGGTAGGCTGCCTCAGGAAGGGCATGACCTTGGAAGGGTCAGCTGTCTATGGCTGAGGCAGACCCTGAAGGAGCTGACGGCTGGCTGCTGACCATGCTGTCTGCAGCTGGGCAGCAAGTCCTTCCTTGAAGGGGGATCTGGGCAGCAAATCTCCATGTCTACCACAATTCATCCATCTTATTGGGGTGGTGGTGAGGATTTGATTTATTGCAGGAAATAAGCAAAAAGGACTTTTTTTTTCCAGCTTTGGACACTCACAATGGAGTTTTGCTGCAAATCAATAGACTTCAAAGCAAGGCATTGTTCAAAGGGAAATAATTTTCTAAATTCCTGTAGCTTTCATCTGACATATCAAGAGCTACCAGATTGGAGCATTACTTCCATAGTATGCTTTCAAAACCTAGGCCTTGGCCTGAAGGTATTATGGAAAGGAAGGTGAGAGAGGGACCACAGAGAGAGGATGTGGAATTCATGGGCCCTAGTCTCTCCACTCTAGACTTCAGCCTGGAGAAGGAGACAGTTTGAGAATTCAGCGAGGCCCCAAAAGCAGGAGGAATCACTCCGTTCCACATTGGGGTTCTAGGAGAAAGCCATATAAAAGAGTGATGCTTAACCTGCTTGAACCTGGTGAAGAGCAATGTGCGGAAGGGCACAAAAGCAGGGATACAGCTTTTACCGGGCCTGGTGATTCCCATGCTCCCTGGGGGGAGCAGATGGTAGCTAACAGCTGGGGGGGGGGGGGCTTGTCACGGGGCAGCAAGGGCTGCTGGGTAGACTGATTCCTAAGGAGAGGGACAGAGGAGGCAGGACAGGGACTCAGAGGTGTCCAAAGGGCAAGCAAAAGCCAATGAGACACTAAGTCGCCAGACCCAGCTCAAACTGAGAAAGGAAATGGGTTTTATCAGCTATGGATGTCAGCAGGTAGGAGAGAAGTCCACCTCCCCCTGGTCATCCAGATATCTTCTTTGAGAACAGGATGGATATAAAAACTTAAGAATCTGAACATTTATCCCCCCAAAAATTCTTTTAGTCATGCTTCTACTCTACAATAAACAATCTCAAAATACAATGACTTTTTTTAAAGGTTTTATTAATTATTTGACAGAGAGAGTACAAGCAGGCGGAGTGGCAGAGGGAGAGGGAGAAGTGGGCTCCCTGCTGAGCAGAGAGCCTGACATGAGACTCGATCCCAGGACCCTGAGATCATGATCTGAGCCAAAGGCAGCCGCTTAACCAACTGAGCCACCCAGGCGCCCCAAAACACAATGACTTTATTTATTTATTTATTTATTTTTAAATTTTTTTTTAAAGATTTTATTTATTCATTTGAGACACAGAGATATATATATAGAGAGAGCATGAGCAGTGGGAGAAGCAGAGGGAGAGGGAGAAGCAGACTCCCCGCTGAGCCAGGAGCCCGATGTGGGGCTCGATCCCAGGACCCTGGGATCATGACCTGAGCTGAAGGCAGACGCTTAACCATCTGAGCCACCCAGGCGCCCCAAAACACAATAACTTTTAACAACAAGCTTAGATTCATAGGTTCGAGGTTCAGTTGCAGCTCTACCGGCTTCAATTAGAATCAACTTGACTTGGCTCCAGGCCATGGGTACAATTCAAGTCGGTTCCACAAGTCTCCTTGTTTTGGGACCAGCGGTTACTGTGATGTGCTCTTCTCATGACAGAAGACAGGATTGCAAAAGGCCAAGCCAAGCCATGCTCACATTTAAAGCCTCTTTTCTCAGGTCACCTGGATGGTGCAGTTGGTTAAGTGTCTGACTCTTGGTTTCCACTTAGGTCATGATCTCAGGGTCGTGGGATAAAGCCTCACGTCGGGGCTCACACTCAGCACAAAGTCTGCTTAGGATTCTCTCTCCCTCTCCCTCTGCCCCTCTTGCTCACGTGCTCTCTCTCTCTAAAACAAATAAGTAGGGCACCTGGGTGGCTCAGTCAGTTAAGTGTCTGCCTTTGGCTCAGGTCATGATCCCAGGGTCCTGGGATCGAGCCCAATTCAGGCTCCCTGCTCAGCGGGGAGCCTGCTTCTCCCTCTCCTGCTCCCCCTTCTTGTGTTCTCTTGCTCTGTCAAGTCAATCAATCAATCAATCTTAAAAAAATAAAAGTCTCTATTCCCATGGGGCGGCTGGGTGGTTTAGTCGGTTAAGGGTCCAACTCTTGGTTTTGGCTCAGGTCATGATTTCAGAGTCGTGAGATTGAGCCCCACCTCGGGCTCCACGCTTAGTGCGGAGTGTGCCTGACATTCTGTCCCTCTCCCTCCCTCTATGCCTCTCTCCCGGCTTGCACTCTCTCTCTCTCAAATAAATAAAATCTTTAAAGCCTCTTTTCTCATACCCATTAACATTCCATTGGCCAACATAAGTCTCATAGCCAAGACCAAAGTCCATGGGGAAGGAATGAATAATGTATGCCAGGGAGGGAATAAAGGATTGGTAATAATAATCCATTGTACTACAGGAACTAAGCATTACCTAAAAGAACTGTCCAAATAATTATATTAGACTAAGTTTGTTCGATAGGACAAACTTAATTTTTTTCCTGCTAGCCAGTAGATGAGACTTGTCTTGGGTCAAGTTCCCCTAAAAGCAGAGCTTAAGGTGGGGATTCTTGTGTACCTAATTTACTGAGAAAGTGTTCTCAGGAGAAACATGTCAGGAGGTAAGACAAGGATAAAAAGGGGAAGGAAGAAGATCAGGAATGAAAAATGTGTATCAAGGAGAGAGTGAAGAATGGAACCTCACCTGGAGTCTGGTTTCAGCCTAATTCCACAGGAGAGGGACGCCTGGGTGGCTCAGTCGTTAAGCGTCTGCCTTTGACTCAGGTCACTTTCCCAGGGTCCTGGGATTGAGCCCACATCGGGTTCCCTGCTCAGCGGGAAGCCTGCATCTCCCTCTCCCACTCCCCCTGCTTATGTTCCCTCTCTCGCTTTGTCTCTGTCAAATAAATAAAATCTTTTTTAAAAAAATTCCACAGGAGAGCTCTGGAGTGAGAATCATACCCCCTTGAGGCAAGAGCTAGGCTTTTTTTACCCCTCTGTCAGTAAATCCTTGGTTGTCTCCCTCTTCCCTGGGGCGGGTATAACCTCCCAGGCATTTCTTTGTGAGGTCGAAGCTGTAGGCCAAAGGCAATTCTCTGAAGAAGGGTGCAGCTATGATCCCAGATCAAAACTCACAGGGGTTTTGGGGTCGGGTGTGCTAGCTAGGTTGAGGGGATCTGGCAGGGACTCCAACATCATCTAATACATGGTTCATGAAAAATCACATGAAAATAAAATTACTATGTTTTCTTTTTTTTTTTTTAAAGATTTTTTTTATTTATTTATTTGAGACAGAGAGAATGAGAGAGAGAGAGCACATGAGAGGGGGGAGGGTCAGAGGGAGAAGCAGGCACCCTGCCGAGCAGGGAGCCCGATGCGGGACTCAATCCAGGGACTCCAGGATCATGACCTGAGCCGAAGGCAGTCGCTTAACCAACTGAGCCACCCAGGCGCCCAAATTACTATGTTTTCTTTGCATACTCAGCAAATACTGCTGTTTCTTTCCATTCTTCCCCTTCCTTTACCAAAAATAAAAACAAACAAGATAATCTTGCTGATCCAGAATAAAAATTAAATTTCTCAGACTCCCTTCTAAGTAGGCATGGCCATATAACTAGGTTCTGGACACCACATGAAGGCAAACTGTCATTTGGAAGCTTCCTGAGAAGAAAGCCGGTGTCACTCTTTGCTCCTTCCTCTTTGTCCTTCCCTCCACTCTGCTGGATTGAATGCATATTTGATGGCTGGTACAGGAACAACCATTAGGTACTGCGAGGTGACCTGGGGAATGAAGCCCAGTAGAGCCACAAGTTAGAAGGGCCCTGATTTCTCAGATTGCCGTGACCCACAGCCACCACACCTTCAATATAGGAAGATACAATCTTCTACCCAGGTTAAACTATTGTTTTAGTAGTTTTAAGTTTTACAGGGCTAACTTATTCACAGCATAGTGTAACCCTAATCAGTCTAACATTCGTGCCAAATTGAAAATGGATTTGAGAACCTGTTGCACGTATTTTGCCAAAGCGCCCTCCAGCAAGACTGTGCCCATTTACACTCCATTCAGCAGGTATCAGAAAGTTCATTTCTCCATAGTGGCTACATTTTTTTAGGATAAGTTAATTTTATAAGCAAAACTCCATCTCTTATTGTTGTTTTAATTTTCCTTTCCTGGATTTCTGGTCAAGTTGAACATATTTTCATCTTTTTTTTCCTTTTTAGCCATTTGTATTTCTTCCTTTGTAAATTGCCTGTTTGTATCATTTGTCCATTTTCTGTGGGGGAGTTTATATTTTCATAGTGAAGTGTTTGATGAAAACAAAGGTTTATATAATAAATACCTGGGGGGCGCCTGGGTGGCTCAGTTGGTTAAGCGACTGCCTTCGGCTCAGGTCATGATCCTGGAGTCCTGGGATCAAGTCCCGCATCGGGCTCCCTGTTTGGCAGGGAGCCAAACCTCTGACCCTCCTCCCTCTCATGCTCTCTGCCTCTCATTCTCTCTCTCTCTCAAATAAATAAATAAAATCTAAAATAAATAAATACCTGGGTACCACTCACCTAAATGGACAAATGTTGATATTTTGTCATATTTGAATCAAATCTTCTTTTAAAGAGATACAACATTGTAGATGAAGATGTATCCAAGTTTACCTTCCCCAGTCTCAGAAACAAAAACTATCATTTTTTTTGTTTGTTTGTTTGTTTTAATATTAGGACTTACTTGTTTACAGTAGGCTCTATACCCAAGGTAGGGCTCGAACTCACGGCCAGGTGATCAAGAGTCGCGTGCTCTCCTGAATGAGCCAGCCAGGCACCCTGCAACTATCATGTTTTTATACTTTTGCTGCAATATACATAGTATCATTTCAGGTATCTTTATTTTAATTTACCTCAGTGGCATTGTGATAATTTTATGTCTCAACTAGACGGGGTCGCAGGTTGCCCAGATACTTGTTTACATAATAATTCTAGGTGTGTCTGTGAGAGTGTTGCTAGATGAGATTAACTTTTTTTTTTTTAAAGATTTTATTTATTTATTTGACACAGAGAAAGAAACAGCTAGAGAGGGAACACAAGCAGGGGGAGCAAGAGAGGGAGAAGCAGGCTTCCCGCCGAGCAGGGAGCCTGATGCGATGAGGGCCTCGATCCCAGGACCCTGGATCACCGAAGGCACTTAACGACTGAGCCACCCAGGTGCCCTGAGATTAACATTTTAATCAGTAGTCCAAGTAAAGAAAATTGCCCTCCCCAGTGTGGGTGGGCATCATCCAATCCATTGAGAGCCCAAATAGAACAAAAGATGGAGGAAGAATTCACTCCACCTGACTGAATGAGCTAGGACATCAGTCTTCACCTCTGAGACTGGAATTTTTATGCCATCAGCACTCCTGATTCTCAGGCCTCAGACTCAGACTAGAACTACACCACTAGGTTTCCTGGGTCTCCAGCTTGCAGACAGCAGATCATGAGACTTCCTAGCCTCCAAAATTGCATGAACCAATTCCTTGTAATAATTCATGTGTGTGTGTTTGTGTATACATTTATATATACATATATACATAAGTATACATTTATATGTTGTTTGGTTTCTCTGGAGAATTCTAATACAGGTGTCATATTGCAAATATTTTGTAGCTCATTGAACTCTGTATTTCTGAGACTTATTCATATTCATTTAATTGTATAACAGTGAATGAAAATTCCAAATTTGATTCATATTTCACATTTGATCCACTATTGATGGATATTAAATCCCCTGTACCAAATTTTACTATTACAAACAATGTGCCATAAACATCTTTGGACTTAGTTCATGTGTTCCCGTATGAAAGAGTTGCTTAAGGGGCACCTGGCTGGGGCGCCTGGGTGGCTCAGTTGGTTAAGCGACTGCCTTCGGCTCAGGTCATGATCCTGGAGTCCCTGGATCGAGTCCCGCATCGGGCTCCCTGCTCGGCAGGGAGTCTGCTTCTCCCTCTGACCCTCCCCACTCTCATGTGCTCTCTCTCATTCTCTCTCTCTCAAATAAATAAATAAAATCTTTAAAAAAAAAAAGGGGGGGGGCACCTGGCTGGCTCAGTCGTTAGGCATCTGCCTTCAGCTCAGGTCATGGTCCCAAGGTCCTGGGATCAAGCCCCGCATCAGGCTCCCTGCTCGCCGGGAAGCCTGCTTCTCCTTCCCCTGCTCCCCCTGCTTGTGTTCCTGCTCTCACTGTGTCTCTCTCTGTCAAATAAATAAATAAAATCTTTAAAAAAAAAAAAGTTTCTTTAGAAGTGGAGTTGCTGGCTTATACAGACATGCAAGCATCTTCTGCTTTACTAGATATTACTAAATTGCTGTCCAAGCAAATTGATATGGTTATATCAATTTATACTCCCACCAAAAGTGTATGAGAGTTTCCATTTTTCCGTATTCTGGCAACACTAAATAATGTCAAGCTTTTAAATATTGTCCCCCCGCAAAAACTGATTCCAAATTAATGGGTGTGATGGTATCTCATTATTTTAATTTTCTTTTCCCTCATTCCTAATGATGTTGAGCAAACTTATGTATGTTTATTGAGTTTCTGCATCTTTGATTTGCCAATTCTTTGTGCATTTTTATATTGGGTGGTTTGTCATTTTTATTGCTTTACAGAATTCTTTGATATAGTCTGTCAGTAATATTTATTGCAAATATCTTCTCCCGGTGTGTGTCTTGTCTTTAAAAGAAAAGTTTTATTGAGAAGTAATTCACATACCATAGAATTCACCCATTTAAAGTGTACAATTCATTGGGTTTTAGTTAGAGTGACAGAGTTGTGCAACCATCACCACAATCTAATTTTAGAGCATGTTCATCATCCCTAAAAGAAATCCTGTAGTTATTAGCATCACTGTTCGTTCTCCCTCTCCTCCCAGCCCCTGGCAACTACTAATCTACCTTCTGTCTCTATAGATTTGCTTAGTTTGAAACTTTCATAAAAATGGAATCATACAGGGGTGCCTGGGTGGCTTAGTCAGAGAAGTGTCTGACTCTTGATTTCAGCTCAGGTCATGATCTTGGGGTTCTGGGATCCAGCCTTGCGTGGGGCTCCCCACTCAGTGGGGAGTCTGCTTGTCTCTCTCTCCCTCTGCCCCTCCCCCGCCCCAGTCATGCTCGTTCTCTTTCTCTCTTTCTCAAATAAATAAAATGCCCCTTTTGGGGCGCCTGGGTGGCTCAGTCAGTTGGGCATCTGTCTTCAGCTTGGGTCGTGGTCCCGGGCCCTGCCTTGGGCTCCCTGCTCAGCAGGGAGTCTGCTTCTCCCTCTCCCCGCTCATGCTTTCTCTCTCGTTCTCTCAAATAAATAAATAAAATTTAAAAAAATAAATCTTTTTAAAAAATGGAATCTTACAATGTGCAATGTTTTTCAACTGGCATCTTTCACTTAGCCTAATGCTTTCAAGTTACACCCATGTTATAGCATGGATGGTTATCATGTGTTGAACATATGTTTTAAATTTTGATTTGATCGAATACATCTGTCTTTTCCATAGATTTCTGATTTTTGTCTTGTTAAGAAATCCTTCCCTTTCCCCTAAACTATAAAGATATTCTCTAATAATTTGAAATTTCAGTTTTTCATATTTAAATTATCTGCAGTTTATTTTGTATATTATGCCACATAGAGATTTAATTCTTTTCAAATGGGTAGTCAGTGGTTCAGAGCTGCTTATTGAATAGTCCACCAATTTCCCCATGCTTTGTCATACCCTGTTTATTATATAGCGAGGCCTCATATATGTTTAGATCTGTTTGCCCCTCCCTGTGCCATTATGATAGCTTTAGAGTAAATCTTAACTACTAATAGCTTTATAACAAATCCAACTAGTTGGTAGGGTGAGTTCCCTCTCCTCATTCTTCTTTTCCATAACCTACTTTGCTATTAATGACCACAGAGATCAGTTAAATTCCACTGAACTTAACAAAATCCTGTTAGGATTTTGTTGGAAATTGCATTTAACTCGTAATTTGGGAAGAGTCAACATTTTCATGAGTATTTGAATAAACATGGGATATATTACCTCTTAATCCATCTGTTTCATTTTGTAGTCCTCGTTTTCTTCTCGCTCAGAGGGAAATCCTGAGATAAGAATTTAAGCACAAGTACCTATTTGGGGAGGTAATACCAGGAAAACCCAGCTGGAGAGTAGGGAAGAGATTCCGGGCAAGGAAAGCAGCCAATGAAGTGTCCATTCTCAAGCAAGTTATCAGTGTGGGCAACTGAAGTTCAATGCTACTGAGGAACCTCCAGAAACACTGTGGAGTGTGTGCCTCCGAGTCATCCTTCCTCAGGAGTGAGAATTCAGGGTATTTATATAAGAACTCCTTTCAGTCATGGCTTGAGGGCTTCCAGTCTGCTGATATGGAAGGTGGGCCAACACGCAGGGAAGTGGTACGTGCCAAGGAGCACCAACAGCATCTGCTAAACCACCAAAGGGTCTTTTGAAAACTCAGAAAAAAAGCATGTCTCTCCCCTGCCTAAAGTCTTTTACTGTAGAAAAATCCAAAATTCTTGGCCTGGCGTATAGGTTTCTCCACACTGACTACCAGCTCCTTTCCTGCCTCACCCCACCACCTCCTTTTCCAGGAAGTGTTATCTCTAGCCACATTGAAACACTGTCCATCTGTTCCCTCAGAAGCAGCGGGTTTCTGTCAAACCCTCACTTCTTTGCATTCATTGTTTGCTCTGCCTCTATTGCCCTTCCCTTATTCTCTTCCTAGAAAACCCTTCTAGAAAGCAGTGATTAGGAAATGGGCATTGGGGAAAGATAGAGCTAGAATCCAAACTCAGTTCTAACGTAGCAAGCATTTGCTTTGCTTAGTGAACACTGCCAGATGACAGGATATGGAGAGGTTGGTCAGTCCTGAGAGTTTGTGAGAGACGATGATGGAACATTGGGGAAAAATAAAAGAGGTTCGGGGACCTGGGTGGCTCAGTTGCTTTGAGCATCTGACCCTTGGTTTTGGCTCAGGTCGTGGTCTCAAGGTTGTGAGCCTGTCGGGCTCCACGCTCGGTGAGGAGTCTGCTTGAGATTCTCTCTCCCTCTCTCTCTGACCCTCTCCCCCACCCTGTGCTCGCTCACACTCTCCCTCTCTCTTTCAAATAAATAAATAAAATCTTTAAAAAAATGAAATAAAAAAGGTTCAAGAAGAGCTGAGGAGATTTGCTATCTGAGCTGTGATGTTTTTCTTTATTGTTTCTGCATGGAAATTGTGAAAAAAAATTTAAATTATTTGTCCAGGGAAAAACCTGTTCTGATACTTATTTGGGCAAGTCACTTAACCTTTCTGAAGCTTGGTTTCCTTACTGTGTATAGGAAATATCCCTAATTCTTACCTTTTAAAACTATAGTGAGATATATGAGTTACCTATTGTTGCATTACAAATTATCCCCAACTGCAGTGACTTGTAACAACAACCAAAAAAACCATTTATTACCTGAAGCAGTTTTTGTGGGTCAGAAATTCAGGAGCAGCTTAGTAGATTGTTTCTACCACCGGGTCTCTCGGAGGCTGCAGTCAGAATGTCAACTGAGGCTACAGTCATCTGAAGGTTTCACAGCCCGAAAGATGTGCTTCCAAGATGACACAGTCACATGACTGGTAGGTTGGGGCTGGGTTTTGACAGGAGGCCTCAGTTTCTCACCATGGAGGTCTCTTAATAAATAACTTCTTTTTTTTTTTAAAGATTTTATTTATTTATCTGACAGAGAGACACAGCGAGAGAGGGAACACAAGCAGGGGGAGTGGGAGAGGGAGAAGCAGGCTTCCCACTGAGCAAGGAGCCCGATGCAGGGCTCCATCCCAGGACCCCGGGATCATGATCTGAGCCGAAGGCAGATGCTTAACAACTGAGCCACGCAGGCGCCCCTGAACAGAGCTTCTTGAGTGTCCTCACAGAATGGCAGCTGCCTCTCTCTAGAACAGGTGCATATATCCTTAATGACCAAGCTTTGGAAGTCACACAGTGTGGCTTCTACCATACTCTATTGCTCACAGGCCAGAAATGACTCAGTGTTGGAGAAGACTACATTCAAAGGTATGACTAAAGGAGCTAAGGATCATTGGAGGCCATCTTGGAGGTTGACTACCACAAAGGTTTTCATGAAAGGTGCTTAAAACCCTGTGTTTTCAAATAATAGCTATTATCACTCATCCTCTGGACCCCTGCACAGATGTCACTTCTGAGAAGTCTTCCAGAAGTCTTCCACCATAGGCAGTTATGAAATAGCCTTGCTAAAAAAAATTCAAAATTTAATCCATTCAAACTTTTATTACTTTGCATCTTCAGGATTATGATTTGAGGCACTGAAGGGAAGGGGAATCATTATCCAGGTAAGGTCTCTTGGCTGGTTGAGGCCTTCCTACCTCACCCTGTTCCCATACTCCCAGACACCATAGCCAGCCACATTCACCTCTTAAATAAATGAAAAAAAAATTACACTTCATGAAGATTAAAACATTCTGCTCCACAAAAGACACCCTTAAGAAAATGAAAATGCAACCCCCAACTGGGAGAAAACGCTCCCAATGCATCCTAACCACTAGACCACCAGGGAGTGTGTTTTCCCGATGCATATATCCAAGAAATGATACATATCCAAAATACATACAGAATTCCTTTAACCCAGCAATAAAGTACAAACAACCCGATTTTTAAAAGTGGGCAAAATACTTGAAAGGCCCTTCACAACTAAAAATAATCAGCTAGTAAATAAGAACATGAAAAGGTGCCCAACATCATTAATTATTAGGGAAAAATGCAAATTAAAACTGCAGTGGGAACCACTGCATACCCAGGACAATGGCTAAAATTAAAGATTGACACTGCTAAGTGTTGGTGAGGGTATGGAGAAACTGCAATTCTCACACTGCTGGTGGGAGTGTGTAAGGGCACAAACGCTTTGGAAAACTCTTTGATGGTTTTTTATTTT
>NC_138378.1:26562747-26582454 GCF_054177405.1 Leptonychotes weddellii | reverse complement strand
TATTTATTGGGGAGGGGGGTGGGAGGATGGGTTGGCCTGGTGGTGGGTATTGAGGAGGGCACGTTCTGCATGGAGCACTGGGTGTTGTGCACAAACAATGAATCATGGAACACTTCATCTAGAACTAATGATGTAATGTATGGGGATTAACATAAGAATAAAAAAAAAGATTTTATTTATTTATTTGTCAGAGAGAGAGAGAGCACAAACGGGGGGAGCAGCAGGGAGAGGGAGAAGCAGGCTCCCCGCTGAGCAGGGAGCCCAATGTGGGGCTCAATCCCAAGACCCTGGGATCATGACCCGAGACATTTAACCGCCTGAGCCACCCAGGCGTCCCGATGGGTTTTTTATAAAGATATATAAATATAGGGTCCGGGGATCAGTCCCGCATCGGGCTCCCGGCTCAGTGGGGAGCCTGCTTCTCCCTCTGCCTGCCGCTCCCCCTGCCTGTGCACACGCTCTCTCTCTCTCTCTGACAAATAAAAAAAGATAAATAAATATACACGTACCATGTGAAGCAGCAATTCCACTCCCAAGTATTTACCCAAGCAAAATTAAAACATATAGTCACACAAAGATTTAACATGAATGTTTATAGGAGTTTATACGTAATTTCCCCAAACTGGAAACAACTCAAATGTCTATCAACTAGTAAATGGATAAATTGTTATGTCCAAATTGTTATGGAATACTACTCATCAGTAAAAGGGAATAATCCACTGATACATATAACAAGGTGAATCAATCTCTAATCATGATGCTGATTCTGTTTCATATAAATTTCAAAAGAAGACAATACTAATCTATGGCTATTAGGATCTAATCAGTGGTTGTCTGGGGCCAGGGTGCAGGATTTGACTGCAAAGGGCCCCAGGGAACTTTTTACGGTCATGGAAATGTTCCATATCCTGACTGGGAAGCAATGATTCTACAACTGTATACATTCGTCAAAACTCACTGAACTGTACATTTTATTGCCCATTTTATTCTAGGGAAATTGTACCTCCATAAAAAAAGACTACTGGGGATAAGCCTTTCAAATGACCCTCATAAAATGGATTACATACAGTACCTCAGATCATCCATGAGGAGGGTTGCCTGATTTAGCAATAAAAAAAACAGGGGGCCCTCTTAAATTTAAATTATAGCAAATTGTTTATGCCTATGTACATTGATATAAAAGAAAACTATTGCATGGGATATATACCAAAAGGTACTTGTTATTTAAAGGAAATAAATTGTAAGTAACTAAGTTATATACTTCTTTTAATTATATTTTTTTGACCTTTTGGTTCTTTTTAATAGTTCCTTGTTTTGTAGAATTTGCGTATGAAATTCCTTGCAGATACAATCTATATTCATTTTCTTTGTATCACAGCTTCTACAATGGTCACATATAACTTTTTTAGTTCTTTTGTCTATTGACCATTCATTATTGAGAAAACATGCTCAACATTAGCATTATGAGCCCGTATACTGAACATGTACTAAGATAAAGTTAACCACCCTGAAAACTGCTCTTCAAATCTGGTTTGTTGAAGCAGATACCATCTGTCATGGCATGACTTGCTTTTCCGTCCTTCAGTATTGCATCTCATAGTCATTAAATTTTTTTTAAAGATTTATTTATTGTTTATTTATTTCGAGGAGGGGGGCAGAGGGCGAGAGAATCTTAAGCAGACATCGTGCTGAGCGTGGAGCCAGATGTGGGGCTCAATCTCACAACCCTGAGATCACGACCTGAGCCGAAACCAAGAGTCGAACACTTAACCAACTGCACCACCCAGGCACCCCAGTCAGTAACTTTAAAAACATTGTCCACTGACATTTCTCTGGGGCGCCTGGGTGGCTCAGTTGTTAAGCGTCTGCCTTCAGCTCAGGTCATGATCCCAGGGTCCTGGGATCGAGCCCCGCATCGAGCCCCGCATCGGGCTCCCTGCTCGGTGGGAAGCCTGCTTCTCCCTCTCCCTCTGCTTGTGCTCTCTCTCTCACTGTGTCTCTGTCAAATAAATAAATAAAATCTTAAAAATAAAAACATTGTCCACTGACAAAAAACAACATTGTCATTAATTTTTATTCCTTTTTCTTCAATACTACACTTGATGATTCCCCTTGTTCCCAGCCTGTCAGATATGAGTATTTAGCAATATCCCTATAAAAGAATCAAATTCCTCATGAGATGAAATCCATTTCGAAAGGCAGTCATGACAAGTGCTGTAAGAATTATCCACTCCAAGTCAGAATTTCTCTTCCTTTTCATAAGTAATGTCCCTTTTAAGCACAGCCTTGATACTTAAAGGGATAAATTTTCTGTCATCAATCATTCCCTTAATACATTCAACAGTTCCCTTAAGCAGTGGGGTGTTGCAATAACACTTTTCTTTCACTTGCATAATTCTATTCCTAAGGAGATACTGTAAACTATGAACAAGAAATAAATTGGTTTCCCTTAATGGATTATTTCTAAAGTCAATAAGAATTTTGGGGGCTTTTTTTTTAAAGAATTAAAGATGCCAGTGCTTTAAACAAACTGAGGGTTCTCTCAACTCCATTTGTTAAAGAGAGCCAGCGAGAGAAATGAAGAACATTCAGTGCCAGCAAAATCACAAAAATCCCTTAATTGTTCAGTTTGAACTGTATAAATGCTGGCAGAAGAGAACAATTTCATGACAATTACATCAAAGCAGTGGAAGGACATGAGCTGCCCTTTGAGCAGCCTCATGCACAATATGAGCAGGAGAGCCAACAGCTTCCATAGAATCATTCATGCTTTGCTTTCAACTTTGAATAAACAATGTCTGCACTTCATGTAAACATCTACCAACATTTCTATTTGTATTATCTCCACCTGAAGCAGTACAATTTTCCTTATTAACGCCTACCTCAATAAGAGAGTCTACAAAAATTTGCTCTTGTTTCTGAAGTCTAATCCAGAAGGGATTTTACTCAAAAGAGCCTTACAAGTAAGCCTTTTCACAAGAAGAGTATTGTGCAAAGGGAAAATTTTCCTGCATTGTCATTACTTGCATTCGTGATGATGCTGTGAAAAAATAAAGCATTTAGAGCTTTGATAATCACTGTCACAGCAAATGGAGTTATTACATTTTTAACTATTGTGGTAGATTTTGTCCTGGCATTTGAAATTTTGCTTACAGCTTTGGAATTAGAAAATACTTCTGGTAGCAGTACATTCAAATAGTCATTTGAGCTGAAAGACTGATGACAATATACAGTGTGGGAAGCCTTTAGAACTTCTGCTATGATTATTTTATCATATTCATCTGAATTTCTCTTAGCCAAAAAATTGTTATGTGGAAGTGTTGAATTACTGTATTGGATACCTGAAACTAACATTACACTGTATGTTAACTAACTGGAATTTAAATAAAAACTTTTTAAAAAAAATTGTTATTTTGTCACTTTCTTTGACACAAGTTAAAGAAATCACATCTTTCATGCTTAGCTGTTAGTATATGCTAGTTTGTATCTGACTTTACACCATTTTCTTCTTTTTAAGATTTTATTTGATTTTATTTTAAAGATTTATTTATGAGAGATAGAGAGATCGTGCAAAAGTGGGAGGAGCAGAGAGGGGGAAAGAGAGAATCTCAAGTGGACTCCAAGTGGAGTACAGAGCCCTACTCGGGGCTTGGTCCCATGACCCCGAGATCACGACCTGAGCCAAAACCAAGTCGGACACTCAACCGACTGCACCACCCAGGCACCCCTAAGATTTTATTTATTTATTTTAGAGAGAGAGTGAGAGACAGGGCATGCATGAGCATGGGGGAGGGTCAAAGGAAGAAGTAGACACCCCGCTGATCAGGGAGCCCGATGCAGGACTCAGTCCCAGGACACTGGGATCATGACCTGAGCCGAGGGCAGACGCTTAACTGACTGAGCCACCCAGGCACCGCCTAAGATTTTATTTTTAAGTAATCTCTATACCCAACGTGGGGCTTGCACTCATGACCCTGAGATCAAGAGTTGAATACTCCACCAACTGAGCCAGCCAGGTACCCCTCCACCACTTTCAATATTGAATAACACTTGCATATGACACATAGAGCTTTGAAAGCACTTTTTCCTCATTTAATAAATGTTCACTGTTCAGAAAATTCATCATGAACTTCACACTTGCATTTTGGCATTTTGGAGTTCAAATATACACAAATAAAAAAGAGGTAACAACTGATTTTCAACAAGAGTGCCAAGACAATTCAATGGGAAAAGAATAGTCTGTTCAAGAAATGGGTGCTGAGACAACTAGATAGCCACATGCAGAAGAATGAAGTTGGACCCCTACCTCATACCACATACAAAAATTAACTCAAAATGTACCAAATGCCTATATTTAAGAGCCAAAACTGTTAAACTCTTAGAAGAAAATGGGGGGTAAATCCTCATGACCTTGAATTAGGCAATGGTTTCTTAGATATGACCCCAAAACACAAGCAACAAAAGGAAAAAATGGAGTGCCTGGGTGGCTCAGTCTGTTGGGTGTCCAACTCTTTTTTTTTAAGATTTTATTTATTTCAGAGAGAGAGAGAGCATGGGAAAGAGAACAATCAGGGGGAGCAGCAGAGGGAGAGGGAGAAGCAGGCTCCCTGCTTAGCAGGGATTCCCGATGCGGGGCTCCATCCCAGGACCCTGGGATCACAACCTGAGCCAAAGGTGGACATCTAGCTGACTAAGCCACCCAAGCACCCCATGTTGGGTGTCCAACTCTTGATCTCAGCTCAGGCCTTTTTTTTTTTTTTTTTAAGATTTTATTTATTTGAGAGAGAGAGAGAGCAAGCAAGAGAGAGCACAAGTGGGGAGGAGAGGGAGGAGCAGACTCCCTACTTGGCAGGATCCCAATGTGAGGCTTGATTCCAAGACCCTGAGATCATGACCTGAGCTGTAGGCAGACACTTAACTGACTGGGTCACTCAGGCACTCCTCAGCTCAGGTCTTGATCTCAGGGTCGTGAGCTCAGGCCCCGCATTGTGCTCCACATTGGGCATGGAGCCTACTTTAAAAAGAAAGAAGGAAAGAAAGAAAGAAAGGAGGGAAGGAAGGAAGGAAGAAAGAGGAAAGGAGGGAGGAAGGAAGGGAAGGAAAGAAGGAAGAAAAAATATATAAATTGGATACTATCAAAATTAAAAATTTTGTGCTTCAAAGGACACTATCAGGAATGTGGAAAGACAATCCATAGAATGGGAAAAAAATTTTGCAAATCATAAAGCCAATAAGAGACTTGTATCTAGAATATATAAAGAACTATTACAACTTAATAAAAAAGGAAAATAACCCAATAAAAAATGGGAAAAGAGGGGCGCCTGGGTGGCTCAGTCGGTTAAGCGTCTGCCTTTGGCTCAGGTCATGATCCCAGGATCCTGGGATCCAGCCCCACATCGGGCTCCCTGCTCAGCAGGGAGTCTGCTTCTCCCTCTGCCTCTGTCCCCCACTCGTGCTTGCTCTCTCTCTCTCAAATAAATAAATAAAATCTTTGAAAAAAAGGGGCAAAAGTTCTGAACAGACATTTCTCCAAAAAGATGTACAAATGGCTAATAAATACATGAAAAGATGCTCAACATCATTAGCTATCAGGGAAATGCAGACCAAAACCACAATGAGATACCACTTCACACCCACTAAGATGGCTATAATCAATCAAAAAGATGGATAATAAGTATTGGCGAGGATTTAGAGAAATTGGAACTCATATATATTGCTGGTGAGAATGTAAATGGTACAGCTGCTTTGAAAAATAGTTTGGAAGAGCCTCAAAAGGTTAAAGAGTTACCATATGACCCAGTAATTTCATGCTGAGGTAATACACCCAAGAGAACTGAAAACATATGTCCACATCAGAACTTGTACACTAATGTTCATAGCAACATTAGCTAAAAAATAAAATAGGAAAAATGTGGAAAAAACCCAAATGTACATCAACTGATTAGTGGATGTGATTTATCCATACAATAGAAAGTTATTTGACCATAAAAATGAAATTCTTACACATGCTACAACATGGATGAACCTTGAAAACATTATGCTAAATGAAATAAGTCAGTCACAAAGGACCATATACTGTATGATTCAGCTTATAGGAAATGTTAAGAATGGGCAAATCCATACAGAGAGAGAGAGAGAGATTAATGGTTGCCTAAGGCTGGGACCATTGGAGAGAAAAGGGGAAATGGCTGCTTTTATAAAAGGTGTAGGTTTTCTTGTTGGGGTGATGAAAATGTTCTAAAACTGGTTGTGGTGACTGTACAATTTTGTGAACATACCCATAGAACTGCAAAAAAATAAATAACTGGGGGCACATGGCAGGTTCAGTCAGTGGAGCATGAGACTCTTTATCTCCCGGTTGTGGGTTCGGCCCCACGTTGGGTGTAGAGATTAGTTAAAAATAAAATCTTTTTAAAAAGAAAAGAAAAAGATAATAGCAACCATCGCAAGACTTGAAAAGGTTGTATTTATAAATCTCACGGCTGAGACTGAGTTGTCAGAAGTCCAAACTCATAACTAATGGTAGCTGGGAGTTGAATCTTAAAAGGATTTCGAACTTCGGAATTAAAAAAAAAAATGAACTCAATATCTGATGCAGAAAAAGATGAACTTCTCTGCCTGCAAAGGAGAGCTGTACTTGTAAGGCACAATCCACAGTCTCCCTCAACAAAGCCAGAGCTGCTCTTATATAATGTTTTGGGAAGCCTTGCGTTGGAGGATTGGAGGTATTTCAGAAACGGAAGAACGCAGCTCCCTATCGACCGACTTCCAGCTCTGTTAGTGTGGTCACCAAGGCAGCTGAAGACCCAGCTAACTTCTGAAGCCTGGCCATCGGAGCGAGGCACTTTGCTGATTGGCTGTTGTCTAAAAGCGTGGAGCTGTCAATGATTGGCTGACTTTCAGAAGCCTGGGGCTGTCATTGATTTACTAACTTTCAGAAGCATAGTTACTGGAGTGAAGCTGTTGTTGACTGGCTGATTTTCAGAAGCAGAGCCACTGGAGTGAAGCTGTCGCTGATTGGCTGATTTTCAGAGCTTGTGTTTTGATGCGAAGTTATCTCTAAATAATGGTGGTTACTTGCTCACGACTTGAAACTTGAGCCAAGAAAAGTCCTTTTTTGAATACGAATAATAAGTACTTTTAATTTCTAGTCCTTTCTTTCGGTCTTCCCTCAGCTAAACCTGCCGGAAGAACCATAGGGATTATCCAGATATTTTTAGTTGCGGAGGTAGGATATTTCAGCTAACGTTGCCATTTAAGTGATTTAAGCTCAGATTGCCTCAGCGGAAAAATAACTAAAATTTTTGTAATTGACTACAAAAAGATGAATACAGGGCATGTAAGGCATCCTGAAGTCAGTACGCGACACAAGACAAAATCAAAACACGTCCTGAGTAAGCGAAACTACTGATAACCCTAACAACTAAGCATTTCCCCCGTTTTACACACGAAAAGACTGAGTCTCGGCGGGATTAGGTTTCTTGTACAAGACCCTGCAGTCTGAAACAGGTCCAGACAGGATCTGAACAGTAAAAGGCAGGGATCCTCCTGGAACCGATGAAACCCTGACGCCCATGCCCTGCGCATGAGTGTGAGCGCACCGCTAACCTGAAGTCGGCTAGGAATCGGCTGGATGTTTGAAGGGAGGGTGAGCAGTTAATTAGCAGTGGGTGAAGAAAGAGTAGCGAGGCACCCGCCTGGGAGATCTAGGGAAGCGAGACCGGAACGTGGGAGGTGCTCAGGCCCCGGGACCTGGCTGCCGCAGTGGAAGCCTTGGCTGGAGGCCGAAGCCGGCAGAGCGGGGCGGGGCGAACCAAGGCCCCGCCCCCGGGCGCGTCCGCGTGCGTGGCTGGGGGCGCAGCAGAGAGCCCCACTCCATGATGCGGGGCCTGAGGACAGGGCAGAGCCTCGGCGTGGAAACCCTCATCCTGGGGACCCGCGCTCCCCACGTCCGGCCAGGCTGCCTCACAGGTTAAGGAGGGCGCGGCCCTGCGGCGGTGCGCCCACCCCCAGCCCAACGGGCCCCGACGCCCCCATCCACGATCCTTGCGCGCGCACCCGGCCCCGTCTCCGCCCCGACGTGCCCCCGCGCGCCGCGCCCCCCGCCCACCCGGCACGCCCCGCCGCCCCGCCCGGCCGCAGCGGGCTTTCAGCTGCCCCGCGGGCCTGAGCGACCCTCGCCGCGGCAGCGTCCTCCTTCGCCGCTCGCCGCCATGGACGTGTACCCCCCGCACCGGCTTGGGCTGCCCCGCACGCGGTCCCCCGGCGGCTGCGGCCGCGGGTCGCCCTCCGTCAGGTACGCGGGGCCGAGGCTACAGAGGGGCGGCCGGGCCGGGGCTTGCGGGCTGTTGGGGTCGGGCGACGCCTCCCGCCGCAGGGCGTGGTCCGACATGGCTTCCTTGCAGATGGTTTTCCCTAAACGGCTGCCTGAGGGACGTTTCCCCAGGAACTGCGCCCTGTGTAGCGGCTCCCACAACGGCTCCCCTGTAGACAACTCCACAGCGGCACCTCTGTGGAGACCCCCTACTATGACATCCCCGTCCCTGTAGGTTTCTCCCAGGAAAGATTCCCCTGGGGAGAACCTCTGCAGTGGGTTCTCTATGCGTAACTCACTTGCCTTCCTCTTAGAATATTTCCCCCAGAAACGCCTATCTGTGGAGACCTTCCCGCACAGTAGCTCCTTTGGGTAGAGCCCCCGAATAGGTTTCCCCAGAAACGGTTTACCTATAATCTCCCCATACAGTAGGTCTTCTCTAGGGCCTTCCCCCTTGACAGCATCATCCCTAAAGAATGCCCCCCTCCCGCCCCCTACATACATACACGCTGACAGCATCTTCCCTATTGCGCGTTCCCCCACCTCCCCATGCCCCAGCCTGCATCGCGACTCTCCCTCCTTCCACAATAGGGAGCTCAGGTTGGGGGGAGGCGCAGGAGAGACAACTAACTGGATGAATAGGAAAAAGAGGCCTAGAACCCCCAAAATTGGCGGACCCCGAGCCCCTGAGGAATTGGCGGACTCTAAGCCCCTGGGGCTAGAGACAGCCCCTGGGTGCCTCGGGATGGGGAGGGTCCCCGCTCCTTTTCGTTATAGGAAGACCCGTTTCCGATTTCTGCTCCCAGTGCCTTTGGGGCTGACCTTGATAGTCTGGGCATTGTTTGCGATGGAGCTGTTATGGGGCCGTTAGCAGAGTGTGGAGGTTGGAATGAAGGAGCATTTGCGGCAGAGATCGTTGAGAGAGAAGAAAGAAGAGGGAGAGAAATAGGCTTTGGGATCTGCTAAACTGTCATTAAACCAGAAGAGGGGTTTTTTTGTTTTGTTTTGTTTTGCTTTTTCTCTATTTTAATAACTTAGCAAAGCAAATATGTTGTTCCCTTGAAAGGAGATTGTTAACTTATACGTTAAAATGGTTCTTCTTGTATCCTTGTTATGGTACTTAAGGCATTGTATTTTTAACTTTTTGCTCGCCAATCTGTTTTTTTGTTTTGTTTTAACAAGAACAAATTCATGGAGAGCAAGAACTAAATCTTAAAATCCTGTCCCTCGCTTACTTCTTGGCATTCCTTTCCCCACCCCTGTTTGTTGAATGAATAAAGGTTGGGAGAGGTAGGGCTAGATACCCATGGTTGCATTTGGGAGTCCTAATTTGCTTCTAATTTAGCAGGTGACATTGGTTGAATTCCTGCTCTGCTCTTTAGTGGAATTCCTTGTGTTCTAAGTGTTTAGTTGCTTATGGTAACCATCTCCAATCTGTCCTAACATTTCTGGCAGCCACTTTCACTGTTAGAAAGTATCTGAACTTTGTACAGAATAGAAACTGCACAGGATACTTCTTTTTTCTTTTTTTTTTTAAAGTAGGCTCCATGCCCAACGTGAGGCTTCAACTCACGACTCTGAGATCAAGAATTGCGTGCTCTACCGACTGAGCTAGCCAGGCGCCCCTGCACAGGATACTTAAGAATTTGGAGCAGCCATCCATTAAATCTAAGCTCCAGATAGACTTGGGGTTCATCCCAGATCATTTTGAGCTTAGGAATCTTGAGTCTTTGAAACTTTTAGGAGAAAAAAGCTTCCCAGTGAAATCCATCTCTAAAATAACTGCTGCCTTCCTTGTTTCTAGGAACATGGCAGTGCACAGCATTTTTAAAAAATCGTGTTTCTTTGTTAAATTAATGTTGGCTAACTTTATTAATCGTAAACTCTGAATCTTAAAACAAGTGGTTTGAGTGAAACTTGTTGGTCTTCAGACACAGGGTAGTGCAAGGACCCCAAGGCCTGTTTTACCTTTGTTAAAAGAAATCGAGTCAGGGGGTGCCTGGGTGGCTCAGTCGTTAAGCATCTGCCTTCGGCTCAGGTCGTGATCCCAGGGTCCTAGGACCGAGCCCCACATTGGGCTCCCTGCTCCGCGGGGAGCCTGCTTCTCCCTCTCCCACTCCCCCTGCTTGTGTTCCTGCTCTCGCTGTCTCTCTCTGTCAAATAAATAAATAAATAAAATCTTTAAAAAAAGAAAAAGAAATTGAGTCAGGGTTCTCCTCTTTTACCCTACTTCTACATAACTGAACATGCTTTTCTTACCCATTCACGCCTTTTCCTGACTTTTGACATTGAGTGGCAGGTATGGGCTCAGCACTTTCCTGTCACCCATATTTGGATTCTTTGCAGCACTCTGACTCCTGAGTGATGAAAGAGGCAGGCCTAACTGGTGAAGTTACATTCCTAAAGACCCATAGGTAGTACTTTGCAAATGTGTGGTTCCCTTCTAGCAATGGAGTTCATTTTCACAGATGGGGAATAGAGGTCAGGAGTTAAAATGCTGTTGCTTAGAACTAGAAGCTGCTTTTTCAGGATGTGGTAGTCATCAGTGCTGCTCATCAGCTATTTTTGGTTTCCGCCGCCTGGGCATGTGGTATAATTATACTTGCTTGCCCCCTTGAAGTTGGGTATGGCCTTATGAGTTGCTTTTGGTCAGTCAGTGTGTTCAGGAATGATGTGTATTCCTTCATGGTAAAAGCTTCTGGTGTATGATTTGCTGTGATCTTTCCCTCTACTGTGGTGACTGTTGGTGTTGCAGGTAGTGGCTAATCCATCAGTCTGGGACTCAAAGCAAACTTCCAGGTGACTTATGTTTGACATGCAGAGCAAATAGTAAACCTTCATTGTTTCAAGCCACTGAGATTTTGGAGTTCTTACCAAGTAATATCTTGACTTGTGCTAAGGAACCAGTGGAAATAGCTGAAATAATGCTTTCCTACTTCAGAATCTCTTTCTGCAGAAGGACCTGATCCTGCTCAGGACTTGTTTATCAGTTTAAATTTTACTCCTCTTTATACAAATAATCCAACATACACTGGGCTAGGTGTTGTGAGACAAATAAGGTAGGCCAGTGCCCTCAAAGAGCTCCTTTATAAGTGGAAAGAGATAAAAACAGTACAAATCATAATACAGAGTGTTGAGAAATAAGTACTGAGGAAGAAATAGGGCTGAAGGAACAATAATGTAAGAAGGCATAGTCAGTTTTGAGCTCAACTGTTGGAAGAATGAAATTGCCATTTACTGATACTGGGAACACTGGAATTAGAGCAGTTTTGTGGAGAAAATGAGTTCAGGTTTGGCCTTATTCATTTGAGTTGCCTAATAGATATCCAAATGGAGAGATTGGATGGGCAGTTCGGGTATATTAATCTGGAGTTCAGGAGAAAGACTGGGACTGGAAGTACTACGCTGATGACTCCCACATTTTTATTTAAATCTTTGAGACCAGATAGAGATCCTGGGAGCAAATGTAGATAAAGACCAACATCCAAGCCCTGGGGTATCGTGTCTACGAAAGACAGTGTAGCAGTGGTTTCCAAATTCTGATGGAAAGTGGCTTCCTACCTCTGAGATGGGAGAAGAATCCAGGAGTCATGGAAAGCCAAATGATAAGTACCATTGATGGGATGATGAGGACTAAGAATAGATTATTGTATTTGGTAACATAGAGGTCATTGGTGACCTTGACAAGAACAGGTTTGGTGCAGTGGGTTCAAGAGAAAATGGGAGGAGAAGAATTGAAGACAGTGCATATAGATAGTCATAATGATGTTGTTTCAAGGATTGAAGAGCTGGGCAATAAGGCTGTGGCTGTGAGAGAGAGTGGAATAATAGGGCTATGGTTATCAGAGAAAGCAGAGAAATAGGGCTCTGGTTGGAAGGGTAGAAGTGTTAGAGTTCTTTTTGTTTTTAGGTGGACAGACATTATAGCCTCCCTAAAACATTTGAGGCTGATGGGAATGATGGAGTACAAAGAGGAAAATGATAATTAAAAGAAGGGACAATTGCAGGAGTGAAGTCCTTGAGCAGGTGAGAGGGAATGGGATCTAGGACATAAATAGATACATTGGCCTCAGGCTGTATAGGTGCATGGACAGTTCATCTGTGGTGAGTATATAGACCCAAATGCTAGTGTGTTGGTAGCTTGGTGGTGGAAGAAAGTGAAAATTCTTTTCTGTTTACTTCTATATTTGCAGTTAAATAAGAAGGCAGATCTTCAGCTAAAAATGAAGAGTAGAGAAGGTGTTAGAAGTTTGAGAAGAAAGAAGGTGTAAAATCCATCCAGGAGAGTTGGGGAAAATGAGTTAAATAAGGAAATGTTTTAGGATTGCCAGGCAGCTACAAGTGCCCATTTGCTGTTTGTTGTCATAAATTTAAGGTGAGACCCGGTTAGCATGGTTGTATGCTTTTCCTTCAGCTATGTTGAGCTGTTTGGACGTGGACACTGTGGAAGTGTGTGGCTCAAGTAGGATAGAGGACATCATTGGAAGACAGGAGTAAAAGAACTGAGAGGTAAGGATAGTGGGAGGATTACCTGTCTTAGTGCTTACTGAAATTATCATGAGTGAAGGTGGGAGTAGTAATAGCAAAAGAGATAATGAACGAGAAGCTAAAAATCTTTAGGGAATGTGGAGAACTGAATGACCTAGACGTTTGTAGGTATTTGTAACAACAAGGGCTAGCGGGTGGTTATTGTTTGATGGCATGAAGAAATCAGCCAAAATAAAATAAAGCAAGAAGTTAAATAAACTAATTAATTAATTGATTGATTTTCTCAAAACCAGAGGACATGAGTTTCCAGATCAAAAGGACTTTCCGATAGTCCAGCATAACTAATTTAAAAATATCCATGCCAAGGTAGAACATCATGAAATTTTTGAGTGCTATAAAGTCAAAAGAATATCTGCAAATCACATAGATAGGGTCAGGAATCAGAGGATTGCAGCAAGATTGGAAACTGGAAGATAATGGAGAAGCAGTGCCTTCTGAAGGAAAATGGATTCCTTCCCAGAATTCAGTATCCATCCATACTCTCAAGCAGGTGTGAGGGATGGATAAAGACATTTCACACATGCAAATTCTCAAAGTTTGACCTCACATGCACCCTTTATTAAGAAGCCATTGGAGGATGTGCTCTAGCAAAACAGTCTGATTAAGGGGTTCCTGTGCTGGGGATCCTCTATACCATGTACAGGTGGAATTTCTTCCTTGTTAAGGGACTAACAAGGAAGGACTTGCTTTGTTATCTCTGGAATACCAAAGGCCTGGGACCATTTTTTATTGCCATTTCCCACATTGCTTGCCCTAGTACTTAGATCAGTGTCTGGCACATAGACAGCATTCAGTAAATATGAACTGCTGTTGTAAGCTATTATGAAATATTGCTTGCCTTAATTATTTATTGAATGAATAGAGAATAATTACAGTTGAAGATGTGGGCTATGTTAAATTTCATAGGTGTTCAGAGAATGAAGAATCACATGTGAGCTAGATGGTGAGCAGTGGTTTATGATAGTGATGTTCTACAGAGAGCACTTCAGTAAAGCCTCACAAGGGCAAGTTATCTCTTCAGGTGATATTTATTGGCCAATAGCCAATACCCATGGTACTCTTTTGGGTTTACAGATACACAGAAATAATAATTGATATTGTACAGATGGGTATTGCCTTAAGAAAACTCAGAATGCAAAGCACTGTATATCTGAAAATGCAAAGCTTTACCTCCAGTATACTTGCTTAGATGCTGGCCGGGGAGGCTTGGTGTGGTGCCTGTAGAAGCAAAGAGGGTTTGCTTAGTTAGGCTTTTATGGTCTTATTTCCTACCCAGAGGTAGAGGTCTGAGTATCTGCCTTCGCACTTGTATCTGGGATGACTGTGTACTGAGGACTCTTAATTTAGTGAATATGGTGGCATTAATAATGTACAGTATCCTGAAAATGTTTCATAGTTCTTGGGCTTTTCTGTGATGTTCTAATTTTTAGAGAAGGGAGTGAATGAGATGCAGATGCCCTACAGAGTTACACAGCTTAAATTATTGTTGTTTTGCCCTGAAAGTTTAAAAAAAGGAAAAGAAAAAGGGTTTGCAATGTGGGGTGTTCTGTGGGGGCGCCTGGGTGGCTCAGTCATTAAGCGTCTGCGTTCGGCTCAGGTCATGATCCCAGGGTCCTGGGATCGAGCCCCGCGTCGGGCTCCCTGCTCAGCGGGAAGCCTGCTTCTCCCTCTCCTGCTTCTCCCTCTCCCACTCCCCCTGCTTGTGTTCCCTCTCTCACTGTGTCTCTCTCTGTCAAATAAATAAATAAAAATCTTTAAAAAAAAAAAAAAAAAACTTTTGTCTGTGATTTTGAGCCCTGGTTTGAGGAAAAGTCAACTCATTTGGCATGTTTTTCATTTTCAACTTCTTATTTTGAAATAAATGATTTTAGATTTATAGGTGAGTTGCAAATATGGTACAGAGTGTTCTTATATAGCCTTCATCCAGCTTACTCTAATGTTAACATCTTACATATAACCACGTGCATTTATCAAAACTAAGAAATTAATACTAGTATAGTGCTTTAATTTACTAAGTAAACTTTTGTTTACTTGGCTTTTAGTACTCCAGACTATTTATTTGAATTTCCCCAGTTTTCCCACTAATGTCTTTTTTCTACTCTAAGATCCAATCAAGGATCCCACATTGCATTTATATTTGGCATGCATTTAATAGTCGAAGTGAGGGAAAGTAATTGTGGATGCTTTCTGAATGAAGACTTGTGAAACTGACTTTACAAAGAGCAGACTGTGTGAGGAAATGCTCAGAGAAAGACAGAGAAAAGGAAGAAAATGGAAAATAAGCTGTCGTTACACCAGAATATCATGAACAGACTTCCAGATAACATTTTCCACTTGTGGCAGGTAGCATTTTCTGAACTTCTTGAATTTTGTGGAGTGTCTTATAAACCCCAGTTCATGAAATATGTGTAGACTTGAATTGCAATTGGGCACCAGTTTTACCCATTTTAGATAAGGTGGCCTAATGGTTGGAGCTACGTTTGGCAGCTGATAAAAAATGCTTAACAATAATGACTTAAGGGTTTATTTTTTTTTTTGCAAAAGATGTCTGTCTAAGGAGAGCAGGCTAGTCCTTATATAAAGTCATCAGGGAGGGAACCAGGCCTCTTCTGTGTGTTTTGGTGTTCTTAGCAAGTGGATTCCATGGCTTCATGGTCACAAAATGGCTGGAAGAACTCCAGCTATAATGTCTGTCAGGCAAGGGGAAAGAGAAAGGACAGTTCTCCTAGTTAAGTCGGTTCTTTCCCTTCAGAGAGTTTCTCCAGAAGCTTCCACATGTTGGCTTCTGCATGTCTCATTGGTCAGCTCTAGAAGCAGAGGAACTGGGCCATTGCTGCCCCAAATAAAATTGGGGTACTGTGAGTTAAAAAGAATGGGAAAATGGATATGGATTGGGTAAACGTCTCTCCCATAGGGAGGTAACAATATGGAATGAAATTTATATTGCTTAGGATTACTAATGACTCTGGTGAGCTCCATGAAAGTGCTGGGAGAAAATTAAAGTCATCAAATATTTAATGATGCCAATGCATTTCTCATTCATATCTTGTGTGTGTATGTATATGTCCTTTCAGTTCGAGTCACTTATGGTCAGTGGTTAACCATGTTTTAACATTGGCATTGCTTTTTCCATTGCAGGTTGTTGCCCCAGCAAAGACATTGGTGGGAAATGACATTTTTTGCCTTGCCACACATCCTGCCTTTTGCCTTTCTTCCAAGTCTCTAGGGTTGTTTTTTTGGGCGGGGGGTGGTGTTCTTTTTATTTTTAATTTTATTTTCAAGTAATCCCCACACCCAGTGTGGGGCTTGAACTCACAAGCCTGAGATCAAGAGTCACATGCTCCCCTGACTGAGCAGCCAGACACCCCCCCAAGTCTCTAGTTTTGCAAGGGGAGTAAATAATTGCCACTTTAACTCAGGGCCAAGTTTCTTAAACCCTAGTAGTCCTACAGTAGCTCCTTTTAATCAGTACCTGAAGTCCAAATTAATGCTGATAAGGCTTGTTTATATTAGTCTTACAGTTGATTTTCCCCCCAGCATTTTATTATGAAGATGTTCATAAGAAAAGTTGAAAGAATTGTTCAGTGGTATTCATGTGTATCCATATCTAGATTCTACACTTTTAATATATTTGCTGTATTTGCATTATATATCCATTCCTCTATCCATCAATCCATCTTATATTGTAATGCCTTTTTTTTTTAAGATTTATTTATATATTTATTTGATAGACAGCAAGAGAGGGAACACAAGCAGGGGGAGTGGGAGAGGGAGAAGCAGGGGGAGTGGGAGAGGGAGAAGCAGGCTTCCCGCCGAGCAGGGAGCCTGATGCGTGGCTCGATCCCAGGACCCTGGGATCATGACCTGAGCTGAAGTCAGACGCTTAACGACTGAGCCACCCAGGTGCCCCTGTAATGCTTTTTAAAGTTATAGATGTCTGTATGCTTCATCCCTAAATGTTGGGATTGATTTTGTATTAAGAAGAATGTTTTCTGTTGCAAATGACAGAAACCCAACTCAAAGGTTTTAAGTAAAAAGAATGCATTGCCTTATGTGACTAGAAGGAATAATAGGGATATAGACTTCCTACAGGAAGAGGTGCAGAAACTAGGGCCTCAAGAACTGGAACCAAAACTCTTCTATCAGAATAGTTGCCTCTATCCATACAACCCCAAATACACATTCTTCCTGTGCTATGACCCTAGAGGCCATTTCTCTTCCAGGTCTAAAATGGGGAAATCCCTGGTAAGGACTCCAGTTGCCCTGACTTGCTCCTGGGTAAGTCAAAATTGGAAATGGTGGCCAAGTAGGAGCCCAGTGTTAGTTATCAGGGGAGGTAGAAGTGGAAAGCATGCGGAGTTAAGTACATACCTCAGAAAACTTGCCACTTGCTTTCTGAGGCTGGCATAATCCTGGTACTTAACAAGGAGAACACAAAGGAGAACTACAAATGAAACATTTAAATAAAACAATAGTATATTGAGGGCGCCTGGGTGGCTCAGTTGGCTAAGCGACTGCCTTCAGCTCAGGTCATGATCCTGGAGTCCCTGGATCGAGTCCCACAGCGGGCTCCCGTCTCGGCGGGGAGTTCGCTTTGCCCTCTGACCCTCCCCCCTCTCATGTGCTCTGTCTCTCAAATAAATGAATAGAATCTTTTAAAAAAAAAAAAACAACACAATAGTATATTGAATCTAGAAGTATGGTAAAACAACTTTACACATAAGTAGAATTTGTCCCAGAAATGCAAGAGTTGTTCATCATCAGGAAGTCTATCAATGAGGGACGCCTGGGTGGCTAAGTCAGTTAAATGTCTGCCTTTGGCTCAGGTCATGATCCCGGGATCCTGGGATCGAGTCCCACATTGGGCTCCTTGCTCAGTGGGGAGCCTGCTTCTCCCTCTGCTGCTTCCCCTGCTTGTACTCTCTCCCTCTCTCACTCTCTCTGATAAATTAAATAAATAAATAAATAAATAAAATCTATCAATGAAATTAACAGACTAGTAGATGCCCCCCAAAATCTACTTAAAATTTAATATTCATTCTTGATTTAAATCAAGTAACATAATAAGATTTCAGCTAATATAATAAGATAAGCAAAAGAGGGGCACTTGGGTGGCTGAGTTGGTTAAGCATCTGACTCTTGATATAAGCTCAGGTCTTGAATCAGGGTTGTGAGTTCAAGCCCTGCATTGGGCTCCACGCTAGGCATGGAGCCTACTTAATAAAAAAAAATGATAAGCAAAAGAGATAATCATCTACTTCTTGCAGTAGGCTCTTAATTGGTCTCTCAGGTTCAACTCTTGTCCCCCTTTGGTCTGTTTCCAATACAGTAAATAAAGTCATCTTATGAAAATATAAATCATCTTATATAAGTCATCCCTCTTTTCAAAACACTCCAAGAAAAATCTCAAATCATGAACTTTGACAAGACTCTAATCCAGTTTCCACCTTCCCCCGCCTTCGTCTCCTGTTACTACTGTCTTCCTCACTTTGCTGTAAACATTGCTGCTTCCGGACCTTTGCACTTACTGTGCAGCTTCCTCTCTAGCTTCCTTTAGGTCTTTATGCAAATGTCCTCTCAGTAAAACCTTTCCTAATATCTCTCTTTAAAACGCAACCCATCCTTCTCTTAGGACTCTCAGTCCTCCACTTATCACCATATGATAACTGTACTTTTCCTATTTATTTTTATTTCTCCCTCACTCATTTCCCAATTAGAATATAAGTTCTAGGGGCTCCTGAGTGGCTCAGTCGGTTAAGCGTCTGACTCTTGATATCAGCTCAGGTCTTGATCTCAGGGTTGTGAGCTCGAGCTCCGTGTAAAAAAGAAAATGTAAGTTCTGAAAAAAAAAAAAATGAAATGTAAATTCTAGTATTTTCATCCCAAGGGTTTTTGCCCTTTTATTAATTGCTAAGTCCCCCCCCCCCCCCGGCTCTTGAATAACCAGTGCCTAACACACAGTAGGTGCTCAGTAAAAACATGATGAATTAATGAGTTGGAATAAAAGCTGTAAATATTGAAGAGATAAAACCGCTATGATTTAGTGCTTGGAAAACTAGGATAATAGATAAAACTATTAGAACTGATTTTATCAAATTGTTTGAAAAAGGTAATGGATTCAAGATGGTATTCAAAATGGGAACAAAAACTTTAGGAATCAATCTAATAAGAAATGTGTAAACCTTATATAAATAAAAATATAAAACTTGACAGAAGGACATAAAACAGGAGAGGAATGAATGGAGAGATAAATCATGTTCCTGAGTAGGGAGCTCAATGCTGTCCAAATTCAGTATGGTCATAATACAAATTCTCAGTGGGAATTTTTCTGGAACTTGACAAACTGATTTTATAATTCATCTTAAAAAGAAAATGTTCAGGGACCCTAGGTGGCTCAGTTGGTTAAGCGTCTGCTTTCACTCTGATCATGATCCCAGGGTCCTGCGATGGAGTCCCACACAGAGCTCCTTGCTTGTCAGGGAGCCTGCTCCTCCTTCTGCCTGCTACCCCCCCTGCTTGCGCTCTCCCATGGTCTCTCTCTGAAAAATAAATAAAATCTTTTTAAAAAAGAAAAAGCGTTCAGGGGTGCCTGGGTGGCTCAGATGGTTAAGCATCTGCCTTTGGCTCGGGTCCTGAGATCAAGCCCACATCGGGTTCCCTGCTCAGTAGGGAGTCAGCTTCTCCCTCTCCCTTCCACTCATGTTTTCTCTCTAACAAATAAATAAAATCTTTTTTTTTTTTTTAAGATTTTATTTATTTGTTTGACAGAGAGACAGTGAGAGAGGGAACACAAGCTGGGGGAGCTGGACAGGGAGAAGCAGGCTCCCGCTGAGCAGGGAACCCGA
>NC_138378.1:26538925-26562247 GCF_054177405.1 Leptonychotes weddellii | reverse complement strand
TTTAAAAAAGAAAAAAGGACACCTGGGTGGCTCAGTCGTTAAGCGTCTGCCTTCGGCTCAGGTCATGATCCCAGGGTCCTGGGATCGAGCCCCGCATCGGGCTCCCTGCTCTGCAGGAAGCCTGCTTCTCCCTCTCCCGCTCCCCCTGCTTGTGTTCCCTCTCTTGCTGTGTCCCTGTCAAATAAATAAATAAAATCTTTTTTTAAAAATTTTTTAAAATAATTAAAAAAAAGAAAAGAAAATGTTCAGTAAAAGCCATGATCTTTAAAACAATGATAGAGGGGTGCCTGGGTGGCTCAGTTGGTTAAACGACTGCCTTTGGCTCAGGTCATGATCCCGGAGTCCCGGGATCGAGTCCCACATTGGGCTCCCTGCTCAGCAAGGAGTCTGCTTCTCCCTCTGACCCTACCCCCTCTTGGGCTCTCTCTGTCTCACTCTCTCTCTCAAATAAATAAAATCTTAAAAAAAAAATAAAACAATGATAGAACTCGCTCTATAAGATATAAAAATAATCCATTTATTACAAAGTTCAATTAATAATTTTGATTATTTTTTAAGTGTACTATTTCTGAGAGAATAAATAGATCAAATAAGGATCAAAAATATGGATCCCACTTTATATAATAATTTAACATATGCTGAAAGTAGCATTCTACATCAGAGGATGAAAAGGGTCAATATGTGGTCTTGGAACAATCATTTATATTTTGGAGGAAAAATGCAGTTATATTGGGGTACCTGGGTGGCTCAGTCGGTTAACCATCTGCCTTCTGCTCAAGTCATGATCCCAGGGTCCTGGGATCGAGCAGCTTCAGGCTCCCTGCTCAGCGTGGAGTCTGCTTCTTCCTCTCCCTCTGCCTCATGCTTTCTGTCTCTCAAATAAATAAAATAAAATAAAATAATACAGTTATATTCCCACTTCACAAAAGTAAAAAAGCAAGTTCCAGAGAAGCAAAGAGCTAAATGTTTAAAACACACACACAAATAAAATTAAGTAATTGGCATTTTATTTTTTTTTTATAATACTGAGTGGGAAGACACAAAAGGAAGACCTAAAACTCCTAAGCCTAAAGCTAGAGTTAGGCAGATTTAGTTAAATAAAACTTGACAGCTCCTGCATGAAAAAAGATACCATAAACCAAGTCTAGAAGTTTAAAGAAAATATTTGCAGCATATGACCAAAATACGACTTTTAAAATATGGAATATATTAATTATTCAGAACCCCCCCATGAGTAAATAGAAAATGGGTAAAGAACAAGAATATGCATTCACAGAAAAGGAAATATAGATGATCAATAAACATCTGACAGTCTCCCTAGAGATTAGGGAGAAATGTAAAAGTATGATAATGAAAATTAGTTGAAGAGTGATAACACATGGTTTAGAAAGTTATGGGGAAACAGGTAGTCTGGTATATTGTAGGTGACTGTTTTAAGAAAACAATTTGGCAACGTCTGTCAAAATTTAAAATGCAGATACCTCTTAAACTGGCAGTGCTACTTTTTAGATCTCTGCAGAAATTTTTGCAGTGCCAAAGATGGATATAGTTATTCTTTGAAGCAGTTTGCTATTGCAAAAATAATAAATATCCTGAATGTTAATCAGAGTGGCTGGTTAAATAAAAACAAAAGAATACAGTATGGCACTTTTAAAAATGCAGTTGAGTTCTATGTACTAACTTGGAAAGGCCTTAAGGCATAATGTTAAGTGAAAAAGGCATGTTGCAGAGCAGTTATGTATCTCATGATTATGATTTTATGTAAAAGCAATCCATCCCCCCCAAAAAAACTCACCCAAACTATACATTACTGAGAGATTCACACCGAATTGTTCCCAGCAGTTTTCTATAAGGTGAACCAGATTAGTATGAGGATTCACTTTGTAAAACAATCAAAACACAAAGCATTCAGAATATAAGGACAATATGTTCATTAATTATTTAATTTTGAAAATAAAGTTAACATAAAGTCACTTATGGAGAAAAAACCCGGCAAAAATAAAATTTTCAGGTTTTTTTGTCCATTTCCAGGGAACCAGGATAATGAAATACAAACAAGAAAATATACCTGGCTGTGTATACAGTAACTTGTAAAAGCAGTGAGCAGTGAATTATTATAAAACCGAAGATGGGAAAAACAGAGATGACGGACTGTTTAGAATTCAGAAACTGTGTCTGTGGCATCAGTGAGGTGTAGCAGAAAGGAAAAGTTCAGAGTTAAGGTATCTGGTGACTCACATTTTGGTGCTGCTAATCCTGGCTCAGCCTTGTGATTTTGGGTAAACTGCTTCTGTTTAGGTCTGGCTTCTTCACTTTATCATCTGTTCTGTCTAGATTCTGAGTGTGAACCCAATGAAAGTCAGAAATAAAGTATAGTATACAAGCAGCATATTTGACATAAACCACATTAGGGGGTCTGCTGAGACTCCAGGTACTCTGAAAGAGGAACTTCGTAAAGTCATGGTGACGTCAGGCCATCTATCTACCCAGGATGTGCTAGCAGTGCCCAGGTAAACCTGGAAGCTAGAGGGCAGTTCTCTTGCTGGATTTGGTGTATGTTTGAAAGTTTCTATTGGGGGAAGAAAGAAGAAAAGACTGGTGGATATACAACAAGCTCAGTGGTGACCTCTGGGGGTCAGGAGCAATGACAGTTTTAATATTCCACTTCTTTTCATCAAAAAAAGGATAATAAATATTTTATATGTGGCACTAAGGTAGATAAAAGCAAGTATGCCAAAATGTTAATAGAGGCTAATTCTGGGTGCTGAGAATACCGGTGATTGTGGTTTTCTCTATACTTACTGGTTTTTTTTTTTTAATAGGTAAGTATTTCAATAAGTGACAAGTTTAATGGTTCAGTGACAAATAATAGGCTATGTTCTGGTTAAGAATTAAATTTGGGAAGCACGAAAATGTATAAAGGAACTGAATTTAGTTTTACTCATTTGACAGGAAAATAAGAGATACTAATTAGAATAGTGTTTTACTCTGGGAAGAGGAAGGTCTTTCTATATTTTAAATGCTTCCACTTTATTTGGCCAAGATACTTGTGGAAAAGAAACGCTTTTTGCTCCTATTCTCAGTATTGTCTTGGCTTTCCACAGCAGTAGTTGGGGGAGCTGTTTATTTCCTGGTCACATGACGGATTCATGCTTTTTGTCACTGGCTGCTTGTTAGTTTGAAAACCAAAGAGCTCTTGGTAACCTTGGCAGTCTGTCTGCTGTTCATAGGGGTTAGGAAATGGGCCAAAGGACCAACTTGATGAAATATTTCTAGTGCAGAGAATTATTGCAAGATTTATCTTGTAGTAAACATGAAAGAGTGGAGGGGGGCAGACATCCATTTCCCAGGGAAAGAAGGTTTCTTGCTTTAATCTTGATCGTCTTGCAGTTTCTGTTCTGCTGCTTCTAAAACCCTCAGTTGCTTTCACCCTTTACCTCCAGCCCCAGATTTTTATTAAGAAAATGTTCAAACAAAGAAAAGGTGAAAGAGTAGTATGGTGAATACTTGATATACCTACCACTTAGAGTCAGTAATTTTTAACAGTTTGCTGTGTGTGTTATCTTTATTTTTCTTTTCTTTTCCTCATTCTGGTTTTCTGTTAAACCCTTTTCAAGTGAGTTACAGATATGACATTTCTAAGTACTTCCTCATGTATCTGCTAAAAAAAAAAAAAAAGGACATTTTAGGTATAAATACAATAACATCTCACTTAAGAAAATTAACAGTAATTCCCTACTACCATCAAATACCCAGTCCATATTCAAATTTTTCCAGATGTCTCAGGGATATTTCCCTGGTTTTTTTTTAATCAAATTAAGGTGTTTACATTACATTGCTATTATTATTATTTAATCTCTCACATTAGAAGAGTTCTCCCTCTGTTTTTGTTTTACGTGACATTGACTTTTTTTAACTTAAAAATTTTTTTTAATTGTGGTGAAACACTTGTAACAAAATTTATTTTAACCATTTTTTAAATGGACAGTTTAACGACATTAAGTACATTCATATTGTTGTGCTACAATCCCACTATTCACCCACAGAACTCTTTTCATCTTACAAAACTCTGTACCTATTAAACAGTAACCCCACTTCTTTCCCCCAGCCCAGCACCACTACTGTACTTTCTGTCTCTATAAATTTGAATATTGTAGGTATCTTGTAAAAATGGAATCATATGATATTTGTCTTTTTGTGAATGGCTTATTTTTCACTTACTATAATGTCTTCAAGGTTCATTCGTGTTTTTAGCATGTTTCAGAATCTCCTTTCTTTTAAGATTGAATAATATTCCACTGTATGTATATAACAGAGTTTGTTTATTCATGTCAATAGATACTTACTTCTGCCTTTTGACTATAGCGAATATTGCTGCTGTGAACATGGGTATACAAATATCTCTTCAAATCCTTTTCGGGTTTTTTTTTTGGATATATACCCAGAAGTGGAATTTCTGGATTATAAATAATTCTATTTTAAAATTTTTCCCCCCCCGTCCCTCTATTTTTAATTTTTTGAGGAACTGCCATACTGTTTTCCACAGCAGCTACAATTTTACATTCCCACCAGCGGTGCCCAGAGGTTCCAATTTCTCCTGATCCTTTTTTGTTGTTTTCTTTTTTTTTAATAGTAGTTATCCTAATTTGTGTGGGATTAGTATCTCCTTTTGGTTGTGATTTGCATTTCCCTCATGATTAGTGATGTTAAACATCTTTTCATGTGCTTATTGGCCATTCATATATCTTCTTTAGAGAAATGTGTATTCAAGTCTTTTGCCTATTTTGAATGTGTGTGTGTGTGTGTGTGTGTGTGTGTGTGTGTGTATGGTTGAATTGTAGGAGTGCTTTATATATTCTGGATATTAGTCTCTTACCAGATACATGATTTGCAGATATCTCCTCCCATTCTGTGGTTTGCCTTTTCACTTTGTTGATTGTGTCCTTCTGTGAATGTAAGGTTTTAATTTTTATAAAGTCTGATTTACGTATTTTCTATTTTATTTGTGCTTTTGGTGTCATAGCAATAAATCATTGCCAAATCTAGTTTCATGAAGCTTTTCCCATATATTTTCTTCTAAAAGTTTTACAGTTTTCAGGTTTACATTTAGGTCTTTTTTCTGTTTTGAGTTAAATTTTATATATGATATAAAATAAGGGTCCAAATTTTTCTTCCTCATGTAGATAATACAGTGTTCCCAAAGCCATTTGTTGAAAAAAATTGTCCTTTTGGGGGGGCCTGGGTGGCTCAGTTGGTTAAGTGTCTGCCTTCAGCTCAGGTCATGATACCAGGGTCCTGGGATCAAGCCCCGCATTGGGCTCTCTGCTTATTGGGGAGCCTGCTTTTCCCTCTCCTTCTGCCTGCCCCTCCCCCTGCTTGTGCCCTCTCTCTCTCTCCCTCCCTCTGTCAAATGAATAAAATCTTAAAAAGAAATTGTCCTTTCTCAGTGCATGGTCTTGGTACCCTTGTGAAAAATCATTTGACTGTGAGGATATTATAGTGAGTGAAATAAGCCAGTCACAAAAAGAGTTTATTTCTGAGTTCTCTATTCCATTCCATTGGTCAGTATGTCTGTCTTTATGCCAGTACCACACTGTTTTGATTACCATAGCTTTGTAGTTACTGTTGTACTCAGGAAGTGTGTCCTCCAGCTTTGTCCTTCTTTTTCAACATGGTTTTGACTATTCTGGGTCCCTTGAGATTTCCTATGAATTTTAGGATGGATTTTTCTATTTCTACAAAAAACATCATTGGGATTTTGATAGGGATTGTGCTGAATCTATAGATCACTTTCTGTAGAATTGACAGTTTAACAATATGAAGGCTTCCAGTCACGAACATGGATGTATTTCCATTATTGGTGTCTTCTTTAATTTCCTTTAGAAATTTATGAATGATCCAGTTTCTCTGAATCCTCCGCAGCATTTTAGTATTGTCAGTGTTTGTTATTTTAGCTTTTCTAATAGATGTATAGTGATATCTCATTGTGGTTTTAATTTGCATTTCCCTAATGGATAATGATGTAGAACATGTTTTCAGGTGCTTATCTGCCATCTCTATATCCTCTTTGAGGAAATGTTTCCTTATGCCTTTTGCCCATTTTCTAATTGGATTTTAAATTTTTTACTGTTGTTTTAAGAGTTCTTTATATATTCTACTTTGTCAGATATGTGATATAAATATGTTCTCCCAGTCTGTAGCTTATCTTCTCATTCTTTCAACAGGATCTTTCACAAAGTAAAAGTTTACAATTTTGATGAAGTCCAGTTTATTGATTTTTTTCTTTCTTGGATTATGCTATTGGTATCAAGTCTAAGAATTTTATTAAATCTTAAGTTCTGAAGATTTTCTTTTGTTATCTCCTAAAGATTTTATAGTTTTGGGGTGCCTGGGTGGCTCAGTCGGTTAAGTGTCTGTCTTCGGCTCAGGTCATGATCCCAGGGTCCTGGGATTGAGCCCCGCATTGAGCTCTCTGCTCAGCAGGGAGCCTGCTTCTCCTTCTCCCTCTGTCTGCTGATCTGCCTACTTGTGCTCTCTCTCTCTGTGTCAAATAAATAAATAAAATCTTTAAAAAAATAATAATAAAGATTTTATAGTTTTACATTTAAAATTTTAAATCTGTGATCTGTCTTGAGTTCATTTTTGTGTAAAGTACAAAATTTAGGTTGAGGTTCATGTTTTTGTCTGTGGTTACCCATTTGCTCCAAGACCATTTATTGGAAAGACTATCCTTCCATTGTATTGCTTTTGAACCTTTATCAAAAATTAATTAGCTGTATTTGTGTAGGTCTATTTCTGGCAGTTCTATTTTGTTCCATTGATTTATGTGTCTGTCTCTCAATCAGTACCGTTCAGTCTTGATTACTTTAGCTGTATAATAAGTCTTGACATCAGAGTGATTCCTCTATTTTTTCTTCTTTTTTTTAAAAGATTTTATTTATTTATGAGACAGTGAGAGAGGGAACACAAGCAGGAGGAGTGGGAGAGGGAGAAGCAGGCTTCCCGCCAAGCAGGGAGCCTGATGCAGGGCTTGATCCCAGGACCCTGGGATCGTGACCTGAGCCAAGGGCAGACGCTTAATGACTGAGCCACCCAGGCGCCCCTCTGTTTTTCCTTCTTTCAAAAATTTTTAGCTGTTCTAGTTCCTTTGCCTTTCCATGTAAGTTTTGGGTTAATCTTGTCTATATCTACAGAAAGTCTTGGAATTTTGAAGGAATTGTGTTAAACCTGTACATCAATTTAGGGAGAATTGACACCTATACTATCTTGAGTCTTCTAATCCATGGACACAGTGTTTCCCCATTTACTTATATCTTCTTTGATTTCCCTTTTTAAAAAGATTTTATTTATTTATTTAGAGAGAAAGAGCACGTGTGAGCAGAGGGAGGGGCCGAGGGGGAGGGAAAGGGAGAGAATCTCCAGCATGCTGAGCATGGAGCCTGACGTGGGGCTTGATCTCACCACCCTGAGATCATGACCAGAGCCAAAACCAAGAGTCTGACATTCAACTGACTGAGCCACCCAGGTGCCCCTTCTATGATTTCCTTTATCAGTGTTTTATAGTTTTTAGCATGTAAATCCTATACATGTTTTGTTAAATTTATATTTAAATGACATTTTTTTAAAATTTTGGTTTCCATGTGTTCATTGCTTTGATACAGAAATAGAGTTGATTTATGTTGACCTTGCAACCTTGTTGAACGCACTTATTAGGTCTAAGATTTTTTTATAGATTCCATGAGATTCTCTACATAGGCCATTATGTCATCTGCAAATAAGGATAGTTTTATTTCCTCCTTTTCAATATGTATGTCTTTTATTTCCTTTTCTTGCCTTATTGCACTAGCAAGAATTTCCATTATCATGTTGAATAGGAGTGATGAGAGCAGACTTTTTTTTCTTGTTCCTCCTTTAGGGCAAGACCATTCAGTCTTTCACTATTAAATATAATCTTAATTCCTAGTTTTCTGAGTGTTTTTATTGTGAACAAGTGTTGAATTTTGTCAAATGATTTTTCTGCATCAATTATATGGTTGTGTAATTTTTTTTCTTCTTTAGCCTGTTAATATGATGGATTACATTGATTGATTTACCAGTAATGAACCAGCCTTGCATCCCTGGGGCAAACCCCTCTTGGTCGTGGTGCATAATTCTTTTTATATGTTGTTGAATTCTATTTACTAATATTTTATTAAGGGTTTTTAGAGCTATATTATGATGGGTATTGGTCTATAGCTTTCTTTTCTTGGAGTACTGTCTTTGGTTTAGATGTTAGGTGGTATATGTGAACATCATGAGGGAAGGCAATGATAATGACAACTAAGTCATGGAATGGATTTTTTGGGAGTAGAAACATCAGAAAGAATCCACGGGAAAAAAAGAATTCAGAGAAGAGAAATAGTGTTGTTTGGCTGAATACTGTTGTTTGATTGAATATAGGGCAGTGCAATGGAGCAGATTCAGCGAGGGGCAGGGATGAAGTCTGATTGTCATAGATGGAACAGTTAGTGTAGTTGGTTTGTGGAGGATCTTAGTTAATAATGATGTGGTAAGGCTGAGATTATGTTGACCATAGGGAAAAAATTAAATATAGGAGTCTTAGGGAATGAATAGTGGAGGCAAATCCTGAACCTGGAGGTGACAGGGAGAGATATAGTGGAAGGATCAGTCTTTTTTTTTTTTTCAAAGATTTTATTTATTTATTTGACAGAGAGAGACACAATGAGAGAGGGAACACAAGCAGGGGGAGTGGGAGAGGGAGAAGCAGGCTCCCCGCAGAGCAGGGAGCCCGATGCGGGGCTCGATCCCAGGACCCTGGGATCATGACCCGAGCCGAAGGCAGTCGCTTAACCAACTGAGCCACTCAGGCGCCCAGAAGGATCAGTCTTAAGCAGGAAATTGAGCATCTTTTTCTGGGACTGCTGGAAAGGAGGAGGGGTTGGTATGGAGAACATGGAATCCTTTTTTTTTTTTTTTTTTTTAAGATTTTATTTATTTATTTGAGAGAGAGAGAATGAGAGACAGAGAGCACGAGAGGGAAGAGGATCAGAGGGAGAAGCAGACCCCCCGCCGAGCAGGGAGCCCGATGCGGGACTCGATCCCGGGACTCCAGGATCATGACCCGAGCTGAAGGCAGCCGCCCAACCAACTGAGCCACCCAGGCGCCCCGGAGAACATGGAATCCTTAGGAGTGATATTAATGTCTGGGAGTGCCTCTCCTTATGCTTTGTTTGGGAGGAGGGAGTATCGCTAAGGCCACAGGAATAGACCTGCCCAGAAAGGGGAACAAATATCTTTTGCTGATACTCTAACTGGGGGTAGTGGTGATGATGAATCAGAGCTTCATTTAGATCCTTAAACCAATTTTTTGGTTTTTACATGTTTTTCATTTTTGTTTTTGGAAAACTGATGGGGACCACAGTTGGGGCAAATAAGTGTGGAAACTCTTCTTTGATAATCCTCAAAAATGAGAAGTCATCAGAGAGCATTCTAATCAGCTGCTGAGTCCCAGTCCTGTCTAGCATTGACCATGAGAGGGCCTTTGGCTCCATTCTCTATTGAGCCACAGAACCACAGACTGTCCAGTTTGTAATCAGCAGTTCAGATTAGGCTTCAGATAAATTCTGCATAATCTCTTCCAGAAGATAGAAGAGAAGGGAGTACTTCCAGTTCATGTTATAGTTCTGATATCAAAACCAGGCAAGGACCAGTTTCCATCCCTAGCGTCATTCCTCCTCCTCATGCCTTCGTGTGCTGGCACTCAGGAGCTGATTTCTGTTCTTGTTGCAGCTGCAGCCGACTCCGCCAGGTTCAGAGCATCTTGACCCAGAGCAGCAAGTCTCGACCTGATGGGATCCTCTGCATCCTAGGTCAGTGCTTTTAACAAGGTGGGGCAACTTGGCTTCCTTTCAAGGAGATATTAATAATAGTATCATTGTGAGATAAGCTTGAGTTAATGTCCTTCTCCCAGCTCTTGTTCTCTTGAAATCTGGTGCTGTTCTTATGAGATCAGGTGAACTATCAGTGGGATAAGGAGGCCCTACCACAGGGCAGGCAGTTTGTACATGTTATCTCATTTCTCCTCACAGCAGCCTTGCAAGGGAGCAGCGTTGTCTCTTTTTACAGAGTGGGAAACAAACTCTAGGAGATGAGACAGACTTGCTCAGGACCATAGAGTGGCAGAACTGGGCATTTATTTGTTCTTTAATTTTTTTTTATTGTGAAAATGCATCATATAATTTAAAAATTAAGACAATACACAAATGGGGGCGCCTGGGTGGCTCAGTCGTTGAGTGTCTGCCTTCGGCTCAGGTCATGATCCCAGGGTCCTGGAATCGAGCCCCGCATCGGGCTCCCCGCTCAGCGGGAAGCCTGCTTCTCTCTCTCCCACTTATCCTGCTTGTGTTCTCTCTCTGGCTGTCTCTCTCTGTCAAATAAATAAATAAAATCTTAAAAAAAAAAGACAATACACAAATGATAATGAACAGAGCTTCCTAACCATCCCTGATACCCTGTTCCACTCCCCAGAGATAGCATTGCCAATTGAATCTTTTTTTTTTTTTTAACACAAATGGGAACATTTTATTTATACTGTTGTTAACCTGATTTTTAAATTTTCATTTAACAATGTATCTTGGAGATTTTTCTGTATCAGATTAATCTTCTTTATCTTATTTTCATTTATACTTGTAGTATTGAGTCGTGGAAGTGGAATTGTTAAGTCTGGTGGTTTGTCCATCAACTGCCCAAGTTCCTTCTCAGAAGCAAACCACTACTAGGTTCTTGTTTATCTTTCCTCATATATTGTATGCATGATTTTGTGTTTTCACTTAACTGCACTTGCATTTAAGCTTGCGAGAGGCAGTGTGCAGAGTGGTTAAAAACATGCAGTCTGGAGCTAGGCAGGTTTTGGGTTTGAATCCTGGTTCCACTACTCAGCCCAGAGGTTGGTAGGTCTCCATAAAAACACAGTTGTGGTGCAATAACCAAGCTGTGGAAAGAGTCCAGATGTCCATTGACAATGGATAAAGACGATGTGGTATATATAGCCAATGGAATACTACTCAGCCATCCAAAAAAATGAAATCTTGCCATTTGCAATGACGTGGATGGAACTAGAGGGTATTATGCTAAGCGAAATAAGTCAATCAGAGAAAGACAAGTATCATATGATCTCACTCATATGTGGAATTTAAGAAACAAACCAGGGGGCGCCTGGGTGGCTCAGTTGGTTAAGCGACTGCCTTCGGCTCAGGTCATGATCCTGGAATCCTGGGATCGAGTCCCACATCAGGCTCCCTGCTCAGCAGGGAGTCTGCTTCTCCCTCTGACCCTCCTCCCTCTCATGCTCTCTGTCTCTCATTCTCTCTCTCGCAAATAAATAAAAAATTTAAAAAAATTATAAAAAAAAAAAAGAAACAAAACAGGATCATAGGAGAAGGGAGGGAAAAATAAAACAAGATGAAATCAAAGAGGGAGACAAACCATAAGAGACTCTTAACCATAGGAAACAAACTGAGGGATGCTGGAGGGACGGGGAGTGTGGAATGGGGTAACTGGGTGATGGACTTTAAGGAGGGCACATGATGGAATGAGCACTGGGTATTATATAAGATTGATGAATCACTGAACTCTACCTCTGAAACTAATAAAATACTATATGTTAATTAATTTAATTTAAAAAAAAATTTAAAAATTAAAAAAAATAAATAGCGGCTGATGCCAGCAGAGAACAAAGAATGCCTCTTGACCATATACACTCAATACACACACACACACACACACACACCCTTGCACAAGCCCTCTTTGAAACTTAAATGGTATTTAGGGGAGAAAATGAAGGGCAGAACCTTAAAAATGCCTAAGTTTGGAATTTAAAAAACTGCGCAATAATTTTACTGAACTTACTTGGGAAAATGTGATCAAGTTTTCTGCTTTTAGAAGGGAATGTGGATTTATGATAGAAATTACATTATTTTTTGTTAAAGCTGTATTTTACCTAAAAACAAAGCAAAACCAAACCACAGTTGTGGTAAACCTGGAATTCCCGCCAAAAGTTCCAAATGTTTAAACAACATTCATTGGATTCTCTCTCCAGCTGCAACCCTCAGAAGGGTGGGGGCTGTCTTTGCCATGAATTTACCTATGAATAAAAGCACCTGTTCATTACTGTACTTATGCTATCATTTCAGTTGGCTTCGGTGTCCCTCCCTTTGACATACCCCCCCCCAATCAAAGTTTTGTTTGTTTAGCATTTCTGTACTTTCTGGCACTATAAGATACTCTAGGCTTATTTTATATATTTCCTGCTCCAGTCCTAGAATCAGCCATTTCTCCAAGGAGTGCTGGGGTTCCTTTTATTGGAGAATGGTATTAGAAATCAGTATCTGGGCATTGGATACACTCTTGTTACTACTGGGATGTCATTGCTCCTAGGCCCTGGGGCAAGTGACAGAGTAACAAAATACTTATGTGTACATTACCTGTAAATGTTATGTAACCATCTGTATCTATATTACGCTAAACGTGAATTCATATTAATGTCTCCATCCTACCCAGTTACCACATAGGTTATTCTAGTTTCTCCCTTTTGCTTATCTGTAAACTTCTACTTCACCAGTAGGAAACTTGGCACCCATCATCCACCATTAGTTTACTTGTTTAATTCCAGTATACATATATAGCAGTATCAGAATTGTTAACCCATAATACCCCTATGAGAAACAACTTTGTCAGCTAAAGCATAGTGCCTACATAGAGTTTCTTTTGCCTTTAATTTTACATGGTCAGTCTTTTTCATGTCAGCAATTTATGCAGCTGGAACCCTTGGAAGTGGACATGCTGAGGCCAGGTCTGCTCAGTCTGCTGTTTATTTTTCACTCTGTAGCCCTTTAAACTTTGGGCCTTAGATAGGCCAGTCCATTCTGGCTTTTGATTCTTTTTCACCCCTCCCTTCACTGAAGCATTGAATGGGATAGAACAGGGCTGTGCTGCTTTGATCTCAGCTTAGAAGGGAGTTCTCTTATATTAGAAGTCGTCTGCCACAGGCAGTCCCTGGGCCCCTCTGCTCTAAATGACCATTACTTTTTTTCACCTGTCTGAATGGCCATTGACAGTCCTCTTTCCCAGGCTTTAGCCATATTTCTATTCTTAGAGCTCTTTCTGCTCCAACTCCTTCCTCAGCCCCCTGTAGACAGCTACCACCTGCCCGTGACATGTTCAGAGATACTCAGGAACCAGGTAGTACATATGCCCATGCCATTGAGAGGCAGTAGTGAAGGTATATTGTTTAATTTCTTTTTTGTTTCTGACCCAGCCCCATTAGACTGTAAGCTCCATGGGGGCCATTTGCAGGCATGTTTACCACACACTCCAGCATCCAGCACAGTGATGGGCCTTGAATTTGATAAATATTTGTGAAACGATAGGTGTTTGTTGTTCCATTCACTTGTCCTCTTTTTCACTTCTTTGGGTTCTTTTCAAACTACCTTAATCTGCGTTTGTTTGATCCCCCATGTTTTGGTAAAGCTCTCTTTGAGAAGTGAATATTTTTTATCCCCTATTCCTGTTCCAACTGAAAAGTATTCCAAAATCTTTAACCAGCCATGGCAGGCCATGGCAGGCAGGACCGTATTCTTTGCTTCTTTCTAAACTGAAAAATTGCGGATGCCTGGGTGGCTCAGTCATTAAGCGTCTGCCTTCGGCTCAGGTCATGATCCCAGGGTCCTGGGATTGAGTCCCACATCGGGCTCCCTGCTCGGCAGGAAGCCTGTTTCTCCCTCTTCCACTCCCCTGCTTGTGTTCCCGCTCTCTCTGTCAAATAAATAAATAAAATCTTAAAAAAAATAAATTAAAAAAATAAACTGAAAAATTGCTTTTTGGAAATGAATAGCTTCAATAATGTATGCTATTTAACTGTCTCAACTATATAGATCTTGAAAACCAAGTAACACCCAACTTGATGCTTCATTCACAGAGTTGCTTAATTTGGTTTCTGGCACAAAACTAGTGTGAGCTTCTGCCTTTAACTTAACCATCAGGGTTTTGCCGAGCAGGGGCAATTTCTTGGGACTCATTTGTGTCCCATAGTACAGCTGATCAGAGCCTTCTTTGCTTTGCAGGAATCGATAGCAGGTACAATGAAGGCTGCAGAGAGCTGGCGAACTATCTTCTGTTTGGTTTGTACAATCAGAATACAAGTGATTTTGAGAAAACGGGGTTTTCTGAAGAAGTTCTAGATGGTAAGTATATATGGTATTAAGTAGTATGCTCTTGTTAGTAACCTGCTGGTTGATACAAGATTAGTGACAAGTAGTTTTCAGAATATGTTTACTGGGTTAATCAGTTTTAGAGGGAAAAGTGCGTATCAGTTTGGCTTTATATCTTCTTGGCAAGGTACTAGTTTTCCTCTCAATTGCCCACTGCCTTTTTACGTGCTGGGAGGTTCAGATTATATGCTGTTGTCCTGTGAAAGCACATTCAGTTGTGGGTAAAGGATGAGCCTGCAGGCTACTCCTACAAGGAAGACTTCATGTGGATCTTCAGCTTAGGAACAAAGGCTCTTTGTCCGTCTCTGTCTTTGGGAATTGTTTTCTGTGTGACTTTAATTCATGATGATGCCCATGATTACAATGGAGGCTTTCTGCTTACATTCCCCTTTCTTCAGCTCTGAGACACTCTCCCTGTTTTGATGCTGTTGTGGGCTGATGCCCAGGAGCTATCTCTGATATCACATACTTAGCATCATGACTTGTCTGCCAGATGGATCCAGAGACACAGGAATAGACAAATCAAACTGAGCAAGAGACAGGCAGCTCTTGTGAAGCAGCTGGGAGTGCATGAAAGCTAACATTTGATATTGAATATTGATATTGAAGTCATCTTGCAGTGGATGTAGTGCAGTGGTTTTAAAGTGGGGGCAGTTTTATTCCCCGAGGGGCATTTGGCAATATCTGAAGACATTTTTGATGGTCACAACTGGGCAGAGTGGCTACTAAACATCTACAGTGTCATGGATAGCCCTCCACAACAAAGAATGATCTGGTCTAAACTATCAATAGTTCTAAGGTTAAGGAACCCTGGTCTACTGTATGTGAAAATTTTTCTGTGGTAAAATCCTTAACAGTGTTTATCCTTATAGATTGACTAGATTTTCTTTTTATTAGGAAGTGCAGACGAGCAGGCTGCAATTACAACTTCCATTAAATTTCTTTCAATATCAAATTTAGTTTCAGAGTTTGATTTTTAAAAATGCTTCTTTATGCGGGGCACCTGGATCAGTTAAGCGTCTGCATTTGGCTCAGATCATGATCCCAGCATCCTGGGATCAAGCCCTGCATCAAGCTTCCTGCTCAGCGGGGAGCCTGCTTCTCCCTTTCCCTCTGCCCCTTCCCCTGCTTGTGCTCTCTCTCTCAAGTAAATAAAATCTTTTTTTAAAAAAATGCTTCTTGGGGTGCCTGGGTGGCTCAATCTTTAAGCGTCTGCCTTCGGCTCAGGTCACGATCCGAGGGTCGTGGGATCGAGCCCCACGTCGGGCTCCCTGCTTGGCGGGAAGCCTGCTTTTCCCTCTCCCATTCCCCCTGCTTGTGTTCCCTCTCTGGCTATGTCTCTCTCTGTCAAATAAATAAAGAAAATCTTTAAAAAAATAAAATAAATAAATAAATAAATAAATAAATAATGCTTCTTTATGCTGTACAACATCTACTGGTTTGAAAGAATTCATCTTGGGGTGCCTGGGTGGCTTAGTCGGTTAAGAGTCAGACTCTTGATCTCAGCTCGGGTCTTGATCTCAGGGTTGTGAGTTTGAGCCCTGCATTGGGCTCCATGCTGGGTGTGGAGCCTACTTTAAAAAGAATTCATCTTGGCAGTCACTTAGAATTATAAAAAGACAGATGCTCATACCAGCCACAGATTTCACTGCAGCCAAAGTTGCTAAGGATATTGTAGTACTGAAATTAAGGAAATAGTTTAAACCTCCAAAGGTGTGGGGTTTTTTTTTGCTTATCATTGTCTTTATCCTGCCATCTGGCACAATGGGTGCTTATGAAATGAGCATCTTCTTTGACTGAATTAATAAATCATTAATGAATTAAAAATGAATTAGTAAATTCATTTTTTAAATCCAAGTAGTTGGTAAACTGAGATCACTGGATTTATACATCTACATTTTGATCTGTATATGAGAGGAAAAGAGGCCAACATGAAGGATTTATTTTTTAAAAAAAACTTAAAATAGTTTACATATTCATCCAATTTTCTTATACTTTCATCTTTTACTGTTAATTTTGTTCAGAGCAATGACATCAGAGTCCTATGAGATTCTGAGAATGCTTAATTAGGCTTAGTAGTTGTTGCATTATTTCTTTTACTGGATCCTAATTCTTTGTGGAGTTTTACATATTAGTGTAGAACATAAACTGGAAGCCCCCCTCAGGCTCTCCATGTGACTTCAAACTCTCATTCCTCAGCAGACAATCTACAAGTGATTCAGGGCAAGGCTCTTAGAGGGCCTGTATGAAGAAGACCAACAGGATGAGAGGTGATCCCTGTCCCATCCCTTGCCACCTTGTGATTCTAGTGCTTAACTGAGAGTCAGCAGTGAATAGGCTGCTCTATACCGTGTTCCCTAGAACACCTGGGTCTACCCAGGTGTGGGGCACAGAGTGATTTTTGAAAAACCAAAGGTCAGCGTCATGGAGCTTTATTTCAAGAGGCCACCCAGTGGTGTGGTCAGCTGCAGTCTGTATTCATCGGGCTTAGGTTTTTGTAGAATATGGGCTGTCACTGTGTTACTGTGTTGGCATTGCCCTAAACCTACTGTTTTAGATGCTCCCTGCCGCCATGCTCCTCTCACTTCCAGCCACCTCCTCCATCAACTTCCCTAGCATCATCTTGTTAGAGCGATGCCTGAGATTGTTCTGCTTTCTGAGGAGCCATGCAGTGGAGCTCTGCTCTTTTTCTGGAAGTACGACTGCTTTCTTTCTCAGTCTTCAAACTGCTTTAATATTCCTGCCCCGTTTCTTGGCTCTTGTTACCTTACCTAGGTTTATTTGCATCCTTGGGATTGTTTTATTTATTTGACCCACCAACATCCATGGTTCTTCCTTAAGTCTGTGAGCTGCTGATCTATTTATAGAAGCCTTGTCCACTTGCCTCTGCTTCCTTCCTTCCTCACAGCCTTTCCTGTGTACAGAGTTCACCCCCTACATAGTAACCCTTCCCAGAGCTGAACAGTGATGTCCTCAGGCCCATGGTTGCCTTGAGTCAACAGCCAAGAGCTTTAGACATTGATGTCTGCAGAAGAACCGTCACTGGCTATATTTGGTATTTCCTGCCTCGGTGGCTTTAGGCTATGGAGTTTCCATTTGGTATTTATCTCTGTAGCAAAGTACACAGCTAAGTCTGGTACCACAGATTTGACGGTGTTGAACTTTGTGAAGCAGAACATCCTGAAAGCTGTTCTTTTGACTTATTCTGGGCGAGTATTTTCGTAACCAGAGGGCCACAGTGGTGGGAGCATTGCATGGGAACTAGAAAATCCTTGCTGCCCACACGTGAGTGTTACACAGTCCCTTTGAGGCACATTGCCTAGTTATAAAGAACTTTCAGTTTAGAGTTTTGTTACATTGTCTCTGAAATAGCTTTAATGGTATTATTCATTACCTGAGCAGAAAATGTGTAAAGGAAATGACTTTGACAATGTTGTGATTTAATTTTGTTTTCCTTACAGATGTAATTATATTGATTAAATCAGATAGTGTCCATCTGTACTGTAATCCTATAAACTATCGCTATCTCTTACCCTATGTGGCACATTGGAGAAATCTGCATTTCCACTGCATGACTGAAAATGAGGTAAGGAGAGAAGATAGAATAGGCACTTAGAGACATTCTAAGGATACTCTTTCAGAAAAGTATAGATCTAGAACAGGAGGCCTCTTAAAAAAAACAAACTGCAGTATGTCATTACACAAAAAAAGCTATTTGTTTTAGTGGAACTTTTCATAATTCATTATGAGGCTACCTTATAGATAAATTGTTTACCTGACAGACAAAAGGGACTCTTCAAATTGGGACCTAGTCGTAGGCTTGTGACCCTAGCTTCCTGTCCTGCTTGTTTATCACCAGCCTGCACCCATTCTCTTGGGGGATGAGTGCAATGGACTGCCTCAGGAGAATTTGATAAGCTTTTGTAACATTTCCATGTTTGGATTTTTTGCTATTTGTTTCCTTTTGGGTTCTTTTCAAGGGTTTGGCTGGAAATCAAATTGGGATTTGAGATTTAGGGTTTCATGGAAATGGTGACCTAATACGGGTAAAAAACCCTTCTTTCTTTTTTTTAAGTTAAAGGTGTTTATTATAAAATCTAAGCGATCACTAAAATAACATAACAGACTTCCAATCCAACCAAAAAAAAATAGAATCGTAAAAAATACTAATATATAGTTGACCCTTGAACAACATGGGAAGAACCCTTCTTTCCATGTGAGCTTTTGGGGAATTTTTGAGGCAGGTTTTATCTCTTGCATTCAGGTATCTGACCAGCAAACACAAAAAGTTGGCTTTGGAAACACCCTCTTGGGTGCAGTCCTCTATAAATGTCATTTGAGATAACTCTGATAAAATACCAAGAAAATAGGGGATTTTGCATGATGTCTCCTCAGAGTCTGTTTTCCTCTCAATTTCCCTCTTCAGTATGAAGATGAGGAAGCTGCAGAAGAATTTAAAATTGCCAGCTTTGTGGACATGGTTCGAGACTGTAGTAGAATTGGCATTCCTTATAGCTCCCAAGGTGGGTATCTGACAGCAAGCCATATTAGAACCTTGCTTGGATGATGTGTGAACCCAGCGTTTCTGCTGCTCCTTCCATTGGAGGCATTTAGCTGGGAAACCCATTGATTTATTTTCACTAAAGGCAGAGAATCAAGCAGAATGAAATTTGGGGATTTTTCTGTGCAAGCTGGTACTCATAACTGAAATTTCTGTAACAACACAGCAGGCCATCTAGTCAGAAAAACTGATAAGGGATTTACCACAGTTGCCATCTAGCTGTGCCACTTAATTGTATGGAGAGTATAGCTGTGGAGCCTCTTGGTAATCAGAAATAGTAATTCAGGCAGCTGTTAAAAATATGCTGACAGTGAGGCTCAAAAATGATGTGTAAAAATAAAGGAAAATAATCCACAAGTTTAGCCATGGTTATATCTTATTTTTAAAAAACTTTGCGCATTAGAACTATTGCTATACGAAAGGAAAATTTTTGATTTGGTAATTTTCCCTTGAGGAAGTTGATTGGCTATGTTTCTTAAGGGGGAAGAGCCAAGTTTGGGTCTGTTAATAATTATATCCGCTAAGTGATGCAAGTCAGATGTAATAGGCCACTATTTATTTACTAATTTGCTCACTTAGGAAACCAGAATGTGAAAGTATACTGTAGAGAAATCTGAATTTATGTAACTTGTTATGGTTTGAATTTTCTATGACTTTCATTTTGTCTTTCTAGTTTTAATATCTAACCATTTTATCTGTTTCACTTTTATTTTGCTAAATGTGGCCACGGTGAATTTGAGAGAGGTGACGCCTGTCTAACCACATTAGATCAGGTTTAGACTGTTATATCCAGGATGGTATTTGATACATGTTGTTTTATTTGATTCCTCTAGGTCACTTGCAGATATTTGATATGTTTGTAGTAGAGAAATGGCCAATTGTACAGGCCTTTGCACTTGAGGGCATTGGAGGGGATGGATTTTTTACCATGAAATACGAGGTATGTGTGAAAAGCAGTATGCCTGGCTTTTGTCTGCCACTTGCTGTCTTTATGAAGGGCCCCCACAGTGTGAGTGTGCATCATTATAACACTCTGAAAAGCTAGCAGTGATCTCTCAAGAGCATGGAGCAAGTTAAAAAACTTGAAATGTAAAATAGATGCTGTGCAAAGCTAGTCCCTAAACTAAACTCCTGTGTCCTTTCTTCTAGGAGTTTCTCTCTGTCCTCCTTTCTCTCTTTTCCCCATTCTGAGTCCGTTGTTCTTCCAGTCTACTCCTGTAGCACCCTAAGCTGATTCCTCTTACAGCTTTCTTTGTCCTGTGTTACACATTTTTCACACACCCCTACTCATGTACCCACCCACCCTTGGTCTCTGGATCGGAAGCTTCTTGAGAACAAAAACAGTCTTTTCATTGTTGTTGTTTGTATCTTAGAAATTCATATAATTTGAGAACTATTCAAGAGCAATGAAAAGGACAGTACAGAATTTTGTATAAGTACAGCATACTAGAGGAATAGAAGGGTTATCTTTTGTGTTACAGACAGTATCTTTTATTTCAGTATTCCTTCTATCTAGGAGATGACTCATAAATATTTGTTAAGTGAATTAATGAATGAGTCTGGGAGAGGGGGTCACCCAGAGTGCATATTAAGGAGGATGGCCTGGTAGGTTAGCAGCATCACCATAGGCATCTCCCAATGAGATGACCTGCCCCCAGCACAGAAACAGGGAATGAACATTGACATGCTCAAAATGGGAACATACTATTAGGCATAGAGTAGGAAGCATGGCCCAGGGCTAATTACTATCCCTCCTTCCAAGAAGTAGCAGTGTCCCTAGGAAGTAAATGGATTCTTGCCTGGTAAACCCTGTAATGTGGAAGGAACATGGGATGTAGGGTTGAAGAGAAGCACACCACTTGGTCTCTACTTTTCCTGCTCCAAAACTATAGTATTCTCACATTGACTATAAGTAGCAGAACTTCAGCAAGGCTGTGGGAGCTGCCCCTGCTAGGAAGTAATGCTCTCTAATTTATTTATTTATTTGAGAGAGAGTAAGCGAGCACGAGTGGTGTGGGAGGAGACTCCCTGCTGAGTGTGGAGTCTGACGCAGGGTTCCATCTTACCACCCATGAGATCACAACCTGAGCCAAAACCAAGAATCAGGCATTCAACCAACTGAGCCACCCAGGCGCCTCAGTGCTCTCTGATTTAGAAGAATAGGGGCATAGGGCACCTGGGTGGCTCAGTCAGTTAAGCATTCGACTCTTGATCTCAGCGCAGGTCTTGATTTCAGGGTCTTGAGTTCAAGCCCTACATTGGGCTCCACACTAGGCTCTGTGGTAGGTGTGGAGACTACTTAAAAAAAAGTGGGGGGGGGCACCTGGGTGGCTCAGTCGGTTAAGCGTCTGCCTTCGGCTCAGGTCAAGATCCCAGGGTCCTGGCATCAAGCCCCACGTTGGGCTTCCTGCTCAGTGAGGAGCCTGCTTCTCACTCTCCCTCTGTCTGCCACTCTCTCTCTCTGTCAAATAAATAAATAAAATCTTTAAAAAAAAAAAAAAGAGGCAGTACACTAGGAGGCTGCAGGGTTCATACAAACCAAATGAGGCAGGCCTTCTGACTCCTGCCTTAAGGTGTATTACCCCGTGCAGACACATCCAAAAGGAACAAAATGCCCTTCCTTTCTTTAAGTAGGCTCCACACCTAGAGTAGGGCTTGAACTTACAACCCTGAGGTCAAGAACCTCATGCTCTACTGACTGAGCTAGCCAGGTGCCCCAATAAAATGCCTTCCAAAAAACCTTTACAAGATAATGTGGATCTTTCCTGTAGGGTGGTGTTTAATGGGGTGGAGTGGGCAATAAGGAGGAAACTGCACACATAATATAGTGAGGCTACTATAAGTCTTCTCTCAAGATGCCTTTCTCTAGATCCTGCCTTTCTTTGTAGCTGTTAATTGTTATTCTCTCAAATGCTTTCCTTTTGTCTCCCTCTCATTCTCCCCCCACCTCCATTCCCTTCCTTACCAGCCTTTAGGGTATGGAACAGTACTCCACTCTGAGTTACACACCAGAGTGTAACTCTGGTGTGTAACTGCCTGAGCCAGAAAGACTCTTGAGTCTTTGGAAGGAGAACTACAGACACTTAAAATTTAATTTTTAAAAATTCTGTCTTATTGTATGGCTATACCCAGAAGAAAGTCATTAACCCAGAGGAGGCTTTGTCCCAGATGTACTAGGTGCCAGCATGAGAAAGGAAGCCAGACCCACATAAGCTTTTACTTGGCATTTAGACTGGGCCAAACTGAATTACAGGTATAGAGAGCTCTTCCTGGGAAGCAGCATAGGGAAGTTCCTCTGATAGGGCTTTCCCTGCCTCCAGCTTCCTCCTTCTTAACTCTCCAGCTGCTGGAACTGTCACCTAGTAATGTAAATTTACATCAACTAGCTCCTCAAGGAGAGAATTCTAGTAGCAAACTTCTGAATAATGAGAGTAACCATAGAGCAAGCATTCATTTACCTTTTTATGGACAAACATAAGATCTTCATACTGAAAGGTGGAATAAGACTTAGGAAAAGATTCAACAAAATATAAGAAAGAAACCATAGCATATTAGATGCAGAGATAGATCAGCATGCTTTTTAAAAAGATTTTCTCCAGGAAATAGAATAAAAAATGAGAAAAATGTCTCTTTTGTACCTTTTAAGAATGGATTTTGTAAAAAGAGAAATAAGAAATGGTAGGTAGAGCACACAAAATTAAAAAGGGAGATAGCTGACATAAGGAAATATTATAAGTCTCAAAATTATTAGTAAAATTAAAGTTTGCATTTAAAATTAGAAATCAGATTCAGTACCTTCAAAAAATCAAATCAGTTGATGCTTGAAAAGCTGTTCCAGAATACAGAGGAAGGAGCCAAATATATTAACTCAGTCTTTTGGAATTGAGAATATAAGGGAGTAGAGAACCTGAATAACTGCCTCTTGCCTGTCTGCTCTCCCTAAAAAAACTTTCTAGTAGTTGACAAGCTCTGCTGAGAGCATAAAACTTCCAATTAGTCTTTCCATTTGGAAGTAAAAACAAGCAACCAAAGATCACCAGACATTTGATTAAATACCTGTAACTTGAAAAGATCGAGATTAAAAAAAAAGATGGATTGGATAAGACCCAAAGGTAATTAAGATATAGAGCAAAACTTAAAGCACAAAACTCTCATTAGGATGCCCAGACAAGTAAGATTTGGTGACCGTAGAACAAGTGTTATGTGGAGATAAATTAACATAAAGAAAATAAGAGCTCAAAATAAAATAAAAATAACTAAAAAAAAGAAAATAAGAGCTCTGGGAAATTATGATTGATAAAATTAATAGAGGGTTTGGGAGGTAAAGTTAGGAAATTCTCTAAAAATATAAAATTAAAAAATCAAGGAGATAGAAAATACGAGAAAAAAGTTAAAAGACATAGAGAACTGATCCAAGACGTCTGATATCCAACAAGTAAGAGTTACAGAAAGATAGAGCAGAGATATCAGAAGGGAGGAAATTTTTTAAAAAGA
>NC_138378.1:26497244-26538425 GCF_054177405.1 Leptonychotes weddellii | reverse complement strand
AAAGATGGGGTTTGGCTTAAAAGAATCAAGAATTAGAGCAGAGGTTGGCAAACATAGGCTTTGTATGCCCTCCGTCTCTGTTAGAACTATGTTAGAACTACTCAGCGGTACCATTGTAGCCTGAGAGCAACCGTGGACAATGCTTAAATGGATGGGTGTGTCTGTGTGTTCCAAGGAAACTTTATTTACAAAAATATGTGGCCTGCCCACAAGCCATAACTTGTTGACTGCTGGATTAGAGGGTCAGGCATTAATATCTGGACTTGGAAGAAAGTATAAAGTTGGGTGGAGCAATTTCCAGTGAGGAGCAACAGATAAAAGTGAGGCTACAGGAACAGATGCTGTGATTAAGCAGCTCAGTGGTGTCTCTCAGTGGCCATGACTAGATATGCATGGAAAAAGAATAGTGTGTAGCCTTTTAATTAAGTTAGTTATGATATTAAAACCCAACAAAAGTAACAGAAATGGAAACTACAGACCAGTCTCACTTGGCAATGTTACTGCCTGTTTTTTTTTTTTTTTTTTAAGATTTATTTATTTATTTATTTATTTGAGAGAGTGGAAATGAGAAACAGAGCACCAGTGGAGGGGAAGGGGGCAGAGGGAGAGGGAGAAGCAGACTCCTCACTGAGTAGGGAGCCCAATACGGGGCTTGATCCCAGGACCCCGGGATCATGATCTGAGCTGAAGGCTGATGCTTAACCGACTGAGCCACCCAGGCGCCCCTTTAGTGCCTGTATTTTAAGTAAAATATTAGCAAGTAGAATCCAGTATCATTTTAGAATATTCTCTGATGAAGTAGAGCTTAATAAGGGTGCAATATTTAGTTTAGCGTAAAGAAATCTATTAATGTAATCACTGCACTAATTTTTCTCCTTGGGACCATTTGTGATGACTCCATAGATGCCTAAAAGGCATTTGATAAAATTGAACATCCATTCTGTTTAAACATTTCTAATTAAATAGGAATACAAAAGAAAACTAAACCCTGAACTTTTTGTACTTTGCAAAAACCTAATCATCATCATTATTAATCCATGGCTAATCTAATTATGGAAAAAAGTGAACATGCAGAAATTTATAGCATAAGAATGCAAAAATGATAAAGAAAATTTAACCACAAAGAAAGAAGAGAGATAAGTAGTTTAGGAGTTTCTACAAGTGTCTAAGACCCATACCCCACTTGCATGCAGTCCCCTGAATGTGAGGATGCTATACGTCACACATGGAGGCTAAACATAACACTGTATTTTTAAGAACATCTCTGGAGTCAGTTAAGAGGGACCACTCAGAAGGACATTTTTAATTGCACCTCAGCCAACAATGACATCTTATAGCTGAAGAAGCAATAGTGGTAATCACCATGGGCTGTAGACCAGGCTCTTCCTGGTTTTCTGACTTCCCATGAGCAAAATCGACTGAAGTTCAGTCCCTACCCTCAAAATATTTTAATTTAGTGATTAACAAATACACAGATGCGGTGAGACCTAGACCCAGATCAATTACAGATCAGAATTACTTAGATCCCTACTTTAATGGCCTGATAAAAGAAAGGGTACACTTTTCTAGAGGTAAATATTATGTTCTTCAGTTTTTCAGTAAAAACTTTAATAACAAAATGTCTGGCATATGATTAAAAAAATTAGTAGAAGATATGAAGCAAGAAAATTTTGTTAAGAAACAGTCAAGGGGCACATGGGTGGCTCAGTTGTTAAGCGTCTGCCTTCAGCTCAGGTCATGATCTCAGGGTCCTAGGATCGAGCCCCGCATCGGGCTCCCTGCTCTGCGGGAAGCCTGCTTCTCCCTCTCCCACTCCCCCTGCTTGTGTTCCCTCTCTTGCTGTGTCTGTCTCTGTCAAATAAATAAATAAAATCTTTAAAAAAGAAAGAAAAAAGAAACAGTCAATAGGGAGGCACCTTGCTGGCATAGTTGGTAGAGCTTGCAGCTCTTGATCTCGGGGTTGTGAGTTCAAGCCCCACATTGAATGTAGAGATTACTTACAAATAAAGTCTCAAAAGAAACAGTCAAGAGGATTAGATCCAGATATTGGAATTAACTAATGGAAAATTTCAAATAACTAATAAAAATGCTAAAGAATTTCAGCAGAGACCTGAAAACTATAAAAAGAACCAAATGGAAATGTTAGAAATGAAAAATACTATACCTAAAATGAAAAATTTATTAGATTGTCTTAACAGCAGGTTAGATACAAATGAAGAGAAGTTCTGTGAACTTGAAGATAGGTCAAAGGAAGTTTCTAAACTGAAGGACCAAGAAAAAAAGACCAAGGGGAATAAAACAGAGCATCAAGTATCTGCCAAACAATGTCAAATGATCTAACAGAGTATAGTTGGAGTCCCAGAAGGAAAGTAGAGAGAAAATGCAGTAGGAAATCTGAGTTGGTAACGTCCAAGAACTTTCCAAGCTGATGAAATAAATCAATCCACAAATCCATGAAGCTCATTGAACCCCACATAGGATAAAAATTACTATAAACATGTATAAAAATGACCATAAATTTATGCAGGGATCTCTTGTGGTGAGACTACAAATGTTCTTAATAAAATTCGAATCCAACAACCAAAAGTATTTAAAATGCAATTCTAGTCTTTATTTGTATCTCTAGAAAAATTACTGAAAAGCGAGCAATTTATACCCGTATTACTTTTTAAAAATCTGCCTTATTTTCTTCTCCCTTCTCTGAGCTGTTTCATAGCCTCCAAACTTCTCTAAAACCCTCTTTTCTGTCCACCATCCAAATACTTTTTCTGCTCACATCTCTTTCCCCTTTGCCAAGACTTGTAATCTTAAGCCAAAATTGACATCTAGGCTTTAATTCCCACTGGCCAATCACTGCTGGTGGCTCTTTGATGGCCAGAGAACCTACAGCTCCATGCTTCCTGCTCAGATCTCATGGAGGGAGAGTGCAGACTCCTCTCAGAAGTATATATTTTTGTTTTATTGATAATTTTTTCCATGAACTACTCCTTATAGATGAACTGCACCCATACTCACAGATACACTAAACTACAAAGAGGTGCTACTTTTTCATCTACTAAAATGCTAGAAATTTGTTAAAGGCTGAGAATAGAGTTGCCAGTTGCCAAAGAGTAAGAGTGAGACCTTCAGTGGAATAGGTGAAATGCCTGTCTGGAGGGAACATTTGGCATCCCTGTCCAGCAATTTCAGTCTAGTAATTTATCTCAAGAAAATAATTAAAGATGCCAGTGAAGGATGTTCACTGAAGAATTGTTTATAAAAACTGTTAATAAAAACTGAAGACAAAGTGAATGTCCCACAGTAGGAATTAAATAAATCTATTTGGTGGCCCATTATACCGTCATTTAAAATCATGTTTTAGAATTGGATTTGATATAGAAGTTCAAAATATGTTTGGCAAAGTAAAAGGTATTATTTCCATCTTTGTAAAACAATTTGTGTTTCTATGTCTTAGAAACTCCAGTGATAGTCTTTTTTTTTTTTTTTTTAAGATTTTTATTTATTTGACAGACAGCGAGAGAGGGAACACAAGCAGGGGGAGTGGGAGAGGGAGAGGGAGAGGCAGGCTTCCCACTGAGCAGGGAGCCCAGTGCGGGGCTTGATCCTAGGACCCTGGGGTCATGACCTGAGCTGAAGGCAGACGCTTAACAACTGAGCCACCCGGCACCCCTCCAGTGGTAATCTTATTGGTCATTTATTTTTTTTTATTTTCATTTTCCCATTTTTATTGCATTATATAATTCTTTTTTTTTTTTTTTAAAGATTCTATTTATTTATTTGAGAGAGAGCATGAGAGGGAAGAGGGTCAGAGGAAGAAGCAGACCCCCCGTCGAGCAGGGAGCCGGATGCGGGACTCGATCCCGGGACTCCAGGATCATGACCTGAGCCGAAGGCAGTCGCTTAACCAACTGAGCCACCCAGGCACCCCTTGCATTATATAATTCTTAAAAATACTTTTAAATACTGAAATTGATCCTTTTTCTACCCTTGTCAGTCAGTATAGTGCCTTTGGGGTTTTTTGCTTGTTTGTTTTTTGAGAGAGAGAGGGCACGAGTGGGGGTTAGGGGGAGGGGGAGAGGGAGAGAATCTTAAGCAGGCTCCACGCTCAGTGCAGAGCCTGATACGGGGCTTGATCTCACAACCCTGAAATCATGACCTGAGCCGAAATCAAGAATCAGATGCTCAACCAACTGAGCTACCCAGGCACCCCTGCTTGTTGGTTTCTTCAACAAATGCATAGTTCTTGATCCCTGCTATTTCTTGGATACTGTGCTTATACTAAAGTCACAGAAATAGGTAGACCTGGCCCCCACTCATACTGTTTAATGGGCTTTTAGACCAGTAATAGCGGTGTACTTTAGTAACTGCTATATATAGTTGCAGTGGAATATAGAAGGTAAGGAAAATAACTCTGCCTGGAATTGCTCAGGATTGCTTCCCAAAGGAGTCATGTGTGGTGATCAGAGATTTTCCAGAAGAGGAGGGGGTATGAACATTCCAGCCACAGGGAAGGAACCTGTCTGAAAGCCCCAGAAATACACAGAAAGCCCCAGAATCATCTCCTTTTGAACATTGAGAGCAACTGCTCAAACATAACTGCTTTCCCCTTGCCTAGTCCTTAAGCCAACTCAACTTGCCTGTGGTGCCATGGATATGGACTTTGAGCCACCAGAGAGCTGGATACCAGCCTAGGGCCAAGAATTCTGTCTAAAGTTCAGTATCCTTCCCTACCAGCCAAGAACCAAGGCAGACTGGCATGGTTCTTGGGGTTTTCAGACCTTTGCTGCTTATCTGACCTTGATACCTGTCTGGCCTTGTCTTCTGGATTTGGCCTCAAAGAGTCTGTGCAGATAAACTTTCCCTTCTTCATCATCAGATGCAACTGACCAGTTCCACCTACATACACAGTATCTATTTCCACAAGTGCACCATTTGTATTAGGGAAAAGTTGGAGAATAGTGTGTCTGGTGGAAAAAACACAGGCTCTGGGTATCTCTTACCTAGATATATTTCCACTTCTGGGGCTCTTTAGTATTCCATCCTCAAGCAGGTCGCTTTATGCTTCAGTACCTCAGTCTCCTTATCTATAAAGTGGGCATAGAGAAATGCAAGGATGTTAGGATGTTTTAAGACTGTGTATGTGTATATGTGTGTATTTATATGGACATTTCATATATAATGCTAGTTATTTTTAGTATGAGAATTCATCGCATCTTTCACTCATAGCGTGGAACTGAAAGCAGTATTTAATGACTGATTCTCCCTTATTCTGTAATTAGTACTGACACATCCTCAGGGAATTTTTTGGAACGGAGTGCCCCATCTTTTTTCCTGTATTCCCCAAAACACACAGACTATCTTGGATCCTGGATCAGGGGCATTGATTGGACCCGATAGCAGCAGGTCAGGATCCCAAACTCAGAAGGTCTGGTTTACTGGGCCATGGCACAGAGGTGGTATGGCAGGGCAGTCTGACCCAGATAATTGTAGATTACCAGTTACAAGTATGCACGTATTTGTGTGTGTCTGTGTGTATAAGATACAACTGTAAAAATAGAGTGAGAATATTTTCCAAAATGTTAATTGATTTTTGTTCTATATTTTCTGAGTTTTCTGTAGTGAATATGTATTACTTGTGCATCTGTTTTTAGAGTTTTTATTAACACAGACTCAGAAAAGAGCATAAAACTAATATATAGCTTAATGAGTCATTATAAAGCAAAGCAACACAGTCTTGCCACCCCAGAAGCAATCTGAGTGCTTTTTGCCAAACCCGTCACCTCTTTCCTACTCCCCCGAGAATAACACTATCATGAATTCTATGGCAGTTACCCCCTTTTCTTTACAATTTTTTCATCAAAATTTACTTCCAAAAAAACCTAGTTTAACTGCCTGTGTGTGTGCGCACGTGTGTGTGTATGTAGGTTTCTTTTAATCTATACGTTCCCCCTCCATCTCTTTGTCCCCACCCCTCACTATCTATTAAGGAAACCAGATCATTCATTTTATAGTTGTCCTCATTGGGATTTGTTGATCTCATTCCTATCATGTAGTTTAACATTTTCCCCTGTGTTCTGTATTTTCTTACTATTGGTAGTTGAATCTAGAGTTTTAATCAGTGTTCTGATTGATTTTGGGAGGGAAAACTACTTCTGAGAGGGTGTACATATATCTAATTGATACTCTTTTTATTTTGTGAACATTGATATGCAACCCTTAGATCTTTAATTCATTAATTAGATTCTTTATTCACCATTGTAAAATGGTAGTATTCCAATTTTGTAATTCCTTCTTCATTTATATTCTCTAAAGAGAAATATTCAGCTTACTATTTGGTTATGCAGTGGTAGAGTCCATGTGGGAAAAGCAAGATAATTGAACTCCTGCTTTTATATATCAATTTTAAAAGTAAAGTTGGTTCCCAGCCATTCTCCAAAAGTAAGCAATTAGTTCTTTTTAATTTGTCTCATTCTGAACTCATAGATTTAAACATATTTGATGTTTCTGTCCATTGGAGCTATCATCTTTACTAATGTTCACATTGTTCCATCTTTGGGCGGTGGCTTACTTCAAGTTGCTCACAAATTGTTTTAACACAATCCTAATAGTCCTTGATAACTTCCTTGCCATATACTATGACAAGATATTCCTGGATTATCTTATACATCTCCTGTTCCAGATCTGGAATCAGTCATTTCTCTAATAAGTTCTGGTTTCTTTGAGTGGGGAATAGTATTTCAACAAAACAGTCTAGGTGCTAGGAATGCTCACTGGTATTGGTTTGGTCATTGTTTCTAGATCTTTTCAGTGGGTAGAGCTAGGAAATTCTCTGTGTGTTTGTCTCTCTCCATGTGTGTGTGTGTGTATATATATATATTCATACATATATGCCTGATTTTTTTATCCCACATTATATATAAAACATATATAGAAAACAGTATCAGCACTTTCACCTACATGATTACTGAAAATAATTTTAGATATGTATACACATACACATCTGTAACTATCTGTAAATAAAATACAGATCATCTGGGCAGCAAGCAGCAGAGCCATTAGTAAGAATGTTGTTTACACTAAGTATTCCCAGCAGAAGTCCATTGTGCTTTACGCCTAGGGCCAGAAGTAGAGTCAGTACATGGGTAACACAGAGCCCATAGGTCTGGGTACTTGTGTATCGACTGGGAGAGAATGGAGGAGAGCATAGATCCAGCTAGTCAGTTTTAGTGCAGCAAACAGAATACCTGCTGTGAGCAAGGCACTAGGCCGGTGCCCAGCATACAAACACACTGTGTGAAATGGACAGTAAAGATAATATCTGAGAACAGATTATCAGCAACTTCAAAATGAAACTGGGTGGCTCAGTGAGGCGTCTGCCTTGCGCTCAGGTCATGATCTCAGGGTCCTCGGATCGAGTCCCACATCGGGCTCCTTGCTCAGCAGGGAGCTTGCTTCTCCCTCTGCCTGCCGCTCCTCCTGCTTGTGCTCTCTCTCTCTCTGACAAATAAAATCTTTAAAAATAAATAAATAAGGGGCGCCTGGGTGGCTTAGTCATTAAGCGTCTGCCTTTGGCTCAGGTCATGGTCCCAGGGTCCTGGGATCGAGCCCCACATCGGGCTCCCTGCTCCGTGGGAAGCCTGCTTCTCCCTCTCCCACTCCCCCTGCTTGTGTTCCCTCTCTTGCTGTCTCTCTCTGTCAAATAAAATCTTTAAAAAATAATAAAATAAATTAATTAAATAAATAAATAAGACAAAGATGTTATTTGAGTATCTTAAGCAACTCCTGTGTTTTGGTTAACTGATGTGTTTTGGTTAACTGATGATGTTTTAAAGGAAAGCCAGAAGCACAAAGCAATGTGTGGTGATTGGGAACAGGAATGAATTCCGAGAGGAGGCTGAAAAGCAGCTGGGATGGGGGAGGGAGAGAGGTTGCACAAAGAGGAGAGTCAACTGGGAAGGGCACAGAGTTCTACAATTCTCCCACTGCCACTAGGGGAGGGTGTGAGGGAGGAGAGGCTATGGGCCACCCGGGGCACCACCCAACTTCTAACTAAGGTCATCTGACTTGTCTTTAAACAAAGCTTCACTGATGTGACCACCTTTTGTCACTGGATGTACCATCTTTTAGGTGCCTCATAAATAGGTCCCTCTCTCCAATAAAGATTGCTGATGTAAGGCACTAGGTAAACATTATTATCCTCTTTTTAAATAACTTTATTAGAATATAATTTATATACCATAAAATTTACCCATTTTAAGTGTACAATTCAGTAATTTTTAGTGAAATTTACAATTGTACAAACATCACCACAATTGAATTTTAGAACATTTTCATCAACCCCCCAGATTCCCTTGTGTTAACTTGTAGTCAATCTCTATTCCTAGCTGGCCTATTCAAACCACTAATCTACTTTCTGTCTCTATAGATTTGCCTTTTCTGGATATTTTATATAAATGAAGCATACACCAGGTAGTCATTTATATCTGGCCTCTTTCGCTTGTTTTTGAGGTTCATCTATGTGATGACGTGTATCTGTAGGTTTTTGAGGTTCATCTATGTGATAACATGTATTTGTAGTTTGCTATTAACTTTTAAAATATATTTAAATGGTCTGGTATTTTGATATCTGATGCAGTTTCATGATTCTGGTTTTCTAAAGTACCTCTCAGTATGACCAAATGCATTATCCTTTTCATTTTCTTCTAGGATTTGGTGGCTTTTGAACATCAGTGGACTAGCTTCTTTGCTAATTTTGATACAGAAATTCCTTTCCTGCTGGAACTTTCTGAATCTCAGGCGGGTGAGGTATGTAAGGAAAGGGTCAAAGAGAAAAAAATTGATTAACTTATTTATTGTTTCTGTTTTAGTTTTGTTAATTTTTTCAGAATACAAAACTACCAATCCTAATATGTTTCGGTTATTATTTTCTTAAGCTTTGTTGTGTGCTGTAAAGAAGTTTTTAGCCCCCATGCCAACCTATGAACCTCTATAAAGAAGTTGTTCTTTGTTTTTCTGTGCCAGCTTCTATACAAGAAAGATACTCATTTTAGAGTGTGGTGATACCTCTGTCAGCAAGGAATTCTGGGCACTAGTTAATAGGCCTAGAAATAATTCTCCACATGTGAGTAGCACTCCTTTCCTCAGTCAAACCCCTAGGTAAGCTTTCTTTCCAGGTAAACAATGGTGAAGTTACTAGATTCAGTGTAAGACTCACTCTGTGAGTAAACTAAGGTATCTAAATCAAGAACCAGAGCATAGGACAGTCCCCAAAGTTAGTCAGCTGGGAGGATCAGAAGAACAATCTTGAGCTTACACTTGAGTCTACCTTGGGCTTGCACTGCCAGTCCTCAGCTCTCCTGTGCTGCACTGACTCCTGACTTTGGAGTTGGTGTTGATCTTTGTTGTCATGCATTTCACCTTTACATGTTATAAACCCCACTAATACATTGCTATTATTTTTGTTTGAGCAGTCAATTTCCTTTTTTAATTCTCTTTTTAATCCTTTTTAAAAATAATTAAATAACTTTAAAAATTTTATGTATTTGCGCATGTAGTTACTGTTCTCGATGCTCTTCATTCCTTTGTGTAGATCCAGATTTCCATTTAGTGTGATTTCCTTCTCCCTGAAGAGTGTCCATTAATATTTTTCATGGTGCAAATCTTCTGATGATGAGTTCTTCCAGCTTTCATATGTCTGAAAAAATATCTTTATTTCACCTTCATTTTTGAAAGACATTTTTGCCATGTATAGAATTCTTGATTGATAGTTTTTTCCTTTCAGTACCTGGAAGATGCTGTTCCAGTGTCTTCTCCCTTGCATTGTTTGTGATGTTCTCCTATCTTTTTTTTTTTAAGATTTTATTTATTTATTTGACAGAGAGAGAGACAGTGAGAGAGGGAACACAAGCGGGGGGGTGAGAGAGGGAGAAGCAGGTTTCCCGCCGAGCAGGGAGCCCAATGTGGGACTTGATCCCAGGACCCCAGGATCATGACCCGAGCCGAAGGTAAACGCTTAACGACTGAGCCACCCAGGTGCCCCATCTCCTTTTTATCTTTAATGTTCATCTTAGTATTTATTCTTTATCTTTGTTCCTCTGTATGTAGCTAGTCTTTTTTTTTTTCCCCCCTAGCAGCTTTTAAGATTTTCTCTTTTATTACTACTTTTGAGTATTTCTTCATATTTCTTGTGCTTGGCTTTGGTTAAGCTTCTTGGATCTGCAGATTTATAGTTTTCATCAAGTTTGGAAAGTTTTTGGCCATTATTTGTTCAGATATTTTTTCTGTCCACCCTTTTCTCAGAGATTGTAATTACCTCTGTTATTAGGCCATTTGAAGTAGTCCCACATCTCACTGATGCCCTTTTCAGTTTTCTGGATTCTTTTTTCTTCTCTCATTACTGTGGTTCCAAGAGTGAAAGATAACTCGAAACGGTATATTCTGTGAAACGTATGTCACTCCTTCATTCCTATACCCCCTTCTCATTCCCTCCCTTTCTTCACCATTTTCTACTTACTCCACTACTAATAGGTAACAAATCTCATTTCTGATTTATCTTTTTTCTTTTGCACAAATAAGCAGATACATGTGTATTTTCTCTTGTTTCTTTCATTGAAGGGCAAGATACATGAGTCATTTCCACTTTGCTTTTTTCCCTCAACAAGAATATATCCTCAAGGGGTGCCTGGGTGGCTCAGTTGTTAAGCATCTGCCTTCGGCTCAGGTCATGATCCCAGGGTCCTGGGATCGAGCCCCGCATCGGACTCCCTGCTCAGCGGGGAGTCTGCTTCTCCCTCTCCTACTCCCCCTGCTTGTGTTCCCTCTCTCGCTGTGTCTCTCTCTGTCAAATAAATAAAATCTTTAAAAAAAAAAAGAATATATCCTCGAACTTTCTCCAAGTCCGTTCATTGAGATTTTCCTCATCCTTTGTTATGATTCATAGTACTCCATTGTGTGGAGTAAGATCTGTGAACACCAAAACTCCAATTGATAAACATCCAGAGGATGTAAGTAAACAGTTAATTACCAAAGGGAAATCCAGATGGCCATTGAATATATCTGAAATATTCTACTTCATTAGAAATCAAAGGAATGTATAATAAAACAGCAATGAGATACCACTTTTCTTTTTTTTTTTTTTAAAGATTTTATTTATTTATTTGACAGAGAGAGAGAGAGGGAACACAAGCAGGGGGAGTGGGAGAAGGAGAAGCAGACTTCCCACCGAGCAGGGAGTCCGACGTGGGGCTCGATCCCAGGATCCTGGGACCATGACCCGAGCCAAAGACAGACGCTTAATGACTGAGCCACCCAGGCACCCCAAGAGATACCATTTTTCACTTATCAACTTGGCAAATATATTTCTAAATGGACATTGAATTGACAGTGTATATGAGGATACCCTGAGACAGGCACACTCATGTATCACAAGTGGAAGTGTATATTGATAAAACTTTAAAGATTTTATTTATTTATTTGTCAGAGAGAGTGCACAAGCAGAGGGAGAAGCAGGTTCCCCACTGAGCAAGGAGCCCGATATAGGACTTAATCCCAGAACCCTGGGATCATGACCAGAGCTGAAGGCAGATGCTTAACCATCTGAGCCACCCAGGTGTCCCAGATAAAACTTCTTTGAAAATCAGTTTAGCAATATAATTCTGCCTTTTTACCCTGTAATTTCATTTCCAGATCTGCTTTAAGGAAATAATTAGAGCTGCAAATAAAATTTATGAAAAGATGTTTATTACAGTATTATTCATAATATAAGAGAGTTAGTAGCAATTTCTAAGAATAGAGGACTATTTAATAGGCTTTGGTACAATCATATACTATGGATGTACCATAGAAAAAAAATAGGAAGAAAATATACCAGAATGTTAATAGTTATTAGAGATTGTAGATGGCTTTTATTAAATTCTAAAATAAGCATATATTACGTACATAATCAGGGTGGGGGGAGAACAATAGATGTTATTTAGATGGATTAAAATTGCTCTTTGGAATTTTGAACCCTTTTGACATAGCCCCTGCATCAATTTTAGGTTAGTATTTAGCCTAGTACTATACACACCAAGAAGTACTTATGTGGTTTCCTGGGAAACTTCTTTCGATATACTTCTAAGTTCTGTGGATTCTTTCTCAATGCTGATTTTAAATTAGTATGTTAGGGGGTGACTGGGTGGCTCATTCAGTTGAGCGGCTGCCTTCGGCTCAGGTCATCATTTCAGGGTCCTGGGATCAAGCCCCGCATTGGGCTCCCTGCTCAGCAGTGAGTCTGCTTCTCTCTCTCCCTCTGCCCCTCCCCCTGCTCTTGTGTGTGCTCTCTCTCTCTCGCTCTCTCAAATAAATAAATAAAAAAACAACTATAAAAATAAATCAGTGTGTTAGAATTAATATATATTCCTTTATTAGAAATGTAGAAAAACAAATTTTTAATAGAAGGGAAAAATTCCTACATGATTAGTGCTTGGACCATAGATGATGATTGGTCCAATTTTCTTTCAGTAATTAAAAATTATAAAACTTAACAAGAATTTCTTTTCTTTACCTTCCTTTTTCTTTTGCAGCCTTTTGTCTTTATTTCTTTTGCTATTTTTTCGTTTGCTACCTATCCCCAAAATTCACGTTGCTTTCTACCACATATGTCCTTCCATGTTCTTATAATAATCTATAAACATCTCTCTCTCACACACACACACACCTACATACGCACATATGTACATATATGAGGGGTTTTTGTGATTGTTTTATAAAATTATGATCTTAATTTATACAATATTGGCTTCTTTTTTAGCCATTCAGAAGTTACTTCAGTCATGGAATGATCTCCAGCCATATAACTGAAAACAGGTAAGTTTCTTGGGGAAGAAAGGTGAATGGTAATAGAGAAAATGGGATTGACGAGAGGGGTGGTTGTGAGGGAGCATCTAAGTCCAGAAGGTAGAGTCAGGAAAATATAAATTGACTTAGTCATCACAGGGTAAGAAATTCATACCCTGAAAAATTGTCCATTTACTGCTTTTGTATTTATATACATATATATATATATATATTTTTTTTTTTTTTAAGATTTTATTTATTTACTTGAGAGAGAGTGACAGCACACAAGTGGGGGATAGAGGCAGAGGGAGAGTGAGAAGCAGTGCTCCCCACTGAGCAGGGAGCCTGATGCAGGGCCCAATGCAATGCGGGGCCCAATGCGATGCGGGGCTTGATCCCAGGGCGCTGAGAGCATGGCCTGAGCCAAAGGCAGATGCTTAATTGATTGAGCCACCCAGGCACCCCTATACATATATTTTTTTAAAATACAGTTTTATAGTAAACTAGCTTTTAAAAAATTGTACCTTGCTGAAATCTAAAGATTTTTACATTCCATCCCTACCCCCAGGAAAGCTAGGAAGCAGAATGTCCAAGGGCTAGGCAGGGTTCAACAGCATCTTGTGGGGAGTCAAAGGGCTCAGACATTAAAAGTCCAGCCCCAGGAAGACAGGGAGCATCAGGGTTGCTGCATTTGTTTTCTTGAGGTGTTTCCTTTAGCACCTCTCTTGTCATGGTAATCGGGAGGGCCCCCGCTTGGTTGGTTCCCCTGATGGATAGATGAGAGTAGTTCTTTCCTCTCTTTTCTTCCCTAATTCCAATTCAGTCTGAAGTGAGACAAATTGCCAGGGCTGGGACTTAGGGTTATTTACCTTGAATTAAGCTTCAGAAGAAAAATCAGAGTCATGTTTACTTTTAAGAGTCCCTATTTGCCTGAAGCTTAAGGAGGTATTTTTAAGAATAATACAAGAAATGTAAAGAATTTTCCACATGACATACACTAAGGGCAATTTAAGGAAAGGGTAGGGGTAAAGGGAACTGTCTTAATCTGTTCTAGCTGCCGTGACAAAAATACCATAAACTGAGTGGCTTATAAACAAAAAACATTTATTTCCCAAAGTTCTGGAGGCTGGGAAGTCCAAGATCATGGCATTATCCCATCCTATGTCTGATGAGGGCCCACTTCCTCTTGGATAGCAGTCATTTCACTATAACCTTACCTAGCAGAAAGGGCAAGGGATCTCTCAGGAGCCTCTTTTATAAGAGCCTTTTTTATAATCCCATTCATGTGGGATCTGCCCTAATGACTTAATCACCTCCCAAAGGCCCTGCCTCCTAATACCATCACTTTGGGGGTTAGGATTTTAGCATATGAATTCTCTGGGGACACAAACAGTTTTTCAGTCCATAGCAGAAACTATCTTTTAAAAATGGGGCGCCTGGGTGGCTCAGTCGTTAAGCGTCTGCCTTCGGCTCAGGTCATGATCCCAGGGTCCTGGGATCGAGTCCCGCATAGGGCTCCCTGCTCAGCGGAGAGCCTGCTTCTCCCTCTCCCACTCCCCCTGCTTGTGTTCCCTCTCTCGCTGTGTCTCTCTCTGTCAAATAAATAAATAAATAAAATATTTTTAAAAATGAATAAATAAATAAATAAATAAAAATATCCTTTAGGTAGTATTTGTTGAGAACATATGACATACTAAGCAAGAGATACATGATTAAAAAACCAGTCATGGGGGTGCCCAGCTGGCTCAGTCAGAAGAGTATTTGACTCTTGATCCCAGGGTCATAGTTTGAGCCCCATGTTGGGCATAGAGATTACCTTAAATAAATAAATAAATAAATAAACAGTCATGGTTCTCTGCCCTTGTGGAGTGTATAGTGTGGTAGAGAAATAAGACATTAATCAAGCAACCTCACAAAATAATATAGTTACAAACTCTGGTGCCATGAAGGAGAAAAGAACAAGGCATTGTGAAGACCATAGCTGGAGAGCCTGGTCTTCTCTGAGGGGAGATTTGAATGATGAGTAAAGATGATAAGATGAGTGCCTGGTTGGCTCACTCTGTGAAATGTGCAATTCTTCATCTCAGGGTTTTGGGTTCAAACCCATACTGGATGTAGAGATTACTTAAAAATAAATTCTTTAAAAAAAAAAAAAGATGATTAAGGGAGAAAAGCATCCTGAGATGAGAGCATAAGGAACATAAAAGAAGATGGGTTTGGTGGAATATAAAAGTTGGGGGAGAGTGGCCTTCCACGGAGCCAAAGAAGTTGGCCAGGCCAGACCATGCAAGTCTTTGGCCATGTGAAAGAATTCAGTCCTTCTCCTGAAAATAACATAAAGGCATTAAAGACTTTCCATGTATGAAAGGTTGTCCGCTCTGAACCATGGAGAATAGATTATAGGAGAGCAGGAGTGGAAGCAGGGTCACAGTGAGGAAGCATTGCAATCGTCTGGGAAAGAAATGATGGCAACGTGGACGAGGCTTGTGACCATGTGGATTGAGGGAAATAGACAAATAGAAGTGAAACTTGGGTGGTTGATTGGATTTAGAAGGTAAGGGGCAGGAGAAGTCAAGGAGGCCTGAGGAAGCGTCTCAGGTCTGGTGCAGTCCCTGGATGGATGATGATGCCGTTTATTTACTGCAAGAACTGGAAGGGGAACGGGGGTAGATCATGAAAGAGGAGAGGAGAGGCAGACAGCTGAAAGTAAAACCCTAGGAATATTCAGAGGCAGATAGAGGAAGAGAATGGCTGACGGGAAACTGAGATGCAACAGCTCTTGCAGGGAGAGGGTGTCAGGTGCTTCTGAAAGACCAAGGAAGGGCAGGTTGAAGCCTATCTATTGGATTTGTTATTTGCTATGTGAAAGTCACTTGGTGACTTTTGCAAGAGTAATTGGAGTAAAATGACTGAGGGGTCAACTGAAGTAGGCTGAGAAGTGAGCAGAAAGTGACAGCAAAAAGCTAAAATAAACAGACAAGTCTAACCAAGAGAGGAGACAAAAGAAAGAGATGCATGCAGGGCAGGTGAGTGTGGTAGTGAGATATTTGCAAACCTACTCTCCTCCTCCCATCCTAAAAGCTAGTCTGGAATGGTTAATGCCTCTGTTGTCTGCCTATAGTCTGAGTATCACAACTGTCATCCTTTAAAATTTCTATTTCTATTAAAATGCTGTTGTATGAAACTGGAACCTTGCTCCATCTCTGTATCATGGACAGCAGACCTACGGAACTTTCTCCTTAAGAAGTAGAACAAGCTGAAAATATAAACCTGGCTTGAATTTAGTTATGTCCCTAAATGATCCCTGTGGGTCAGTAGGGGGAGTCAGAGACATCTGGCATAACTTCGCAGCAAGCAAGGAGTGTTAGGGGGACTGGATTGACCACTTTGCTCAGACTACAGGACTGAAAACCCTAAGCAGGACCGAAAACCCACTCTGAAAACCCCAAGGAGCCCACTCACTGGGAAGTTGCCCTAGCTAGGACTCTCTTTTCTAACCACATTTTTGGTTTGCCACTCCAGCCCTAATAGGCAGCCATTCGTTCTCTTTGGTAATCACTCCACACGAGAAAATCTGAACGCTGGCAACTTTAACTTCCCTTCTGAAGGGCATCTGGTACGCAGCACTGGTCCCAATGGGAGCTTTGCCAAACACATGGTGAGTGGCTTGATACCTGGTGCTTAATTGGTTTTATTAAATAGGGAGGAGGGGAGGATAAGGGGAACCTTTCTAGTTTGTGTATTGATTTAATCTTGAACTTGAAGTTGTTTTGGAGTGAAAGAAGTGATTGCAAACTGTATTTTTATATAAGTACTAGGTGTAATTTGAAAACATCATAGTCAATTTTTAAATATTTGAAGGAAAAAGCTTAAAAAAAATATTTTCTCAAACCAAACTCTTTAATTTGTAATAAGTAATATGGTCAGTAGAATAAGAATTTTAAATTAGCTTGCAAATAGACTCATTCCAAGCCTACTAGGTTTGATACGTCTTCACTGTTACATTTCAGGACATAAACTTTGAGGATCACTGTTCTTTTATTGAGGGTGCCAGGGAAAAGACTTTTGCATTTGGTGGTAAATTGTCTGCTACATTCTTTTAAAGGAAACATTAGACTGAAATATGAGACTCTAGTGATTGTAAAAGGCTGTGGAAGTTTAAGTATTTTCAAAATGTTCCTGACAATCAGGAAAGCTGAGGAGGTAGGTACTATTTGCTAGTTTTGATTAGAGAACATGAGACCTAAATCTCTCTGGACTGAATCTCTCATGGACTACATCTCTCTGACTCTAAGCTGGCCAGGAATATAGGGCTACTTGAATGGATGGATATGCTGTCAGGATATTACTACCCTGTAAAGGCCTCATTTTAACCCCCCAGAGCACCCTGGGAATACACAGGAAATGCCAAATGACATGGGGTTCTTGGTGTAATCTTATGTGTTGACTGTATATGTTAAAACTGATTTCTGCTTCTGGGAAGATGGAGTAGACATACTTTTTCCAATTCCTTCTACTGAGTACAACTAAAAACCCTGGACATTATATGTAAAACAAAAATGGGAAGACTCTGGAAGGTAGAAGAAGGCAGGCTGGCTGAGGAGCTTAGGACCAAAGGGACAAAATGGCACTGAGTTTTCTGGGGTTCCTTTTTGCCTGTATATCCCAGACTGGATACTGGAGAAGCTGACAACGCAGAAATGCCAATAGGCACAGATATGAAAAGCCTGCTGTCTCTGGCAGAAGGACTAGGAAGGGGACAGCCTAGCAAGACAGAAAACTTTTAGACAACAGCTGTTCTACTGCAGCCAAACCCCTCAGAAAAAAACTGCCTCTCGGGGCGCCTGGGTGGCTCAGTCGTTGGGCGTCTGCCTTCAGCTCAGGTCATGATCCCGGGGTCCTGGGATCGAGCCCCGCATCGGGCTCCCGGCTCGGCGGGGAGCCTGCTTCTCCCTCTCCCACTCCCCCTGCTTGTGTTCCCTCTCTCGCTGTGTCTCTCTCTGTCAAATAAATAAATAAAATCTTTAAAAAATAAATAAATAAATAAAAACTGCCTCTCCATTACCCCTACCAATAAGGGCTGAGTGAAGAGCCTAGCGTCTACCTTGCCTTTGCCATTGCCTTACCCTGACCCCTGTTAGGATTAATGTTAGAGAAGGCCCACTAGGGAGCCATGACTTTCATCCCCACTGGGCCCCAGTGAACCCTCCTTCCCCCTGCAGTATCGATGGAAAATACAGGGAGCCTGGACGTCCACCCCTACCCAGCAATAACAAGGTGTTCTTCCTTGGGGTAGTATAATTGGAGTCTAGTGGAGTCAGGACTTTCACCACCACTCAGCCATAACAAGGCTGCCCCCTACCCATTGTGTCAATCACTCTCCCAAGCCATGGTGGCATCAGCGGAAGCAGACTGGGGAATCTGAACTCCTGTTCTTGCCCAGCAGTAACAAGGAGCACGTGCATGCGCTCATACACACACACACACACACATACACACACACACAGTCTCACACTGGGTGTCAGTAGAGGCTGTGTGGGAACAAGGAGCATGGGCACGCGCATGCACACACACACAGTCTCACACTGGGTGTCAGTAGAGGCTGTGTGGGAACAAGGAGCACAGGCATGCGCGCACACACACACACTCTTGTAAGGATGTGAGAGATGATTTCCAAGCTCTGTGCATGTTATGCTGAGAGTGGAAATCTGCCCTGGATGTTACTTACATCCTGCACTTCAGCAGACCTCCTCCGACACTGCTTCCGTGGGTGAACAGGGGAGCATGCTGCTTTGTTACTGCCAGGCAGGAGTGTAACTCCAGGTTCCCACACAGACACTACTGACACCCATTGTGAGTGTGTGTGTGTGCGCGCGCGTGCTCCTTGTTCCCACACAGCCTCTCCTGACACCCAGTGTGAGACTCTGTGTGTGTGCGCGCGCGTGCCCGTGCTCCTTGTTCCCACACAGCCTCTACTGACACCCAGTGTGAGTGTGTGTGTGTGTGCGCGTGCCCATGCTCCTTGTTCCCACACAGCCTCTCCTGACACCCAGTGAGTTTGTGTGTATGTCTCTCTCTGTCAAATAAATAAAATCTTTAAAAGAAAAAATTGAAAAACTGAAAACCAATAACTTGGACTCATCAAAGAACTGAAGTCTCAAGGCAAACCTACTCCAAGATCTAGAGAGACAGGTTGAATCCAGGGAATCAGAGCCAGTGTCTGCTTACCTGGAACAGAAGCCACACTTAAATAATAATTTTGATGAATTCCTGGAGGCTGAATATGGATTAGAGTGAGAGTGAGAAACTCCTGGAGAATACAGCCTTAGAGGGGCCCCCACACATCTATGGGTTTAACTTCTTTCTGTCAACCTAAAACTCTATTTTTTTTAATTTAGCAAATTCTTTATACAATTTTTTATATATACAACTTTCTATAATAATTGGGGATCTTTATTTAATAAACATGAAACTTAATGAAGTCAAGGAACTTACCTGAGATCTGGTCCTGGGGTAGGGTGGGGGTGTCCTAGATCATGACCTTTCGTCTTCACTCATCTCTTTTTCAATGTAACATACTTACCCTCTCCACTTCTGTGCCATTTGTGAATAATTTACAGATTAATAGGTGACATGTAAAACATGCAAATCCAGATTATCTGAACAGTTATACATTATATTGGTAAATTCTGTTGTACCAATTTCTTTTAATGTAAGTGCCAATAAGTTAGATGTTAATCTGTGCTTATACAGATTTAGGATATGATCTAAGGAAGCAGGTTTGAAACAAATGGCACCTTTAAAAGAAACTTTCAATTAGGGGAAATTTGGAAATCTAAGAAACATGTTTTATTGTGAAAATATGCCTATTAACCAGCAAATAGAAATATGTACATGCGTTTTTATTTAGGGTTGTGGCAATATTGATCATATTCACTATGGTGAATTATAGAGTAGTCCTAACAAGTCCTTATTACATATCTTTAACTTGGATTCACAGTGTTCACAATATTACAGAAAAATGCCATGGATTCTCTTGTGACTTCCTTAAAGATTGGAGTAGAATGAATATTTGTGTCACATTTAGCTATTTTTTTAATATATTGCACTAACTTCTTTTGCTTTAGTTCTTATGGTAGCATTTTTGTGTTTTATAACTGATATCCTGGGAACCCTGATGATATGCTGGATTTTCAAAAGAAAAGGACATCTGTATCCATCTTTGTATAAATAAACTAAACAGGGAAGAAGAAGAATTTTTATTTTATCTTTTTTAAAGATTTTATTTATTTGAAAGAAAGCACGCAAGTGAGAGAGCACAAAGGGGGAGAGAGGCAGAGGGAGAGGGAGAAGCAGACTCCCCAACTGAATGGGGAGCCTGATGTGGGGCTCAATCCCAGGACCCTAAGATCATGACCTGAGCTGAAGGCAGCTGCTTAACTAACTGAGCCACCCAGGCACCCCAAAGAATAAGAATTTTTAAGTCTCTTCTCCAAGGCCTATGTACAGAGATGAAATACAAATGAAGGTGTGGACCTGGGGCACACCCTCCTTTCCTGAATTTATAGCTGCCCCCCACACATCTCCCTGTCATGTCGGGCAAGGTCGTCACTGTGAAAGTTCTGGACTATTAATGACAATCAAAACCCAAGCACATTTCCTCTTTTCCTTCTAAGTTGTGAATTCATTAACATCATGCGCTGACCCAGCAGCAACCTCACAATATAGCCAAGGTTAAAAACACAACATTAAGGGGCACCTGGGTGGCTCCGCCGGGAACTTGCTTCTTCCTCTCCCTCTGCCTGCCTTTCCCCCTACTGTGCGCTCTCTCTCTCTCTCTCACTTTCTCTCCCTCAAATAAATAAAATCTTTAAAAAAACACACAACACAAAATACTTCTGGAAAAACAATTAAAGGTGATCTTTCCCCCTGTGCCTTTAAAAAATAATAAATCAGCTGCTGGTGAGATAAAATTGATTTCCATTAACTATATAATTTTCGTTTTTCAGCAGTATACACCTAAATCCCTGCTCCTTTTTTACTTTTTTTTCTGACATCTAGGTAGTACAGTGCGTCTCACCAAAGGGACCTCTTGCTTGTTCAAGAACATACTTTTTTGGAGCTACTCACGTTCCTTACTTGGGTAAGTCCCTGTCTGTTGTCATCTCGTCAGCTTCCCTAATGAATAATTTCTCCTATGAACTAGAAATGGACTCATAATTTACTGCTTTCCTCAGAAGCTCATGATATCCACTTTGTAAAGGCCTCCCACTCCCTCTCTGATTCCAGATGGAGAGTTGATGCACCTAACACATTTCTCAAAGAATGTATTTCAGGAGGAGTAATTATCAGCTCAACATGTATATAGTCTAACCATGTGTGAGACTGTGTGCTCAGTGTTAGAGGGAAGGCAAAGATGAGTAAGTCCCAATTGAGGATAGCAGGAGATATGGGCTACAGTGAGAGTTTGGATGAGTCAGCCAGGCGCCTGCTGTTCTGGTGAAGCAGGGCCGTGGTCGAAGGGTACCTATGAACTGGGAACATTCCCAGGAGCAAGTGCTCCATGCTGCAGGGCCATCCAGAAAGGTTAGGCCCGCTGGGACTGCCCTTCTTGCTGGGGTAATCAGAAGTTGCAGACATCCAAAGAGACCTAGAGAAGAACCTCTAGAATGAATGAGGATCTCAGCACTGGTCCACAGAGCAGAGTACCGCAGAAACCAGGTTTTCACCAGGGTGTTGCTGTATAAGCCGGAAAACTCTGAAAGAAGCATGATAATTAAGGGTCAGCTAATTAAGGAGATGATAAAAGAGTCAGAACTGAGCCTACTTAATTATACGTGATAAATTTAAAAAATTAAAAATAAAGGCAAAAACATTCCAGAGCCTAAGATTCCCCATGTCTTCTCTGGTGTTTAGAGGTGATGCTGAGTGGGTTGTTAAAATCAGTGTCAGGAGTGAAGGTCTAGGAGGATACTGGGAAAAGCTGTTGTGACTGTACTGTATTTAACCCAAAAGGGAAAAAAAATGTAGTTCTTGACATCTCCTTCGAATTAAGAAATTCTAGCCTCCTCGTGAAGTGTTTGCATGACCCGTGATCTTGTCACACTTAATTCATGGTCGTCTTTCACAGGTGATGAGAATAAGCTGCCCAAGAAAACTGAACAAATGTAAGTCTTCATTTCTATTTTATATTTTCTTTCTCAAAGTTGAGTTACTCAGATATCGTGGCTGTCCCGTCTAACTCCTCTGAGATCAGCAGTGGGTAGGACATTTGGGTGAAGTGGTGAGCAGAGCCATGGTTTCCTAGCCCCTGTCTCTCAGCTTGGAGTCCTGCCAGCTTTGCCATGTGCTCTTCTTTCCAGAATTCAGAGACTTCCTGCCTGCAAACCCATCCATTTTAATGGTGTGATTCTTCTTACTATGTCTTCTACATAATACATTTTTTTTATCAGGGGCTTTCCCAAAAATAAAACATCCTGAAACACATTGGGAGAATCTATGGGAAACCCCTTCTGGTCTGAGCAGTGTTTCCTCTGGATTTGATTCTTAGGCTTAGGGAATAGAGCTAGGATCTGAACTTAGGCTGTGCAACTTTAAAAAAGGTCCTAGTGTTGACTTCGCTCCCCCACGTATAACAGGGAACCAAAGATAAGAAATAAACTCATTAATGTTTATGTTAGTCTGCTTGGGCTACGATAACAAAATATCACAGATTGGGTCACTTAAACAGCAGAAATTTATTTTCTCACAATTCTGGAGGCTAGAAGTCCAAGTTCAGTGTATCTTTCTGGGTTTTTAAAAATTATACATTTAGGTTTGGTATAGCTGTAATTAATGTGTATGCAATTTTTTAGTGTGTGGGTTTTCTACCCTTTAACAAGTCGACCACATTCTCATATGAGTATGGGTATATATAGTCCTGCTTTGTACCTGCTGGTGGTACTTTTTTTTTTTAAGAGAGAGCAAGAGTGCACACACGTGAGTGGTGTGGAGAGGGGCAGAGGGAGAGGGAGAAGGAGAGAGAGAATCTTAAGCAGGCTCCACACCCAGCATGGAGCCCAGTATGGGGCTCGATCTCATGACCCTGAGATGATGACCTGAGCCAAAATCAAGAGCCGGATGCTTAACTGACTGCACCACCCAGGCGCCCCTTTCCCTGCTGGTACTTCTGTGCCAGCTGTGCTCAGCCCGGATCTTCATTCTCAACCCTTAGGCATTTCTCCTAATCCAAATTCACTGGTGCCCTGCTTCAGGGACTAGTATTGACCAGTGCTTGGGCCTCCACGCAGAGACTTGCTGAATCACAGAGCTAGTGGAACTCGGGCCTGAAGGAGTCCTAGTGAGGGCAACAGCAGCGCCATCCAGGCATGAGTCTCGTGCCTCCCATTCAGGCCATTTTACGAGTCCATAGCCAGGCGGCTTTGCATTCAGCTGGTGTCTAAGGGGTTGTATAGGAGAAGGCCAAGCAGTGGGGAGGCCAAAACATTGCTGGTACTGAGTGATGTCTGAGTCAAGCTGGGTGAGGAAAGGAGGAGGGGCATCTTTATATGTCTTTGGTGTTGGTGTCAAGGTGTGGAGGATTCTGGTCTTACTTGGAAGTGGCCATGCTCATTGTCAGTGTCCCTGCCAGGCCCCTTCCTACCAAGACCTACCCCTCTGTTGTGGCCTAGCCAGCAATCTTCAGGATATGTTGATCCTTGGAGCTGTCATTTTGTTATGTATACTTTTTCTGTCTTTTTTTCTTCTACCCAACTCAGATCTCTTACCTAAAATGTAGAGGTGTGGTGCGGGAGCCAAGGAGGAAATTAAAGGAATTGGCAGTGTGACATGGCACAGTAGAAAAGCACCAGCCTGACAGCAGACCTGAAGTCAAGCCTGCCATTCATTTTCTGTGCCTTGGACGGTTTATTCCACCTCTAGAGGCCCTACTTGCGTCTCCTGTAAGATGAGAGAGTTAGACCAGATCATTTCTGGATTCCTTCCTGCTTTCCAACTCCGGTCACCTTCCTTTACTTGTTACAAGATTCTGAGGAATAAAAATAGACATATTCTTAGGCAAGTCTTTATCAGTTTCTTGCTAGGCACCTTCCCTGCCTTTCAGGGCCTTGTGGATGAACCCCTTCTCTCTGTAATTATCCTGATAAGATCCCAGATCTCTCTCCCCTAAAGTAGTGATTCTCAACCAAGGACAGTTCTTCCTCCAGCCCCACCCCCAGGGACCTTTGACAATGTCTGGAGACATTTTTGTTATCCCAACTGGGGGTACTATTGGCATCTAATGGATAGAGGCCAGGGATGTTGCTGAACATCCTGTAGTGCACAGGACAGACCCCAGGACAAAGAATTATCTGACCCAAAATGCTGAGATTGAAAATTTCTGCTTAAGGGGAACCAGTGTTGGATTTTGGATTTTCTAGGGACCTTCATAACAGTCCCAGTCTGGCGAAGGAAGAAACCTTCTTATAATCACTTTGGGAAGTGAGAAGTCTAAGAGAAAGGGCAGGATTGGCGAGCAAGGAGCTTTAGGAAGGGAATGTTTGCCCTCAGAAACACACTCTGTTCTCTTGTTGAGGTAAGCTGCTTGGAAAGTGGTATGCAGCTGGTAATTTAAGTGGAGCTCTCTTCTCCTCTGAGGTAATCTCCTTTGCTCCTGAGGTCTCCCACCCTGAGGTTCCAGTAGCAGCCTGCCCTTAGTAAGCCTGGGAGGAGATGACATGAAGGTGTGGTGTGGTTGGTCCCGAAAAAGCAGAGTCTGTACCAAGACACTGAAGGGATTCAGGCTCCTGACATAGAGGGGCTAGGTAGCCTGCAGAGTTCTCTTCTGTGATCTGTTGGATCACAAACAGGGAGGGTTGGTCTTCTGAGCAGAGCTGGCTTTTCTTATGATAGTTTTATAAGAGCAAAGTATAGGGATACCTGGATGGCACAGTTGGTTAAGAGTCTCACTCTTGGTTTCAGCTCAGGTCATGATCTCAGGGTCATGAGATCAAGTCCCACATCAGGCTCTGTGCTCAACGCAGAGATTCTCTCTCTCCCTCTCCCACTGCCCCTCCCCCTACTCATTCTCTCTCTCTCTCTCTCTCTCTCTCTCTAAAATGAAAAAATAAATATATTTTTTTAAAAAGCTCTACAAAACTTAAAAAAAAAAGGAGCAAAGTATAAATCACGTGGGGCACATGGCTTTTAAAAGGTTTAGAAATCAGCAGTGCCTGGGTGGCTCAGTTGGTTAAGCATCCAACTCTTGGTTTCGGCTCAGGTGATGATCTCAGGGTCCTGGGATCAAGCCCTGAGTCAGGCTCCATGCCCAGCAGGGAGTCAGCTTGAGATTCTGTCTCTCTCCCTTTGCCCCTCCCCACACTCCCCCATGAACGCACACACTTTCTCTCTCTTTGAAATAATAAATAAATCTTTATAAAAGGTTTAGAAATCAATGAGTTCCGTTTTTGCACTTTTCTCATTCTTTTTAAAAATCAGTTCCTTAGGGAATGTCATTTATGTGCGTGCAGCTTTTGTTGAAACCTTGTGATGCTATAGTTAACCCCTGTCTTTTGTTCTAAAGTAGGCTCTTGTCCCAGGTGTACACTGCTGTTATACAGGCTGTTTTGGCTGGCATTGCATGTTATGCTAAAACTTCCAGTCTAACAAAGGTAATTTAAACACCACGTTTCTCTTTCCTTAGTAGTAATTTCAGTGTAAACCGTCCTATCCGTCTGTTTTGGCTTTGGACACCTGGTAGTAGTCAGTTTTGTGCGAGTTTGGCCCTAAGTGGAGCTGACACCAGACAAAGAGGTGCCTGGAGAGTGCCGAGCTTCTGCTGCCTGTGACTGAACTGCCCTTGTCCTAGGAATGACCACTAATCAGCAATTCTTTGTAGATATCCGGTTGTGTTAAAGAAAAATCATTCTGTAGCATACTGTTTTACTTACTAGCTTTTTTTTTTTTAATTTATATTTATTTATTTATTTTACTAGCTTTTTAAAAAGCTTTTTTAAAGTTAAAAAATAAAGAAAAATATAGATTTTTCTACTGTGAATTTAATAAAGTTAGGTAAGTTTGTCTTGAGCTACATAGTGTGATTTCCTATAATGTTTAAAAAAAAAAAACCTAAAAATTAGAAAAACTGACTTGCCTTTCCTAGACAAGCACATGTGTTCTCGTTCTCTGACCGTTCTCTTCCTTGCTGTTTTGCGGTTAACCTGCCCTGCTGAGTTGGATTCCTATATCTGACCCAGTAAGGAGAGGAGAAGAGTCGGCTTGATGCCTCCCAATGCCAATAGGACCTTTCCTGAAAGAAGCCATTTGACATTGGAAAGGTTGTGTATGATGTAGATACCAGAGAGACTGTAGCCATAGTCACCAGCTCCCGGCCATCTCCCCTCCTCACTGAACTTGAATCCCGGGTACAACTTGGGATTTCTCAGCCCTTTAGCTGAAGGCTTATACAATATCAGTTCCCACACTTTTCTTTTTTAACTGATCTTTTGTAAATGTAGGTATTCTAATATTCTTAGCATCTGGCAGAAACTCCAAGGGCAGTAGTCCCTCCCCCAGGGCCAAGGGAGAGGGGAGGAAACCCTTTTCCAGACCTCACAATGGCATCATCCTTGCTGGTTACAGTTCCCGGCAGATCAGGTTCCAGTGCCCACCTGCCTGAATGAAGTGTTTCTTGTGAACCCAGCCCAAAGAAAGCAGGCACCTGTTTCCCTTAACACAATGTTTTCACTTTGATCTATTGATGTATACAAAGCAGTTGTGTAGGGGGGAGGGGCACAGTGTTCTCCTGGCCAAATGTTAGAAGAGTGCTTCCTATCAGTGATGTGTACTCTTTCCTGCTGTGAAAGCTAATTGTCTCTGTTTTGTCATTGCTTTTGCAGGCAAAGGAGGTAGCTGAGCAGACCCTGGGATCTGGGTTAGATTCCTTTGAGTTGATGCAGTTTAAGGCAGCCCTACGGTAAGCAATGGAAGCAATGGCTGCTATTTTCTGTAAGGAATTATTTTTAATTTTTTTTTTTATAAAGACCCTTTTCTGTCTTGTATTTGATATTCCATCTTCCCTCTGAGAAATTTTCCAGTAAAATAAGGGGATATCTGAAAGAGAAACATTCATGATCAGGGCTTTGAGAGGACAAGCAGCCAAAGATGGAGGAACTGTAAGAGAAAGAGTCAGACACATTTCCTGATGCCAGAATGGGAGGCAGATCAATGGCAGAAACATCAGAGACCTGAAGGACCCAGGTTTAGAGGTTAGAAAGGTGAAGCGGGGACATGAGGGGTGAAGTTTGTTAGGGTCAGGGTCCCTGGCCACATAGAGACAGTCCCTGCTTAGGAGAGCCTGGCGCTGGGCCTCCGATGCCTCTCAGGTAATAGACACCCAGAGCCTGGCCTTGTCTCAGGGGCTAGACGCTCTGGGAATCGGACTTGCTGGCAGTCCAACCATCATACTACATCTGGCACGTCACAGGGGCCCTCTGTGTGGTCTGTGTCCATAGCTAAACTTTCATGAACCCAGTCCACCTAACCCTCCACCTGTCCTGTATGAGGACCACTAGGTGCACTTTTTTGGGGAATTTTTTTAGAACACTTACGGGATGTGCCCTGTGGTGCCTCAGCTCCATGCCCCATGTTCTCTTACATCTACAGCCCTGGATAGTAAGAAAGAACATTGAAAAAGGTAAGTCAGTCAGTTGATCTAACAAGAATTCTATTGCTGCAGCTCCAGGAGCGGAGGAAAGAGCCAGATCTTTTTGGTGCAAGCCTTCAGGCCTCTTTCCTCTGGGTCTTCTGGATCTTGTAGCTCTGGCCATGAGAGGAGAGGGAGAGAAGAAATTTGTTTCCTTAAGGCCTTGCTCTGGCCTGGACTATCTATTCCTGGCAGACCTGAGTTTGAGGAAGCTCCTTTGCTTTCCAGCTGTGTGACTTCAGGCAAGACAAGGAGCTCTCTACATCTGTTTCCTTGTCTTCCCACCATGCAGAGTGACTAAGCATATAAATGTTAGCTGCTGTCACATGAGGGTCTTCTGTCACCATGGACATGGCGGGCATTGTCATTCCCTTCCTCCTCTCTTCCAGAGCTTTGTGTAGGCCACTCAGCCTTTCCAGGGCAGGCCACCTTTCCATCCCAAAGCCTTTTAGGCCTGGGCATACCTCTCTAGCTGGAGGAAGGAACAAGAAAAGAATACCAGGCAATGGGAGGAGCATCTCCCAGGGCCAGCCCTCCCATCTGGAGCCCCCCTCCCTTCTCTCCACAAGGTCACTTCACTGAGTACCCTCACACTACATCAGATTAGCAAATCATCTCCTGAGAGGAACACAAGACTTGGCCTCTATTTGGGCTCTGAGCGGGGATGGCAGCTTGACCCAAAGGTAGTAAAGAAAAGGAGGATCGGGACAATATGTCCCAGCTGTGGGGCAGGGGGCCATGGGCCAGTAGAGGGTCTTCCCAGTCTGCAGTAAACAACAGTTCTGGCACATGGTTCTCTCCTGCTGTGTCAAGCCAGCCATGAGAATCTGCACAGAGGCAGAGCTGTGACTGGAGTCAGGCGCTGGCCCCGCACTTGGCACATGTGCCATGAGGGCTGAGCACAGGTGCAGTACAGCAGCAGGCGTCTGGGGGGGTGGCCAGCGGTATGGTTAGCAAGAACAGACTGACTGTTTATTTTGTTGTGGGTCTACAGCTCCAAGACGGCTTTTCATATCCATGCTGTGAATAATCTGGGAAGGTAAGTGTGTGTTTGTCATGCATGCTCATTTGGGGCAAGTTTTAGGAAGAAAAAGAGAAGATAGGCTATCTTGTAACTGCTGATGTGGGTGGTCTTCTTAGAGTTCTACACGTGGCAATGACATCATGCCAGGATTGGGCCTGGGACTGGCTATACTCAGCTGAGACCCTATACCCTGAGTGCTTCCCACTGAAAGACTGAGGCATGGGAGTAAATGGTGGACCTTATTCCTTCCAGTGGCCTATGTACTAAATCTGCATACATGTAACCCAGTGCTTTGAAAAGCCCTGAAAGAAATCTGGGTCTGTGGGTTGCTGCTGCCAAGTTGAGAAAAGAGAGCATTGTAAATGTAATATGTGTTTCTCCTGTCTCTTCCTCTTCCAGGATTATGCCTCTGGACAGTGAAGATAGCTTATACTTCGTGAAGACGGTAAGCAGAGCTGTTACAAGTCAGCTGGCAGGGAGTGGCCTATAGAGGGACATCTGCAAGGGGTGAGACAGGAGTAGGTGGGAGTCTTGGGCAGTCTGTCCCTGAGAAAACTGGTCTATTCTCAGGAGGGTTTCAGCTGCAGCTGTGGTGAGCCTGTGATTTTGAGGGTGCCCAGGCAGCTGTACCAGGCCCACATCATATCCCGTGCCTCAGCTTCCCAGGGCCCAGTGTCTTATCTGGGGGTTGGGAGAGACACTTCTTCCTAAGGTTAGGAAGGCTTCCTCCAAGTGACTGAGACTGCTCTGACCTCATGTGGAAATGTGAGCTGAGGACAAGCCTGCCTCAACACAGACTGATGAGTTTTCAGTGGATTCTCTGTGTTCCAGGGCCTGAGTTGATGCCCTTAACAGGGGTCTGTGAAAATAAATTAAAAAACTGGGGGCCTAAGTCTCCAGTGGAGTGGGTAGTCAGAGCAGAACTTTCCAACCCATTTGCTGGAGGCACCCTGATGGGACAGGGGCATGGTTTAGAGATGCAGAAATATTGGTCCCTAGGTGGGCTGGCTGGCATGGCCTGGGGGAGCAGAGTTTGTAGACCAGTTGCTCCTGGTCACAAGCCAAGTTCTCCATTTAGCCCAGTGCATCCTGATGTGCAGAAGATTGGCAAGCAATGCATGAGAGGATGGTAGCTATCCAGCCAAGATGCTGGTTGCAGTATATGTGGGCACAGATTACACCTTAGTCTGTTCTGTGGCTACTGCCTGAGTCTTAATTCCAGTGAGCTTTTGGTCACCAGGAACTTGGTGTGCAGGTGTGGATGACTCAGTGCAAATGCATGCCCACCGCCATCACCAGTGGAAAAGCAATAGTGTTATCTCATCTACAGAGTAGTACAACAAGAGTAACTTTTTAAGGTTGTGAGTAATTTCTCTCTCTATAATGTGTCTGCTCCTTGTATCTGTCAGCATTTTGTGTTGATGCTCATTTAGAACTAAAAGACTTTATTGTGACATCATCAAGATCCTAGGAGGTGCTTTCTGATAATAGGTGATAGTACTTTATCTCCTTGCCAGACCGTAAGCCCTGATTGCTCTATTTAGATTCCTCTGCAATGCTCTGGAAGGTCCTTTGCACAATAGAAGGTAATCAGGAGTCCAGTGGAATCACACTATTGTGTTAAGTATGCATTCAGCAGCCACTAATGAAATAGGAAAGAAGAGAGAGAAAGTTGTTGTTTTCTGTCCAAATCCTGTCCTCCTTTCCAAGTAGAGATGAAGTTCTGCCTTTTAATTTTCTCTTTCCTCTTCCTCAATATTAGAAGCCTAGTATAAAAGTAAAGTATTGGGTATAACCCACTGGATTGTCTTCCTGTTTGATCTGGAAACCAAAGCAGGGTTCCCACTGTCAATTAAGAGAGACCATGCAACCCAGGAAGGTTTTGTGTCTTCACATGTTAAAAATTCTTTGAAGCAGATTTAGAAAAAAAAAAAACTCCCAGTTGTCAGGCTTAATCAGAAAGTTAACTAAAATATAAAAACCTACCTGTCACTTTTGTACATCCTTTTTTCATGACAACATGAGAAATTAACCACTTTGGCTTTAACTGTGTTTTTTTCTCAACTCTTCTGCCTTCCTTTTGTATTTGGGAATCTAGCAATTTCTTCAAGAGCCCTATGTCTTTTGTCTCTGTCCTGAGCCTAGAACAGGGGTCCCAGCCTAGGATAACAATGTATGAAAATGGGCTCTGTTTCAGGAACTCTGCACCTGGCCATTCAGCAACATCAGGCCAGGAGGAGACAGGACCTGAGAAGGCTCATTGTGCTATTCATCCCATGTCCCTCACCAGATCTTCAGTCATTCCAGACCCTGGCTCTGGTTTATACCATTTTCTGCATTTCTTCTGCTAGATTTTCCCCCAAAATTGTTCTGTTTTCTTTAGTTTTAACATAAATTAGGGCTTGTTTATCAGCCATTCGAGAGCTCTTTCTGTGTTGCTCCAGTTTTTTTTTTCCAGCCTACTGAAGCCTCTCTTTTTATTTGTCTTGCCATAAAAGCTTAAATAGTTTTCTTTCAATTTTCTTGGTACTGAAAGAAGCATTTGTAGGTATTGACATGTATCCAGAAATATCAATGAAGATGTGTAATGAATGAATGACCGCCTTCCCAGACTTGTTCAGAACTTGAGCCCAAACCAAAGAAGGAGTTGGTGAGCATGTGCATGTGCCAGGATGCGAAGAGTATATGAGTGTACAAAGCCTGGAAGAAACACCTCCAAATCTGAGAAGCCAGGGCCTCATCACAATTAGGAAGGAAGGCTGTTATCTTAGGAAAGATAAGCAATTTGAGGGAATTTATAGAAACATAAAAATACTCCTGTGGCCCAAGTGTATCTCTGATGCAGAAGCAGTTGCAGGGAAGCGTGGGTGATGCTGAAGTCCTCTCCCTGGTCCTGAGATGTAGTTCAGAATAACTTGAGTTTTCCTTAGAAACTCTGGAGTATTCTGTCAAAATGTGCCTTAGAGCAGTATTTTGTGGTCTGTTTCTTAAGGGTCTCTCCTTGGAAGTTTAAGACTGACAACCGGCCTAACTCTGTTTTCTCATTTGATACAGGCTTGTATGACTGTATATGACATTCCTGACTTACTGGGAGGAAGGGGGTGCTTAGGGTCTGTGGTCTTCTCAGAATCCTTTTTGACGTCTCAGATCTTGGTTAAAGAAAAGGGTAAGTGTTTATAAGGTCTTTAGAAAGCAAAACTTGAGTTGTTTTTGTTTGTTTTGGCAAAATAAGTTATAGATATAGTTTCATAGTTTTTATGTATACATAAATCATAATATATAATAATATGTTATTAATTATAACATTATCTTCACACACACACACACACACACACACATATGTATATGAGAATATGTACAGCCTCACTGGTAGTCAGGAAGAAGCAATTTGAAATAATAATTAGATCCTTTTTTTCACCCTTGTACTACCTTGATAAAAATTAAAAATATAGATAAAAAGGATTAATTCCCAGGACTCTCCATTTAAATGAGTGTTTCTAGTTGTTGTAAAAAAAATAATAGAGTTAATCACGTGGGGAAACCTTCCTCCCTCCCCTCACTAGTCTCCCTGTTCCCAGATGAGGAAGTTTTCAATTTCTGAGGGCACAAGATTTTGTATACTACTAAGAGGAGCCATCGCTCCTGAGAAAGGAAGGGGTGTTAGTTTGGGGGCCTACAAGGTGGGCTCCGGTAGTGGGCAGTAACTGGCATGTCTGTGGTCTTCCTGCAGATGGCACTGTTACCACAGAAACCAGCTTCATAGTCCTGACAGCCGCCATACCCAGATTCTGCTCCTGGCTGGTTAGTGTCATTCATCCGGTGTAAGTGGACTTAAATGTGGAGAAATCAGGAAGAATATTTGAGGAAGAGCCTCTTCACTGGGTCCCTGGTGGGATGTCAGCTCCTAAACTAGCTACTGTTCAGGAATGGAAGTTTTTATCTCAGCTCTTTTTCTTTATACAAATGAATCTAGTTTCTTTAACTCTCTCCTAAACTTGGGAAAGTGCCAAAAGAAGTGAACTAAGTGATTTGGGTCCCTGTTAAATTATGAAAGGAAGAAATTAAACCTTCATTTTACAGATGAGGACACTAAGGCTTAGAAATTGACCAACCTGTCCAGAGTCACACAGATAGTGAGGAGTAGATCATGTGGCTCCCTTCTCTGGTCAGAATGGTTGCTGCTGAGTATTTACAGCAGTCTTTCTACACATAGAAGGGTTCCATCTTCATCTGTGGGAGTTGGTCTAAAACTCTCGTGCCTTGGGACACAAAGTATGATAGCAATGAGTCTAATAATGGTCTAAGTACCTATTTTAAAATCTTTATATTCTGTTTCTATAATTCTTTTTTTTTTTCTTTTTTTTTAAGATTTTTATTTATTTGACAGAGAGAGACATAGCGAGAGAGGGAACACAAGCAGGGGGAGTGAGAGAGGGAGAAGCAGGCTTCCCGTGGAGCAGGGAGCCCGATGCAGGGCTCTATCCCAGGACCCTGGGAGACGTAAGGCAGACGCTTAACGACTGAGCCACCCAGGCGCCCCTGTTTCTATAATTCTGATGTGAATAGAGAAGAACAAGAATCATCCTCTAACATGAATACATATAAATGAGAACACATTAATATGTTCTCTTCCCTTTATCCTTACAAAGGATTCTCTGAAGTGAAATGTAAGTGGAGACTAATACATCATTTCCACATCTTGTAGGCTCATTTAGCTGGACCTCAGGTCCCAGGGAGAGAGAGAGCCCACCAGGGCCTTGGACTCTGAGCCTTGATGACCAGTAGCCAGCCCGGCTCTGCCAGCCATCAGGGCCTCAGAACACAGGATTTGGTGGAGGGACTGCCCAGTCTCCTGGAAATGTTGAACATGGGAGAGACCTAGGAGAGTTTTGCCCTTGAAGTAGGAAACTGAACACTTGTATTCCTTTTGGACACAGGTAGAAGATAATGAAGTAAAATTATCTGAGAAAACCCAGCAAGCAGTGAAGGTAAGCAGCCTTCTTATCCTCAGTGTTAACATTGTATCAAAATGAAATGTAAACAGTTTATGAAGATAACTAGAATATTTCATTTTAGGGCTAATCTGAAGAATATGTTCCTCTTTGTCTCAATTCCTGTTTGCATTCTTCCCCTCCCAGCAGAGCTTTAGAAATAACCATTTAATGGGGTACACAGAGGGATTTGTTCTGCCATTTTGGCCTTTTGATGTTTTTTTTAATCTCCCAGTACTATTAAAAGCAGATCTCAGATTGACCTACACATATAGAACTGAGAGGTCAAGGCTTTAGGCCAAGAAGAGCTGCTTCCAGTTGCTAGAAATCCACTGCGAGATGAACAAGCATAGCAGGCTTTGGTGCCTGGACTCGGAGAGGACCTTACAAGTTAAAAATGCCTGTAACATGACAAAGAGCTAGGCTGCCAAAGGCATGGAAGAAGTTGGGTCTATGTGAGGCTGACTAAGCAGCTTTTGTAGACAGACAAACGGGCAGGACTTTTGATTCTGTGAAAATTTATGCTGTAAATTGTCTGCTCTTTGTGATTGTTTTTAAAGGGGGATGCCTGTTTCCTGGGTACTTTTCTAACAGGAGGAGAAGGAGCATATCTTTATTCCAGCAATCCACATTCTTGGCCTGAGGAAGGTGAGCCAGCTATTACTTTTCTTTTCTTTTTTTTTTTAAGATTTTATTTATTATTTGAGACACAGAGATAGAGAGAGAGAGCATGAGCAGGGAGCGAGACAGAGGGAGAGGGAGAAGCAGGCTCCCCGCTGAGCCAGGAGCCCGACGTGGGGCTCGATCCCAGGACCCCGGGATCAGGACCTGAGCCGAAGGCAGACACTTAACCATCTGAGCCACCCAGGCGCCCCTGGCTATTACTTTTCTATTCTCAACTGTGTCTGGATCCCTCTTTGCAAGTATTGGCATGGATGTTGTGATTAGTAATGCATCTGATATTTGAAAAGACTTGTTGGTGTAGAAGTGTTTTCTTATGGCTTTTCTCCTTTTATCCATCCATTTTGCAGATGAAGAAACTTGTGCTAGGAAGGGATGGCCCCAGAACCACAGTCTGGTCCTCTTCTTGCCGCCTGAGGATTGTTCTCAGAATAGGCTGGAGCGGCAGCGTGTCCAGAAATAGAATTTGTGGACCTAAACAAGTCTGGATTCATTTTCTATTGCCGTATAACAAATTACCACAAATTTAGTAGCTTAAAACACACATTTACTATTTCGCAGTTCTGTAAGTCAGAAGTCTAGGTAGACTTGGCTGGATTCATGTTAGGTTCTCTGAAGTTAAGGTGTCAGTCACACTAGGCTCTTTTCTGGAGACTCTGGGGAAGAATTCACTCCCAAACTCATTTAGATTATCAGCAGAATTCAGTTCTTTCTGATTGTAGGACTGAGGTCCCCATCTTATTGCTAGCTGTCACCCAGGACCATGCTTAGCTCCTTCTCCCAGAGGTCCCTGCCCTGTGACAGCCCTCCCCCATCTCAGCAATGAAACCTCCCTTGTGTTGTTGAATCTCTCTTACCCTTTGGATCTGTCTTAATTCCTTTTCTATACCAGCCAGAGAAAACTCTGCTTATAAAGAACTGCTTGTGATTAGAGGAAGCCCACTCAAATAATGTTCCTTTTGCCATATAACATTACATGAACACAGGAGTAACATCAGAAGATGAAGGTCATGGGAGCCATCTTGAATTTCTGCCCACCACAGTCTACCCTCTGGCCTCCCATTCATGTCCCTCCCACATGCAAAATATAATCACCCCTTCCCAAGGGCCCCATCTCATTATGGTAACAGTTCAAAGTCCCAGATCTCACTCGCTCAAAAATCCAAAATCTCATCATCAAGATCATCTAAATCAGATGTAGATAAGGCTCTGGCTTTTAATCCATGAAGTACAACTCCTGAACAGAAGTCTTCTCTAGGTGTGGCCCCGTGAAACTAATGAGACAAGTCACCTGCCCCTCTCTCCCAACACCCAGGGTGGCCCTGACATAGAATAATATAGACATTCATCTTCAGAAAGGACGGGGTGGGGGGTGGAAAATAAAAAGGAGTCACCAGCCTGAAGTAGCTTTGAAATCCAGCTGGGCAAACTCCAGGGTCTGGATTAGGTTTCAAGGCCTGGGAATAGTCCACCATGGCTCTTATCTCTGCCACCTGGGCTCTTGGTTTCACCGTCTAAACTCTTAGTTTTCCCCTCTAAACTTGTGGCTACACCTCGGTCATCCTTCCTTTTTCATAAAGGTAGCACTTTGTAGGTGAGTTTTATCAGCCTGCTTCTTGCCGATAGCATTTGGGGGTTCAATAGTCGCCTTTGATTTCATATTCTCTCTCTGTCCCTTTCAGTGTATTTCTGCTGACCTAAGATTCTCAAAAACCTTGTTGGTTTTGCATGGATTTCATGGAGATTCATTCTGTGCTCCTTTTTGGTTTCCTCAAAATAACATTTTCTTAGGAGTCCTGTTCTTTCCCTGGTTGATACAGCCATCTTGTGGAAGAAGAGTTGTGACTTACTCCACAAATTTCTCAGCCTCTACTGAGCAAATCCCCTTCCTGGATAATTTGTTCTTCTTGAAGATATTCTGTCCAGTGGCAGATTCCTCTCCCTATTCTCAGATCACTGGTTCAGCTTCTGCTCCTCCATTCATGGAGGAGACAAAGCACAAGGAGGTTTGGGGCTCCACAGAATGCCGGGTAGTAAGTAATAGCATTTAGCATTGTGCCTGTGCCACAGCCCCTGCCTGCATTTGTGCTTCTCCAGATCCCAGTACAGAAGACCAGAGTCAGGAACCTGTGGAAGGCAGGGAGTATGTGACAGTGCTGCTCGCCTTGGGGCAAGATTGCATAGTGTTTCAGAAGCGGGTTGTAGAGGCAACACAGAGGTGGTTGTGTTCTGTCATAGTTGAGCCAATTATAATATTTAGCAAGGATATTAGCCAAAATTAGTTTGCACCATCTTAGCAAAGGGCCTTGTTAGAAAAGTAATCTTACGCTGTATTGAGTTGTCCAGCAAGATTCATTGTATCCTGAGGTCTCTACACAAAGGGCACAGCCAGGGATTTCTGAAGCCCTATTCGTCATACTCTTTTGAGAGCACACTCTTAGTTCCTGAAGGAAATGCAGTTTGAATTAGGAGGTGGTTTTCTGAGGCAGGAAAATTAAATAGGAACAGAGAATTTGAGCAGGAATCTCCTCTGGCTGTTTGTTAAGCTTTCTGCCACTTTGGGGCTTAGATCAAGTGGTGCTTGAAGTTTATACCACTTAAGGTTCTTTCAAGGAAAAATAACACAAAACCGTTAGGGCTCTTCTGAGGGCTTTGGAAGGGGGCTTGGGCAGGTGAGGGGTTCTGAAGTTTAAGCGTCATTAGTGTCAGTAAATCTGTCTTTACTTGAGACTGTGATGAGCTTGAAACTCATCCGTTCCCATTCCCTAAAGGCATTTAAAAAGCTCTTCAGCATGCATTATCTTAATTGAGCTTCATATCCCGAGCCCCATAGGTGAAAACTTGCCTGAGGTTATAATGCAAGTTCACAGTAGATCTGGAGGGTAGTCCAGGTCTTCTGATTCTCAGTCCAGGGTTGGCCCTTCGAACTACATATAGGTAAGAATAGTACTTCTTTACTTTGAAATGCTTCCAGCACGGGAACCTTTTTCTTCCCCAGTTAGTGGCTTCTGCTGTCACAGGACTTCTTGCTATGCAGGTTCCTGTTCATTTATGTCCTTCATGTGCCCTTCTCTTCCCCACCCTGCTGACCTTGGTCAGGCAGGCTGCCCAGCCCCTAATCCTCAGGACCCCGCTTTAGAGTTTTACCACATATGCCTATATCCCTAAACAATGTCTTGGTTTTGAGTGTAATACAAATATAATCACACTGTGTGTTCTTCTGGGACTTGCTTTTTTTGCTCACTATTCTTTTCCTAAGATTCATCCAGATTGTTTTGGATAGCCATATAGCTCATTCACTTTTATGGCTCCATGGGATTCCTTTGTATGAAAATGTGCTATTTATTCTTCGGACTGTTGATGGACATTTGGGGTTTATAGTTTTTTTTGCTATTGCAGACAGTCCTGTCATGAGTATTTTTGTACGTGTCTCCTGGTGCACATGGATGGCACCAGGAAGGTGCCTTAACTCATAGCCTTATTGCTGTATAATAATTGACATCTGTTGTCTCAGTCTCCTGACTTTCCTGTTGCATTCTGGCTAGTTGGACCAGCCAGCTCTGACATCTCTGGCTAGTCGGTATGTTGGTATTCCCTGAATGTTTGCTACTTTGATTGCTGTCTTTTTTTTACATCCCTGCCTATAAAATTTTCTGTGCTTTGCCTCCAAGTCAGCCCCTCTCCCGTGTAAGATTTTTGTACACCATGGAACTAGAGGGGAGGTCAAGTGAATAGCCCCTGGCTGAAACACCAGATTTCCACAGTTCTCACCAAGCTTCAGTAGAATTTCTCAAATAAATGCTTCTCAGTTTTATTGTACAACTTTGGTCCATTACCAGAGTCCTTAAATAGTTGTCTTAACAATTAGAGCAGTTTCATCACTGTTTTCTGGGGAGAGGATCTTCACAGCCATTTCAGAAGTCCCACCCCTTGGGTTTTGAAAGATATTTTCACTTGGTAAAGATTCTAGGTCAGTAGTTCGTTCATTCATTCATTCCTTCCTTTCTTTTCTTTCTCTCTCTCTCTTTCCCTCTCTTTCTTTCTTTCTGTCTTTTTTTTTTTTTTTAAGATTTTATTTATTTATTTGAGAGAGAGCACATGAGAGGGAGGAGGGTCAGAGGGAGAAGCAGACTCCCCACCGAGCAGGGAGCCCGATGCAGGACTCGATCCAGGGACTCCAGGATCATGACCTGAGCCGAAGGCAGTCACTCAACCAACTGAGCCACCCACGCGCCCTTTCTGTCTTTCTTTCTGTCTTTCTTTCTTTTTATCTTTCTGTCTTTCTTTCTTTCTTAAGTAAGCTCTATCCCATCATGGGGCTCCTCATGACACCAACATCAAGAGTTGCTGACTGAGCCAGTCAGACACCCCAGCAGTTTCCTACTTTCTGGAAAAGTGTTGCTCTGCTCCACTATCTTCTCAGTTGCACCATTCCTGAGCAGAAATCCACTGCCATCCTTATCTTTGTTCCTTCTACAGAAGTTATCTTTTTTTCACTCCAGCTGCTTTTGAGATTTTCTTTAAGATTTTTTTTTATTTATTTCAGAGAGAGAGAGAGTGTGTGTGCATGCATGAGTGGGGGGAGGGCAGAGGGAGAGAGAGAATCTCAAACAGACTCCACACTAAGCACAGAGCCCAACACAGGGCTCAATCTCATGACCCTGAGATCATGACCTGAGCTGAAATCAAGAGTTGGACACTCAGGGGCACCTGGGTGGCTTAGTCGGTTAAGCGTCTGCCTTTGGCTCAGGTCATGATGTCAGGGTCCTGGAATCAAGTTCCACATCAGGCTCCTTGCTCAGCAGGGAGCCTGCTTCTCCCTCTGTCTGCTGCTCCCCCTGCTCGTGCTCTCGCTCTCTCTGACAAATAAATAAATAAAATCTTAAAAAAAAAAAAAAGAGTTGGACACTTAACCAACTGAGCCACCCAGGCAACCCAGTTTGCTTTCTTTCTATCACAGATTTTAAGCAATTTTATTTTTATATAAGTTGTTATGTCTTTTTCCATGTTCCTTGTGCTTGGAATTCATTTTGCTTCTTCAGTGGATGGATTCAGTTTTCCTCAAATTAGGAGTATTTTTAGCCTTTTTTTTTTAGTTTTTCCCCTCCTCCCTCCTATTCCGGGCCTCCAGTTACATATCTTTTCTGTCTGAAATTGCCCTACAGCCCCCTGTTGCTCTGTACAATTCTTTTCAGTCTTTTTTCTCATTGTGTTTCATTTTGCATAGTTTCTACTTGTATGTATTCTAATTTACTAACCTCTACTGCATTGTTGTTATGAGTTTGTTAAATTAACATTTGTGAAGTGGAGCGCAGGGTACTGAATGGTGAGTCAAGTTCAACAAAAGACCACAAAAGAAACTGAAATAGAAAATTTTATTTCTTGGGGCGCCTGGGTGGCTCAGTTGGTTAAGCGACTGCCTTCGGCTCAGGTCATGATCCTGGAGTCCCGGGATCGAGTCCCGCATCAGGCTCCCTGCTCGGCAGGGAGTCTGCTTCTCTCTCTGACCCTCCTCCCTCTCATGCTCTCTGTCTCTCATTCTCTCTTTCTCAAATAAATAAATAAAATCTTTAAAAAAAGAAAATTTTATTTCTCACAAGTCCTGGAGGAAGTACACAGGGCAATGGCATGCCTCATGCCTGCAGGGCACACAGGAGGGTCAAAGCAGAGTGCAGACAGAAGAGAGCGGCAGGACCTGGGGCACATGCCTTTAATAGGGTTTGTGGGTAGAGTGCTTCGGGTTTCCCAGGCTAAGGCCAGATTGGTCACTTCAAACCAGAAGAGCAGGGTTTTGGTAAGCTCCACAGGAGTTTTCTCTAAGGGGTACGTAAGGGGACGGCCCTAGAAGGCAGGGGAGACCCGATCACAAGGGCTGTTGGGGAAGTCATATCAGGAACTTACATCTTCTTGTGACTCTGCAGCCTGCTACATAGGGCTTGTGTGAGGGGCCAGCGTCATTTTAAGCACCACCCTCCCCCGCCCCCAAGCCGCTTGGCCAAACAAAATGTATGTGGGGGCAGCAGTACCGTGGAGTAGCTTAAACTTCCACAACTGTCTAATATTCATCTCATTTAGTGTATTTTTCTTCTCAGACATTGTATTTTTCCTCTATGGAAGTTTGATTTACATTATTTTTTACATCTTTCATGTCTCAAGTTAACATGGTTCAGTCTTCTGGCTTCTTGAACACATGGGATACAGTTATAATAATTGTTTTAATATATTTTTCTTATAGTCTTATCATCTGGCCTTGCTTTTAAGCTTTATTAGCCAGGAGACAGAACAGCATTTAATTTAGGGCTAATTTTACCCCACTGCTGAGGCAGAATCCTTCTGAATATTCTACCTGACATCCCTGTGAAGTACGAGGTTTTCTACTGTGGCTGGTGGGAATGGGCAGAAGGTCTCATTTAAGGTATGGGTTGATGTTCATTGTTTTACGTAGGAATATCCAGTTTTTCCAGTACCATTTATTGAAAAGGCTCTCCTTTTTCTTTGGTCTGTCTGTGCACCTTTGTTGAATATCAGTTGACTGTATATTTACTATTTCCTACAGGCCTCCATGAATGGTTGGCACTCAAGCAGCTCCTTCATTGTCCCTGTGGTGATTTACAGATTGCAGAGTGTTTTTTTCCACTGGGCAGAGATTGTTCAACAGTGAGAAACAGGGGCACTGTAGTGGACACATCTGGTAACCAAGCTGAGTCCTGCCTTCTTATGATGGGAAGACCCAGGCAGCAGTCATCTGCTATCTGCTGACTTCATTCTAAACCCTCTTGTGTATTCCCTTGTGTCCACATGAAGCTAGTCAAGGACTCTTGAGAAGAGAAAGTCTTCTGTAGCACTGAATGTGAATGGGCTGTGCAGCTGCATATTACCTCCAACATGGATGACTCAGGAACAGATGTCAAGAGTATTAAATCACAGAAGGACACATGTATTAAGATTCTATTTATATGAAAACAAAACAGATGAGACCAAATAATATA
>NC_138378.1:26474462-26497144 GCF_054177405.1 Leptonychotes weddellii | reverse complement strand
TCGCTTAACCAACTGAGCCACCCAGGCGCCCTGTTATTCTTTTTCTTTAAGCCATATGTGTACATTTCACACACTGTCACATAGAATGAAAATCATCCACGCGTTGCATCATATTTCCCCAGCAAAGATAAATGTTCCCTCTTCACACAGGCTGGACCATTGGAGGTGTCTGAAGGAGGTAAAGCCAAATTCTTCATTGACACTTGGTGTCTTGTTTTGCCCTTCTTTTGGACTCCTGGTGAGGCAGAGGTCAATCAAAGACAGAACCATGCCTTGGTCTCCTGTTGCTTCTTGGGTAGTGAGGGGGACCTTCCTCTTACCTTGGGTTTTTAGACTCACGGAATGGAGAAGGAATGACAGTGGCCTTTCAGTAAGGGCACCAGGGTAAGACAAGAGGCCAAGGAGGGTGGCTCAGTTGGTTAAGGGTCTGCCTTCAGCTCAGGTCATGATCCTGGAGTCCTGGGATCGAGCCCCATGTCGGCCTCTCTGCTTAGTGGGGAATCGGCTTCTCCCTTTCCCTCTGCCCCTCTCTGCTGTGCTCTTTCTCACTCTCTCTCTCTCTCAAATAAATAAAATCTTAAAAAAAAAAAGGCAAGGAGCCAAAGAGGTCTCCTCAGGAGTTGGTTACCGTGGTCACTGAGAAACCCCTGCAAAAGCATATCCCTTCAGACCGAAGTCTGACAGTCATGAATCCAGAGCAGATACTGGAAGTGTCATCACTTCAAGTGGATTAGGATCTAAGAGACCAGGTAACAGGCACTGGACCACCCAGTGAGTCACTTCAGTTATTTCATGTGTGCTCTGAGGATAAGGAAAGTTACCGCTTCCAGAGCGAGGCTGAGGGGTAGCTGCGACCCAAGATAGCCTTTCTGCACCAGAACTAAAATCAGCTTCCATTTACTGAGTTCCTGCCCTGGGCCAGGCTCCATAATGAGTGCTTTTCCAGCACTGCATTGTGAATTTCTGTCTTCCTCTTTTCCATTTTGTCTCGAGGCTTCAGAGTATAGAGAGAGAGGAAATGATTGAGCTGACCTCTCTCATCTGTGCTCTTTTCTGGAAGCTTTGCAAGGATGTTGTCCAGGAGGCCTTTGAGTGATACTGCGCTTGCTTTTGAGAAGCTTCATGTTAGAGCTACAGAGGTGGAGGGTGAGCCAAGGACCTGGAAGGTACAGATAGGAAGCAGTAGTAGGAGAGCAGTTCTTACCTCCTAGTACCTTTTGACCCCTCTTTTTTCTATAAGCAGTAGATAGAGTTATCCTGTGGCTGGAATTGATGAGGTCATAGTGTGAGGAGAGTGCTGAACATCTTGGCTGGGCCCTGGGGGAGCTGGTGGAGGAGCTAAGACAGCAGAGCAGGGACTGCAGACCGCACTGTGGGCCTCTTGAGGCTAAGAAGCAGAGAAGGCAGTCGTCAGATTAGCCATTTGGAGAGGGCAAAGGGGAAGAAGCCAGGTGAGAACTGAAGGGGCCCCGATGCCACAACACCTTGACGCCCCCTACACACCTCTGCTCTGTACCTGGTTCCACTGGAAGTTGTTCTGTGACTTTGAGAGAAATCTCTCTAAGCTTGTGTCCCCCCATCAGCCTGGTAAGAAGATTACCTCTTGAAATTGTTGGGAAGGCAGAAAACTATAAGGGGTTTTCACTGCAATTAGCGTTGTTAGTAAACACTGAGCAGAATCTGTTCCATCCCTTTCCCTGACAAATCCAAGATTAAAGCATGTCCTGTCCCGGAAGATCCACCCTGCATGTGGGTGAGAGGAAAGTCAGCAATTTCTGAGCAATTGGGGAAAAGTAGGGGACTGAGGCTTCAAAGGCTCAGTGACGTCAGAGGATGAGATCAGGGAGTGAGATAGCTAAAAGGCTGATGGGATGCTGTAGTCTGAGAGTAGGTTCTGGAGCAAAAGATTTCAGAGGTTGAGATGTCCTGGGTGCTGTTTTACTACTGTGGCATTGGGATTGAGGAGTAGTGAGCCCGGAATGGGGCGTGGGCCATCCCCCAATCTCTCAGAAGAGATGGGCGGCTTGGCTGTGGAAGAGAAGACTGAGCACAAGTTGTGGCATGACTAGGAGGGCATAGAGGTGAGCAGTGAAGAGAAGAAAGGGCTTGTGTTTCTGAGGGAATGAAAGCATTGTGCCAGCATGGAAGGGAATGGTCTGGGAACAGCCATGAGGAACCTTGGCTGTGTGATACAAGATGAGGCTGGGTCGTGGGTAGCCTCTACTCAAGAGGGCCACAGGGCAAGGCTATGTGCAAAGGAGGTCGAGCTCTACTTGTTAGAGGCTGTGAAGCTTACAGGGCTTGACCCTCGATGCCTTGAACTGGGCTGCTGCTGCCCCATGTGCTAAGGTTAGCATTATTTCCCTAGGACCGGTCATCTAGTTCTTCCATTGATACTCAGGCTCCAAATCTTCCTCTTGTACCTAAAAGCTGCCTCCACCTCCCCCACTTCTTCCCATGCCCCATTAACATGTACACACAAGCACACATACACACTAGGCCTCTCTGCCTCCTGAAACCCCACCTCCTCAGGAAGACTTCAACTTGAAGTCTCCAAAATTCCTCACCTTGGCTTTTGCTCTTCTTGTCCTTACAATCTCCAGAGCTTTGGGGCTAACTTCCTAGCGCTACATCTTAAGGAATCAGTCCGTCGTCTTTGTCTTGTCCTCTGTCTTAACAGTTAGGTATTGATAACAGTATTACCAAGCTTGTGCCTTGAACTCCAAAAAGTACTTTCTCTCTTCTACAGTTGTGAAAACAAAGAAAGAAAGGCTATTAGAAGAACAGAAAGGATATGGCTTGGACCAGCTCCAGAGAGCAGCTTTACCCGGCAGTTTTATGGGTACTCTGGGTGTTTCATTTAAGTCTCCAAAGCAAGCCCAGTCTTAACACCTGTCACCTTAGGTGTCTATCCTTTCTTTGGTCTGCCCCCTAGGGCCCATAATGAGCTATTCTGTATGACCTTGGCCGCCCAGGAAACAGCAGCTCTCCTTGGACCTGAATCCTTGAACTGAGGAAGCCACATCCATTGTCCACATCCCACCCATCTTGTTCTTGTGAATGTAGAGCAGCAGGCCTCTAGTGTCTATAGAATCCCCTATTATCTAACTCAGATGTTCCTTTGCTGGGCACAGGGACCCTTAGGTCCCTTCATCAGTCCTTTACTTGAGACCCTAGTGCTCCTTGCTGGGCTTTTAGTGAGGGATGTGGTAGTCTAACTTTAGAGCCAAGCCAGCTTCTGCCAAAATAGGAGAAAGAAGAATCTATAAACTCAGTGGTGGAGCAGACATACCCAAAGTCTTTTTCAGTGTGTTTCCCTGGAAGACACCCACAAGCGAATGTGAATTTTGCCTCTCTCCTAGCAGCTGATAACTTATTCACTTGGTTTTTTCTAATTCTTATGCAAAGACTGTGATGCCTCATTTATCTCTGAAGCTTCAGGAGTGTACATTGGCTTCCCCAGAGCACAGGACTCAGCATAAAAACTGTGTAACTTAAGCATTACAGGTACTAGTCTCTAGTTACCAGTGTGGTGTCCCCTGGCACCTGCAAGGACACTGGGATCTGGCCCCCAGGGTCCAGCCCTCCAGCTCTGACCAGCTCTCTTTTCCTTCCAGGGAAAGTGCACTTCTTCTCTAGTGGTCTTCTGTTTTTTCACCGTCATCACGGAAGTATCGTCCTTTCCAAGGATCACATGAATGCCGTTTCCTTCTATGATGGGGTAGGTGTTTTATCAATCCATGGCTTTGATGTTCAGAAGGATACTCAACACTTCTGAGACAAAAACCACATAACTCCCTGTCCCTGCTCCACCACCGTGGGACAGGATGTCAGGAACCAGCATTGCCCTTGAGGCAGGCAGGCAGGGAGTTCATGGAGAGGCCTGTCCAATTGTCAACCTCACTGCTCCGTAAAGGGCTTAGCTAGAAAAGAGTTCTGGGTCAGGAGGGCTACCCATGCCCAATTAACTCATCCCAAAGAGGACCAGAAAGTAGGCTGAAGAAGGCCTTAAATGGCCCCCCTCCCACCCAGGGACACAAAGGCTCACCCACTTAAGAACTGGAAAGAAGCTGTTCCTCTAACATTGATGGGGCTCTGTTCATCCATTAGCGTGAGAAAGAATTATAAGTGAGCCAGAGAGAAGAGAAGTGTCTCACTTTCCCCATGAGGGCTCAGCCCCACCCCCTGACACACCCAGACTTCCCCTCCACCTCTGTGAAAGTTACACCCCAGAACCACCCTTTAACTTCACCAGTTTGTTTAACACTTTCCGCTCCCCTTACAAGGAAGAAGGCAGCTATGAGTTCTCCCTAGGCTTTTCTCCTGGCCACGGCACAACTCATCTCAGTATGACACTAGAGTGGAGGGCAGGCCCGCTACTGTGTTTGGTTTCAGCCTCAAAACCAGCCTGTTTGGGAGTCAAGACAGAGACTAGGTGAGGTGGTATGGTCAGATGGCTCAGAAAATAAGTTCTGTGAACAATTCAGAGAAAATTCTTTCTGCCACATAGAACCTGCTGCCTTAAAGGGTGTTCAAAAGGGCAAGCAGGCCAACAAGACAGAATGGATGGCGTTATTAGATGAAAACGTTGATGAAGGAAGAAAAGATGAATTGTTCAAGTGCTGGGACAATAAGTTAGCTAACTTGGGGCAGGGGGGAATGGATTCTTACCTCATATCAAAAATCAAAATAAACTTCTGATAGATTAAATATTTTAAATATTTTTAAGTTTCACAAGAAGAAAGAGGAATATAAAAATTTTCCAGAGAGGGCGCCTGGGTGGCTCAGTTGGTTAAGCGACTGCCTTCGGCTCAGGTCATGATCCTGGAGTCCCGGGATCGAGTCCCGCATCAGGCTCCCTGCTCGGCAGGGAGTCTGCTTCTCCCTCTGACCCTCCTCCCTCTCATGCTCTCTGTATCTCATTCTCTCTGTCTCAAATAAATAAATAAAATCAAAAAAAAATTTTCCAGAGACAGGAAAACTTTGTAAGCTTAGAAATGATACAAGAAATTCTAAAGGAAAAGTCTGTCATATTTGACCACTTAAGGATTTTAAATATTTTTGCCAACAATTTAATTTATTGACGTATACTTTAAATACAATTAACTATATCCATTTAAAGTTTTGACAGATGTATACACTCATGAAACCACTGTCACAATCAAGATACAGACAACTTTCATCACCCCTAAAGTTTTCTAATGCCCTTTGCAGTTCCTCTTTCCCTCCACTTCTGGCTTTCTGTCACTGTAAATCAGTTTGCAGTTCTAAAATGTTATATAAACGGGGGTGCCTCGGGTGGCTTAGTTAAGTGTCCAACTCTTGATTTCAGCTCAGGTCATGATCTCAGGGTCCTGGGGTGGAGCCCTGTGTTGGGCTCCACAATCAGCGGGGAATCTGCTTACAGGTTTCTCTCTCTCTCCCTCTGCCCCTCACCCCTGCTTGCATGCATACTCTCTCTCAAATAAATAAATCTTTTTTTTTTTTAAGATTTTATTTATTTATTTGACAGAGAGAGACGCAGCGAGAGAGGGAACACAAGCAGGGGGAGAGGGAGAGGGAGAAGCAGGCTTCCCGCGGAGCAGGGAGCCCGACGCGGGGCTCAATCCCAGGGTCCTGGGATCATGACCTGAGCTGAAGGCAGATGCTTAACGACTGAGCCACCCAGGCGCCCCAAATAAATAAATCTTTAAATAAAATAAAATGTTATACAAATGGACATCATACATTGTATACCCTTTTAAGTCTGGCATTTTTCACTCAGTATAATGATTTTTAGATTCATCTATGTCGTTTATATGAAAAGTCTGTTCCTTTTTTTTTTTTTTTAAAGATTTTATTTACTCTATTCATGAGAGAGAGAGAGGCAGAGGGAGAAGCAGACTTCCCGCAGAGCGGGGAGCCCGATGCGGGACTCGATCCCAGGACTCCGGGACCATGACCTGAGCCGAAGGCAGACGCTTAACCATCTGAGCCACCCAGGCGCCCAAGTCTGTTCCTTTTTATTGCTGAATAGTATTCCAGTGTTTGGATATAGCATAAAATTTATCAGATTAATTTGTAATTTGAAACTCTAAAAAGTCAAAGAGAATTTATTAAAAAGCAGAAGATAAACTGGATAAAACATTTTTGGTGATTAAAACAAATGAGTTAATATTTCTTTTCTATGAAGAACTCTGTCTTTATTAACATGAGGTTAGTTAACGGATATATGGAAGTACATCAGAAACAGCCTCACACTACCATATATAACAGTAAATTGGCAAAAAGTAAATAAAAGGTCCTGTTGACAAGGAGAAATGTAAATAGTATGAATATCCAGCCATAAGGGTGGCTTTAGAAGATAGTGGGATGCAGTCTGGGTGGCTCAGATGGTTAAGCGTCTGCCTTCGGCTCAGGTCATGATCCCAGGGTCCTGGGATCGAGCCCCGCATCGGGCTCCCTGCTGGGCGGGGAACCTGCTTCTCCCTCTCCCTCAACCGTTCCCCCTGCTTGTGCTCTTTCACTCTCTCTGTCAAATAAATAAATAAAATATTTAAAAAAAAAAAAAAAAAAACATTTACAGACTGTTTGTAGCAACTTGGTAGATGCTAATGGTAAATTAAGTTTTAAAAGCAAGGTACAGGGATGCCTGGGTGGCTCAGTTGGTTCAGCGTCTGCCTTTGGCTCAAGTCATGATCCCAGGGTCCTGGGATCGAGTCCCGCGTCGGGCTCCCTGCTCAACAGGGAGTCTGCTTCTCCCTTTGCCTGCCGCTCCCCCTGCTTGTGCTCTCTGTCTCTCTCTCTGACAAATAAATAAATAAATAAAATATTTAAAAATTAGAAAGAGGGGCGCCTGGATGGCTCAGTCGTTAAGCGACCTGACCTTCGGCTCAGGTCATGATCCCAGGGTTCTGGGATCGAGCCCCACATCCGGCTCCCTGCTAGGCGGGAAGCCTGCTTCTCCCTCTCCCACTTCCCCTGCTTGGATTCCGTCTCTCGCTGTCTCTGTCAAATAAATAAATAAAATCTTTAAAAAAAAAAATTAAAAAGAAATGAAAGAAGTTCTAGATAAATGAGAAGACACCCCATGTTCATGGATAGGAAGACTTAACATTGTTAAGACCACAATTCTACCAAAGCAGTCTATAGATTCAATGCAATTCCTATCAAAATTCAATGACATTTTTTACAGAAGTAGAAAAACCCATCCTGAAATTCATATGAATCTTAGGGTATCCCCAAGTAGCCAAAATAATCTTAAAAAATAACAGAGTTGGAAAACTCACACTTCCTGATTCCAAAACTTACTACAAAGCTATAGTAATTAAACAACAGTGTGGTATTGGCATAAAGTGAGATACATAGACCAGTGAAATAAAATAGCCCAGAAATAAACCTTCACATATGTAGCCAAATGATTTTTAACAAGGGTGCCAAGATCATTCAAAGGTCTTTTCCACAAATGGTGCTGGGAAAATTAGACATCCACATGCAAAATAATGAGGTTAGATCCTTACTTTATGCCATATATAAAAAATTAATTCAAAATGGAGCATAGGCCTAAATGTAAGAGCCAACACTATTAAACTCTTAGAAGAAAACATAGGAGCCATTTGCAACGATGTGGATGGAACTGGAGGGTATTATGCTAAACAAAATAAGTCAATCAGAGAAAGACAATTATCATATGATCTCACTGATATGCGGAACTTAAGAAACAAGGCAGAGCATCATAGGGAAAGAGAGGAAAAAATGAAACAAGACGAAACCAGAGAGGGAGACAAACCATAAGAGACTCTTAATCTCAGGAAACAAACTGAGGGCTGCTGTGGGGGGTGGAAGGGATGGGGTGGCTGGGTGATGGACATTGAGGAGGGTATGTGTTGTGGTGAGCACTCTGAATTCTGTAAGACTGATGAATCACAGTCCTGTACCCCTGAAACAAATAATACATTATATGTTAATAATAATAATAATAAAAAACCCATAGGAGTAAAGTCCTCGTGACCTTGGAGTAGGCAATGATTTCTTGGATTATAACACCAAAAACACAGACAACAAAAGAAAAAATATATAAATTGGACTTCATCAAAATTGAAAACTTCTGTGCATCAAAATACAGTATCAAGAAAGTAAAAACAACCCACAAAATGGGAGAAAATATTTACAAATCATGGGTCGCCTGGCTCGCTCAGTAGAGCATGTGACTCTCAATTCTGGGGTCGTGAGTTCAAGCCCCATGTTGGGTATAGAGATAACTTTTTAAAAGAATCGTATATCGGGGCGCCTGGGTGGCTCAGTCAGTTGGGCATCCAAGTCTTGATTTCAGCTCCGGTCATGATCTCAGGGTTGTGAAATTGAGCCCCACATTGGTCTCTGTGCTTGGTGGGGAGTCGGCTTAAGATTTCTCTCTCTCCCTCTTCCCTCCCCCTGCTAAAATAAATAAATCTTTTTTTAAAAATCATATATCTGATTAGGGATTGATACTATAGAAAGAATTTTAAGATGACATTTTCAGTTTAGGAGAAAAGACCCTTATACTTCCTATATCTCCCTTAACTGGGTATTGGAAAAGCACATCTATCATTGGACCCCAGTACACCACATAATGTGAAAATAATTACAGTGAAATTCGTCATATGTGTCCTGACAATAATTGTGAGGGCTAGTGTCATGCCAATGGCTTTTCTCACTGATGCTCCATCTTTTTCTCTTTAGGATTCCACAAGTGTTGTTGCTGCCCTTCTGATAGACTTCAAAAGCTCGTTGCTTCCTCATCTCCCAATTCATTTCCATGGATCAAGCAATTTTCTGATGATTGCCCTTTTCCCCAAATCAAAGATATACCAAGCATTTTACTCAGAGGTAACACCAATCATTAGTCTGCAAAACAAATACTACTTTTTTTTCCTTAGGAGTTTAGATGGTAAGGCCACATCTCAGGGCTAAGAGTGAGGTGATGAGAGGCAGAGCTGGGAGCGCTGGTGGAGGTGGCTGCTTCTAATCCCCTTGCTTCCTGGAATGGTGCTTTTGCCATTGAGAGATGAGAACCTAAAGGAACTGAACAAAAGGCTTTTTAGCTGCTAAGACAAATCTTCTTTGTCCCTTTAAATCCTAATTAGACTCATTTTTCTTTTAGCTACTTTATTGAATTATTTGGCCCTACCTAATGGATCAGAGCTCTCTACCCCACCCTAGTCTCTCCCTTCCCATGGTTCACAGGCCCTCCCCTTGGGAATGGTCCCACCCGGCAGGCTGCATGTTATAGGCACTCGGTATAGATTGCATGAGGGGGAGCTTACCAAGAATTATACAACCCACTTAGAGACCAAGCAATAGCCAAAGTTAAACACATGGCCAGCCTCATGACTGGTGGAAATGTTCAGAAAGGTCTGATTGCCGCAGCCTGTGAGGAGACTGTCCCTCTCTCAGGGCAGATTGACCGAACATGGAAGAGAGAAGAGCTGGCCTGGCTGCAGAGTGGCATCTCTGGCTAGTCCATGTCTCCCTCCTACTGCCCGCTGGTCCTCCCTACCTCTTTGTGCTTGTCCTTTCAACCCAGGAACACAGAGAGAGAGCCCTTTACATTCTCTTCAGCCATTTCTCTGCCCCTAGGCAGGACTTGCGTGAACCGCTCCTTCTTCTGGTCCTGTCCCCAGGGAAGAACGTGCCCCTGCTGCCAGAACAGTGTTACCTGACACCTTACTCCATACTTCCTGGCCTCTGAAGGAGCAGAGTCCCTGGGAGAGGAACCCAGAAAGAAATTCTAGTTTTGAAAAATACAGAACAAAATTGCTGCAGGCCTCTATTTTTGAAACAAACTTGTTTGTTATGATGGTGTTTCTCTGTACTGACAGTCTAGATTTTCAACAACCATCAAATCCCCATGTGGATTCCATATCCTGTTGTTGGGTTTAAAGTGTTCTTTGCTCAAATTCTGTTTTGTTTAGGTCTTCTCCCCCTGGCAACAGCAGGCTAACTCAGGGCTGTCTTTAAAAGTGATCCAGGAAGATGGATTATCTGTGGAACAAAAGAGATTGTAAGTGGCTGCCTTCAGTGTTTATGCTTGTTTCCCGAAGCTGTGTCTGCTCTCTCTGCAGGACAACTTACGTTACGTAACACAGGGGTCTTGGCTTCTGAAAGGGCCGGTACAGTCATTTCAGCGCTTCCCTTGCAGGTAGCCAGTGCCCTTGGGGAACTAGAAGTCAAGAGAGATGAAATCCACCAAGAATCAGAAACCCAGGGCACCTGGGTGGCTCAGTTGGTTGGGCGACTGCCTTCGGCTCGGGTCATGATCCTGGAGTCCCGGGATCGAGTCCCGCATCGGGCTCCCTGCTCGGCGGGGAGTCTGCTTCTCCCTCTGACCCTCCTCCCTCTCATACTCTCTGTCTCTCATTCTCTCTGTCTCAAATAAATAAATAAAAAATCTTTAAAAAAAAAAAAAAAAAAGAATCAGAAACCCATAATATTACCAAGGGTTTCAGGTGAACCTTCCTCTGTGGGCACACCCGTCCTCACACACTAATGCTGCATTGTGTTCCAAGTCAGTGAGATGCTTGTTTTGGAAGTGTTGACTGTGTCACGGGACTCTGGCTTGAAAGCATCAGAACAAGTTATGTAAAGTATGTGTGCTGTAGGGAGATGGAGTTCTAATCTATGAACATTTGATATTCCAGACACTCCAGTGCCCAGAAGCTCTTCAGTGTCCTGGGCCATTCTGCTGGGGAGAAACAGAGTCCTCTAAAGCTACTCCCAGCCAAACTTCCAGAGCTAGACTGGTGAGCTCCAGTTTTCTGTTTATAGATGTTTAATGTTCTAGCTTTTGAAATGTCAGAAACCTCAGTGTTGGTCCTTTCTCAGCGCCTTTTTCTTCATAGCTTCTTAGGGATCAGTGTAAAAGGTAGTAGTGACACCATGTACAATTTTATTCTGTGGAGTGAATCTCTCTGAGATTTCTTTTTTAGCAACTAAATGAGTTTCTCATGCGAAAGAGAACATTCAGGCAAGGCTGGTGATGGTCACATAATAGCATTGTCTTTGTTTTTCTAGGTTTCTTCAGCATTTCGCCATCAGCAGCATTAGTCAGGAGGCTGTGATGAGGACCCACCTCCCTGTCCTGCTGCAGCGAGCTGAAATCAACCCTACTTACCGAGTAGAAAATGACAAGGTACAGCAGCTCAGCAAATATGCTGGGAATTCACAGGAAGATAATCCCGATAGGCTGCCCTTGGATCTTCTGTGTCCGTTAACAAAAAGAGCTCAAGCAGAGTCCCTTTCATAAGACTCTCCACCTCCTAGGATACTGATAGAATAATACGCATGAAACCTGCTCTATGTAGTGAGTGTGTACAGGCATCTGCAGCGACCCCAGCCAAGCCCCACAGCAGCCATAAAGCCCTGGCCGCTTGCCATGCCTCCCCTGGCTTCTCTGTGTCTTTCAAATTCTCGCTCAGTGCTCTCGTGCCATCAGCTCTTTCTGTCTGTGACCAGGCCTCACCTGGCAGTGGGTTACACATTGAGCTTAATAAGAGGAAGGGCCTTATTAGTTGGGCCTTGCTGGCATCACCAGGGTAAGGTGATACTTTATAAACCTTGTCTTCCCAAGAGTAGATTTTAATCCGCTCCCATCTCACATGCCCCTCCTCATTACCCCTCCCACCATTTCTTCAGAACCAAATGTCATAATACGTTCAGGGCATTATTTATATGCAAACCTAGAAGATGCTCAGCTGCAAAAGATAATAGGAGCACTAAGCAATTAGAAGCCTTGATTTTCCCTTAGGCAAGAGTTTAAAAATGAAAATGCCTACCTCTTGTATTTTATTAAAAGGCTGCTATAGGACAGGCCTTAAAGTAAGAAGGTGTCTGGCTATAAGCACATGTGCTGTGATTTGAGAGGCAGGGGCCTGGGCGATGAGGAATAGGAACCAAGGTGAGGAGGAGGATAAACAAAAAGTTACATGGAGTACTGCGTGCAGGAGCAGAAAGGGATACAGGGTAGGGGCCTGGTCAGAGGGGAGGAAGGAGAACTGGTTCCCAGAAAAGAGGAGGGTTCCCTCTGCTGATGTAACCTGCTCAAGTGATAAGTGCCACCAAGCTGAGCTTTAGTCTAAGTTATCTGTGACCAGGCCTCTTCCTGGTGAGTCTTGTGTATTGTGAAAGGAAACACATGCTATGTCATTTACATCAGTACCATTCAGCGATTACCTGGTTCCTTTCCTCCCCTGCTCGACCCCTGCTCTGTCAGGGGATTTCTTCAAGTTGTTTCGGAATACATACCTGCAGAGGGCCCTGTTTTCATTTGATTGTGTGCTACGGCTAGGACAGTTCAGCCTGCTCCTCTTCTCCTAGTCAAGACTCAGGAGTGCTTCCTACACCCCGTTTGTTTCCTTAGCTCAGGCCATGCAGTTTGGACGGATTGGGAAGCCAGGCGGAAATATCCCCATGCCACTCCTCTCCTTCGCTGAGCTTACTTACCACACCAGTTTTTTAGCCCATGACATTTTGTCTCAGACCTCCTTTCTGCCCAGTGTTTTCCGTTGTATTTTAACTGATCTAGTCAGACCTGCTCCATGGAAATTGTATTAGTAACACTACATTTTATATGGTGTTTGCTATGTGCCACACACTGTTCTAAGCACTTATATATTAACACACACATATATTAACTCAGTTAATCATCACATCCACCCTGCAGGATAGGTTGTTGTTAGCCCAAGGTCACATAGCTAGGTGAGTGCTGGTGCTGAGGTTCAGACCCACAGAACCTGGCTCCAGAAGTCAGTTCTCTTAACCTTTTACACAACGCCATCTCCCAGTTGGATGACAAACCCACATGACTTTTCTTTCATGTAGGTAATTATCAGCATTGTAACTGGCCTCCCAGGCTGTCATGCTAGCGAGCTCTGTGCTTTTCTGGTCACTCTGCATAAGGAATATGGCAGGTTAGTATGGCTGCCGCCTTTGCTTTGGGGAAAGGGATTCTGTGCCTGGGCCCCATAGGCACTGGGAGACCTTCAGCATGTACTGGCCTTTGGTGTGATTGGTATCAGCACGGTAGCCATCCATCCATTTAACACGTTTGTACTGAGCACTTCCTGTGTGCCAGGCACTGTTCTAAGTGTGGGTGACAGATGAACAAAACAGACTAGAAAGTCTCTGCCCTTGTGGAGCTTACATTCTAGTTTGGGAATACGATTAACCAGATAAAGTAGTATATTAGCTAGTGAAAAGTGCTATGGAGAAAACAAAGTAGAGAAGGGTGTAGGGAGTTTGAGCTGGGGGAAGGATTGCAGTTTTAAATTGGGTGCTCAGGGAAGACCTCACTGAGAAGGGGACATTTCAGCAGAGGCCTGAGGAAATGAGGAGTGAACCTTTGGAATTCTGGGGATGAGCACTGTAGCAGCAGAACCAGCACAGGCAAAGGCCTGGGAGTATGCCCCGTCAGCAGGGCCATTCAGGACCAGAGTAGTTAGAACTTGGGAACTGGTAGATGTGATCCATCCTTGACCACAAGGGGACTGCGTCAGTTCCAGTGCAGCTGGGACATGTCGGCTTAGGGGAAATTGGGGAAATCATTCATCCATTACGTTCATATGGCTAGGAGATTACTAAACAACCCTGGCTAACTGAACAGACATTTAATATCTAGCTAGTCTACCTCAAAGTAAGGCATCTTGCAGGAGGCCATAGGGAATGGAGAAGGTGGAAATCGCCTAGAAGTCTGGGAGTTCAGGGAGATTTGGGAGGTTGGACAGGTTTTAGAGACATGCTAGGGAAATATTGGGCCTCTTCTAAGTACTAAGTGGCTAGCCAGTTCCTCCCTCGTATCCATTGCTTTTGTTGTAGAACTAGTCTGAATTCTTCACCCTGCTCACTTAGCAAGAGTTTTACTGAGCACCAGACTGAAACCATTTTACTGGATGATCCTTCAGGAAATGACTGCCTGTTCAGAAGGAGTCTTTCTCAACTCCAAAGTCTGACTGATGGTCATGTGCTTACCTGACCTTTTTCCCTGTGGCAAGGCATTTCCTATCAAAAGTTCCAGTGATAGTGGTTTCAGGATATGGAGCTCCCCACCCAGTGCTCTCCGCCTGTTTCTGTGATGCCAGGATTGCTTTCTCCTGTCCAGGGTCACTGGGCAGAATGTCTGTGGGGAGTACTGGTCAGTCACATTTGGATCCACTGGCTGAGTCTGTGGGGCCAGGCCATCAGGTGGCCCCCAGGCTGAGATTATACTTGCCATTTCCAGGTGGATGGTATACCGCCAAATCATGGATAGCTCCGAATGTTTTCATGCTGCCCACTTCCAAAGATACCTTTCCAGTGTCCTGGAGGCTCAGCAGAACCGCTCTGCCCGCCAGTCAGCCTACATCCGCAAAAAGACCCGACTGCTGGTGGTGTTGCAAGGGTGAGTACTAGAAGTCTTCTGGGGACAGTGGGGTATGGTGATGACCTTGCCATTACTGTTATTTTGTATGTGGCTAGCCTGGGGCACAGAACGACCTCCACATGTTCATGAGCAGAGTCTGCACTACCCAGAGAGGCCTTAAACAAGCAAGGACTCTGGTTGCTATCTCGTGGCCCAGAGTGGCTGCTGTAGCTTGCACACAAGTTTTCTGTTTGGTTTCAGAGCACCTGGGTGGCTCAGTTAGTTAAGCCGTCTGACTCTTGATTTCATCTCAGGTCATGACCTCAGGGTTGTGAGATCAAGCCCTGCATCGGGCTCCACACTGGGCATGGAGCCTGCTTAAGATTCTCTCTCTTCCTCTCCCTCAACCCTCCCCCCGCCAAAAAAAATTAAATTAAATAAAAATTAAGTTTGGATGGGGCGCCTGGGTGGCTCAATCATTAAGCATCTGCCTTCGGCTCGGGTCGTGATCCCAGGGTCTTGGGATCAAGCCCCACATCAGGCTCCCTGCTCAGTGGGGAGCCTGCTTCTCCCTCTCCCACTCCCCCTGCTTGTGTTCCCTCTCTCACTGTCTCTCTCTGTCAAATTAAAAAAAAAACAAAAAACTAAGTTTGGTTTCAGTATCATGGTATCCCCAAAAGGTAGAGAATTAGGGAAGAGATTTTCTGGGCAAGATTCTTTGATAATTCTTGTAACAATAGTGATCCCTAAGCCTCTTCCTTTGCCATTTGTTTCAGTCCTTCCTCATGTGGAGTTGCAGAGACAGCCTCCACACTCTGCAGTCTTGAGCCCCACCATCCCCAGGATGGCTGGTCCAGGAAGGTTTCCTGGGACCCTCTGTGGGGAGCATAAATAGTCCAGCTGGGCAGGGAGCTCCCTCAGAGGACAGATTTGACAGAGTGAATACTACTGCTTCAGGGACCCAGGCTTCAAGGAGCTTACCTTGACCCATTCTAAGGCCTTCCAGAGAGGAGCTCTGTGCAGGCCCACTACCCTCCAGCCCAGAGGAGAACATGCCAGGTCAGGAAAACACAGGCTGTGGTCTTCACGATGGCTGGTAATACAGAAGCTTTTGGCAGTTCTCACAAAGTGCTTTTATGCTATGCTATATTTTCTGTGCTCATAATAATTACTATGTGCAATTGGCTAATTGTTTCCAGTAAAGAGTAGGCCCAGATCCAAAGCCCTGTTGAGTCTCCTGGGTGGATGGTGAGAAGTTTAGAAAAGCCAGGCTGGTGGTCCTTAGGCTGGAGGCGGGCAGGACTGTGCACCCCACCAGCCCACCAGGACATCGTTCCTCTCCTTCAGGCCTTGTTCTCACACCTACCCTGGGCTTCCCTTCCTTCAGACCTTTTGTCCTGCTTGTGGGCTGAGGTCATGGAAGCCACAGAGCAAGAGTCTAGGCTTGAAACCACTTGTGTGTGTGTTGTTGTTTTCTTAAGTAGGCTCCATGCCCAGCCCAGAGCCCAACGCAGGGCTTGAACTCACAACCCTGAGATCAAGACCTGGGCTAAAATCAAGAGTCAGACACTCAGGGGCGCCTGGGTGGCTCAGTCATTAAGTGTCTGCCTTCGGCTCAGGTCATGATCCTAGGGTCGTGGGATCGAGCCCCGCATCGGGCTCCCTGCTTGGCAGGAAGCCTGCTTCTCCCTCTCCCACTCCCCCTGCTTGTGTCCCTCTCTTGCTGTCTCTCTCTGTTAAATAAATAAATAAAATCTTAAAAAAAAAAAAAAAAAGAGTCAGACACTCAATGAAATGAGCCACCCAGGCGCCCATTTTGGGTTTTCCATTGCTTCTAATGGTCAAAGGAATAGATTGGCCCCTGCCGAAGTTGAGAGTCATTGGGGATGTGGACCTGGAGTCAAATTCAGCAGTTTGACATTGTGTAGGGCATTGCCATCTTCCGTCACTTGAGAGAGCATCATTAACCCCTTGTCTCTGACAATGCTCATCTGCAAATGTGTCAGCTGCCCTGGCTGCTCTGGATTGCAGTGACAGTGTATAGCTAGCCCAGTCTGAGTTGTACTCAGACCCAGCCTTTGCCCAGTCACAGTCCTGGGATGCTAGGGACCTCAGACTTCCCGAAGGATTCAAGTGGAAATACCAACTAAATGCTATGGCTCTCGCTAAGACACTGCTCTTACAAGCTGGGCCCATTCTCCTTGAGGCTCAGCAGAGAGCTCATGGCAGCCTCCTTTTTGCATGACCAGATCTCCTTGGGGCTGGACCTTTGAGCCCAGTATTGAGAGGTTGTCGGTAAAGGGAGACTCCAGTGGCTTCTCAAATTGAGAATTGTATTTCCTGAATGTGGCTTTTATCTTCATTTATAGGATTCTTGGAGGAATGCTGTGATATAAGGCAGAGTTTTCTTTTGCCCCTAGAGTGGCCTGGTTCCATTTGGCTTACTGCAGCAGTGGAGCAGTGATGTTGAGCTTTGATATCCAGTGGAGTTGTTGTTTTTAAAATCAATATATTTTTGGGGCACCTGGGTGGCTCAGTCATCAAGCGTCTGCCTTCGGCTCAGGTCATGATCCCAGGGTCCTGGGATTGAGCCCCACATCAGGCTCCCTGCTCAGCAGAGAGCCTGTTTCTCCCTCTCCCGCTCCCCCTGCTTGTGTTTCCTCTCTCACTGTGTCTCTCTTTGTTAAATAAATAAATAAAATCTTAAAAAATATATATTTAAAAAATATATATATATTTAAAAAAATAAAAAATAAATAAAATCAATGTATTTTTAAATGATAAAATTTTAGAAATAGAGGACAGAATGGTGATTGCCTGGAGTTAGGGATGGGAGTGGGAGGCAGGAGGAAGGTGGGCGTGGTTATAAAAAGGCAGCACAAGGCATCCTGGTGGTGTTGGAACTGTTCAGTGCCTTGACTGTGGGATGGATATAGAAACCTACACAGGTGACAGAATTGTTTGGAACTTAAACACACACACGCACACACACACATACATAAAACTGGGGAAATCTGTATTTTAAAATATTAATTTTAAGGAATTTGAGGGATTGTATTTCTTTATACTCCAGAATATTGTAAAATCATTCTTTAGATTATTTAAAATATTTATAAACAAAGTCTCTCTCAAAACAAAAGTTGAATTAATCTAAAACACATGCCCAAATTGTAGGCTTAAATTGCAAACATAAAACAGAGGCCAAAGGACACTTGAATAGGATATCTGTTGTTTAAAAAGAAAGAAAGTTAAAGTCCTGCAGGGGTTTTGTTTTGTTTTGTTGTTTTGCTTTTATTTTTAATAAAGAGAGAACTGACAAGAGGCAAACATGAAAAGCCAGGTTTTTTTGCCTTCATCATGCATTCGAGGCAGTTTAGCCAAAGTGGTCAAGTACAAACTCTGGTAGCTGGAGCAGTGTGCTTCCTTCTGTAGTGAGGCCTGCTTCCTCCTGTTCGGAGGCCCTGGCCAGGATGATTATAGGGCAAGGGCTGGGGATGGAGGGAGGGTCTAGCAGCCTCCCTGTCCCAGCAAGTACAGTGAGGGACACCAAGAGCCTCTTCCCTTGCCACAGCAGTTCCTGGTTGCAGTGCCCAGATGTACTGGTCTCACCAAGGACTTTGGGGCCTATTTTCACTCCAACCTTTCTCCATTGAATGGAATGCTCTGAAAACCCGGGAATTCTCTAGCCACTCTCTCTAAAGGATAACCCATGGTATTAAAATGACCAAAATCTGCAGGATTGGTAAATCTTTCAGTTCTTTTTGGTCCTAAGAAATGAGTCTCTAGGCTCATACCAAACATGGAAAATAAAAAGCTTCCAAACTTTATGTTTAGAAGAGGGGGAAAGCTAATGCTTAGGAGCAAGGCTGGGGCGCTTAACCAGGAGAGTTAAATCTGGTAAACATGACCACAAAGAGATTTGGAGTAGTATATAAGCTTCAGTCAGTCCCGCTTAACAAGTACGCATGAGGCCTGGCACTGCAGGCAGTGTGGGTGGTTCTCCTGCATCCAGGCCTAACCAGACATTGCAGAACCAGGAGAAAGAACCCCATGTGGCAATACACACACGTGCCCAGGCAGGGGGAGAAACCAGGGAGCAGTGGGCTCACTTTACAGCTCTCTGGCTGCCAGGCCCTCATGGGGGAGCTCTAGAACCGGGCACACCCTATTCTTGATTGAAGCACTGCTAGTTGGTCAGACTGAGGCAGACCTAGGGGTGGGGGTGTGAATAATGTAGTCCCGGATAAAGCTAAGGGCTGTTTTGCAGGTGAGTTATTTGTAGGAACTCAGGAAGTGGCTCAGGCAGGCTGTACCTATCCCCGCAGGCACCACCACTAGCTTCCCAAGAGCCCAGGCCCATATGATCAGCAAGGCTGCCTTCAGATTTTGCCTTCCCTCCTGTAGGAACTGACCTTTTGGTGATAGGCTGGGTCAGTTGGGAAAATGTTCTCTACAAGGTAAAGAGTGGAGGCCCCTTCTTGGAGTGGCCATGAGTATACCCAGGATTGGACATCCAGTTCATTCATCTGTCCTGCTTAGGCGCCACAGATTATACCATTCAACAACCACTTTACATTATTACTGCAGAGACACACTATAAACAAATAAATGAGAAAATACAGTGTATGTAGCTGATGTTCAGTGCCATAGGGAAGAATTGGGGCGGGGGCAGGTTGTGCAGAAGGAGGGTTGCTATATCACATAGGCTGCAGGAAGTCACAGGATACCTCTCTCAAGATGCCATTTGAGGGGCGCCTGGGTGGCTCAGTCGTTAAGCGTCTGCCTTCGGCTCAGGTCATGATCCCAGGGTCCTGGGATCGAGCCCCACATCGGGCTCCCTGCTCCGCGGGAAGCCTGTTTCTCCCTCTCCCACTCCCCCTGCTTGTGTTCCTGCTCTCGCTATCTCTCTGTCAAATAAATAAATAAAATCTTTAAAAAAAAAAAAAAAAAAAGATGCCATTTGAGCAGAGAACTGAAGGGAGCAAGCCTGGCAGACATTTGAGGAACACAGCATCACAGGAGAGAGGACAGGGAGTGCCAGGGTGGAAATATGCCTGGCATGTTCAGGGAAGAGCCAGGAGGTCACAGTGCTTAGACGGAGTCAAGTAAGGGAAGGAATAGTAGGAGGAGAAACTCCTCCCGTATAGAAGTCAGATCATAGACAGCTGTGGGGGCTGTTGTAAGGGCTTTAAAAGCTTTGACGCTGAGTGGGATGGAAGCCACTGACTCAGTGACTTAGCACGATCTCTCTGTCTTCTCTGTTGAAAACAGGTTGGGCAGGGGCAGGGACAGAAGCAGGGAGGCCAGTGAGGAGGCTGTGGGGTAGTCTGCAAGAGATGGTAACAGTAAGGATCCAGAGTAGTGGGAGAATGTGAGCAGCAATCTTATTCTAGTTATATTTTGAAAATTGAGAAAAAGTTCAGTCAGTGACGACTCCAAACAAATTTTTTGGCCTAGCAGCTGAACGAATGGAGTCCCCTCTGCTGAGAAGGACAAGGCCTTGGGAGGAACAGGCATGGGAAATTGAATCATGAACATGTTAAGTTCTAACTGAAAATACTAAATTAGCTCCATACAGATTTTAGGATTTTCGTTCCATTTCCTTGAAATTGGCTCTGGAAGTCTGGAGTTTGGAGGGAGTTCCAGGCAGGAAATAGAAATGCAGGTGGGGTTTGACATGTATCTGCTGACCTAGAGGGGTGCTCCCTGTTTCTCTCCTGTCTGCATGTTCTGTGAGGCAGAAGGAGAGAAAAAGCTATTAAAGGAAATAAACCAACCCAAGAGCTCCTAAAATGATTGGAAAACAGGCCTAAGGACACCAAGTCCCACCCTTAGAGCGCCAGGGTCATCTGCAGGCGTCCCTTTACTCCTAGAAGTGGTGGGGGATTCTTCCATTCACTCTTGCACAGTTAGGAGTACTAATGAGGTTTGGGGATGCAGAAACCTTGTGGAATGCAGGGAGGGGCTCTAAATCATTAAGTGGGGTGACCCCAATGAACCCAGTCACAGGCTCCTCCTTGTGGTTTTCTTTCCACCCTTGCTCGCTCAGCCCCTCAGCATTCTGCGGCCCCAGTCAGTAAGCTAATCTTTCTCTTTTTTCTCCCAGCTACACAGATGTTATTGATGTCGTCCAGGCCCTGCAGACCCATCCAGACTCAAAGGTCAAGTCCTCCTTCACCATTGGTGCCATCACGGTGTGCGTGGAGCCCCTGAGCTGCTACATGGAGCACAGGTACATGCTTCAGATCCTCTGCCGCCCACAGGATGTGGTGGGTTTAAATGTATAGAAAGCGATTTTCTTCCACCCACCGGAAGGAGACACATGATTATGTGTGTTTGTCTTTTGGAATGCATTAATCTACCTTACATATAATGAATGCTCAATTGTTGCTTGATTAGTGCTAGGTTCTCAGAAGACACGTATAGACCGAAGCCTCTCAACACTTTTCTTTGTGTACTGAAAAGTTGTCCATCTAGGGCAGTGGGACTTGAAACAGCTTCTCCCCGAAAGAAAGAATGCCCATGACAGCCTTTTCTTTTCCCATAGGGGAGGTGCTTTGTTTTCCAGGTACTTAGAGTATCTCATAGATAATTTTTCATATAGTTAAGCCTTTTTTTTTTCTGATTTATTTATTTGAGAGAGAGTGTGTATGTGTGTGTGTGTGAGCAGGCAGAAGGACAGAGGGAGAGAGAATGTCGAGCAGGCTCTCTAGTGAGCGGGGAGCCCAGCGCAGGGCTTGATTCCACAACCCATGAGATCACGACCTGAATCGAAACCAGGAGTTGGCCGCTCAGCTGACTGAGCCACCCAGGTGCCCCAATGGTTAAACCATCTTAACACTGTCTTACCTCAGTTAATGACATTCATTCTCATTACTAATAGGTGAACTTTGGTTTTTTTAAACTTTGGAAGTAATATAACAGCAACAAGGAAAATTGGGTAATAATTGGGGTGCCTGGGTGACACAGTCAGTTGAGCGTCTGCCTCTTGGTTTTAGCTCAGGTCCTGATCTCAGGGTCATGAGATCCAGCCCTGCTTGGGGGAGTCTGCTTGAAAGATTCTCTCCCTCTGCTCCTCAACACAATCATGTGCACATGCTCTCATCTCTCTCAAATAAAGAAATAAATCTTAAAAAAAAAAAAAAGAAAGAAAATTGGGTAATAATTTACCCATAATCTGGGGCGGCTCAGTTGGTTGGGTGTCTGCCTTCAGCTCGGGTTGTGATCTCAGGGTCCTGGAATCGAGTACCGCGTTGGGCTCCCTGCTCGGCGGGGAGTCTGCTTCTCCCTCTCCCTCTGCCCCTCCGCCTTGCTCATGCACGCTCTCTCTCTCTCTCAAATAAATAAATAGATAAAATCTTAAAAAAAATAATAATAATTTACCCATAATCACTAACTCAATGTAACTTATCATTTTTGTGAATACCTTGCCTTTTTTATCTCCATTTTTTTACAGTTATGGTATACATATAATTTTATATCCTTCTTAGATTAACATATAAACATATTATGTAACTTAACATATATTTGTTCTAATATCACAGTGGTAATTGCATTTTGATTAATTATAAAGTCATTATGTGTGTGGATGGACATGCTTTTTTTTTTTTAAAGAATTTTTCTTTTTTTTTAAGATTTTATTTATTTATTTGAGAGAGAGAGCGAGAGTGAGAGAATGAGTTGGGGGAGCGGCAGAGGGAGAAGCAGACTCCTTGCGGAGCAAGGAGCCCAACATGGGACTCGATCCCAGGACCCTGGGATCATGACCTGAGCTGAAGGCAGACGCTTAACCAACTGAGCTACCTAGGCGCCTGGACATGCTTATCTTAACAGTTTCCCCGCTGTTAGTCACATATGTTGTCTCCAGCTTTTCACTATTATAAATAATGCTGTAGGAAAATCTTTATCCATATGAATTTCTCAAATTTCAGATAATTTCCTTAGAATAGGTTCTTCAAAGAGATATTAATTATTTGCATGATCAGTTTTATAACTCTATTCACATTTGAAAATTGCTTCTTGAGTGGGTTTCCCAGTTCACACTGCCCCAGTGGTGTCTGGAAGTATCTGTTTCATCATCAGAGCTCTCCTCACTGGGGAGAGTTTCAAGCACTACCTTGTCCCTTCACAGAGCTATTTGACTTCCTGTCCCTTTAGCCCAGTGGAATGTCTCCCAGGTCTGTAATCATGTGATCTTTCTGGCTAGTCCGTATTACTTGTATCTCCTGGGAACTGATTGATCTACCCTTCAACCTTCATGTGAAAGAGCTCCCTTCCTATTTGAGTCCCAAGTTGATATTTTTAGATTTTGCATATAAAATCCATTAGA